>NC_138374.1:71480973-71520271 GCF_054177405.1 Leptonychotes weddellii
CTGGGCATATGCCCCTGCATAGTGACAACAGCAAGTTATTCATAGACTTAGAAATCGGGGGGGTTTCACAGGGTGGTGTACGGAAGTGCTGAATCACTATACTGTCCACCTGAAACTAATATAACACTGTATGTTAACTCATCGGAATTAAAATAAAAAGTGAAAAAAAAATGGGGTTGGTTTCTCTGATTTTGCATAACAGCTTCAGTTACTCAGCTGACAGACACATTTGCTTGCCCTGTGAGCTTCTACCTCTTTACTTTTGTATCCGCTATCCATCACTCACAGCAGACTGTCCTGAAACCTAGTCACTTCAGAAAACGCTTCCTGAGCCACAGCTCCTGCAGGGTGACATCCAGGTGGCCCATAGCTTCGGCCTGCACTCCGGACCCTCTCCCCCTCTGCAGCCACTGTGTTGGCCCTGGCAGTGGTCCGTCAAGGCTCTACTGGGACCAGACCTGCTTCCAAAGCCCAGCCACGTGGCTGTGGGCAACTCTGGGTTCCTCACAGGCTGTTGGCTGGAGGCTGCCTTCGGTTCCTTGCCCTTTGCACAGCTCATGGCCCCGGCAGCTGGCTTCATCAGGGTGAGCGAGCAAGACCCAGCGAGAGGCCGGAGCGATGGGAAACATGATATGTTAGAACCTCATCTTAGAAGTGCTGTTCTTTAGAGGCAAGCCGCCAGGTCCAGTGTGCCTTTGGGGGTGGAGATGATATAGCGGTGGGCATACCAGGAGGGGGACCCCTGGAACCATCCCTACCACAATGTACTGTCAGTGGGTGACAAGATGTCAAGAAAGTCTGAGGTCAACCTCCAGCTTCCTTGTCATTGGTGAAGGAAGGGCTGCCAGGGGACCTCGTGTGCCTTAGTTCATTTCGCCCTCACTGCTTTCCTGGGGGGCAGGTGTTGTGGCGGGCTCTGCTAGTGCTCCTCAATACTCCTTATTCCACTCTTCCATGGCAAAATGATTTTTTATGATTGCCCAGATGAGGACGGCAGTTCATGTCCTCCCTTGCGCCTCAGCGTGGCCACATGCTTCAGTTCTGCCCAGTGGGGTGTCAGCCACTGTGAAATGTGGTAACGTGCAGCTGGTCTCCTCAAGGGAAGGCTAGCTAGGGGGTCCTTCCATCTCTTCCTTTCCATCTTCCTCTACCTTTCTATTTGGAATGTATATGCCACCATCTTAGTCATGAGGTCGAGATCCCACCAGTAAGGAGGACAAGAAGAAAGACCGGTTCCTGACACCATGAAGCATTATACCAGCATCGTACTAGCTGTTGGGACTTCTGGGGTGAGGGATGGTAAATTGTTATCTGATGTAAACCACTGCCATTTTGGGTAGGGTCATTGGCAGCCTACCCCAATCCTAGGGAAGTCGGAACTTAGTACTTAGAAGTGGGGGCCACCTGTAACAGAGGCCAAAATAGGGGGTGTTGGCCTAGTGCAGGGTTGGTGGACTTGTTGTAAAGGGCCAAATGGTAAATATTTTCGGCTTTGTGGGCTGTCCATGGTCTTGTCACAGCTTTTTCCTTTATGTTTAAATGCCTTTTAAAATGTAAAAAATGTCTTGGCTCAGTCCTTTGAAAAGCTCACAACCATTCTTAGCTCAAGGACCAACAAAGCACAGGCAGCTGGTTCTGGCCTTTGAGGGATGGTTTCTGACCTCTGGTCTTGTCCATTAGGGATGAGCAAATGTTGGCCTCAGTGCCCACTGACCTTTCTGGAGGCACGCTTTCTCATTATGTGTAGTCTGTGGGTATTTCTCTTGTTTTCTTTATTGATTGGAAAATAATGCACCTAATTATTAAACGTCACATTTACTCTCAGAAGATGCACCAGAGGGAACTTTCATAAAAGATGCAAATGTAAAGAAATCAAAAGGATACCTGCAATTATAGTCATTAATATTGAGGTATTTACCAAAAAAAGAGAGTAAAACTGTGGCATTCGGGAGAGGAAAAAAAGAAATCAGCAACTCATGTTGGTACTTTTTAAAACTTTATAATGTTACTTGAAAATTAAATTGAAACCATGTTGTCATTTTGAAATTACACTAGTCATCACAATACTGCATTACTTCTCATTTTACGTGATTTATGATCCTGTGGTACCATTATATTTATCTCTTCCAAACTCATGATCATTTTCCCAATGAACGGATGTTGTAATTTTACTCGGTATATTTAGATAGATCACAGTTCTATAAAATACTGTACTCAAAGTACAAAAATAAGTGCCTTATGCACATTCTTTAATACTGTTTTTAATCTCTCTCTCTTTTTTGGTACCTCAGCTAACTAACTTCACATAAATAAAGTCATTAATAACAACAAGGAGAAGAAGCAAGAGATGGTTTAACACCTGGAAACCAGAAATGCAGTTTGCTGACAGCATTTTTTTCGTTGATAGGGGATAATGATGTCTGGCTCTGTTGCAGTCAGAAAAGTAGGAAAAAAAAAAAAAGAACTCATGAAGGAATAGAAACAAAAATACCAATAATTATATGAAACATTTAAACCAGTGACAATGATGGATTGATTTTAAATACACTTATCTGTGGCTCTTCTCCTCAGATCCCCTAAATCTCTTAGGAATTACAGTAGAATGTACCAAATTTCAAAATAAAATGTACATTTGAAAAAAACATGTATACCTCATTGCAAGTTATTTATTGCAAAACATATAGGTATAGATAATGCTTGTTAAAAAGATTTTCGAATTTTATAAACATGGGTATATTTAGAAAACAAATAGTTAATAACCAAAATGTTTTCAAGTGAGTAACAAAGCATACCTGCTCTTTAATGTCATAAATCTGTATGTGAACTTGTCAATTCCACCTTTTAAAGCATATTTTAAAGCTTCTGGACCTCTAATGAAAATTGTTTCTTCTTTTTTATTTTTCTCACTGTCTTTTATATTTCTTCTGGGGAACATATTTGAAAACTCATCTTACTTGAATAGCAATAATTATAGGTGAAGAGTTGTATGAATCTTTAAAAAGGCTTACTGTGCCCGCCTAGTATTTGGCAATAATAGTTGAAACTTAAAATTTAGAACAGAATTGGTTTAACTGTGGGGATTCCGACTCAGTGAAACAAACTACCAACTGGTACTGGTGAACTTAAGTGTAATTATATTCAGTTTATAAAAATGCAGAATGGATCACTAGATCGTGAACTCCACTGTGGAATTACACACTCACATACAGACACACACACACAAATGTTCATAGTTTCTGGCATAAGAGAAGGTGCATAGTAAATACAGATTGATCATACATTCTATGAAGGAGAGGCTTGTGGGTTTAGAGCAGTAGAGATTATAATTTATTTTCTTCACTAAGATTAAGAATTAATGAAAGAGTAAAAAAGAAGTTCTATAAAAAAGGAAACTGTCAATATTATTTTCCATTAAGAACTATTTAAACTTTATATGAGATTATATGAGGATTTTTGGTAAAGAATAGTTCATGAGCAACCATAACAGCGAAGTGAGATGCAGGTGTTTAAGCAAACCTGTAAAACATGGATGGGAAAAAGGCAATGGGTCCTGTAAGATGAAGGTTTACATTGGAAGTCCTTTCTGGTTTGCCATGTGAGGGGCTTCGTTTAAGAAAGAAAGGAACCAGCAAATCCTCTGAGACCCTACTAATGCCCTTTCATCCTGTCCCCTGTCCAGTCTGGTCCAGGGGTTGCACGCTCGGGACGCTGTCCAGGGGCTGTGAAGGACAATGGGACCAGAAAGGGGTTGGGTGTGGGGCACTGGATGGAGAGTGGCTTGAAGGTAACCACGCAGGAGAAGATGACAAGTTCCTCTCTGTTCACGAGGCTCCCATCCCAGTCAGAAAGATGGTGTTGGGCCCTTTTGTTTAAGATGTACCTTCTCTGGAGAGGATAAAGCAAATTCTACAAGATTTTAAAAAAAGAAAAGGAGACATAATGATGGGGTCACACTGTATGTTGTCTGAATTGGGACACAGTTGTGAGTACGAAGAGCTATTGTTAACATGGTTACGGTGGGACCACAGACATAAGCCAGGGCTGTCCCAGCAAGCCAGGACCTACCGTCACCCCAGAGACGTTGCTAAACACTGGGTGGGGTTAACATTCTTCAGGTTCCAAGAATTTCCTGCTGGCAGCTTACTCTCTTTAAAGCACTGTTTCTTGGCATCTCCCCTCCCCTTAGACAAAGGAACATAGGTGAAGAGAAAACAAGGCATATTCAGTAGGAGAAAAGTGAGGGAGGGAGATGCGGAAGTGTTCTAGATTTCATTCCAGGCACGTTTGAATGAATGGAAGCTTCTTGTTTCCAGAAAAATAAGTGAATTATTTTTCACTTCTATATTGGTTACTAATTTCTCTTCACTATTAGCTGAAGTTTAACGTTTTATTTTAACTTTTCTACAAAACTGAGGTGACCTGGAGATGCAAAAAGTTGGCATTCTCCCATAAATGAACCTATGTGTTCAAGGTATGCACTGCTGTCCCTATTAAACTCACACATTTTACTTTCTGTATAAACACTGTAAGAAAAAGATGGCTTTTAAAATGGACATTTTGGGAACAATAGAATATTCTGTATCCATGTTTTTATTGACTGAAATTTTTAAAAAATGTTTTACTCCATAAGTAAAGTGATAGGGCATGGGGGTCAAAAAATCTCATTTTTCTAATGGTTTTACTCATTATAGCAGGGCTTGCTTTACTTTGTTCTAACGTTGGCAAATATAAATATATATATCCTGGTGGACACATTACATTTTCTTTGGCTATGTTCTTGAAAAGCTTGAAGCATTTTCAAGACATCACTAGAATGAAGTAAAATCTCAGCATCAAATTTGATGATCAGGTCAATTAAACACGTAACTATTACACATCAGGTAGGAATATTGGTTGCCTAGTTTCTCTGTCTTCTAATAAGTACATTAAAATTCCTAAATTATGCTACTAATATTTTCTTTTAAAAGTATTTATCACAAAGTTCACTTAAGGTGTCACATTTGAAAACTAGTTTCATCTTGGACAGATGTATCTACAATAGGTAAAAATGTATCCACAAGATATAAAAAGTACCAAGTCTCCAGGTTAAGTTGTAGGTACATTTCATCTCCCGGGATTTTCTGTATGAATGCAAGGAGGGGATAAGTGATCATAGCCTCATGTGAATCCTGGAACACTTTGTTCACTTTTAATTGTAAGTTACTTTTGGGAAATCTTAGATAGACCCGGAGTCGCAGCAGTAATACATTTTATCCAACTTTGTAGCTTTGTAAAGACAATCTACTCAAAATACTAACTTTTTTTACTAACCCACATTCTTGAAAAGGCACCCTGGAGAATCCCCCAGTGCCCCATGGATTCAAATTGTGACCCAGTTGTCCAAGGCAGAACTATAACAGTCATTGAAAAATATAGTGAAAATGAGCATCAATTGAAAATTATATTGAGACAGTATTTATGAAAAGCTAATCTATGTGATTTGAGGAATGTGTGTGTGTTTTTTTAAATTTTAAGTAAAACTAAAACTAATTTCCTGAGTAACTATTATCAACTCATAGTTACTGTGATTTCCATCCACCATTAAAAAGTTAAGGAACTATGGTTTGTTAGATATGTTTTGAAGTCAGTATTTTCTTAACACGAGGTAGCTTTCTAGCAGCATTTTGGGTGTTTTTATCCAAACACAGTGTGGTTTGGCCTGATACCAGGATTGGGCAGAAGTAGGAGAAGAAACCTAGCTATGTAGGAGAATGGTTATCTTGTTGCAGTTAAAGATGGTCTTCTAGCTACAGTAATGGGGTGAGAATAGGCAGCATTTTTACAAGTAAGAAAATAGATGTCCAATCTCACTGCTGCTCCATTTCCTCCTAAGTAACAGTGGTTGATTTTAATTTTCACTAAGCTATTAATTACCAAAATTTAGAAACTCAGTTCTTACTTACTAGATGCTTCTAAATTATTTGTTTGGGTATTCTGTTATCACTTGGTTGGTTGGCTCATTTTATTTTTTTTATTTTTGGTTGGTTGACTCATTTTATTTTATTTTTTATTTTTGGTTGGTTGACTCATCTTAATTTCCTCTTTATATAAAGAGTTTTTTTCTAGGAAACAATGAAGTAAGAAATAACAAAAAAATAGATACTGATGCACAAGATATAATAGGTATTAAATAGGTGCTAATTTCCGAAGTCTAAAAATACAAACATCATGCAAAATAAACCTTTGGTTCTACACATACTTTTTTAAAATCCCAGTTTTTAAAGTTTCAAACTCATTATAGCTGTATCATGAGTTTATAGGGCTGTGTAGTTGCCCTACAGTACTTAATTTGGGCAAAGTAAATACAGATGGCACAGTAGACACATTGATACTTTCTATGAATATGTTCTAATGGAATTCAAAGTATTCTCTAGATTTTACTAGAGTGAAGTAAAACTTCAGTAAAAAGTCAAACCACATCTACTCACTTGAATAAAATCAGTCCTTAGGAAGTAAATGTACAAATGCTTGTGTTTCCTTAGGCAAGTAATGAGATGGTGCTCCAGGGGCAATTTTCTTGATACTGTGATGTTTTTGTATATTTAGGTTTCTGTTCTTAGCCTTTAAAAAAAATCATAATGATTTAATCTGGAATAAAGATTTTTCTCATAACAGATTCCTATATTAACTGTTCATTCTGATTACATTTAAAACTCTTCTGGATCAGACCTTCTATTTGGCATTGGCTAGACATCCAGAGCACTGTTTTCTATTTTCAAAGATTTTAAAGAACATGAAAACTTTGCTCTTGGAATTTGGAATGCTTTTTTGGACTAAGTAGGAACTTGCCTGCCCCAATGTCATTACTCTTTTTGAGTATAAAAACAGGTCTGTAGGGGAATGTCGATTTGGACCTAAGAATTGCTGATGGAGGCATTTTTCACTTTCTCATTTTTAAAATTAGTTTGGTCCAAGAGTTAGTTTGAAGCCAATATGAATTATATTTAAATTCATACTTTTTATGAGCTGAATATTTATAAAAATATTATTTGGCTATCTGTTTTAACTTAGACAAATTTTTTCTTGCATTTTTCTACTTAATGAAAGTGAAATAAATAAGGAAAACATTAGGGGGTAGGGTTGAAATAGAAAGACTATAGCCATTCCCAAAGTTAGCTGCACACTGAAATCACCTAAGATCTTTAAATGCTGAGGCCAGGCTTCTCCCCATGATATTCTAATGTAAATGGGTATCTGGCACCATCTTGGCATTGGCGGTCTGAAAAGCACTTCAGGTATTCCTAAAGTGCAGCAAGTTTGGGAACCACTAGCCTAGGGCATATGAGGAACAACAAGTAAAGCCAAAAGCACCCAGACTTTCAGAGTGTGACCTGTAGCCTTGAGGCCTTTGATGTCTGATTGGAGTTAACAGAACTGAAAGGTTATAAGGACTTTTAATTGTTACTGGAATTTAGCTGATTTTGACTGGAATCTGGGCTGATGTTGGATCACAGGATTCCAATCAAGAGTTGACAAATTTTTCTGTCTTTGTATTTATGTTTTCCTTTGAGTCCTGTAGAATTGTGCCAGAGATTTTTTTTAGCTGGAAATTCTGGTGCTGTATGTCTTAAACCACTAATGAGACAGAAGCAGTGGTGATTGGTATTTGAAGTTCAGACCTCAATTATTTCTGTTTTGAACAAAAAGCTGTCATTTAGAAGTATGGCAAGAAAGTAGTGCCTTGTGCTCCCTCCATCCCAGGTTTTGTAGCTCCTACATCCTCATGAGATGTTCCTGGAGAGAGGCCTAAAGCCCTAGGGAACTTTGGTCACTAACAACCCTTGCTGGGTGTCTAAGAATCCGCTTCTAATCAGCAGTTGGGGGGTGTAAGGTTTTCTGTGACCACTTCAAGACCAAAGGGCTTGATACGGTAAAACCGTCTGATATTTGTTGAAAGTAGAAGGAAGGCAAGGTAGAAGATTTCTTGGCAGCTTGACTGTAAGTGGGTTAGACAGTCCAAGGCAGACCCCACATTAATAGAACTGTCTCTGAATGCCAGATGGTGGTCTGGGTGCTGTAAAAACACCCAAGAAACGAGAGTAGACCTTCACTTCTCTGTTTGAAATGACTTTTCAGCCCGTTTGCTGAATAGGAGAAAGCATCCTATGTGATATTCTATAGATTGGATGTACTTTTTTATGGTATTTGACATGAGGAAAATGAGACTGATACGAAAATAAATCCAGGTGGACAAGTCAAAACGTTTAAAATGAGAAGAAGCCATTTTAAATTGGGGTGATTATTGTGTTGGGGGACCCTTGGGAAGGATGGGGGCTCCAGGGAAGAAGAGGTGCAGGCTGATGAGTTTAATAAACAGTGGGCCTGGATTCATTTTATCCTTATCCGCAACACAACCCATTGATTTCCAGGCGGTCCCCGAGGGCTATAGGGGGCAGGGAAATGGTGACCTAGGACAGATTGATTGGGTAGAATTTTCAGACAGAAGCGATGTTGGCCCCATCAAACCTTGGGCTGTCTTTCACAGGCTCGGGCCTCAGAACATACTCCATGTGGTGGGCAACAGGGAAAACATTTCTATAAAAGCATCCCCGCACCCTCCCACTGCCTGTTTGCAATGTTGTGTATCACAAAGGCAGCTGTGAGCTGCGGTTAAGACTGGAGTTTACTTGCCTCCCTTTGTTGCCCCTAATTGGCCAGGGCTGCTCAGCCCCTGAACACTTGCTGGTTAAGAGATCTCTCTCCACATCATCAGGGTGCGTAATGCATGCCCAAGTCACTCAGGAACCTGGGAGAACCAGCTTTTGGGGGCAATGGCTCTTAAGTTTTCTGGCAGACAAAAGGCTTCTTGACATTTGATTTCACTGGGAATTCATCCTCGTATCCTGATTCTACCATTAATATAAGCTGTGCAGTCTCAAGAAAGGCATCTCTTTAGGAAAAGTAGGACTTGTGATCGTAAGGAAACTGAATGAGAGGTTTATCTCTTCTAGAGAGAGTTTCATGTGTCTTAACTTAAAAGAAAGATATCTTCAGAAGGCTCCATATCCATCCCCTCGGGCAGTCACTGCAAAAGTGGGGTAGACCTCATACGTTGTATATGCTGCTAAATCCTGTCCGAGGGTCACCGCTTGTTTGAGCTGGGCTGTGGACATGGGTGCCGTTGCACTGGGGACGGCATATCCTGGAGGAGAGGCAGAGAAAACTTCATCAAAAGCCATTCACATTCGCTCCCTCTTGCTTTATTGTCTTCTCTTAGGAAGATGAAAAGTTAGCCTCGCTTAAAGCCAAAAGTTAATATGCACATTAAAAAAAAATGAACTCAGGGGACCTAATATCTAGACTCATTGATTAGGGCACAGCGTGCCTCAAAGTGAGGTCAGCCGCATGTGCCAGAATGACTTCATGCGTGGAAAACTGGAAACACTGGGGAGAGAGTCCAAGAAATGGAAACTTAACAGGATGCCGAGGTAATTAAAGTTTGACATTTAGAACTTTTTCAGAGGCTCTCAGAGCTTATAAGGGAGGGGAGGTGACTGATGGGTTGGCAGGGCTGAGGGGTGGGGCTCTGCAGGTCTGCTTCTGTACCCATGCCCCCCACCTAAATGAAATGTTAAAAACCATTGCTTTTACCGAAGACATATAGGGAGTAGGTAGACCAGTAGGAAAAATTTGGAAAGTTTTATTACGTTTCTACATAGTGCCATAAAAGCAAATACCTGGCCTGTTTACATTTAGACCTAACCGTGAAGGGCAAAGACCTCTTGCTTCACCACCAAGCTGTCCGGTGTATTCGGATGATGCTCGTCCTCACCTTCAGACAGCCCAGGGCTTTGCATGGTAAGGAGACCATCATGTGCGGTCACATTAGTATCATGTCTGGCTGATTGACATTCACTTTTAGAGAAAAGGGCATAACCGCTATCATACAAAAGCAATGTTTCCCTGTTAATGTTTTAGATCAAAATTAAGCTATTTCTGAGATGATCCAAAAAAATGTGAAGATGACAAGAAAAAGGGGAAAATTTTACTTAAGCAACAAACAGGGACCTGATTTAAAAAACAACAACAACAAAACAGTCCATTTGGTTTATGTGCTGTGGCAGTCATCCCAAACCCAGACACACTGATTTCTTTCTGGTGGCTTCTCAGGAAGTGGACACAGGAAGCTGGCTGGACTGTTTTTTTAAAAATTAAATCCACTCCTTGGCTTGGGCACTTTGGCCAGTAATGCTGACTAATGCACTACTGAAGTTTGGTATGTTTTCCAAGGATGTGAGAAATGTGTTACCAATTATGATTTTGGAAATAGTATTTCTAAATAAGTGAGTAAGAAATACACATGTGTGAGAGTGTGTGCATATGTGCATGTGTAATATAGATTTTATCCTTGGGGATTTTGAATTTTCTTTTTCAATTTGGCTACTTTTTTTTTAAAATTTTATTATGTTAATCACCATACACTACATCATTAGTTTTTGATGTAGTGTTCCATGATTCATTGTTTGCATATAACACCCAGTGCTCCATACAGAACGTGCCCTCTTTAATACCTATCACCAGGCTAACCCATCCTCCTACCCCCCTCCCCTCTAGAACCCTCAGTTTGTTTCTGAGAGTCCATGGTCCCTCATGGTTTGTCTCCCCCTCCGATTTTTCCCCCTTCATTCTTCCCCTCCTGCTATCTTCTTCTTCTTCTCTCTCTCTTTTTTTTTTTTTAACAGTGTATTATTTGTTTCAGAGGTACTTTCTTAAGTGCAAAAGTATTTGGATTTTAAACAGATTCTTCCCTTGGAGCCTATTATCCTTTGCTTGACTCCACAGCAAAGTTATAAGAGAGGCTCTCAAACTCTTAGGCATTCCCAAGACAACTCCCATGCCCTAAATATTTTTTACTTCTTGCAGGAGCAAACAGAAGGGAGGAAAATGTCAAACATTCTGAGGTGAAACCGAATCCTTTCCAATGTGCAAGCAAACTGTAACATTCTAACAGGGGCTCATTTATTTTTATAGTACATTAGTTAGCTGTCTTTGGGGTGCAGCTTTCCGTGAGACAGGGGCTCACCTTTCTCCAAGAACTGAGAAACCCAGGCACAGGTCCCCAGTAGACAGACATTTCAACACCCCATTCTGTGGAAAGCGAGCCCAGGGTTGGTGGCCCCAGCGCAGCCCAGGGGAGCTGCCCTCTGGTGGCGGCAGCTGGGGC
Organism: Leptonychotes weddellii; assembly: GCF_054177405.1. NCBI lineage: Eukaryota > Metazoa > Chordata > Mammalia > Carnivora > Phocidae > Leptonychotes > Leptonychotes weddellii. Next base: position 71,492,177 of record NC_138374.1, read on the forward strand.
CGTGGTAACCTCGCAGGGGCGCACGACCCATCCTCCCCAAGTTCTACAGAACAAAGCTGGAATTGAGGTCGTGTTCGTGTGTGAAGCGTGGTTAGCTGCCAGGATGGAAAACATATTTGCCGTTTTTGGGAAACAAAAGAAAACGAGAGTGAGCCCAGGTGTTATGGATGGGAGGAATACAGCAGTTCTCACGCCTGAACATGACCAGTGCATGACTGAATGGATTGATAGAAACACCTTGTGTCTGGGTCCAGTCAGATCTCTGGACTGGTCTTAAGGGAGGTATGTTGACACAATGACACGTTGGAGTGACCAGTGTCTTCAAAAGAAATGAACTTTGCTTGCTAAAAAAGAATGGGGTTATTCAGAATAACTGTTAAGGAAAGATTTCCAAAACAAATTTCTTGCCTGGTCACTTTTAATCTCTAGAGGGTTCATTTTTTTAAATTATTAGCTTTTTTTGTAGGTACATAACAAATGGGGAGAAGTCTTTTAAATGGGACTGTGAAGGCGATCTGCAGATAGGCTTTATTCTGAGCAAACCATGTATGCTCCAGTCCCAAATTATAGAACACATAAATGAGAGCTGATTATCTTAAATATTGAACGGTTCCCCCCCCCCTCTCTGTCTCTCTCACACACAGAGTTTTTGATTTAAAGCAACTTAAGAAAAATGTGACCTACACATTTCTTTCAGAAAGCAAAGCAATAAAAGTCAAGTTGAGTCGAAGATTGGGGTTGTGCAGGGATTCCTTAAAAGCCATTGACCTTGGCCAAATTCCTTAATCATTCCTGTCCTTGGTTCCTTCAACTGGAGCCTTATGCTACAACCTACCTCTTGTGGCATCATGAACATTGCTGGCATAATATAAAGCACACTGAGCATTTAGGGGAACACCTGGCATGCAGATAAACAACTATTAATAGGTAGTTCCAAACTTTCTTAACTAAAAAGTAAAAACCCCACCCAACCTGACGCAGAGACTGGCTCTTTCAAGGTCATGCAGCTGCTGAAGCCAAGCTGAGACTAGACCCCACTTCCGCTCCTCAGGGAACCTTGATGGTTCACGCATCTGCCCAGTGTTTTTGGTCACAGACGGTGTAAATTGGATTTATTGTGGGTGGAGTTTAAGAACACTCACAGAGTTCATGGTACCAAGGGGGTGTTTCTCAAACACCCGGGGCAGGTGCCATTTTCCCTACCTGGGAAGGCAGTGGCGGCAGTTGCCGTGGTGGGAGCATCGGCCCCGTCGGTGGGAATGCCCAGCGTCTGCAGGGTGTACTCGGCCGCGTAGGTCTTTGCTTCATCCACGTAGGCACTTAGCTTCGGAGGCGTGAAGGGGTGGCTGCAAGGCATATTCAGTCATTACATTTGAGGAGCCGAGATGGGAGAAAACCCAAGTCGCTGTTCATGGGCTAAGATGAGCAGATGATGGAATTTTATGTGTGTGGTCTTCGTTCTCTTTGCATTGAAGACTTCTACAGGTATATGCACGTAGGGATGTTTGTGACCTGGCCCAGGACAGCGGTGGTTGATAGGACATGCCTGGAGCACACCTGTAACTCATCACACAGCTTTTCTAAGGTACAGGTGAGACAGGATGGTTCCTAAAATATGTAGAAATGCAGGCTTGAGGTGGTGATACCTACCAACAGAGAGGATCTTTGATCCAAAATATAACTAACTGGGCATGGTGTTGTCACGTACAAAATGGCAATTTCATATGGTTCAAACTAAATACTACATAGATAAAATAATGGGCTATAGATCTGATTCCTGTTCCATTTTATGTCTGTAGTTTTTTATTGGTTGATTATATTACACCATCTTCATTGTCTGTGTGAAATTCAGGGCCTCTGAGATGCCAGTCTCCCACTTGGCATGTACATCCCAACTACACATCTCAACGTTTGCGTTTAATGAAAAATGAGCAAGTAGTAGATGTGTTTCTCTTATTTGGATAGTGATAAAATATTGATTTTACAAGAGACTTGATTTACAAGAGACTCTTATTCTAAAAAGCTTAAAAGATTAGGAATTTGGAGATGTTACCCACATTGCAGGATTCTGGCTGGCCAGGGCAGGAATGGTTATTTTGTATAAGAATAGTTGTCTTTGATCTTGTCCAATGGCTGAGTGCAGCTGATACACTGGTTGTCCCCAGTTGTTTTTCTGACAAATTTCTTCTAGTATCTACAGGAGTAAAAAAAAAAAAAAAATAAGTGATTTCTGTTTCAAATGTCACATTTGCATTATTTCTCCAGCTTTCAGGATTTAAAACTCTAATCTTTAGTGCTTAAGCTAATGTAAGAAAATATAAAATGCCATATGGTTTAATGACTCATAAAATTTAAGATGAACTCAACTTGAACTCCATTTAAAATGTTATATCGACTAATTCATAAAAATCATTTTCACACCATTTATTCTAATATGTTTTTAGTTTAGTCCATTAGCTGTAACTTTTTTACCAATAGTTTAATTTTATGATTTGTTTGATATATTTATTCCATTAAAAAAATGGACATTTCAGCACTGTGTGGCTGGACTCCCTCATGACTACCGTCAATCCTTCTGTTTATAATGGTTTAGAGAAAATAACCTAAGAATATATTCTTAACTTCATGTCGTTTGTCATAGGGTTTTAACTTCACATTTTCATAAAAAATCGAGTTAAACAGTTTAATGGTTACTAGTCACTGATGAGCATTAATAGATGGATGTTGACAGCTGTAGTGTCTTTGTTTGGCAAAATACCACTTCTGGCTGTTTTTACAAAGATCTGAGTTTCAGAATCTCCCTGCATGCTTTTTTCTGCCTTTATCGCTACTCCAAACTGAATCTTGTCTAAAGACACCCAATTTTTTTTTCATCCCAAAGCCATTTTCAGTGGCCCACCTGCCCCAATGCTCCCATGAGTCAGCAGATTCAGGAAACTGTGCAAAACAAGGTCTAAGTCTGAAAAGAACAAGACTTGGGGACAGAACAGTGCCCTGGGCTGACACCATGGAGCTTCTTATCTCATTGGTTCTGACACGAGTCCAGCTGCAATTGCAGGGCCTTTTCTGGTTTATTAAATCTGTGGATTGCTCCTATTTCCTCTACTGACTTTTCTTGTTACTGCTCTTGGCTGTGTAGCATCTCTCGTCGTCTACAAAGCATTCCCAAAGGTTCCTGGGCACCAGTAGACTCCTATAGCTGGCAGACATTCTCGTTGTGCAAACACAAGCTCCAAGAGTACGGACTCTAACTCCAGACTCTGCTGGGCACGCCTTGTTTCCCTGCTCTTGTCGGATGCCCACGACCCCACCATGGGGCTGTTAAGGCTCCATCTACATTGGTTTGGGTTGGCATAGCCTTCAATTTCTAAGCCGACCTTGTAGAGATTCAGAGACTAAATAAAGAACTTTCATTAGTTTGGAGAGGTAGTTCCTTACATATCTCTATAAACCACGACCAATTTCTAACCTGGGTTTAATGTTAAGAAGCAGAGATTATTCATCACACTGTGGCAGCTCTTAGAACTATTATATGGAGTTTATAATGATTATTATTTTTTATTTTCTTTAAAGATTTCTAAGTATTCCAGGTCCTTAATGAGGTTCCTTATTTTAACCCAAGATCGACTGGATGACAAGCTTTTGTGTTTTCTGAGCAAAGCTTTACGATGACACTTAGTAGAATTTGCAATAATGGCCTGTTGATGTGTCCGTATCCTCTCACTGGATTGCCATATGATTTTTGATGGCAAGGACTGCATTATATTCCCTTTTCCATGCCCAGCACCTGACACAGTACTTGGTGTATGGTGGATGCCCAATAAATGGCTTTTGAACAAACAAATGAATGCTGTGTACCACTCTGCTAGGCATCCTTATTTTTAATTGCCTGGGTAGGGTTAGCAGAAACCTGAGATGAGCTAATTGGTATGTATAAGACAGCCATTGATCCTACAAAAATAATACTCACGATGAGCTTTTAGAAATCATAAGGCTACTTCCATACATTTGGGGCTTATACCTTTGGACCTGGAGTAGGGATGTTTCCTTGAGGGTCCACAAACTATATCTCTGAACAACTAGGTATGGCTTCTTCAGCCAGTGTCTCTACAGAAAGCCTGGCATGCACTGCGCACCCACAGGGAATAGGCTCAGGGTTCACATAGATCCTGTTTTGTTTTATTTTTACCCCTGTTATTCACTTTCCATCCTGGAACAGCTTTTATAACTTCTGATTTTCCGAAAATAAAAACCACAGCCTCATGCAGAAATATGGAAACTTGGAGCTGTGGAATGAAAGCATTAAAATTTCACCATCATGCCCTTCCCCAAGCATAATCAACGTGGGAGACCTAATTGGATATGATAGATGGCATCTTATCATTAATACAAGTCCATGATATCACCATGGATGGTATGGTGTTTTCTCTCACACCCAGTGTTTCCAATAAAAGATGTCCTAAGTGGCCTATTCATTCCCTGTCTTGAATACTCTCCATTAGCCAGCTCCTACACAGTAGGCGTTTATTTTGAGTCTTTGCTTCATTTTATTTTCATGTAAGGTATCGGTTGATAATTCTTAATGGCTTTCAGGATCTTTGCATTCCAGTTCAGATTATTTAGGAAATATAAGAAAGCCTGTGATGGAACAGTGGCCCTCAGCAGTTAGCATTCTCTCTCAGTACCTTATGTTGATTGGCCACTTTACCTATTTAACAAAACAAAACAATAGCCCAAGTAGGGATCAAGTCAAGTCATTTGATGAAAGGCAAATGTTGATGGTCTTTGGCCTAACTTAAGGAAACTATCTCTGGAATAACATTACCTACCTGGGGAGCAAGTTTAATTCCTTGGGGTTTTAAAGTGACAGGATTCATTGGGGTGAGCTCCATCCCAGGTAAAAGGTCATAGAGTTTGTCTTCTCTCTTGTCTCCCTTGACCTGGTATCCACGACCCAGGCCTGTATAGGCCAAATAGCCACGGCCGGCCAGTCCTCTCACTCCCGCGGCCCCTACAGGTACATTCATGTAAATTTCTAGGAACGTAAGAAGGCATTAAACTGAATCAAACCACCAGAAGATCACCCTGAATCTTACTGTAATGGAAAAGTTAGCCCAAGTCACATTGATCATTGCCCTCAAGATGCATAGAAAACTCTAGGATTCTAATGTAATGAAACTCAATATAACCGTAGGGTTTACCGTAAGTGTCTTGTTTATTTTTTTGTCCTTTTTTTTTTTTTTTTTTACTATCTGTGAAAGAAAGCCATACTCTCAAAGCTATTGATAAGTACATGAGCAACTTTAAAACTTCGACACAGAGAAAAAATTTGCAATTTCTATCTTCAGTTGACCTTTTGTTGACATTTCTCTATAGACTAATAAATGTTGGGAAGGTATTTAAACATCCCAGCATGGTATGACCACATGTATTAAAATAAGTCTTGCATTCTTATCATTGATCAGTAAATCAGAAATGGATTTTAGCTTCCCCAATAATCCCATCCCCAAGGATCAGTTGGGAAACGTTTGAACATTTAGAAAACATGTTTATAAGTTCACTATTTTCTGTTTTATAATCAGACAATGTTAGGCTTAAATTTCCATTGAGTTTCATTAGTAGATTCCTGTTGATTTTTTGTTTTGCCATGTTGATACTTTGATTTCCTATTGGTGATGTAAAGTGATAAAAAAATTAAATTGATTACCCTTCATCCATGAATATCATTCATTGATTCCTTTCTTGCTATAAGGTATTTTTTCCCTTGGAGTGGAGCTTGTTTTTTTTTCCTACATTACAACTGGTTGACAATTTATATTTAATGTATAAATTATTTAATAATATGATTTCAGATTATAAATGCACAATACTTTAATGACATAATTTGTCATAGATTATCCTGGAGGAAAACCTGATGATTTCTTTTGCATTATAATCTTGGGTAGAGTGATTTTATTATGATTATGGAAATTTTAAGGCTGTTGAAGACTAGAACTTCTAGGATGGTCAATTCAGTTTTCCTGAAAAATAGTAAAACGCAGTAAGATAATTGTTTTCACAGTAACCTGGTCATGTCCCTTTGCTTCTAAGTAAAACCCAGGGACAGAGTTAAATACAGTTGGTTGCCAAATTGCCCAGAATGGTGTCATATTTGGAAAATAGAACTGGGATTCTTTTGGCATTAATTCTATCCTAGCAGTACTATTTTGAAGGATTCCATTAGGCAGAGACAAACTAGTTTAATAGAAGTTAAAAAACGCTTTCCTTATTGTCTGTGTTGCTTGAACTGAGCCCAGAGAACTGTGTGAACATTTGGAATTCTTGTAGGATTACATAGGAAAGATTTATTGTATGGTAGTCAGTCTTTCTTCTATTTGGACTTTACTATTTAGTTCTCCATATCCTGGAGAAATAAGTTGATTTCCTCAATAGTGGGGCTTCTTAGAAGACACAGCACATATTTCTAGGGGGAGGTCAGATGAAAGTATCTCATATATCTGTTAGAATATGTATGATAATTTGTGATTTATGTATGAATATGATGCCACTGAGTTACCATTAAATACATATGTGCCTTGACTTGTTTTTTGCCATTTGAGATAACTGGTTTCCATTGGACCATCCTGCTTTCACTTGGGTTTTCTTTCATTCTTTTTTTTTTTTTTTTTTAAGATTTTATTTATTTGACAGAGAGAAACACAGCAAGAGAGGGAACACAAGCAGGGGAAGTGGGAGAGGGAGAAGCAGGCTTCCAGCTGAGCAGGGAGTCCAATGCGGGGCTTGATCCCAGGACCCTGGGATCATGACCTGAGCTGAAGGCAGACGCTTAACAACTGAGCCACCCAGGCACCCCTCACTTGGGTTTTCTAATGAGTCACATATGACTGCAATATGGTGGTCCAATGATAAGGGAGAAGCTAACTACTTAGTCTGCACAAGTTTTATGGGCCCAGGCAAAGATCAAATGTATGCATTAGATTCATTTGTGCTATATTCTGACCAAGTTTTTTCAATAACCAGTTGTAATGTGAAAAAAGATTTTTATGGAAGGACAACTATTGATATAACAATACTTGATTTTTCATAAACGATTTTTCCAGTCCTTTTCTCCCAGTGGGTCCATCCCATTTGTCTAAGGCTATTGCAATACAAATCATTTGAAATTGTAGAGTTATTCTAGAGCAAGAGCTGATGAGCGTTACCTCTAACAGAAGGGGCTCGGATAATGGCCCTGTTGCCAAGATGTCCTTTGGTGGCTGGGAAATGAAGGCTGGGGATTGCTGTATAGGCTTGAGGAGCATAGAAGACAGGAGCTCCAAGGTAGGTTGTGGTGGGATCATAAACATGGCCCAAAGAGTAGGTGTACTCTCCTTGCAGCATGGTGCCCCTTCCACCCGTGCCTCGGGTGTACCTAACATAACTGTCTTTGTCCACTGGTTTGGCTAGGGTCACTTCAATGGGGGAACCATCCAGCACCTGTCACAGAGAGCAAAGAAGAAGCAACATAAGAAGATATGAAGACAACCAAGTGTGGTTGAGCCCTGGGCTCTTGAGTGTTAGTCGATTTGCTGTTTTGCTCACAGACTGTCTCACTTACATGTATCTTGTCTCTTCATGAGTTCATGTTTGTGTGTCAGTTGAGTTTTCCTGAGTGGTTTTGTTGGAAAATTGCATATAATATGCAACAGGTTTGACAGGAACAAACTGGCCACTGGCCACTGACATACTGGTTATAAATTATGTGATACAGTCACTGTGACAGAGAATTATGTGATAGTTTTATGCGATATATGTTTTAAGTTACATATTATATAATTCTAAGACCTTTTAGATTACTAATGGGTGGAATATAATGTCTACATCTTAGCGCAGCAAAGTGAAGGTGGAAGGACACCAATAAGGAAATCTTATCGATTGTTAACACTGTGGCATGGGTAGCCTCGTCAGGTCTTTCTGGCCCCCAGCCAGCTAAATGGTTTACTCCTTCGAGCAGCCACACTATGGGTAAGTTTTCACTGAAGGAGAAGAGAGGCTTAGAAGTGGGGCCCTATTTAAGGAAGAGAATCAAGGAGGCTACTGTGTTGTAGAGGCTACTGTGTTGTTCCCCATAGGTACCTGTGAAGCAGCTTTTTGACCTGCTAAAGAGCTGGGAACTGCCAGGGATAGCAGGGGCAGTACTGAGATTTCTCAAGTCATGCACTTCTTAAAATTTGTCCTCAAGAATTATTGGAGAGGCTTTTTTCTGATGCAAGTTTTGGACAGTTTGCAAACAGATCCAGATGTTGAAGAAAAAGGCTATGTGTAGAGCTACACGCGTGACTCACTTTTCCATATTGCTTGCACACGCACGAGACAAAGATGGCTCTCAACGAACGCTTGATGGATTGAGGTATTTCTTATCGATGGGACAAGGTGTTGTGAGGAAGCGTTTGTAGCTTCTTCTGCATAAGACTATTATAAGCTTCTATTTTTATAAAGAAAAAAAGTAATATGAAGCATTCCCTCAAGAATTCCCTTTCACGGCAGCTCGCCATTTTGTGAGTGCTTCAGGGGTTCTGAGATCACTGAAGTCTGCTGGACAAAGTCGTACTTCCTGGTTGTCACTTGTTCCTAGTTTCATATATCTGCCCTACTTTTTATTTTATTTTATTTTATTTTATTTTATTTTAAGATTTTATTTATTTATTTGAGAGAGAGAATGAGAGACAGAGAGCTTGAGAGGGAGGAGGGTCAGAGGGAGAAGCAGACTCCCTGCTGAGCAGAGAGCCTGATGCGGGACTCGATCCCGGGACTCCAGGATCATGACCTGAGCTGAAGGCAGTCGCTTAACCAACTGAGCCACCCAGGCGCCCCTATCTGCCCTACTTTTTAAGAGCGGGAGCCTGTATCCAACATGTTAGCTGGAATACACCGAGAGAGAGAATCCTGGTCATATTCAACTATCTCACACTGGTGTTGATGTAATTAGAAGAAACAGACCTGAGTATCCAAAGGGATGGGGTGGTCTTACATATAAGATTCTTTATCTTCAGGCCTGTCTTGAGGAAAGTGAGAGACCCAAATAGGTCTCTGCTTCTAGGCCCTTCCATATCAGGAGACATTTTTAATGGAATGATTCTTTACTGCAAAGTCAGATTTCACATTGTAATAGATTTTGTGCTGCATTCAACTGCCCCTGTAATAGTGGTTTAAACTCAGTATTGTATTTTAGTTATTTGGTCTAGATGTTTCAAGAGCTAGGATGATATCTTATTAATCGGTATATTCCCAAGCCCAGCAAAATTCCTTGCACATCACAGATATTCACAAGTATTTCTAGAATAGATGAACAATCAAATGTAAAGCTCAGGTCATCACCTTTCCCTCTAAATAGGTTTCCTTTCCTGGCTTCTCTGACTGTCTCCAGTCTCCCATATTGAAAACTAATGACTCTTGCTCACTCCAACATCCAATCATTTCCTGGGTGTTTTGAATTCATCCCCCATAGCCCTATGTGGAGCTTTATCCTACTTTCTATTCCTGCCCTTTCTCAAGCCCTATTTCTTCCTGTTTGGGTGACTGTAGTAGCTTTTGAAATAGTACCAATGACATGTCTCTTCCTACTCCATAAAATTGCAACTCTTAGTACCTTCATTTCTCTAAATTGTATGTGATCATTACTCCATTACACAAAAAGCTTCAGTCTCACCTTGTCTAATAAGTTAACTATTAATATGCATATGTATACTCAAAGCTTGCATAGTTCTAGGCAAACTTACTTTTGATTTTCCCATACAACATTATAGTTAAATATAATATTTGGTATATATTTTAATATATTGAATATATATTTAACCTTATATCACATTGCTATAAAATTTCTAGCTGTTAAAATTGGGAACAATTTGAATATTTTTCCATTGTGATTATTTCAATGTAATTATTTAGCACTTAATTTATGACTGACTGTCCCTTCTCTGCAATCATCATGTATCCTCAGGAATGTTTTCAGATTGAGAAACTAACCTACAAATTGTTCCCAAGGTAATAACAGTTTTATCATACTAAATGTAATCACAAATGAAGATGAAATCATGTTTTGCTTGATGGACATGTATTTAAGTTTGCATTCAATTTTTGCTTTACAGTTTTCTTTTTGTGTTTTGGAGTCAGTATGTTTTTTCCTCCAAAGCCCAAACGTGTGTGTGGGCCCCGGATTCGCCCCTAAGCCCAGCCACCTGTGACTGAAGGACCTGCTCGGGGAGATGCTCCCTTGGCCCCTGGCTGTGTCCTTTGGCCAAAGATCCCTACTTCTCCCAAGGAGACCTGCTCTACACAGTCCTTTCTCCGTTAGGTTTCCGGTTACTTCTCCGGCCCCCCTCCCCCCCCCCGTCACCTTGACTCTGGTAGCACTGTGAGCCTTGGTTCCTCCACTTGATTCCCCTTCCCTACACTCACGCTTCTGTACTTAGTCCCTTCGCCATCTGTCTGCTGTTAGCACTAACTGTGCAAAGCCTGATGGGAGACACAGCCCTACATGCGTGATGTTCTAACCGAATTGGTCTACTTTCACTGTTCCTCAGTCACTTCCTGCTCTTTCCAAATTCCATGCCTCAGACTGTCTCTCTGTTTCTGTGGTTTTTTCCTTTAAGAATTCTGCCCAATTTTTATGGCTTCTCATGGATACCATCTTCTCGTCTCCATGACGATTTTCTGATTCTGATTCGCTCCTCCTTCCTTTGGACTTTCTCACCTCGCTCGCTCTCTATTTATATAGATAGAGAGATAGATAGATCTCTATCTATCCATAAATTTAATGAAACTGAACTTATTTGGCTACACTATGAAAGATGTTTGTGTACTCGTCTTATTCCTCCATAGACTTCTAGCTTGTTGGCAAGTTTCTTTGTTTTTTTTGTGTCCCAGACATTGTTTAGCAAGGTAAGTGGTCTATAGATGGGTTTTAATGTTTATTGCATTGATAAGTAAATATGATCTTGGTCTCTAAGTACAAGTCAGGAGAAAGGATTTTAGAAGCTCATTTTTCTCCAGACCCCACTCTTGGCAAGGGGAAGAGATCCAGAGCCTTCCAGAGTAGGGAGAGCAAACTCTGAGGGCAGAATGACAACAGAATTGACCGGTTTTCTGGTCCTCAGTCTCCAACATACTGCATTAGCGAGGTGATAATCTCTTGAAGTAATGAGAGAAAACAGGGCCTGAGAAAAACACCTTGAAATAATGTACTCCAATCCCCCACTTTGTAAGGAAATTGAGGGTCAGTGACTTGTTCAAATCACCCAAAATTAGAGAGAGAGCCAGATACGTGAGCGCATCTCCACTGTGTTTCTTTCACTTCTCTTCTGTTCATCTTCATGGACCCAGGCAGTCTTGTCAGAGGTGGAGAAAGCCTGAGTGACACAGACTCGTGGGATCATTCTTCTGAATAAAATTTCCACACCACACTTCGGTGAAACCTGTGTGTGTGTGTGTGTGTATTGTCCTACCTTACCTTCCCATTTAAAGCTTTCATAGCCTCCACTGCATCTTCTCGATTACTGAAGTGCACAAAAGCATAGTCTCGAATCTTCTTTACCCTCTCCACAGCACCTGGAAACGGAAAGTAGCCCCATTAGCAAACCTGAGAGAGCCCTGAGAATGATTTTATTTATTTGGTTTTTTTTTTTTTGGAGACTCATTACTCAGATAAAGATCTCATTGAGAATATTCGCTATGTCCAGGTTTAGAATTCTACACGTTCAACAGAAGCTTTTGTTTGTAATTTTTTTTTATATCCCCTGTATTCTGCCCTATTGTCAGTTATGGATTTGTGTTTTCCACTTCCTAGATTATAAGATCTTTAAGGATAGAAGCAGTATCTTATTTTGTCTGGCATACAGTGTAAAAGATAGTAACTTATACTCGGTGAAATATTCATTGAAGTGATTTGAACTTAACTATTGGTCATCCTATAAATCTATACTTAGGCGATTGCCTTTTACAATTTTATGGCTTTTCCCCCAGAAAAATGTTTTATCTCTTGATTTATGGAATACAACTTTAGAGTTAGGAGAGACTTCAGCAATGATGTACTTTAAGTTTTTTAAAAAATTCATTTGACCTTCATGTATGTATTTTTAACTTAAAGATTAGGAATCTAGGGTTCTGACAAGGGAAGTGAGATTCATAAGAGTTGACATAGCTAGGAACTAGAACACAGAATCTCTTAACTGCTTATCTGATATTCTTTTGATTAAAAAAAAAGTAGTTTCTGAAAGAACATCGGAAAACCGAGATAGTTCCTTACCATGCTGTTCATAATATCTACATGTTGGAAATAATGTAGATATCCACTAATTCTACCTTGAGGAATGTCTTTTAAAGAAGCACTCCTATATGCAAAAGGATCATGCATAAAGACATTAACTCTACCACTGTTGAAATAGCAAAAATGAAATCACTTAAAGTCCATTTTCATGAGATTGATTAGACCTAGTACATTTGTATCAAATAAAATGAGAACAAATAGACCTATGTATACTTACGTGGAAAGATTTAAGACCTATTGTTAAATTTGAAAGGTTGTAAAATAGTAAGTATAATACTGTAACATTTATGTTTTTAAAATTCCAACCCAAATATATACACACATAAATAGGAATACACACACAGAAAGAGAACTGTTAAAATAGAGGTAACTTTAGGAACGGGGAGAAAAATTGGAGAGAATAAAGAGAAATTTCATATTTTAATTTATATGCTTCGGTATTCTGCAAACATTTGCAATGCTGATTGGTATTATTTGTGTAATAAAAAAATAACAAATCAACCTAACCCATTTTCATATTGAGGAGCTGCTGCATATGTTGGTGGTAACTTATATATATATAAAAAGTTTTACCAAAATGGTTGAACTTTACATTTTATTATTAAAATGTTGCTAGAAAATATTGTTGATGACTCAACCTTAAAAAGAAGTTATTCCTGGAGGGAAGGTGAAATGGACACTTGTGCAACTTGTTAGCAGTTAACAGTTTAACGTGCCAATTGTCCTCCTTCAGTGACACTGACTCGGGTGTATCTCGAGAGACTGGGTTTCTTCTCTTATCCTAATCACCAGACATAACCTATGATGGGACCCTTCCCCAGGGAGGACCAGAAGAGCAGATAGGCGTTCTCCATTGTCCTCTCCCTATCAAGGTTCAGTTATCTATCCTCTTAGATTCAAGGTTACAAAGGCAATCACATGGTTCAAGGGCTCTAAGTTGTCTTTTGGAATAATGGTAGGGCTGTAATGTAGGGATCATTTAAAACCATTGTGGCACCCCTCTCGTCCCTCAGCATTCAACCCTTGACTTCTTATGGCAGTGGCTGTCCAGAGCCCAATTGTCTGGCGAGGCTGAGGAAATATATAAAGGTATTTGAGACCACAAAGCAGGGGTCATGGAATTAACTGACCTTCCAGCACGGTCTCTTTAGTCCTTCAGTGTCAGGTAGTGTAACTATCAAAACCCAACCTTATGGCTTGTCCTGGTCATTGAGAAGTGAAGGGGGGGGGTGGCAATGAGGGTCTCTATCTTTCCAGTCTTGGCTCCATTCATTCTTCAGTGCTGCCCTTCATCGAAGCTCTTCTCGACCCTTAGCCCCCTGAGAACAGGATCTGTTTCAGGGGCGTCCTGGCATTAGCATCACCCAGGTCCTACCTAGTACCGTGTGCACAGATGCCTCTCTACAAATATACATGGAATGAGCAAATATTACCAGTCAATTCACACTCTAGCAAAGGTGGCATTTCGGAAGCTAATGGTTCTAAATGCCCCCAAATTCTGCTCGCAAATAATGAAACCGGCTTGCATTTTTAAGCAACACTCTTCAGCTGCACCTGACTTTGGAAATCTTAATGTATGAAGATTTAGCCTCGTGAAACAAGTTAGAAAGTGAGAGTTTGGTTTTCTCCACAATCATATTCACCACATGGCTTATGATAATATGCCCCTTCTTGAGTCTGTAAGAGTTTGTTTACCCATGGTTGTTTGGCAGAGGGTAGAAGCGATAAAGTATCAGTGGTCGTCATCAGCAGTGTTGCAAAAGACTCCGAAGTCATAATACAGGGAATTGGAAAAATACTACTGTGTTCGTGGTCAACTTGTCAGCAGTGCATCAATTAGCAGAAGGGAAACACACCTGTTATCTGAAGGGAAGATGATCAGAGGGCCACAGTTCTCCAAGTGTGGTCCTCAGACCAGCTGCATCAGCTTCCTCCCGGAACTTAGGAGAAATGCCGGTGCCTGGACCCACCCCAGACCCGCTGATTCAGAAATGCCCTGGGGGAGGGGCCCGCAATCTGTTTTATGCCCTCTAGGTGATTCGGATGTGAAACTGTTTTAGGGAAATCAGATTTTGTAGAATGACTATAATTGGAATTTCAGCAGAGAGCCTTAGGCTACACTGGGGATGAACCTGTTTTCAGCCCCAGTTTCTGTTCTGATTGTCACTTATTTCTCTGAATGGCAGTAGAGTATTTTCAGGTTAATCAGGGTTAAAATAATAGGGTCAAATATTTGCCGGGAATATTCGGGCTCCTCTGAGGGATCCAAACTTTCAATAGGGTTTTTAAAGCGGTATTTTCCTGTTTCTCTCTGAAAATTTTCCTAGATAAGTATAAACACACCCTTTCCACTGGAAAATAAACTGGTTAGCTCTGATTTTTTTCTTCCTAATACAGCAGGTATCTGCTAGTTCTCCACCCTCTATAGTTCATATTCTTTGGTGGAGTGCTGAGAAGGTGCCACACATCAGTATAGAGCTCTGAGCTGTGTCACCAGAGGGAGAGAGGAGAGAAGGAGAGAGGGAGAGAGCCCGGATTTATTATTTTCATTATAACCAGGAGGACCCAAGCACATGTCTCCCTTTAACGCGATAAGCTGATGACCAGTGACCAGGAAAGGAAGCAGTCTTGGAGGTCTCATTCCAGACTTTTCCAAAAAGCAAAAACAAAGCAAAACAAAACAGGAATGTTTTAATTAGATAAAAGGAAGAAATATATTGTGCAACTGTCATCATCGTGCATTTCTAGAACCTCTTCGTGAACCCAAACTGAAACCCTGTATCTATTAAATAATCATTTCTGAGTTCTTTCTCCCCTGTCCCTGGGCAGCTACCATTCTGCAGCCCGTCTCTAGGACCATGCCTACTTCAGGAACCTCAGCTAACTGGCGCCATACAGTGTGTGTCCAAGGTGCATCCATGTCGTATGTTTCAAAAATTCCCTGCAGTTTAGGTGTGAGTGCTGGTCCCCACTGCACACACATTCCATGTTTTATTTAATTTAATTTTTTTTAAAAGATTTTATTTATTTGACAGAGAGAGACACAGCGAGAGAGGGAACACAAGCAGGGGGAGTGGGAGAGGGAGAAGCAGGCTCCCCGCAGAGCAGGGAGCCCGATGTGGGACTCGATCCCAGGACCCTGAGATCATGACCTGAGCCGAAGGCAGTCGCTTAACCAACTGAGCCACCCAGGCGCCCACATTCCATGTTTTATTGCTCCAACCCCTCCCGCGTGGTTTTCACATCTTGGGTGATACAGATAATACCGCTGTGAGCACGGTATGCAACTATCTGTTCAAGCCCCTGCTTTTATTCATTTTGTGCATATGCCCTGAAGTGGAATTGTCAGATTATATGGTGATTATCTGTTCTTTAGGACCCCACGTGTAGTTCCCCCAGTGATGGCATTATTTTGTGTTTCCATCGACAGGGCACATGGTTCTCATTCCTCCAGCTTCTCCCAACATCTGTGTACTATTGCTATCTTGGCAGGTGGAAAACGGTTTGGGGTTGCATTTCCTGGGTGAATAGCGAGTGACGTTGAACATCTTTTAATGTGCGTGTTGACCATGTGTCTATGACAATTGCACAGTATTGTTCATTGGACAAATATACATTTGAAGTTTTACTTAATTTTTGGTTGACGTATTGTTTGCAGATGTTTTCTCTCATTCTGTGCGTTGCTTTTTCAGTGTTGAAAGTGTCCTCTGATGCAGTTTTTAATCTGGATGTAGTTCAGTTAATCTATTTTTTTTTTGTTGCCTGTACTTTTAATAGCATCGGAGAGTGTACTGCCAAATCCAATGTCATGAAGCTTTACCCTATATATTCCTCTAGTGTTTTTTTTAAATAATATTAGCTTTTTTTGCTAGTCTTTGATCCATTTTGAGTTAACTTTGCCTATTATATAAATTCAGACCAACTTTATTATTTGCATGTGGACATGCCATTCTCTCAATACAGTTTATTGAAAAGACTGAAACAAAAGGAAGTATCAAATAAAAATAAGAAGGTAGGAAGTCAACACAGAGTGGGAGGGAGCAGAGTAACATCTAAACATGCACATATCATTCCTCTGCCCACAAAAGCATCAACTTTCATATCTCAGCTCACACGTCACTTCTCCTAAACATGAGTCTTTTCTGTGCCCCAAGGATAGGCTGTCAGGGCTGTTATTCTTCTGGAGCATCTTTTTTTGGGGGGGAGGGACAAAGGAAGAGGGTGGGAGAGAATCCCAAGCAGACTCCCTGCTGAACATGGAGCCTGATGTGGGGCTCGATCTCCCGACCCTGAGATCATGACCTGAGCCAAAATCAAGAGTCGGACACTTAACTGGCTGAGCCATCCTGGGTGTGGGGGAGGCTCTTCTGGAACATCTTAAACTCCTTCCACACACACAGCACACCTGTTTGCTCCTCCCACAGTGCCTGGCACATGGGAGCTACTAGAGTAATGATAGTCGAATGAAGGAGTGAGTGAGTGGAATGAGGATGGGGCATGGAGGTCACAGAGTGGCTAAGAACGTGGTCTTAGCCAGACCTGGATTCAAATGTGGGATTTGCCACTTGCTATTTGTATGACCCTGAGCAAGCAACGTAACTACTGAGTTTTGGTTTTCTCACCTTTATAATAGCAGAAGTGACCCTGCATCCTAGGATCGTGGTGCTCAGTAGGTGACTCATGCTGTGAAAGTGGAAAGATGCTACCACAGTGATAAACTAAGGCCAGAGTGTGTTCCAGAACATGCTAATTCCACAAGATGGCTGGTCAAAAAATGAGACCCATGGTCCAAAAATTTGGGAAAGGAGCCATCCTACATTTCCTTTTGGAGACTTTCAAAGCATATTAGAAGTTCAAGGACTCTGATAAGTCCTGCAATAAAACAGAATCTGTTTAATTGCCCTGAATCTGGTGTTTACGGATTTATTTGACCATGGACCCCCTTTATCAGTAGCATCTATTAACAGTCCACAGAATTAATGTTCTGCAGAACTGGCTTTGGGAAATGCTCACTTGGACATTGTTTCTTGAAATGCTTTACCTGTCTCACTATTGTAGTTCCTATAGGAGAAAAAAGGGACGAGGGATGAATCTCATGGTATAAAACTGATACTGCAAAGTAGTGACAAGATGAGCAGCAATAATTATCCCCCTCCACTCCCTCTGTTCTTTTCCCTTCCTTTTCACCCAAATGAGTTTCCTAGAATTAATTCTCACCTCCCTATTTATGTACCTGAAGTCATAATCATATTCCATTCGACCAGTGGTTCTCAACTGGGGGCAAATTTGCCCTCCAGGGAAATGTCTGGAGACATTTTTGGTTACTATGTCTTGGGAGTTGTTACTGGCATCTAGAGGGTAGAGGCATGGGATGCTGTTAAGATTCTTATAATGCCCAGGACAGACCCCCCACGACCAAGAATTATCTGGCCTAAAATGTTAAGAGCACTGAGGCTGAGAAACCCTGCCTTAGATATAGTTCTGGCCATGCATTCATCAACACAGTTAATATTTATTGAGCATCTACTATGACCCAGGCCCGGAGACAGGGGCTGAGGAGACGATAGAAGCCAAAAGACCTTTATGGGATTTATAGTCTAGTGATGGAAATGTGCATTAATTAAGTAATCACACAGATAATTGTAGAGTTACAATGTCGGTAAACGTTTTAGGACCATGTGTCCCTTTTTCTCTAATCCCAGGGCTGGAATATGGTTTTTGTAGTCCACATGCAATTATAGGAATGCTAAATGAAAGCTATTCTGTTTAAAGTCACGGGAAGTCATCTCAAGCACAAGTGTTTTTAAAGTACTCCTCGAAAACTTAATCTTCTCTAGTGTGTCTTACCTGGTTTAATATTGTTGAATTCTTTCTCAATCATCTCTTCCGAGGTAGACAGCATCAGGTTTCTCACGTACAGGATTTTCACCGAAGACATCGTGTCCTCGTCCACCTCCACTTCGGGCTCTGCCCAGTCTACTGCGATAGGATGTCCCCATAACTGAATCCTTCCTGTTCAGAAGGATCACAAGTATGATTAGTTACACAGAAATCAGGACAATATCATCTTGGTTCGCTGAGATGGCCTTTTAAATGCAACCAGTGCTTTTGAGCATATCTTGATGGAGCCTGAAAACCGGTATTATAAGAGGTGATGATTGATTTTAAGAAAACTTCCAATTAAATGGCAGAACTAGCCAGAAGGGAGTTCTGTGTGACAGACGGCTTATTGTAATAATTGAGCATAAAGGGAACTAGGATGTGGTTTGAAATGGAACAGAAATGAGGCAGCAATGGGCAGGTTTGGGTCTTGGGCCAGCTCTCGCAGGGTGTGGGAAGGTAGTTGTTGAAAGGGAGGTGGCAGAACGGGAGAAAGGAGAAAACATGGATTTAGGGCTCTGACCTAGAGTCTGACTTCATGAAGCATTAAAAAGGTCATTAGGAAGTATGTTTGCTCTTGTTGGGAGCTGCATGACCAGTTGCCACCACCGAGCTAAAAACTGATGTGTGGGCAGGAGTGAGCAGGGCTCAGGGACCCCTAGTTTGTTCTCTGTACCCTACATTTGGTCGGGGCTCTCATCTGCTGTGTTCCCTCCCAGTTTCCTGACAGCACATGGACAACTTGGGAATCTGCACAAAAATATTTTATTGCATTCAAGAAGACAGAGCAATGGAAGGGTCTGTGATGAGAAACTGAATTCTTTTTGAAGGGGTAGTCGTTACCCATGACTACATCTATTCTTGTATTTCTAAAGTTGCAATTTATTGAGCATCTTGCCCTATATACTGTGTTTTCCATCCGCTACCTCAGTTCCTGCTCACAGTCACTCTGTGGGGGGGGGAAGTAGGGTGGGGTGGTCAACTCAATTTCTAAATTTGATTGGAAATCTTGTGTGTTTTTTATTAGTTGTTTTGGAAGAGCTTTAAGAAACACCCAACCTGAGTCCCACTCATTGGTGTGCTGGACCCAATTCCTTTCCACTTGCTATACTAGACAGTTACATGTTCAGTTTTATAAATCAGTTGAGGCCATCTTGGTAGCTTGGAATCAGCCACAGTGGTACCATTCATTCCACGGGGATCTGCAATGTTACAAGTCAGGGCTTGGATTTTCCCCGGGAGTTGTCTATGAAAGATTGACCAGCTCATTCCTGACCCCAGGACTCTCCTTCCCGAATTTGATAGGAGTGGTCCAGGCCTCAGGATTCTTGAAAGCACCTCAGTTAATTCAGCCAAAATTGAGAACCCTATTCTAGCCCATTAGCCTTTGCCATCCTGGCCTGGGACCACAGGAAGCCGTCAGCCGGCCTGAAGGTCTGCAGAAGGCTGCAGTGGGCAGAATTGGAGGAGGTATGGTTAGCAGTGACCTCCCCATTTACTCCTCCATATGTTCTTACTGACCTCCCCAGCAGGTGACAGCCAGTATCCTGAGCCGATGGAGTTAGCTGTGGATCACAACATTGGCCACACAACAAAATCATCTGGAAAACTTAAAACACCAGGGCCCTACTCTGCACCTCAGGGAAGTGGATTCAGCTGATCTGAGGTTGATTTGGTTTCTGGTATTGTTTAAAAACCTTCTCAGGTTATTCAGATCTGCAGCCCACGATGGACAGCCACTGACTTAGATCAAGGGTTCTCAAACTTGGGTCTTGGTAGCGTAGCATCCTGGGAAGCAAATGAGCAGGCGCCGCACCAGATCAACTGAGTCAGGAACTCTGGGGGTGGGCCCCGCCCTCTGCACTTTCACGAGCCCTCCAGGTGATCTCCGCGCTGGTTGACGGTGGAACCACTGCAAGAACTTTCCTCAGAGCGTCCTCACGATGCTCGCTAGCCTCGGAGTTGGACGCCAAGACTGTGTTGCACACACACACCTCTGCAAGGATACAGTGTTGGGAGAGAGCTGCCCCTGTCTGCAGGGGAGGTAGGTGGCTGGGGGAGCAACACGTCACATTAGACAACAGTTTCTCTCTGTCTCCGAGTCTGGATCAGTTAAGAAGGAGGAGCTGCTTGTGGCTCTTATCATGTTTGCTAAAGATCACCTTCTTTCAAACTAGACTCTCCAGATGATTGCCAGTGACCCAAATCCTCTGTTGTTGTTGAATCGACAGTGAGGTAATAGGTAGGGTGTCCAAGTGGGTAGCCGACTTGCTCACGAGGTACAACAGCAATGAACAGTCGGCTCTGGTCTGCTCATTCATGGTCCGTCTGCTGAGGACGCCCTCAGACTCAACGCAGCTGAAGAAACTCAGCTCAGCTGGGGCTTTGAATGCCATGGGTCAGCAGAGGAGGGGAGGGTGCAGGTCATTCTAGTGGGAGATACAGCTTTCGGGATAAAGGAGACAGTGATCAGCATGGCATTGCCTAAAACACAGGGGAGTTGATCCTGCTAGAAAGAAGGGTTTTGTTGGGAAATGGAAGGTAAGAAGTATGTCTGGAAAGGACTGGAGCCTTGAACAATAGGCTCAGTTTTTTCTCGGTCTCCTCGGCAGCAAGTAGTGGGTGATTATTGTTGAACCGATGAGTGAGCAGCACCATTCAGCCCACCGACACGTAGAGATCAAATTCCTACTATTTGCCAGAATTGTCAAAAGGATGACCTGATATATGGGGAATGCTAATCTGGTGGGGATGTTCAGGATGGAAGAGGCAGAGAGTGGGGTACATCCAAAAGAGAGCAGAGCTGGGAGAATAATCTGGAGTTTTTGAAAACAGTCTCTGTTTGGGAATATATGTTTTTAGACTCCAACGATGGTCTGAGATCAGGATGGATACAAGGGACCTTTCATGGAAGAACTGTTGAAGAGGGGAGTTGAAGAGGATACCAAAGATTAAGTTCAGGTCACCGAGGGGCTAAGGACACCTCAGGAGGAGTGTCAGGGTATTCTCTGCGCCTGTGTGGCCCAGGGTCTGACCATCGGGTGGTGACAGTAGTGAAAGGAAGTATGAAACATACCCATCTCTCTAATGGGTTTGGCAACTTTGGGGGCTATCTCCTATCTTTTCACTTCAGCTGCCTTCATGAAAAAATATATATATTTTAATTCATTTGAGACAGAGAGATAGAGCATGAGCAGGGGGAGAGGCAGAGGGAGAGGGAGAAGCAGACTCTCCCGCTGAGCCGGGAGCCTGACATGGGGCTCCATCCCAGGACCTAGAGTTCATGACCTGAGCTGAAGGCAGACGCTTAACCATCTGAGCCACCCAGGCGCCCCTGCCTTCATGAAAATATTAATAAAAAATCCTCCCTGAGGCACCTGGGTGGCTCAGTTGGTTGAGCTTCCAACCGACTCTTGATTTCGGCTCAGGTCATGATCTCAGGGTCGCGAGCTTGAGCCCCATGTTGGGCTCTGTGCTCAGCATAGAGTCTGCTTAAGATTCTCTCTTGCTTACAAGTGTCACTACCATCTGTCATTATATGATGCTATTACAATATCATTGACTATATCCCTATGCTGTACCTTTCATCCCCTGACTTACTCATTCATGGTTTGTTTTTAAGGGACAATATAAATTTAGGTGGTGGTGGTTTGTCTTTAATTCTGGTGGCTCTCCATGGTGGTCAAGAGAAGAGTGGATTCCAATGTCTCCACTCTCATTCTTGAAATCCTCTTACCATTTTAATATTGATTCATCTTAATAACTTACTTTGTGTAAGTTTTAGTGAATATTTGAGAATGAGCAGAGGATTTTCAACAATTTCCCTAAAGCTGATCAGGGTCTTGGTGTAGAGTCCTTTAAATTCAGGAATTGATGGTCGTTGCCCAAAGGGGACCCACCCCGTGGTGGTAATACCTAACAGGTGCCTTTCTGTGGAGCGCTATTATTTCTATTCTCCCCAAATTAGAAAATATTAGACCCTGGGGAGTCCTAATACAAGTTCATGTCACTTAGCTGTCATTGGGATAATGTGTCACTCCCAGGTTTATTCGACATCGTAATGGACAATCTACTCCATTCCTAGTAAGCCTGCTAACAACCTCTGTATACGAAAACAGCAGACATATTCACTTTTGAGAAGGTTCTTCACTGTAACACTTCATCACGGGGTTAGCGCACGTTCGTTAGCCTCCGTGCATACGTTTCAGAACTAGTCGGTGAAAACTTCAGGGAGCTGCATCTACTGTGACATAGATAAGGAGGGGAAGGGGTTTAAAGTACCAAGTAAGCAAAGCTCCAGAGCAAACACACAACACCCAGCTTCTTCCTCCTTCGCTAAGGTGTACAGCGTCCTGGGGCAGGCAAGCAGCGGGGGGGCCGGGGGGGGTGGTCTCCTCTTTGAGGAGGGGTACCAACCTGGCAGCAACTTCCTTCGGGCCATGGCAGCCGTCCGATGACTCTCGTACTCCACGAAGGCGAAGCCCCGGTTTCTGGTTTTATCTGCAGCGCTTGGGTAGACGATGACGTCGACAACTCCTTCGGTGACCTTTTTCATCTCTGCTAGGATTTCTTCTCTCTTCTTGGTCTTCGGGATTCCCCCCACAAACAGTCGGCAGTTGTCCACACTGGCGCACACCCCTAAGAGACGCCCATTTCTGCAAAAAAAAAAGAAAAGCATTCTTTCTGCTCAGCAAGAATCCTTGTGTGATTGAGGCTTAAGATGGAAGTTGTAAAATGTTTGACCCTGGACCTGATACGGTCTGCGGATGTGGGATGTTTGGTCTTTTCCTGTTGTTTCCTCACTGCCCAGGATAATCCCTGACCCCGAGGCCTGTGCACCTTGCCCCCGTTACTCACGTAGGCTATCTGGCCCCAGACAGTTGTGAGCTCCCTTTCCTTCCCAGCCAAATAGGGAAGCGACTTAACATGACGGCCCTTAGAAATTGTCCCTAATGCTGAACAGGCTTTCACGTGTTCTCTTACTTGGCCTACACAAGGAAGATGGGCAGAGCAGGTGCTGTTTCCATTTTATAGATGAAGACCTTGAGACCCCGAGAAATTGAATGACTTGCTTAAGCTTTTGTAGATTTTAAGGGATGCAATTGGCCTCCAGACTCTCCGTTCCTTCCTGATTCTGCTGCGCAGTGTTGCTCATGAGCAAGTTCATGTCTACTTTCACTTCACTGCAGAGTGCAGGTCAAGCTTTTCTGGGGGACACTTGGGAAAATGTATCAAAAATCTTTCGTATATAATTTTGGGGGCAAATAGTGCCCCTTCTGGGAAAGTGTCTTTAAGAAAGAGATGAACCAACATTTTCGTATCAGGATATTCACTGCTGTTATTTAAGTAGTCCCCAGATTGGATATAACCAAAATATCCCACCATCCAGGACCAGTTTTATGCATCTTGGCTGAGATGCATAATGACTCTAGGGCTGGATCTTTCTTCCTTGTGCACAGCAGTATCTTGGTCACCCCGGGTTCTTGTGCACTAAATGCTAATAGTCACCTGTCAGGTCATCTAAAAATGCCTCTTCATCTTTCTAAATGTCCCCTGGGGTGCACGCTACTGCTTCTGGCTGAGAACCACTGATACTCAAAAGCTGGGCATTTATACCATAGAAAGCTCGATAGTCATTTCAACGTGGTAATGCAGAAGAATATTTATTGGTTAAAAAACCAGCTCACCCTATGCTACTGGCTTAAAAAACAAAGACTTCAAGATAAGTATATGAGAAGACCATTTTGATGAGCACCATACCGAAAATCTAGGAAGATACTAAAAAGTAAAAAGCTGACATAGTGATTATCTTGGGGCAATGGGATTGTGGAGGAATGGTTTGAATTTTAATTGCCCCCCCCTTTTTTTTTGCCATTTGTTGTGTGACTTTCATAATAACACAAAGTTATTAAAGTTCTTAAAATGGGTAAAGTTCCTTTCACGGAAACTCCCTGCATGTCGTGAAGAGAGGCGCTCAGCCCAGTGAGTGGGAGGTTGCTCTGGTTTCTTGGAAGTGGCGGTGCTCAGTGGGGTGGCAGGTATGCTCACCAGGATCGGCCCCTGTCCTACCTGTCCTCCGTGCTTTGCGGAAGAACTGAGGACCTCCTAGCAGAGTTGCGACAGGTCCGTTACAGTCTGGTGAACGTCGCCCAAGGAATGTGCTTTTCCTTGCGGGTAGGGAAGGGTGGATAAAGTCATCTTTCAGGGGTTTTGTCTTTGTTGTTGTTGTTGTTGTTTTCTTAAAAAACCCCTCTATTCCAAAATATTTCTTTAGAAATTCTATTATTTTTGAAGGAGGGCCAGTCAGGTATCGGTTACCAGCAGGTGGAGCCTGGAGCCTCCGTGTCCTATTTTTAAATCTGTGTGGTTAAGTCAGGCACTTTCCCAGAACTGCTTGGAGATGAAAAGCCATCTCTCACACGCTGAGGGCATGGCTTTAATGTCTCCAGAAGCCAGGCATTTAGACAAATCTCAGTAAATATTTGATGATGAGGAAGATGGTAGGACAATGATGGGTCTTTTCCGGATAAGAACCTTATCTATTCCCCGAGAAATAGTGGCTAAAAGCAAATCAAAGATTATCCTGTTCTCTGCAGGCAAGGTTCTCTGTTCTGGCAGGACTGATCTAGGATGGAGTGGAAGTAGGGGACGTTGGCTCTGGGATATCTATTCTGCTACTATTTCATATTCTATTTATCCTACACCTTGATTAAAAGTACCTCTGTGCCTCCCCTTTGTTTCTGGCATCCAACCTGAACTTTGACTGGAATGTGGCCACCAGCCTGCTCTTTCCAAATGCTTTGTAATATTTCTCCTTCCCCTCTTCCTGCTCCTCCTCCCCACCCTCCTCCCCCTCCTCCACCGTAATCCTCCGCAAACACTCACAGACCACGTGAGCTTTGCCTGCATTATCTATTTATTTTTCATAATACCCCCATGAGGTAAGTATCTTTCTCTCTTTTATAGATGAAGACACTGAAATTCACAGAGATGTATCAGTGTTACATATGAGTGACTAGAATGGATTGATTGTGCTCGTTTTTCACACCCTATTTGTTCTCAGAAAACGTGGACAGGACCCAGTGTGTAACAAAGTGTTGAGTACATACAGCAAACCGTGCTGATTCCTGTGTGGCCAAGTCTCCAACCATCTCAAACTAAAAGCCATTTTGAGAATAACCCTCACTTTCCAGATGTCTAGGCTCCATGAAGGACCAAGGAATGGGGACTCTACTGATCCCTGAAATCTTGTACCTGTCCTATTAAAAAGCTATATTAAAATAGAGCTTTCTGGAGCCCTTTCCAAAAACAGTTCAGTGTACATCATCTCCTATGACAGATGCTGAGAAGGTGTGAGTAATTAGGTGCTGATGGTCCCAGGATTTGTCTGAAGAAACCTGTTCTCTGGTCGCCTGCTTCCCACACCAGACAACCCTCCACATACCAGACAGAGTTCTTTTCGATTTGTGGAGGCCTGTGTGGGAGGGGAACTTCCTTTATACTCTCCTCCAAAACTCTGTTCCTGGATCCGACCTTGGGACTGAGTGGCTAGGCTACTACGGTTGCCAATCGAGTCCATCTTTTTGCGGCTAAGCGGTTTAAGAAAAATGACCTAGTAATTGATTGACTTACAGAATTCTCAGGATAATGCAGGACTTATTTGGGGCCTGTAGGAAGTGAGAGACAGTAAATGGTAGGAAATCTCTCTGTATTCACATTAAGATGACATTAATTTTAAGATGCAGAAAGGACCTATATGAAAATTATATCTTAGAATTGCTGAATGTGCTAATATGTAAGAGTTCTATCATTTATTGACCTATTACCATGTTCCAAACACTGGGATAAGCATTTAAAAGTCTGTAGGTTCCCCACTTTAGGGATGAGCACATTGAGGCTTGGAGAGGTGAAGCCACTTGCTGGCACTCAGGTGAAGCCTGTCTGACCCCAAACCTGTTGCTTTTCAACTGCGTCACTGATCTTTCTTCCAGGTGCCCCACGGCTTCCTTTAAGAGATGATTTAGGACAGTTCCGTCTCTAGGTGAAGGTTTTAGAACTCAGGCAATTTCACGATGTTAGCTCACGATGTTTCTAGTTGATTAAAAACCAGCTATTGATTGCACCAGGTCAATTATGCCCTGGAATCCTCCACCAGTCCCATGATTTGCAGTATTACCTAAGTTTGGCTGGCTCTGAGGCCTCTCTCCTAGCTCCAATATCATACAATCACCACTTCAACAGCTCCCCTGGGGCTGTCTAATGTGACTCTCACATGTAAATTCCCCAAACTAAGCTCTTCAAGTTTCCGGCTATTCTCCAGGTCTTCCCATCTCAATGACCCTATCTCATCCACAGATACTGGGACCAACATCCTAGCTTTCCTCCCTAAATTCTAATATCGCTCTCACTCTAAATCCATTATTTAGCCAGTTTTGTCTGTTCAGCCCCCAGAACGTACCCCAGGTCCGACCCCTCTGGCCACCTGTACCACCAGGCCCTGCGCACCTGCCAGCATCCCTTGTCTAGACCTAGACTACTCTCAGCTGTAGCTTTCCCTCTGGCTTCCCTCTTTCCCTGCTACAGTCCATTCTTCACCCAACAGCCAGAGTTATGTTTTTAAAAGCATGAATCTAATGAAATGTCTTCTCCCTTTTATTAGAATAAAAGGCAAATTTTGAATCATGGAGTGTAAGTCTCTCAGAGTACATTGCCTTCAGGTCTCCTCTCTGTTTCTACTTCATTGGCTTTGTTCTCTAACACCTCGAGCTTGTTCTCATTTGGGGAACTTTGCACGTGCTGTTCTTATTCTCTGGAATAATCTTCCCCCAGATATGGGGGCTGTCATGGCTGACTCTTTCAAGTCTCAGGTAAAATTGTACTTTCCTGGAGAGTATTTTCTTAAATACACCAAGTTAGAGTAGCCCCCTCCTTAGAGGTGGTTTGATTTTTTTCATACCTAAATTTTTTTTGAGTGTGGTTGACACACAATGTGACATTACTTTCACAGTGATTTGACTTCTCTGTATATTACGCTCTACTCACCATCGTACGACACTATTACAATACCATTGACTACATTCCCTGTGCTGTGCCTTTCATCCCCATTACTGACTCATTCCATAACTGAAAGCCTGTTTCTCCCACTCCCCTTCACCCATTTAGCCCATCCCCCCACACACTTCCCTCTGGCAACCATCAGGTTGTTCCCTGTATTTATAGGTCTGGTTCTGCTTTTTGTTTGTTTTATTTGCTTTTTTAGATTCCTCATATGGATTTTCATACTCTTAAAAATCTTCTGTACCCATTTGTTTACTATGAGGATGGGAAAAGGCATCTTGATATTTCCAATATTTTGAACAGTGCCCATCAACATATTCATGAAACAGATGAATTAATGATTTTTGTTTCTTTGAGCATTTCACAAAACTTAGTTTGACACCTTATGTAGTGTTGACATTAAATACATATTTTATCAAATTGATTTTCACCAAAGAAAAGAAACCTTTTTTATTTCTGATTTGCCTGTCTTTTGCATATACTATATTAGATAAGTTTGATGGAAGAACAGATACAGGGTGCATTGTCTGCTTCACTTTTTTTTTTTTGGATGAAAAATTTTTTTTCTATCTGTTATTTTTTATTGTTATGTTAATCACCATACATTACATCATTAGTTTTTGATGTAGTGTTCCCTGATTCATTGTTTGTGCATAACACCCAGTACTCCATGCAGAATGTGCCCTCTTTAATACCCATCACCAGGCTAACCCATCCTCCCACCCCCCTCCCCTCTAGAACCCTCAGTTTGTTTTTCAGAGTCCATAGTCTCTCATGGTTCATCTCCCCACCCCTCCCCTTTAGAACCCTCAGTTTATTTTTCAGAGTCCATCGTCTCTCATGATTCGTCTCCC
>NC_138374.1:71520371-71565025 GCF_054177405.1 Leptonychotes weddellii
GGCTTCCTGTTTATTTGAGAAAGTTACAAATGCATACCCTCTATTGTTGCCATTAAAATCCATCATCATTCTCATTTCATAAATTTTACCAATCTACAAGTAAAAGAGAGAATTCACGTTTGTACATTTGTACTTCCAAATGAAAACACACACTATTTTCTGAAGTCTTATCTCTGCCATATTTGGCATTTGCATCCCATGTGGAATGGTTTGCATATTTTCATGCTGGGTTCAGATCTGTTATCTGACTCACGGCCAAAGTCAAGTTAAATAAAGAAAACGTATACAAGTGCATTTCAGCTTGACTTAACAGAATATGTTTTCGACAGAGCAAATGGCCTTTCATCACACAATTATCTGTGGATTTATCCATTGTCCTTGGGACCTGAGAATGCATTTGTCATCAGAAATACAATTTCACGATAGATTTGTCCTTGCCCTCTACCTTGGCCTCTCAAGTTTCCATAGTTTTATCTTTGCTTGGTCATTCTCTACCACTGACCCGGGACACTCTCCACTTGGAAACTTTCTAACTGATTTCTTATCTTTCTCCCACCATGACCTCAAGATACCCAGGGAAGATGTGTTTCAGAGGATGATCTGGGGATTCCTGTTGTTGTTTTGATCTGTAGGCTGAAGGTAGATGTTTGTTTTACACAATCGGCCCAAGGTTGGGAGCTCCACAGTAGGAGGGCACTCTATCCCTCTGACTATAGCTCTTTTGCTTTGCCTATATACTGTTCCTTCCTGCTATCCCAAATGTTTCCAGCAACCCAGACTCAGTAATTTATTCTTGCTGGCTGCTGTATGACCAGTGGCCCTAATAGATAGGACAGGCATGTGCAGGGAGAAGAGGTGTCATTAAATGTGTGCTTCTTGGTGGTTGATTACCCCTTGGCTCAGCCTCCCCCACCCCACCCACCCCACCTCACCCCACCTCACCCCACCCTATGGTATTCAGTGGTGGACACCTATCTATCCAGGGCTCATTAGGAAAGAGTTCAAGCATGTTTCCTCTGTTTCAGGTGTTTCCTGGGGCTCATTTTCAAGTTCAGTATATAAAATTCTTACAGAATTAAATCCTCATAATTTGTGCACATGCCAAGTGAAATTGTTTGTATAAAATTAGGAGCAGTTCTGAATCAGAGGCTGAGCTATACACATACACACAATTGATTTTGGCATTTAGGGAAAGAAATAGCAAGACTCTAGCTTTTCTAAATTTTCCAGGAATGTGGTTATTGAAGCACCACTTGGTAAAATATTGAAAATTTTAATTTTCTGTTCTCCCTGTAACTTTGGGTTTAGTAACAATATAAGATTTGGAATTAAAACTGAGGAAATGTGTTCCTTAATTATATAATGACTTTGAGAAACCCCATTCTTAATCTTGTTGATGCATTAGGGCAAGCAGATCAAACCTGTATAAGGAAATTTCATTCTGAATCAATATGTATAGGTATACATTTGAGCCATGACAAACCTACACATACTCTTTGAATGTGAAGTGGTACACTTTAGAAAACCATATTAAAATGTCAAGTTGGAGCAATATCTTACTTTGGAGAGGTCGTTGTAGTAGTAGTATAGACTGATGGCTATCTTGCTGCAAACTCAGGGCACCTGGGCAGATCGAGGATCAGAACTTGAAAATTACCAGCAGCGGTAGTTCAAGCCATCAGGAATAGGAAGAGCTACATCAAGGCCGTGACAATAAGGGGACAGCCACTAACAGGAAGGTTTTGAGTTTGTCCATGTTGAAGAATGGCAATTGGAAGAGAAGCCATCACTGACCAAGAAGAATGAGCACTAAACAAAGTGTGTAGTATTTTTAACCCTGAAAGCTAAGAAAAGATATTAAATTTGGACTCACTTTTTCACATAATGGTATAAGTTCATCCTCAAAAAGGTCTCGGGGAAGTTTTCCAATAAAAATTTCACAGCCTCTTTCTGGGGGTGCAGCATCCCAGCCCGGTGGAGGGCCGCCGTATTTTCTTTGTCCATTTTCCTGCAAATCCCGGGTGGATTGTATGAGGCAGAGAAGAAAACAATAAAACCTTTAGTTTGAGTTCCTCAGTTATTTTCAAAATCATAAAAGGAACCTATTTATCATTGACAAGTAATAGTGACCTGGTCAGAGGATAAAGTCGAGGTCTCCTTTATGTGGATTTGAATACCATGCTTTGTGCTTCAGCAACTTGCTTGTGATAAGTGTTGTGAAAACATGTGACATGCTGGACAAATTAATCATGATTATTGTCATTCAAACTCACCAATGCCTGATCATCACAGGATCTGACTGTACTTTGAATCCAGGGCTCTGCTGTAACATGGAGTCTCTATGGTGTGGCAGCAAGGGGTCGGAGTGGGGCTCGCCCGGCTCCATGACTCGATAGCTATGGGGCTTGGGGCAAATGACTTAGCTTCTTAGAGCCTCAGTATTATCACATATGAAGTGGGGATAATATCGGCTTTTTGATTAAAGGAGATAATACATCAAATACGCATGGCACTGTTCTAGGCATGTGATAATATAGTCAACAGTTACCAATTCTTTTCTTGCCTCCTTGGATTTGGGCTGCCTCATGTGCCCAGCAAGGCCACGTAAGCCCCTAAATAGAAACATTATGAAGATTAACATTTGAAGAAGTGGACTGGCTAATATTGGGGTAGCTAGTGGGGGACTTAAATCTGTCTTCAAAGCCGACAAGATGGTGAGAGGGGTTTACTGATATTTGATCTCCTTGTGGGGAGCAATACTGTTCTCAGTGCAAATAGAATATCAACCCTTGGTAAAACCAACCAGCGCTTGGTAAAAACCCTTGGCATTTTATGGGGAGGAGTAGTTCTGGTTCTTCTCTTTATTAGATATTAGATATTAAAGACACCGGTGCTATCTTTATTTTTTCTAGAGGTTAAAGACCTGAAAGCAACTTGAGGGGCCCCGAGTCGAGTAGGGGTCTGATCCATTGCTGCTGATCTGCAATAGCATATTTTCTGGGGAAGGGTACACTTACTTCCCACTTAGGTGTAGTCAGAGCTCTTGGTCATTAGACTTTACTGCGGTTTTTGAAGAAAAGTGAATATAAGGGACCAAATATCAGCATTCATTGCTAACTTCTACAAGTAATACTTTAAGAAGTTTTATACTACAAAATGATACATGTTGTTGGAAAAAACTGTAATGCAGAAGGTGAAAAACGTAGTAATGTATAAGATTAAGAGAAACATCTGCCAGTGCATCATTCTGCCCATATATCGAAGTAGTTCCTGTTAAATTTGTTTGTTTTTCCAAATATTTTTCTATGTGTGTTCTTAAAAGTCATATGCTAGTTGTTTAAAGACATTGTTTTATATGATAGTTTGTTTAAAATCAAACATAGAACAACTTCCAGTTTCACTGTTAAATCTTTATATAAACCAACTTGGGACTTTCTCAATTCTTTTGTAAGTATTAGCTCAAAGGTTTTTGGATCACAGTGTAAATTTTGTCTCCAGTTGTGATCACTTTTTTATTCCTAGTTTCTATAATATTGCTTTAAATTAAAAAAAAAGGTATCAGATGCGTGTTCTACCTTGCCTTGATTATTTTTTGCCCCCAACAACCAGGTGTTTATTTATTTTACTGAATATTTAAATATTTGCCTCAAGAGTTCTTGCATTTTTTCTTCCCCTATATTCTCGCATAATCACCTAGCAGCAGAACTTTTGTAGCACTGAGAAATGAAATGTTTTATATTTCTAGGGAAAAAAATGCCTTAAGAATTCAATGAGCTCTATCTCAATCAAGAATTTTCATAAAAATATGAAGTTGATATTTTCAGAGATATATTAAAAGTTCTGGCTACTTATCTTCTAACAAAAACCTATATGACACTTGCCATGTGCCAGACACTGTCATAAGGCTTCAACAGTGTCCGAGGTTAAGGACTACTGCTGTCTCCTTTTACAGAAAACCCTGAAGCCCAGAGAGATTATGTAATTTGCTGAGGTCACATGGTTGGGAAGAGGCAAAGTCAGGATTTGAACCCAGGCCATCTGGTTTCAGAGACCATCTGCTTAATCCCCACATTTTGCCTTGTTATATGGAAGTCTATAATCATTTATAACAGATCCATTCCTTTACATACTCACTTGTGAAAAAAATTATCATGCCCTTAAATTGCAAACACTCTGCTGCATTTAAAATCCTTTCCAATTATTTTATTACACAAATTTTGGAAGGACATATCTGATGTCTATTGCTTATAAGGAGACATATTTCAATTGCCAAACTAAAATCCACCTGCTTGGTCTGACGCTCACCATTTGGTTGATGATGATCCTTCTGAGACCATTTTGATCTATATTAAATGTCTAGAGGTCTATTCAATGGATTATTGGAATAAACGTAGTATAAACTTGGTAGTAGTTTTATTCTTTAGGTTGAAGAAACCGAACTTTCATCCCATAATACTAAAGTAGCTATTCCAGAATTTCTGATTTGACAGGCTTTGTCTGATAGTTTGAAAATAGGCAACTGACAGATTGACCTTTTAAATTTTTCTTTCTTGCTATAATTGCTAAAAATATCACCGAACTATTTTGTGCTCATCACGTGAATAGGAGGATTCATCTGCTTATGAGCCAAAATAATTGGGCAGTAAAGCTTATTAATCATCTTTCTACGGTTTCTATAAACACTTGACAAAAATTCCCCAAGGGTATTTTTTTGGGATCACAGAGTCTGGATGGTTCAGAGACACCACGAAATTCATGCATGGGGGAGATCTGCTCTACGAACCACCCACTGGGCTTGGAATGCACCAGCGGTGGCCGAACACGCCAATTTAAGACAGCGCTGGGCGGTAGTCATGGGATTAGAATAGCTGTCCATTACTCAGAAAGGACAGTTGGGAGCTGGATTGCTGGTATTTTTGGCACTGTTGTTATAGTTGAGGAGTTTAAAATAGATAAAGCCCAGTTATAATGGCTCTTTCCCCTCCTGGCTGATGTCCTTCTCGTGGGATGCATTCCCCCAGTAGTACAAATGTATTAATAGTTCAGAGAGAAAGAATATAGGTTTTTGTTTTTCATGAGAGAATGTTCATTAAATTCTGGGAACTTCTATTTTTCTAATCGAAGACTTGGAAACCATTTACTGTCTCTCGTAGCACATAAATAGATAGAAAACTTCAACTATGTAAATTAAAAATTGAAGACCTAATTCTAACTATAAATCCAGTGGGTGTAATTCACATACTGGATACTGAGCCCACCTAGTAACTCAGTTTATATATCAAGAGTATTTGGAAGTTTCTCTGTCACAGATATTTTAGCCCTTTCATTATGGAACCATAGAGTCTTTAAGAAATGATGTATACCATCTTCTTGATGATGAATAAAACCACCCAAACTTTCATAAGTGATTGTAAGCAATAAATCTTAGCTTGAGGTCAAAAGGATTGAGTTCATTTTGGCCATCTGGCATCTGACCTTTTTATACATCCAGGGAATCTGAGCCAAATTGCATTTTCCTACAGGGGTTAAAAAAGGCCAAATACTTGCTATTCCAGCTTCTTTTGCTGCTGGGATAGTCATGGTTATAATAAAGTAAAATTGAGTTCTGGTGCAGAAATCATAATGGTGCAGACTTCAATGTTGAACACCTCATGATACATTTTCTTATCATTCCAGATTTGCAATGTGGTTTCCTAAAACCTTCCTAAAAACCTTGAAAACCTCCCTGAAAGCTTACTCTTAAATCTAGTTTTCCAAATCAAAGTTTCCACAAAAAACATTCTTTTAATAAACTCCCTTTCTGCATAATCGGCCAGAATGGACTTCTGTTACTTACACGTAATAGTAACAACAGCAAAAAAACCCCACAACAGTTGACCCTAATTGAGTCAAAATTTGAATCCCAAGCCCACGCTTGTAATAATATTTTTCTTTGGTTTTTGTATTAACCCAATATGCTCATTTTACAAATAAGGAAACTGACACTGGAGATATTATGTGACTTGCTTAAAGTCACACTGATTTAATTTATTGCACAAAACACTAGAATGAAGGTCCTGTGATTCTCATTCTGGTGAATTTCATGGCATATATACTGTTCAAAGTCATGATGGCAATTTTTTCAGGCTTATGAGCCTCATAATTCTTCGTGTTGTGCTATGCCTATTTTCAGTTTCACCAAACATGGAGACCAGATGGTTGGTTTTCTCCTCTTAGTGAGCCCATTTATAAACTAGAAGGAGATTAATTAATAAATCCTCATGCAGTCTGTTTTTTTGTTTTTGTTTTTTTTTTTTTTTAAGTTTCCTGAGCAGTAATTTCCATTGCTTGAACGATTCTTTGGAAATCATCTGTAATCCTCTTTGTGGTTCTCTTTGGTCCTTTGTTTTTTCTTGCCAAGGGGGAGAAATTGTGTATATTCCCTTACTAAACTGCTTTCAGATGTTCTCCTGCCCATTTTCCAACTGGCTGTGTTTATATTTATTTCTGTTTGTGTTAGTGCTTGACAATCCACTCATGCTCGGTGGCATTTGTCACCTTCACAAGCATGGCAGTCACCAGGGCCATGCCCGGGACAATGGTCCCATGGCCAGACTCTTGGAGACTCTTCTCAACAGACTATGTCAGTGTATGGAGAACATGTTTCGGGACTGTGTCTTTTGAAGTTTGTGACTTAATACCGTATTTCCCCAGTTATTGATTTGTGAGATTGAATAAAGTTCTCTATTAGATAGTATTTCTATTCCCACCTATATACCATCTATATATCTCCTATGGCCTAGAGTTGAACATGTCACAGAGATCAGCATCCTCTTAGATGTGATTTTTGCCGTTGGTCTGCTTATGACCTTTTTGTCCCCTTAGGCCAACAGACAGTGCTATGGGGAATACTCATTTTGTTAATTCTATATAAAGATAATGATCTGTCTTGTGTATTATTTATTTGCCTTTACATCATAAGATCAGTGACCTCAGGTTGGCTTAATCTCTTTTAGGCTGAGAAATTTTAGAAAGCAGAGTTTATTTAACTTATATACTGTGGAACTTGACAATACCCTTATTAGCTATATTTTTTACAGTCCTTACCAAGCATATCCAATAGGCAGGTCAGGTATTATTTTTCTAATGATAAAGAACAATAATAATTGTGATGTAAAGGCTGAATAAACAGGATGTTAAAATTTATAGAACTGTGAGACTACATCTGGAAACCGGGAGGAAAAGCTAACACATGAACATAACAGGCAAATATAAATTTAGTTTTATCCTCCTATAGCTTGGTGTTTCTCAAAGTATAGGGTGTGAGACATTAGGTAGTTTAGAGGCCATTGGTTTATCTTAATAGTCATGCATTTTATTGTACATTAGAAAACATGTAATTACCGTATAAAACTTGTGGCTTTTCCATTTACATAAGTGAGCAAAATTTACTTTTAAAATTAACTTGAATAGAAATAGTTGATGTAATGAATTCTGATTAGAATTATTGGTGGCACGTGTTTATGGCAAAATCACAATGAAAAATGCACACAGCTTCTGGCTCTTGACAATTCTTTGTTTCACTCTCCATGGAGCCCTTCCATTTGATCTTTAAAAAAAAAAAGGTATGATACGGTTCTTCCACGAAAATGACTTTTAGCAAATTAGGAATCATGTTCTTGTTTCACTTTGGAAAGCTGACTACTGAAGCCCTATTGCCTAGCAAAATATTCCTAATATCATCTCGGGTTGTTCACTGTCTTTTAGAGGCAGAACTAATTTGTGTTATCAAAGGATGCATTTAATAATCTGTAATACTTGCCCTTTCCCCTAAAGGATTACGTGTGGCAAACTTTCGGAATTCAGTATCTCAATATTTGAAGTATTCAAAAGCAAACAGGCTTCTAAGCATAGCTTGTATTTTGTAAAGCTCTTTATAATACTAGTTTTTGGCCAATTCATGGGACTATTAAATTCAAGGGTATCCTTAAAATTCAAAATCAGAAAAACTTTTTGGAGTGTATCTGTTTTTTACAAAAGAGGACAAGTAAAATGCCAACTCGCTTCTAAGACCCTGTGTTCACCTTCTGCAAGGAAGTCCAGCTAATGAGGGACCGCACAGCATCTATTGGAGGGAGAATGGATTCGCTGTGCTCACGCTCACTTCTGGCTTCCAGCTCCGCGCATGTCTGTTGACTGCTGCAGTCTGAGGAGCCTCTCCATCCCCACCAAGACATAACTGGGTGAAAGCTTCGGTGATTCCTTTATCCACTGGGGGCTTTTACCTTTCAGAATGTGGGATTTATTCAAGCGGCCCAGCCCACTTTTTATTATAGATACAATTTGCCCTTTCGAATTGAGTAATATTATAGTAGATGAAGATCCAGTTAAATTATAGAAAGCCATCCACATACAGATAAAGACATTTGTCCACGTGCAATGAAGAACATTGGTTTGGGTGATTGCCCTCCTGTCCTGTCCTACCGAGTTCAACATGGGCCAAGAAGAATTCTGCCTAATGCACTTGTGTTTTGGCATGAGGAATTTTATACGGTAATTATTCTCCTTACCAAATCCCCCATGAATTTTCATTTCTGACGAGCTGAGGGATTTGGCAAGACGTTTAACCTTTCCTGACTAAATTCTTCGTTTATAAAGGGACAGGGCTGACTGGGTGATGACAAGGGGCTTGTGAGGGTGGGAGGATGCTGGTGAAAGGGAGGCTGCCCTTACCCCACAGCTGAAGGTGGGAAAATGTTCAGAGACTGTTTTGTGAGTCAAAACGACCCTTAAAGGGAATGTTGTAGGGATTTAAAAAATCATTGTGTCTCCAATTGCGTGTCTGTTTGATACCTATTCTATTACTAAATGACTTTCTTTGCATCAATTTCCTTTCTTAAAGAAACTTTTTTCTCTCAGTTTCTTAGAAGTGAATCATTCTTATAAGTGAAATATCAGGATCCTTTCTCGCAACTGAAGGTGATTATAAAAATAATTGCAAAGTGGGAAATCATGATCACCTTCTAGGTAGGCTTGTTTGCTAAAACCTCTGAGCCCGAGTCCTGTTCTCTGTGTTTAAGAAGGTGTTTAAGGGGAGGTGTTTAAGATGTATCTCCCACAGCTAACTTTTCTTATCAGAAAGTTTGAGAGAGAATCCAAAGTACAGTTGATCCTTGAACAACATGGATTTGAACTGCACAGGCCCACTTATGTGCTGATTTTTTACAGTAATGTAAATATATTTTCTCTTCCCTATGATTTTCTTAACATCTCTCTAGCTTTATTGTAAGAAGGCAGTATATAATAAAACATACTAAGTATGTGTTAATCAACTGTTTATGTTATCGGTAAGACTTCTGGTCAGCGGTAGGCGAATAGTGATTAAGTTTTGGGGGAGTCAGAAGTTAGGAGGCAGAGTTTTGACTGTGTGTGGGGGGAATAGCACCCCAACTCCCATATTGTTCAAGGGTCAGCTGTAGAATAATTCTTACTCTGAGATTCAAAGTCATTTAATGCTGTGTCAATGTGCCATTCAACATCGTCTCCCCTCTCTACCCTGCACCTCTGAAACAATGTTAAAAAAAACCCCACAACTACTGACATCCTATGCAAATTCATGATTGTATGGTATTGTAATCTCACTGTTTTTGTCCTTGCTTATGTTAGATAGCTATCTTTGAATCTCCTGATAAAGTTTTCGGTTCTGAAGATGAAGAGTCACTTATTTTTGGTTCCGTATTTTATAGTTATTTGGATAATACTACTTATTTTGATCAGTATTAAACAGGTAACAATTGAAGAAATGCTGAAGTTGCCCACAAGCAAAGTCCACAGTCCCAAAGAGCTGTTCATGTTTCCGCATATTTAAGTCATGAAATTCACACCTATTTTTAAATGGAAAACCCCACGTGCTTCTAGTTAAAGGGAAAACACTCTCAGGCATAGTTTGCAAAGATTTTGAACCTTCAGTTGAAGAGCTCATATATAACCAATTCTCTATTAGGCTATTTGAGGATAAATTCATGGCTGTTTGAAAACAGCTTCGGGAATCCATTTCCATTTCTTGGGATCCTGAAGTTCCCATCCGTCACCTGTCAGGCATACAGGCATACATTTTCCACAAAAAGATTCACAGAGCTGTTCCTTCATTTGGAGGCTTCCACCCCATGCTTTGGCATTTCTGGCTAGTAAAAGCAAAGCCTTCTTAGGAGTTTTAAAGCTGGTCTGTGGGTGGCTGGGGTGATAAGCTTAGGGAAACACGTGTCTGTGATGATCTACGGGCCCCATCCTGTTCTCAGGCTCAGTCTACCTATTTAAAGAATTAGTATTAACACACTTGGTGAATGACTTAAGTCCTTGGATAGCAGGGACATGAGCAGGTGGTACTAGGCAATGGAAGAGAAAGTAGGACCTGGGAGCTATATTTTACCATGAAGTCGAATTCCTATTTCTGTCCCTAGGATTTCTGTGTGGTGGTTGGAAAAGAATGTCAACGCCACAGTGTTCTTCCATCTGCTTCTCCCTGTGCTCATCTAGATGAAGCCGGTTGTAAACACGGGGATCCTAAGTTGCTTATTTTCTTTGCATTATTCATAAGAAAAAAATTGCAACTTAACTACCAAGTAAAATTAAGGAAGGACAAAACCAGAGAGATGAAGGGAGTTACTTTGGGGCACCTTTAGGAGAAGGATGGTGTCCTAATCCCATGTATGTGGCTCTGGCACCATCCTTTCTGCCTTCTGACTTGTACATCTTTGTTGAGGAGATGAGCAAATTAGAATGAAAATATGTGGTTGT
Source organism: Leptonychotes weddellii (assembly GCF_054177405.1). Taxonomy (NCBI): domain Eukaryota; kingdom Metazoa; phylum Chordata; class Mammalia; order Carnivora; family Phocidae; genus Leptonychotes; species Leptonychotes weddellii. The sequence continues at coordinate 71,531,148 of NC_138374.1, forward strand.
ACTGAAATCCCACATTAGAGAACATGCACAGTGAGCAAAGTTTGAAGGGTGGAAATGAAGCTACATTTTATTCCTAGTTTGAGGGAACCGTTCCCAGGAACCCAGCCTCATGGTTGATTAATAGAGGAAGGGAAAGAGGGAGCCCACTTATTTCTCTTCTTTATCTGGTGCAATCTTACTGGATCTTTGGAATTAAGACACACTAATGTCTTTGCTGTTCAAAAGTGCTGTGGCCCCCTCTGCCACGGATGCTGTTTTGTCCCTGGCTCCTTGCATGGTTCTTTTTTGGGCTCACCCTCCAAGTTCCAGCTGCAGTGTCCTCTTGCTTGAAGAGGGTCCCCTGTTATGCTCTGTCACACCACCCAGTTTATGATACTCATGGCACTTACCACGATCTGCAATTTTTTGGTTTCTTTACTTGATTATTTTCTGCCTCCCCTTGAGGATAACCTTCATGAAGGCAGGAAACCTGGCCCTCTTTGTGGAGTCAATGAATGAATGAGTGAATAAGGCTAAGGCGGGAGCTGGCTGGGGTGGGTAAGACAAAGAGGGTATGCCCGCTTCTCTTAAGGAAGTTTAAACACTCATTTATGCTATGGGGAATTTTCTTTAAAAACTGTGGATTCGCTTCTCACACAAAGTACCAGAGTAAGCATTAGAGTTGAGGTCAGCAAACTTTTTCTGGGAAGGGCCAGGTGGTTGATATTTTTGGCTTGTTAAAAGATGACAACTTAAAAATCTAAAATCTAAAATCACAACAAAAACAGGCGGTAGACAAAGTTGAGTCTCGGCTCATTTGGTTGACCTCTGGCTCATGTCTCTACTGAACTGTAGAATTCTGGGGCTTGTTTTCTGACTGCAAAATTAAAGGGTTGGACGATATCAATATTAAGCAAATTTCAAACATTACAAAGATTTGAAAGACCAGCCTAATGAACCCAGGGACCTATCCTGTACATTTAATAATGGTTATTATTATTATAATATAAATATTTATAATTATAATATAATATATATAATATAATATATAAATATAATATAAATAAATATAAATATAAATAATATATAATATATTATTAAAGAAAACCTTTAATAATGAGGTTTTCTCCATGAAAATTTCCCAATTTGTTGACGCTGACTGAATGCTGCTTAGAACATTTTTCCACTTCATGAGATTTTTTTTTTTCCCCTTATCATAAAAATAGTCCATACTCATTATAGAAATTTTGGAAGAAAAGAGCATCAAGCTCTCTTTATCTAGAGTAAGAAAAACTTACTCTAATCAGAGATCACATTTTATTATTTTCCAGTATTTTTACTGTGTGTAAAGAATTTCTCAGAATATTATTTGGAAGCTATATATAGCTTTGCACCCTCATTTTTAGGTCAACAACCATGTTTGGATGTCTCTCCATGTCTTTCTTTGAAATCCTAATTCTACATGACTATATAATTGGGAAATGGAAGGGTGACCATATTTTTTTGTGACCAGTAATATTTTATTGGACATTTAGGGTAGATCTATTTTTTGACATTATCAATTCCAGGATGATGAACATCCTTATATCTGAATATTTGTCCCCACTCATTAGGTCAGGGTATGGTCCATTTGATAGCTCCGTACAGAAAGGAGGCACCCACAGCTGTATTGCTCACTCAATGGGTCTTATGTTACCATTTTTAATTTTGGATAAACTCACTTTCATCGCAACTACTTTATATGCATTTTAAGGCAGACGCTACATCTTTTACTTCTATAATCCCAAGGCCTTCCATAACACACTGTGTTCAATAAGAGGGACTAAGGAAACAAAACACAAAAACAAAAAATCCTTTATGCATACTAAAGACAACCACTGGATTAAGAAAGCATTGGGACTGTCATAATTTATAAAAATTTGTGTCCTAATGATTTTTAGAAAATAGATTCAGGGTAATTGGACAACAGTGCTAATACACACCGTATTTTGAATTATTTAAAAATAATATTTAAGTATGGAAAATACATAAATATAAGTATTTTAAAATATATGATAAAGTAGCCTACTTTTAAAAATATTTGGACTACTCGAGGGTGATCTTTATTAAATATATTTTTAGTTTTAATTTTACTAGAATTAAAATTGATGTAAACTAATCACACATTGGGTGGGAAATTGGCTGAAAATGCTCATCTATGAAAATGTATTTTTCTGGCATTAAGGAGAAAATTCCAGATGGAAGGATCATCATAGGTCAGAGTTTATGACTCACATCATTAAAGAATTCTTGAAGAAAGGGTCAGCAGGATCTGATTTTTTTTTCTTTGACTCTCAAAAATATACTTGTTTTAGGAAATCTGGCAAGTTCAGTTAAGAATGAAAAAAGGGGAGAAGCACCACACATAATTCCATTGTCTGGAGGCAAAGACTGTTGACAAAGTAACAACATTGCAGCATACTTCCTTCCAAAATATTTCTATGTGGTGTTAACGCAAGTGTGAAGTTGAAAGTCAATAAATTTTTATCAATATTTATTGAATGTCTACTAAATGCGGGGTATGGCATTAACTTTCCTTTATTCTCCAAGGTATTTTGATGAAATTTCCAGGTATCAATATCGAAAGATGTACTTTGTGATCTCTTTTTTTTACAATAATTCAAAGGCTCACAGGCACAAAGTGTTGCATCAGTTGGGATATAAAAGACTGGCTCACGTTATTAAGTAACCTGCAAAATTCTATTTTTGACAGCTGTATTTGTCCTGCTAGTGATAACAGAGCACAAATTAGTCACCCTCTGGTTTTTGAGTTCTCCTTTTGCAAGTATTCAACGTTCAACCTCGGAGGCTGCAAAGATCCAACAAAAGAAATCCTTCAAAACCTAATTTAGCAAATACCATCAAATTTTAAATGGTCTTTTTATGGGTATGCTCCCAGAATTGTATTAAGCTGTTTCTTTATCTTAATTTTTGGTACAGAGATTTTTAAAAAAGGAAACCCGATGTTGCCCTCTTTTTGAAGGCTGAAGTGTGGAGAAGACTGAAGAGTCTCCCCTAAGTCTCAAAGCGCTGAGGCTGTGCCTCCAACATGCTGTTCTCCTTTTCCAGCCAGTTAATCTGGGCTGCTGACCAGTGACTAGATTGTGCAGATCCCAGGATTGCAACATCATGACTAGCAGAGTGGGAGCAGGACCTAGCCAGTATTCTGGAAATTAAGACCAAGAGTGGTTAAGGACATGCTGAAGGTCATACCACTTGTATGTGGCAAGGAGTGTATTAAACCACAGGTCTCCCATTTGAAGTCTTGGGTGACTTCCTATACTTTGCAGCCAAAATCAGGAGGGATTTTCCAATTCATTCAAAATGATTGAACCAAGTCATCTATGTATTTAGACCTTAATTAGAGGCTTTAGATCTGGAGAGCTGGGTTTTAGAATTCTAGGTTTTACATTACGGAAGAATTTCTGACCCAATTAGTTGTTCTGCTAACAAATAAATAGTACTACTCAAAGTGAATCATGTTACAAAATTTAGGCTCAACAAAATAGTTTTGCATGCCCTATCATGCTAATCTCTAAAACTGCAGTCATAAAGATAATATTATAACAGCTCTTAGTTCTGTAAATCTTGCCAGAAATTCTGACCAATAGCAGTGGAATTATAGCTTATAAATCATGGGCAAGGTACCTAACCTTCTTGTGCCTTGTTTTTCTTACCTGGAAACTGGAGATGATCATAGTGTTGTTGTAAGGATTAAACGAATGTACTTATACAAAGCAGCTAGAATGGAAGTGCCCACTAAATGTTTACTATTATTTAGTTGCTATTAACTTGAGATTTCATTATTGACATTTTCTGCATGTAATTGAATATGTAAGTTCAAAGTAATATGCTGATAGGCCATATATTTTTAGTTATTTTATTGGGAAAGATTTTTAATTATAAAAGTAAAATAGCCCTATTGATTTCTCTTCCTTTATACTGCAAATGTTCTTAAATCCTAGCATTAGGTTTGTAAAATTATCTCCATCACTATTTGAGTCTCTGAAAAATATTCTATCTGTAAACTTTTTACATAGCTGTAATAATATGTTACAATTTTCTGTCCTGCAGAATTTTTTAAAATGATTACTTAATGATCGAATGCTATTTAATTTGCAACAGGATTTTAAGATGGATGGAACTCTTTTTGGCCTCTGGCTTGGATATGAAATCAAGTCACTGGACCACCAAGCAGGATGAGGAGGTAGCAAGAAGCTGCTATAATTGTTTTACATTCTTGACAGAACAGCTCCTTCCCGCTCCCCATCCCTGAGTTTAGGAAAGCAGTAAGGGAGTCTGAGAGGGGGTTTTGGAGTCCATTCAGAGATATTTGGAGACCACTGCTGGTGAGTTGTGGATTCTAATCTCCCCAAGTGAAAGGAATTGTGAGGTGCATCTCAATTTATCTGAGGCAGGGGAAATAAGGAAACCACTCAGAGAGCTTGATATGCATCCTCTGTGTTTGGGAACACACTAGGCTGGTGGGTCTAACTCATTCCTGAAATACCTAATGGTGAGAGCAGTGGGTTCTCCTGCTTTGATGTTGGTGAGAAGGAGAGGTGGTTGCTTTGTGGCAACCGTCCCTCCAGGTTTTACTGGTCAGAGAATGTGTGAGTACTTTCGGGGGACTAGAGTTTGGCCACATGGAGGAATCAGGGGTTATCTTCCCTCTTCCCCAGGAGGGCTGCTTAGAGTGTCCAAAAGAGCTCTGCAGAAGGAGTCAGAGGCCCAGGAGAGTGGTGCTAGAGGAGAGCGAAGCCAGGTGAGAGATGCCTAACAATGGAATTAAGGACTTCTCTGATGATCCTGCCTACCTGCTGAGCCCAGAGAGCCCAGTGCTGACATACTGGGTCAAGCACACTCTGCCCCCTCTCCTTTGCTTTGATCCCTTCCTTCTGCCTCAGCTCTGAGTCAGAACGCATAGTTAGCAGACTGGCATGGGAAATTATGCTTCTGAAAGCATAAAAGAACATAGAAATCACCATCTAACTGACATACTTGGGAAAGGAAATAGCTATAACTTTGAAGTTTTTATTACAGTGCACTAGACATATTATTATTTAGTGGAAGATTTTTTTATTACCTAAAAGTTACCAAAAAAGCCATCATACTTGCCCTGAATTTCATTTGGGGGGAAAGGAAGAACTAGTGTTTTGAAAAATATTGAATAATTTACATTGTTTTGTGGCTAATTCTCATAAAGTTCTGCTTGTTGAATGTAATGATTAGATATTCATAGTTTACTTAATAATTTTCTTTTATACACTTAGGTTTGTGATATTGAGGTATTAAAAATAATGCCATGCTAGACAGGTTTATATGTATTCCTATCATTATATTTTGGACCATTAGAGATTTATTTCCAGAAGGCAAACATCCTTATGTATAAATATTAATAAATTGCTTTTCAAAAGGGTTTAAGTGCTTTCTACTACCACTGTTTGCATGAGTGTTTCAGATACAAAGAAGGTTAAAAGAAAAAAAGTTTAAGTATTTTTGGTAACATTTCTAACATAACTAAATGTAGTACCCTTTGTAACAATATGACAAAGGAATATGTAATAAAAGGATGCTATATGTTTTATTGTTATCCAGATGAAATTTGTATTTGTAATAGCATATGGGTTTGGTTAAGTTTGAAAAGTATGTGGGTGAAAGACTACAGCTGGGAATTAAAATACTTTGTCTTACTGTAAAAAGGGCAGCATTATTTCTTCAAGTAGGATCATTAATATGCCTAGTACTAGCTTTCTTTTCTATGTGTCCTAACCTCTCTAAAGGAGGCTTTCATAGAAACAGCAATAATATATAGATAATTCTTAACCAACATCTATGAATAGTCAGTTTTAGGACTTTTTCTTTTTCCTTTTTAAAAATGCTGAACATGGAGAGAAATTATTACAGATCCTAAACTTGGCTGGGTAGGTATTATGAGAAAACATCATGGAATAGCTACGGTGACCAAAGGGTCAGTCCTGGGATCCCACATCCAGAAGTCTTCCTGCATCTGAAGTAGAAAATCTCTCTGGAAACTAAGGCTAGTTCAGGGACAGTTTGTTCTCTGCTGATTCTTGAAACACTAGCATGGTTCTACTTCATAGAAAGCTTTGGGTAGTAAATTCCAATTGCCTTTTCATGTACCAAAGTGGTTTTTTTAAAGCTACGATAGTCTCTATGACCGTGAACGAGGATTCTGCTTTCAAATGACCAGTAAGGTGAAGCTGATAACCCCAGGTAGAAAGAACATCCTCTGCAGGGTCACCTACAACACTGAAATGATGTGACTTCTCCCCCATCCCCGTTCCCCGCCACCCCTCCCCCCCCCGGGGAAGAACATTCATCAAGAGTTACACAGCTGACCTTTCACATTTTGCATCTTAGGACCACGAATATTCCCACCATTCAGTGAATTCAGTGCTGGATCTCAGCAGATGTCACAAGAAGTTCCTACCTGGACCAAGCTATATCCTGTGCGCTGGACCAGTGCTCGGAGAGCTGCTTCCTTCTGGGTGCCGCTCAATCCATCCCCGGATTTGTGATTTGATTCCATTGAGAGTGATTATCAGCAAAAAATCAGGTTAATTAGGGTTGCTCACTGAAACCAAATTTAAGATAAATTAAGTAAATTACTGTTGCCAAACTTGTCCTTCTCATGAAGGGCATCTTTAGGAAACATTCTCTATAAATAAGTCATTAAGGTTAGAGCAACGAACAGCCACACACAAACACGGCTGGTGAAATGTCCTCATTAAAAAAGAGTTTTTTTGAAAAAGGTTCCATTTTAGTTGGAATTTAGAAGTCACAAATGAATAATACCCCTTCTCCAATTAGAACACAGATCAGTAAATCTCAATCCAATTATTTTAGAATGTCACCAAATGCTCAAAACAAATTAGCTCATGTCAATTAAAAATATGCAGAATGGTCCTTGCAGATGTGGGAAGAGAACGTGGTTCCAAACCAACTAGGATAAAGTATTAAGATCCTGAGAGATTGAGCTTTATCTGTCTACTCAATGTGTTACCTAAAATACTTATCTACTTAATCTCCAAAGAGAAATTTCTAGAATAGGGTGTGCTTGTGTTAGCTATATAGGAGTCATCATGCAAACTAGTCTGTGTAATAAAGGTGTCATGTGGGTTTTAACAAAACAACAGATTTTTTTTTTTAAAGTGGACCTGGATCATCTATCCCTTAGACCACTCAGGAGAGGACAGGAAGGCCTTTGCAAAAAAATGTAAGAAATTCTAAAAGTTTACATATCTCCATGCTTATGTAGATATGAAGATGCAGTTTCAGCATTTTATCATCTGTGCTTTTTATTTGGGGACATAATTTGAACCCCATTGCAAATGTGATAATTGCTCCTAGTTAGAGGTTCACAGGGCAAGGGTGTGGTCGTCCTGAATGGTCCAGGCCGCGGTGGCATGGGGGCTCGGCAAGCTCCCATGCACTGACCTGCTTGTTTAGTGTCAGGGCTCAGGAAGATTCTGTGCTGGGCTCTCACCCTGCCCACTGGGCTCTGCCAACCAAGACTGAAGAACGGTGTTACACAGTGGTTTGAATCACATGCAGATTGAATGCTTTCAACATAGACCCTTTTAAGACTTTGCTGTGCATTGAGCTTTCCTACACTACATTTGGTGGTCATTTAAAGATTCAGATGAATGGGCCATTACTAGTATAGGAAACGCATAAAAAATTGGGTGAAAAGTAAAGTCATGTCAATAAAAGTTTCAACATATTCTATTAAGGTAATAACTAATAGACAAACTCATAGACAAGCAGCGTCTAGCATTGTCTAGAAAGTAAGACTTCCAATAAAATATAGAGAACAAGAGAAAAAGGAGATTTCAGAGAGACTATTCATCAGTTGTTATAGGGACAGAATAATTTCATGCCTCACATGTAAGCATGGCCATTCCTGCCCTTGATAGTTCTAGTAATTCTTGCCTGTTTCTAACCCCAGCCAATTCCGTCTTTACTCATTCTTTCAAGTAGTATTAAGTCAGAGCTGTGTGCATATCAGCTTCACCCCTCCCAACCCGTTTTGAGGGACGTCTATTAAGTTATCAGTTTCTGTTGCTGTCCTTGGCAAGAGGCAGTGATTTTCTTTCTTTCTTTCTTTCTTTCTTTCTTTCTTTCTTTCTTTCTTTCTTTCTTTCTTTCTTTCTTTCTATTTTTTTCTAATCCTAACTTTATATCTTGGCTAAGACAAATTTGAAACTATTTTTCAGATATTGGTGATTTGATACACATGTAGCATCCAGGTTAGGACACGGAGTTTTACTGAAAACTTTATAGTGTAAATCCTCTTTCTATGGATGCTACAGGGTAGGGGTGAAAGGAAACCTGTATTCAGCTTATTAGGCTAACTGGCTGCTGACTACAGTTCTAGAAATCTCTATGAAACAGTATAAATCCTCTTAAAAAATAAAACTACAAAAGACATTTGGAAGATTTCCAAAGAAACTAGCCTTTAGGACAACATGTAACTCTTGCACTTTCCCCAAATGTTGCTAAAATTGTCTTTTCAACAGGACATTCTCAACCGCCCCCCTGCCCCGCCCCTGTACTGGATTTAACCCCACAAAAGCAGGGAGGCCACCAGTGGACTGGAGTCTGGTGAGGTTAGTCATATTGGTCATTGTGTGTCTTCCAGATGTTTGAAGGCAAAGTCTATTGTTTTTTTGGCCAAGTTGTAGATTTGCTCTTTGCTGAGCTTCATCTTTTCCATCAAAACATAACAGTTCATGGTGAAATGACAAGTTTTATTTGCAAGGCCTACCTTCAGTTTTGGTTAATGATTAGTAAAGGTAACTGAAGACACTTTTACGTCAGAAAGGTCTTTTGATCACAGAAACTCACTCAGACATCGCTGAGAAAATCTCTATAACATCTTGACATAGCGTCAAGTCCGTAGAAATCAGGGCATAGAAATAAAATTCAGAATTTGCTATAAGAGACACCTCATCTTCAATGTTTATTTCTCAGAAGCAATCTCCTCTCCCAACACTGATCTAATCTGAGGGATGAACTTGGATCCCAGATAAATATTTTTTTTAAGCAAGTCACACTTCTCTTAAATTTGTTCAGTTTGGAAGAAAGATTGTGCAATACATTTTCTAATTTAATATCCCATAATTGTTCAGATCCCAGACCACTGCGTTTTGGAAGAGTAGTTCCCAGTGTAATTTATGGAGGTAGTAGGATTCAAAACTGATACAAAGTAGGCATTAGGAACATTGGCGCCAAAGGAGAACACTCAGGAGTTGTAAGTATATGAATATACTTCTCAGTAAGTATCACTTAGTCATTAAGAAATGTACTGAGTACCTACTGTCATTCAAGAATTTTTTGACACTAGGAAAATAGCAGAGAACAAAACAAATCCCTCTCCCCCCAAAATTTCACAGAGTTTTCTAGTGGGTGAGAGAGAGCCATAAACAAGTGAAATATGCAGGTGCTAAGGATAGTTTCTGAGGAGAAAAAAATAGAGATAAGGAATATGAAGTGTGTGGGTGGGAGGAGGGAGTGAAATGTTAGACGGTGTGATCCCGATGGGTGGATTTGTGAGGAGACCTGGTGACGTAAGGGATGTGTCTGGAGGAGACCATTCTGGGCAAAGAGCCGGCAAGCATGAGGGCCCTGAGGTGGGAGCTTCCTGATGGAAGAGGGAGCAGGCCTGTGTGGAGGGGATCGGGTTGAGGGAACGAGGTCAGAAGTGGGAGTTATCAGAGAGATAATGGTGGCCCAGGCCATAAAGGATCTTGCAGATCACGGTGAGGATTTTGGTTTTTGCTCTGATATGGGAGGCCAGAGGATCAACAAGATTTTTAACGGGATCCCTCTAACACTGAAGAGAGTTGGGGCAGGGCCGGGATGGAGGGGAGTGATGCCAACACTCTCGTCCTGTTTTCATGAAAGAGTTTGTGATTTTGTTCATTAGGATATTTTTGTCATGGATTCTAATTTGAAAAAATATGGCATGAAAACACCACTTGTTTTGATTCCTGAGTTTTTTGATGCTCCTACATGTTGCATTCGAGGCAGGGTTTCACTCACCTCTGACCTCACTCTGGTCCGCAGACAGCTCACGGGGTGAAGGAGGGAGACCAGTCAGAAACCATTGCACCTTCTGGGCAAGAGGGAGCAGTGGTGGGCCAGGGTGGTGAAGAATGGATATCTGTACTGGATGTACTGGATGCATCATGAGGGAAAAAAAATGAGGAGTCAAGGATGACATCCAGTTTTCTGGCCTGGGCAACTAGAAGAATAGAACTGCTATTAGCTGAGTTGGGGAAGAGCAAATTTGGGGAAGAGCAGGAGCTCTGCTGTTGGCATGCTGATTTTGAGATGCCCAGTAAATAGCCACATGGAGAGGCTGAGTGGACAGTTGGATCCACGAGCTGAAATTTCCTGAGAGAGTTCCAGGCAGGAGATATGATCTGGGCCTCTGGGAAGCTCTCTGCCTAGAGATGATATTGAAACTGTGAAATTGGGTGAGATCATCTATGAGCTGCGTGTAGAAAGTAGGTCCAAGGACTGATCTCTGGGGCACTCCAACTCTTGGAAGTCAGGGAGATAAGGAGGAACCCATAAAGGAGAATGAGCCGGAACAGCCAGAAAGGCAGGAGGAGAATCAGGAGGAGGAGGTGGATGGAAAGCCAAGTAAAGAAAGGATGTTGAGAACAAATGAGTGATGAGATGGGCACGTCCTATCACGTCAAGTAAGAGGAAGCCTGAATAGGGATGTAGATATTTGGATTCAAATCCTCGTTCTGCCTCTGACTGTGTGCCCAGAAGGTTCCTTAACCTCTTGGCATCCTTGCATCCTCAACTCAGGAAGCAGTAGTATTTCTCTCAGGGTTGTTGTATTATGTGAATAAATGTGTTGAAAGAGCTTTCAACCCTCCCCCACTCTCCCCCCCACCGCCACTTCTGGAAGAGGCAGGGCCCTGCACAGGTCCCTTCCCTTCTCCCTCCTCCTTGTATTCCATCTGAAAACAGGGTGAGGGAGGGGCTCACAATCCAGAAAAGTGGAGGACTCTTCTAGGTCTGCCAAATTTCTCTCCTCTGCCATTGATGTGTCCTGGTCCTTCTTGTGTTTTCTGAGCAAAGGGATACTTGGTTCAAAGGGATGCTCATCAGCAAACCTGCTGTATAAAGATGTTCCCCTCTTCTGTTCCTCTGCCTCCAGTCATTCTAGCGGAGACTCTGAGTCTCCATTTCCTTACGTATAAAGCATGAGGATAATAATAGTTCCTACTTCACAGGGTTGTTTTAAGGATTAAACATGAAGAGATTGAAAATACTTAAAGCCGTTCCTGGCATTTGATAACTGCCCAATGAGGGTTACCTATTAGATTATTTTACTTCTTATTGTAATTAATCTCTAATTCCAAGGGGTAAAATTTCAAAATCAGTTTCTGGGAAGGTAAAGTCTCACATGTTTAGCACGACACATCGTCCCTCCAGGACTAGACATCGTCCCTCCAGGACTAGACATCGTCCCTCCAGGACTAGACATCGTCCCTCCAGGACTAGATTCTCTTCCAGCCATCTCATTCCCTTCCCTGCCACTGGGGGCTACCATGCTGTCTTACACTTGTTGGCTCTCTGCTTGGAATATCATTCCTCCCCCTTCCCTTCCCACATCTAACCTTCACTGTGTTGGCCCTGTTATCCTTCTAGATTGGATGGAAATGCCTGCTCTGGGAGTCTTCCTTCGATACCCTCTCTGGCTCACATCAGGTGCCACCACCTTCATGCTCTCAAGTGAGCTCGTACAGGCTTGTACTGTTGCACATGATGTTGTAATTATCTGCTTGCACGGCTGTCTTTCTTGCTACACTGTGAGCTCCCTGAGTGTGGGGACTGTGCTGGACTCCTCTTTCTTTGCCCAGAAGGCTTAGCCTGGCATTATGCTAAGTGCTCAATAAATAACTTGGAGAACAAACGAAAGGCCTTAGACTAGCATTTTATTAAGGACAGTAACTTACACTTGATCTGAAGTCAATTGAATCTGCATCTAATCTCCTACTATTTATTTTTCTTCTTGTTCCATTCACTTCCAGAAAGTTCTGTCCTGGAGTGAATTTGCGTTCTGTGAGAAATGGATGTCAGTGGTTTCACTGCATTTACAAATACGTTCTTGTCTTTGGGAGAGAGACAAGAAGAGTAAAAGTTAGAGTACAAAGTGATTGAAAAATAGAGTTGACATTTGAATTCACTTTTCTTCTTTTCAATGCCTTTCTGGTTTTAAATTTGCAACACTGGAGCCTACTTGATCCAGAAAAGAAGAGCCTAGAAGTTATTGAGGGTTCAAGATTTCTGCCTTCCTGAAAGTCACAGGTGGATTGGACTGAACATCTCACCTTGGTTGAGACTTTTCAGTAGAAATTTCCAGAGTTCACTGTTAGGCAAGGTCAGAGCTGCTGTTCCTGACCCTTGACCCTGGTGGCTTCAGGTACCAGCGGGTCCTGGCTCAGGGAAGGTGGCAGGGAGACAAAGATAAGAAGGAGGCAAGAGAGAGAAGCAGGTAGGGGAGCAAAAGCTGACTTTTCTGCTTCTAGAGCTGTGGGGGGATACTGTATGCTGCCCATTCTTTATAACCCCAGGCTATAAAGCAGAAAAGCATATGGAAAAATTGTACATATAAATTGGGCTCGCAATTTGTGGAAGGAAAACTATGAGGGCATTGTAAGTGCTATTTGTTATCTAGATTTGCCCGAAGTTAGGCAGTGTTGGAAGATGAACGCCCTAGCGGAGCATCAGTTGGTGGCTGTTGGCAACAGAGAAAGTGGGAAAATTTTTAAAATAGTAAATTGGGCAAGACAGACAAAAGTAAGAGGGGCAGGATGGAGAGGAAGGTTAAAGACAGAGATTCAAGTTAGCAGCTTTCTCGGTTTAAAAATGCAACGTGGGTGCCTGGGGGGCTCAGTCGGTGACGCGTCTGTCTTCTGCTCAGGTCATGGTCCCAGGGTCCTGGGGTCAAGTCCCACATCGGCTCCCTGATCAGCAGGGACCCTGCCTCTCCCTCTCCCCCCGCATCATGCTCTCTCTTGCTATCTCTCTCTCTCAAATAAAAAAAATCTTAAAATAAAAATGCAATGAAGTAATTATCCTCAACTTTAACAAAAAGGTCCACAAGTATTAAAGGAATATCTACTATGTGCCAGGCACCGTGCTAGACGATTTAGTCAGGAAATAGAGTTTTGTTAATGTTAAAGTTTCTGTATGTATTTTATGGACTTTTTCTAAATGGGAGGAATAAGGGCATGGAGTGGACGGAAAGACTGTTTCTGACTTGGTAAGCAGAGGAGAGACGTTCCTCCATAACCGGGTGGGAGGCATTGGGGTCTGTGCGAGCAAGGTGGGTGATGGCTTCACGGGCCACTGGGACCTCTCCAGACCCAATCCGGGCTTCCCCAGTATTTGTGCGCCCATGTTGCATGATAACTCTCACACAGCATGCGAATTGTATAACTGGTTTTATCACGAGTTCCAAGCATTTAATATCTCCTGGGAATTTTACACAGAAGGAGTTCCAATTGTATCGACATGGCCTGTGAAGGATTGATGACCAAAGTTTATGCATTTGCCTACTGATGCTAAGTAAATATTACTGTGCATTACTTGATAAAGAAATAGAAACTAGCTCTAATGTTCTCCCTGGAAATGTTTACAATCGGTCTTAAGTTTACTTTGGAAGTGAATTCATGTGATAGCTCTTTAGTTGGCCAGGTATCATGAACCATGGCAAAATTAACAGAGAATATGCATACATAAAATTCCAGAATGTGGCCATAAAAACATCCCGCCAAGTCCCAATATGTGGCATCTTATTTTTAAAAATCAATATATTGGGGCATCTGGGCGGCTCAGTCGGTGAAGTGGCTGTCTTCAGCTCAGGTCATGATCTCAGTGTCCTGGGACCCTGCTTTCTCTCTCTCTCTCAAATAAATAAATAAAATCTTTAAAAAAAATCAGTATATTATCAGCCAAAAAATTAAGTTAACCAGAATTCCTTCTCTGTTATTAAGGCATTAGTAATGAATCATACATTAATTTGGGCCTGGGCAATTTGGGCCTAGACAAGGCTTAAAATAAAGAAAAATGACAGTTTTTCATAGTAGATATAGTAACTTGAAATTATTGAAAAAATCCCCCTTCTATACTAGGTTGACATGTCTTCAGAGAAAGACAAGCTTACGTTGAAATTTCCATCCGGCCACCATGATTTTAATTTTTCTTTTTTTTTTTTTTTTTAAGATTTTATTTATTTGAGAGAGAGAGCACTAGCAGGGTGGGGAGGGGCAGAGACAGAGGGAGAAGCAGACTCCCCGCTGAGCGGAGAGCCCGATGCAGGACTCGATCCCAGGACCCCGAGATCATGACCTGAGCCAAAGGCAGCCACTTAACCAACTGAGCCACCCAGGCACCTCATGATTTTAACTTTTCTAAGACCCTGGTTCTTATTCTAAGAACAGGAGCACTGATACCTAAACTTGAAGGGTATTGTTGGTTTGTTTTTTGGTCTTTTAGCAAAAGAACCAAATAGATAATGGATGTGAGAGCACCTAATAAAGTGCTGGGCATTCAGAAGATGCTCATTAAATATTTCCTTCTTGTTCCTTGTCTGCTGCTTTGGTTGACTCATCTTAGCGTCATCTGGGTTCTTCTGCAAAGCTATTCTCCTTTCTAGAAACTGTCCGAGGGAAAGAGAAATGCAGTTTTGAAAGTGTTATATTGACTTCTTTCATGTTGCTTCCATAACTGATCTGGTTGTTTCTTGTCTTTGTTGTCACTTCTCAGTAGGAAAAATCCCTAAGTCTTCAGTGTGTGTGTGTGCGTGTGATAGAGCACATTAGCGTTGTAATGAAAATTAGACACAATCTAAATATCAGTGATTAAGAAATATTTGAATAAGTGGTGGTACAGTGCATCTAATAAAACAACTGTTCTAGTAGAATATATAATTCAGATAGATATTTGTGAATAGAATCAAGTAAAAAAAAAGGTTAAGAACAGCAGTGTAGTCTGATTTCACTTTTGTTAATTTTCATATTTGTAAGGCATTATAAAAGGCTAACTAGGTAAACAAATCAGTTTGCCATTCTCCTTTGACTATTTTTAGCTTTATATAATATATAGCCCTTACTCTAATAATATAAAAAGTAAGCTAAGTGATGCTAATGAATTGTCAATGAGAATAAGTCATCAAAGACTAAGATGTGGCCAAGATTCTATTCTGGGGAAACTGTTGATCATTAACTAGAAAAAAATACTGAAAATTACGACAAAGGTCCAGCTAAAGAGGCCAGGAACAGAACAAAGTAGATGTAACGAAATCAGAAGGAATCAAAAGTAAATCAGTAAGACAGAAAAATCTGTAGACTTGATAAATGTGAGAGCTGATTGAAAGACTGGTAAGTTAACACCTCTGGCCATCTTGACAAAGTAAAAAGGAGAAATCTATTTTAAAAAACAGGTGGGAAAAATGGATATAACCACAGATGAGATACTCTTGATTCTTGATACTTTTATCAATATATTGACAGATACGGAGGCAATGATCAGTTACCTAGAAAACTCGAGGGTGAAATAAAAATTTGAATAAGCTGAGAACCACACACTTGTAATGAAAGAACTCACTGTCTTCTTCCTAAATAACACAAGGTCTGGATGGTTTTATTGGGCAAGTTTTACAAATCATTTAAGAAACAAATAATTATTTCATTATATAAAGCTTTTGAAGCATACAAAATAATGGAAAACTTATACTAAATCTGTCAATTTCATATTTCTGATACAAAGCCAGACAAATATATCACAAAATAGAAAACTATAGACCCCAATATCACATATAAGTCTAGATATAAACTACAGCAAAGCATCAAAATACTAATATACAATAAACACAATGCATTTATCACCAAAATACAAAGATTATTCAATTTTAGGGATTCTATTAATTCATTTCAGTGACAAGGAAGAAAAAACACAATCATCCCAGTAAATTAAAACTGGCACTTAATAAAATTCAACACCCACTAT
Organism: Leptonychotes weddellii; assembly: GCF_054177405.1. Taxonomy (NCBI): domain Eukaryota; kingdom Metazoa; phylum Chordata; class Mammalia; order Carnivora; family Phocidae; genus Leptonychotes; species Leptonychotes weddellii. The sequence goes on from NC_138374.1 coordinate 71,547,228, forward strand.
TGGTTTAGGGAAAAAAAACCTTGTTAAGTTAGTAATAGAATAAAACATCTTTAAATTGATGAAGAACATTAGAAACACACAGCAAATATACTTAATAGGGAAGTACAGCAATCATTCATTCTCATTAAAGACAAATTAACTGTGCACAACAATTAGAATAAAGGAATACTACAAGAACAGTAAAAACAAGTTTGTCATTGAAACAGAAATGGCAAATGAAACGAGAAGATCTGAACAATATGAACAAAACTCGTAAGAATAAACGTAATGTGAAGTATCCAAACTCTACAAAGAAAATGATAAAATTATACTGAAGGATGTAAGGCCTGGATACATGGAAGTGTTATTATTGAAAAGTATCTGTTCTTCCCATATTATTAATCTAAGGCAAACCAATTTAAATCTCAATAAAATTATTTTTAAATTTGACATATTGGGTCTAAAGTTCACCTGGCAGGAAAAACATTCAGGAAATACCACAGCATGTACTGAGTGTATAACATTCCTGGGAACTGGACTCATTAAAAGTTAAAATTAAAACAGACGTAGGAATAGACAAATAGATTAATGGAAAGAAAAAAAGAAGTCTAGACCTATACTTTTGTTTGTGTTGGAGTTTGCCGATAGGTGTTATTTCAAAGGATAGATCACAGACACTTTGAGAAAAAAGCTGGCCTACCATATCACAGCATATACCAAAATTGTAAGTGGATTAATGAAAAAATCTTTAAAAACACTGTATAACTACTGGAAGAAAAGATGGGGGAACTGTTTTTTTTTAATTAAAAAAATGGTTTTTTTAATAATCTTGTGATGCAGAAGGGCTTTCTAACCAGGCATATCAACCACCACAAATGAAAAGACTAACAGATTTGGGGCGCCTGGGTGGCACAGTCAGCTAAGCATCTGACTCTTGGTTTCAGCTCAGGTCATGATCTCAGGGTCATGAGATCCAGCCCCCATGGAACCAGGTCTCAGGCTCTGAGCTCAGCAGGGAGTCTGCCTCGGATTCTCCCTCTCTCCTTCTCTCTCTGCTCCTCCTCCCCATCACGCGCATGCTCTCTCAAATAAATCTTAAAAAAATTATAAATATCTGTAATGGTACAATAAAGGTTAAAAGGAAGCCACTGACAGGAAGAAAACGATTGCTATTTTTATATAATAGACTAAGAATCAGTATCTGTAATATACAAAGAGTACTTTTAGATCAATAATGAAAATTGATTGAATAATGATTTGCCCACATCAGTGGACAAATAAGCAAAGGGCACAAGCAGTCAATTCACAGAAAAAAAAAACGTTTGTAAACTTATTTAAATATAGTCATCAGATCAGAAAATGTAAGTTAAAACAAAAAACCAAGATACCTTGGCTTTGCCTATTACATAGCAAAATTTGAAAAGATATCAAATAATAAACAGAGCTAACCTTTCCTGAACACTTATTATATGCTATATTCCAGAAACTTTAAACCAAATTCATTTAATCCTCATAAAAACTCAATGGGGTAGGTATTATCATTCATATGATGCAGGTAATAAATAAAGTGAAGGGGGTTGGTTAATGTGTCTGTCCAAGGTCACCCAGGTAACAAGTGGCGGACCCATAATTTGAATCCAGGTACTCGGGCCAGAGTCTGTGCTCCTCATTACTATATTCAAAAATAGGTGAATGGTGCAGAAGGAATAGGGAGATTATCATATCTATCCAGCTTCTCTTAAAGAGTTTCTGTGAGGAACCCCATGACACCACGAGGAAACTGATGAGGCGGTTACTGTGAGTTTGTGTCGTCTTCCATAGGGACAAATGGTTTTGGTCATCTAAAGCACTATGGTAACTTAGCCTCTTTGCTGGAAAGAAAATGAGCTATTATCATCTGAGTAGTGCTGAGGGTAGACTGTGTGATGGTTCACCTGGACACATTCAGGACCTGACCCCTTGGACATGGTCCAAAATGGATACATGGTCATTGCCAGCTCTCTGCTCTGCACTTGGTCATACCACCCTAAAACCTCATTCCTCATGCTCCTTGGCAGAATGTGGAGCCTTCAGAGAAGACCAGGTGATGTATCATTGGCAGGATGTGACTTGGATTCCATGTTAATTTCTATTCTTAAGTTTAAAGCATTGGTTCTTTCTTCTCCTTGACTTTTAGCTCTTCTGGATTGTAGATAGCCAGAGAGGAGGGCGCCAGCTATGGGCCAGACACCTGATGTGGGGCATTGATGGCTAACCCACACAGGACTTCCAGTAGGCACCAAACACAACAACTTTGGGGGTGGGGTCTTCTCTCTGTCCCTCTGCCTCCACCTTCAAATGTCCATAGAGTTCCTCTTTTCCTTTTCCTGTCTCTTACTCTATTTATTTATTAAATTCTTTTTTTTTTTTAAGATTTTTTAATTTATTTGAGAGAGAGAATGAGAGAGAGAGAGAGCATGAGAGGGGGGAGGGTCAGAGGGAGAAGCAGACTCCCCGCCGAGCAGGGAGCCGGATGCGGGACTCGATCCCGGGACTCCAGGATCATGACCTGAGCCAAAGGCAGTCGCTTAACCAACTGAGCCACCCAGGCGCCCATCTCTTACTCTCTTTAATCCTTGACTTTGTTCTCTCTCCTCCCTTGGTGACAGCCCTGACTAACGAGGTTGCTGATTCCACCTGAAAGGTATAGCCTACTTTTAAGACAAGGTGTTAACAGCTGTAGAGGAGCAATGCTGATAGATGCAATTTTGTCAAGAAACTTTGGGCCAGGTGATACTTTTATGACTGTTTGTTGATGTTTAAATCTATACACCATCTTAGGGGCGCCTGGGTGGCTCAGTCGTTAAGCGTCTGCCTTCGGCTCAGGTCATGATCCCAGGGTCCTGGGATCGAGCCCCGCATCGGGCTTCCTGCTCCTCAGGAAGCCTGCTTCTCCCTCTCCCACTCCCCCTTCTTGTGTTCCCTCTCTCGCTGTCTCTCTGTCAAATAAATAAATAAAATCTTAAAAAAAAAATCTATATACCATCTTATTTGGAGTCATTTGAAGTCCTAGATAGAGTAACTTAAAATAGCAAAACCTAAGGCACTAGGGAAATTGCACTGTTGTAAAAATATCTATGGAGAAAATAAAACTATACCGGAAAAAAATCCATTGGAACTACTGACTTAAAGTTATCAGAAAAAAGGAATAAGCAGACGTATAATAGACAAATGACTGTATTGTAGTTTTTGTGTGTATCCTCGTCTGGGCAGATATGTATATACATACTTATCTACATACACACACTCGCCTGGACTAAATCTCAGCATTACAAACATGCAAGGAGTGAGAGGTGTGTCCTTCTAATTTTTTTCTTTTTATTTTCTTAAGTACTAATTCAAAATCAGGAATCAGATACAATCTCATTTGAAAAGAAAAAGTTACCCAAACTCTTGGGAGAGTTAAGCATGTCCATCTGGTGCACAGATCATCATTCTTGCAAAACAGTCCTGACACCTAGACATCCATTTTGTTTTGTTTGAGGGGAAGTTAATTTCAAATAGAACCATATATTTTCATTTAAAAACTGTATTTAAAATGCATAATTTGTGTTCCAATGGGAATACCTCCCACTTTTTAGCATATTCTGAAGTAGATAGAATAGAGTAGGAACATTTGATCTGCTTCAAAAGACATTTCACATTTATTTGCTTAAAATGCCCTTTAAATTATCAATAAGAAGCCATTAAATCCCTGGGATTTAGCTTGAAACTGTAAATTACACAAGGAAATGCAGGCGAGAAATCATTAACCTATACATGCTTTGTCAAAATAGAACTTTCAGATTTAACTGCAAGCATTCCTGGATTTTAGCAAGTCATATTCACTCTGTTAAATCTCCCCCTCCTGAATTTTTTAAAAAGATTTTATTTATTAGAGGGAACACGTGCATGAGCACGAGTGGGGATGTGTGGGTGGGAGGGGCAGAAGGACAAGCAGACTCCCTGCTGAGCGGGGACCCCACCCGCCACAAGCAGAGCTTGATCCCTGGACTCAGGGATCATGACCTGATCCAAAGGCAGACGCTTAACCGACTGAGCCACCCAGGCACCCCTTATCATGCTCCAAAAAACAACTTTACTGTAATCTTCTGCTCAGAGGATGTGTCCAGTTTGAATGAATTCCTTAATCGTGACTTGCCATAACTTGCTAAGCAGGGCCCTATCCTTAAAATATTGTACCACTATACAGCATACTCCAAACTGGCACTAAAAATAAAATCATTTAAGAATAGCTTTTGTCAACACGAGCTGACAGCAGATAAGAGATGCAGGAGCTATGGAGAAAGAGCAGACTCCCTGCCTGGCTTTACATAACAATCACTTGAACTGTGGCAGCATCCTCCCCACCCTAGAGGGATTCAGATTCACCTGGTCTGGGAGAGGGGCCTGGAAATGGTTAGTTGTAAGCCTCCAAAGTGGTACTGATTGGCAGCTGAGTTGAGAACTGCTGAATGAAGCTCGAGTCTATACGTGTTAAATGTCAAAACAAAACAATGAACAGTAATTGAATTTATCCCACCTGCTAAAGAGACGGGATCGATACCATGTAAAGAACATTGTATTAAAGAGAAAAAAAAGCCTATGAAAGAAAGGTAGACACTAGATGATAGGAGAAAAAGGGGGGTGATTCCATATTTTCTCTAATAATTGTTTACATTTTCATCATTCCTAATGAATAAATGTTTTCCTAATGCTAGTATTTAGAAATGCCAAAAAAAAAAAAATCACATTCTTACTAGCTTCTGGCTCAAGTGTGATTTGTTTTCAACTCTTTTTCTATGAGCACTGACCAGTAAGTTGTTTATATTCCCACTGTGACTTGCTGGGCCTCATTCCCATGCTTCTTTCCACAGTCTCCCTGGCTGAGACAAACTCAAGCTGCTCCCTCTGGGAGGATGTAGTTATATGGGTGTATATATGTCTGAACTCCCAAGCATGTGTGTGTGGACATGAATGTGTATATACACATGGGTGTGACCCAACTCCTGGCAGCTAGCGTTGGTAGCATGATATCACACGGGAGACCTCTCCATACACCCCTTTCCTTTTGTCGCTGGCTCTGACCCCACAAACTCCTTTCCAAATCCTTCAGCCTCAGCTCAGCTTGAATAAGATGATCAGAAACTCTGAAAGACCCTCATAAGTGACCAGTTGTTGGTAACACTGAAGATCGAGAGATGAACACGTTTTTTAATCCAAAAATGATTTGGGAAATCATTAACAGCAGGTGGAAACTGCATGTGTTGGAGGGTGGAGTGGGTGGTGAGGAAGAAATGCAGAGCTTTACAATCAGACAACTTATGAACTCTATACCCCATTAAGGTTCTACTCTGATGGCTAATTTTATGTGTCAACTGGACGGGGCCACAGGGTGCTTAGACATTTGGCCAAATATTATTCTGGGTATGTCTGTAAATGTCTTTCTGGATGAGATTAAAGATAGACTGAGTAGGGCAAATTGTCTTCTCCAAATGTGGTTGGATCTCATCCAATCCACTGAAGACCAGAAGAGAACAAAAACGTTGAGTGAGAGAGAACTCTGCCTTCCCAGGGACATCCATCTTTTCTGGACTTTGGACTTTTACTGAAACACTGGCCCTTGCGTCTCATGCCTGCTGGCTTCAGGCTGGAAATACACATCGTCTGGCCTGGGTCTCCAGCTTGCCAACTTCAGGGTCTGGGGCTTCTCAGTCTCCATAATCATGCAAGCCAACCACTTACAATAAATCCCTTTAGATGGACAGATAGATATATCTGAGAGGTGCTAGTCACTAGTACTGGTATCTTACAGGTACTAGAACAATGACAACAACAGAACCATTTTTGTATATGTACTGATTGGAATACCAGTTCTGTTTCTCTGGAGAACCCTGGCTAATACGTATACATAAATGGCTTCAGGGTGGTCATGTGCCCAGTAACTGTAAGATCAGGCTACAGATGGCTGTTGTGTTCTCTTCACTTAGTAATGATACCCAACTCTTCCCACCATGTCCCACTCTCTTAAGGATCCCTGGGAAAGAGAATTGGCAGAGGTTAGAAATTCTAGGATGGCATAGCTTAAGAAGAACAGAATGTCTTTGCATCTATGTTTAATTTCTAAGTTGACTTACAAATTGGGAAAGTGGTAATCACAGCATGCCATGTAGATGTTTCTCAGTCTAAAAGCAGATGTTTATTCAATAGCCCTGGGACCAATTATTTGTGTGGCAGATTACAGGGGCCTGATGAGCTATGAGTGCTGTATTTCATTCATCCTTGGATTCATGTTATTATGTCTCTTTTTTTCTAGTGGAGATTGTCCTTTTGAACTTAATTGCTGCATCTGGTCTCCTCAGACCAATTTGGAAAAATTAGGTTGAACACTCAATTCTCACCAAGACTGCCAACCACTAATTAATAAAATATGTTTGATCCTCGAGTGGAGCTTACAAAAATCCAGCTATCTAAAGCTCTATAGTACAGTAGCCCTGAGGTGATCTGACACTCGTAATGAAAGGCAGCCTTATGTTCCCTTTCAAGAAACTGGATTATGGAAGTTCTGATTTTATGCTAATTTTCATGCTTTGGCATAAATTGTCCTTATAAGTTCTTTCTCCTTATGTCTAGTCTGCCACTGAGTTCTGATACTTTGCCTTTCTTTTGAATTCCCACGGCCATTAATTATCATGTATGCAACCATCATTTCATACCTGGATTGTTGTCTTACCTTGACCTCTGGCCTTTTTTTCTAACTCTAACATCCTCTGCGTAACACTCGTTAATTTTCTTGACCATTTTATTATGTTACTTTCTATTTGAAGACTTTCCATGGCTCCATATTCTACAACCCTGTCAACCAATGTCATCACCTATCAAACGTACCCAACTTTATATCAACATCCAGTGGATAGCTTCTCTCTACTCAGACTAGTCCAGAAGCCTAAGAATCAGGAGAAGAAGGGAGATGGGGACTCTAGAGGACAGAGGTAGAAGTGAAGACAGCCTGGGTGGTGGGGGAGTTGAGTATGGATGGGATGCTGAATGCATGATGGAGTGTCCTTGCTTTATTACGAAGTCAGCACAGAACGCTAACAGGTTCACCTGTGCACTTTAGGAAGGAGACGCCTTGAGTGTTGCTGAGAATATATAGAGGCAGAAGGACTAGTGTAGGGACAGGTGAGAAAATGAAGAGAGGGAGGACCATCCCCTGCCCAAGGAGAGGAACTCATCTTTTTATTTCCAGCCCCTCCACCGAGCCCGGCACTTAGTAGACACTTCATCATACATATTTGCTGGACTGAGTGGAAATTTCATACAGCCTCTCTGACTACTCCAGACTTGGTTCTCTCTGTCCTAATTTTCTAGTGTCACCACATGATAAAACACACAGTATTTTGCCCTTTGTTGTTCATTCTTGATTTCCAAGTGGGGAGGGTGGCCCAGTAGACATACCATGGGATCATGGATTCAGACTGACTCAGATTCCAATGTTGAAGCTCTACCCTTAAGAACTTCATAAACTTGGATCAAGTTGTTTACCCAGATCCCAGCTTCTTCTTTTTGAAATTAGGGATCATGATGCCTGCCTCATAGTGTTGCCATAGTAATACAAAGAGATAGGACAAGTACATAGCACAGAGTAGGATATAGGGCACTCAATGCTGTTTTTCTTGGCCTCTTCTACCTCCTGTCCTGCTCTCCCCAGTTAGGTGGCTCTGTTATTCAGCAAACAATAGGGTGAATCTGTTATGTGCAGAGCAATGTGTTAGGTCTGTGCATTGAAAAAGAAATAGGATACCTTTTTTGCCTTTCAGGAACCCTCAATGTAGCATAGTAAATAGAATTGATTTTCCAGCGTAGTAAGAGAGTTTGGAGAAGGAAGGGAGAGGTTAAATATCCTAAGACTGCGATGGGGCCCTTGGGGAACCCTTCATGGGCCCCTTGAATTTAGGGACAAAAGTGCAATACATCTTTGTATCTAACACAGCGTCTAGAATAATGCTGAACTCGAGCAAGGGGTCCCTCAGTCAGTCCTGGTGGACAGATTAATGCGGTAATCCCAAGGGATCTCCTTCCTGCCCTTCCATCCAGCCACTCCCCTTGAGGTAGACTCCAATCCCCAACCCCTTCCTCCTCAGTCCTGATGCTCCACTTTGCCCCTCCCCCCATAATTTTCTCTTCTGAGGTCTGCTGTCCTGCTTGTGCAGGGGACTGATTTGGGGACAGGTTGTATTATCTCATGCCTGCGTTTTTGTCATGCTAATAATCCTGCTATTCTTCAATCTGCATCTTTGTAAGTGGCTTCGAGTCCTGATGGGTTCTTTGTTGTAATCATGAAAATAACACAGGCCAAGAGGCTTGCCCTCTGGTGTGAAGATCCAGATTTCTATTCTGCTACCTTGCTAATGACCCAGGTCCCTTCTAATCATTTTATACTGACTTAGTTAGGAGCCCCTGCCTGTGATGGAGAACATCTCTGTCTCGGAAAAACTGCAACAGTGTCAGAGAGAAATTGTCCATAACTTGCTCCACAGGCCAGTGCAGGGGAGAGTTATTTCTCAGCCACCTGACCTCCAGTTTTCTACATGTTCACCTCATAGCCTCTCTCTGTTTCTAGCCATGTTCTTCTAGGAAAGCAACACAGGAATGAGATGACTGTTAGAGCTGCATTAGCTAAGGTTTGTGCACACTTGCGTGCTATTGTTCTAAGCACTTTATGTATAATTTCTGATCCAATGCACAAAGTAACCTTGATTTTATGGAAGAGGAAACAGGCTCAGAGAAGTTCAATAATTTGCTGAAGGTCACATAGCTAGGAAGTAGTGGGGCCAGGATTCAAGCCCAGGCATTCTGGGTCTGGACCCTCCTTCTTTAGCAGTGCAAATGTCTTCTCTTTACCATATGCCATGCTATGAATCCATCCTTTAGATCACTGTGCTTTAGGGGATCCTTTGAAATATTGAGATACTAAATTATTATAGGAAGTATTTGACATTATAGCTTGTTTTGAAAGGCAAGTGAGAATAAGAGTTTCTAGACTTTATAGGTTTTTCTCCTGTCTTAAAATATCCTAAAGGGCCAGGTACTAGCGTTCTTGGATGATTCCAATTCTGGCCAGTGCACCTGTCTTAACTACCTGTTCTATAGTGAGGGAGAAACATGGAGGAATCTGGTAATTGTGATGCTCAAATATCTTTAATAATCATTCAAAATTAATAAGTAAATTCTTCCTCAAAGATCAGACAAATAGCGGTCATTCAAATACCTTAAATTTTCTTCTTGTTCCCTAGAACACCTCCATCCTTGGCCATTTCTCTTCTCCCTCTTCTCTTCCCTACCATCACAACTTACATGTCCTAAATGCTCTTCTTGGAATGGCTTTGCCAGGCTAGTTAATTTGCTAAGTGATTTTAGGCTAATGTGTTCCTGAATGTCAGTACTTCAAAGTGTCCCTATCACTCATACCCTGTCTCCCAACTAATGTGTATGTTAACAAGGAACTTCTGGAAGCATACTCTTATTATCCTAAATGAATAATTCCATTGAGGCCGGTGGAGCTGCTATTTGGGAACATCTGGGTCTCCATTTAAAGCTCCAAATTAGGGCAGTTTAAATATGGGACTCCCTGAGCATTTATAGACCTAGCAGCCCAATTTTTCTTTCCCTGGGGGAAAAGGGTGTGGCCTCCAGGTGGGAGGTGCTGTGTCTTCAGACCCTAGCAGAATTTAGGCATTAGGAAGCCAAGTCATTCAGGGCAATTACTGAGGGCTGGGGGTCTACACTTGGGTTCTTACCCTAACAAAAAAAAAAACTGTCTTTTATCCTTGGGAAACTCATTTAGCTCTTCTCTGTCCAATAAAGGACCTCAAAATTTAGTTCCAGTTCCAAGATTCAGTGCTTCTCTATGCTCTATTCACACCCTGTCTGCAGAGCGGTATGCGCCAGACTGTTGGTGTTCACTCCTGTCTCCGCCACTTTTTAGCTATGTGACCGTGTGCAAGTTTCTCCATGGTCCTAAGACTTGACCTCCTTATAGCAATAGCACCCACTGCACAGAACCCCACAGGGTTGAAGGAGTGAAGCTCTAAGCCCTGCTGTGGCAGGAGCTATGTCAGCACGGAAGAGCTATTACTCATTTCATTATCATCATCATCATCATCATAGGGTGCTGATTCTAACCAGTGGGCAGTCACTGCCCGCATTGTGAGGCACTGTGGGGTGTCTTCAGGCAAGAGGATTCCTGACCTGGTCATTTCCATGTGCCAACACAGACTTCCGCTGCATGGTACTAGCGTCTGACCTCTGACTGCCACGGAAAGTAACCAGAGGGATTAGGGTTTAAACAAATCTAAGAAGCCAATTAACTTCATGCAGAAGCCCCGAGCTGGAAAGATGAGCACTAAAAGCAATCCTAACAGAAAAGCTGGATAGAAGAATGTAAAGGTGAATTGAGAGGAAGGAAAGAAAATTGCCTTGATACCTAAAACCCTGCAAACGCCCAGCCAGTGTTCCGGGAGATAGTCCGGCATCCCTCCCTTCACTTCTTTCACGTGCCATGCTCGAAATCTTTGTAGGATCGTTTCCTTCTGGGACTCCTATGGGGCGAGTTTTCCTCTCACCTTCCACAGGGATTCTCATCCTCCCTTTCTAGTTTTGTTTTTTTAAGATTTTATCATTTATTTGACAGAGAGAGACACAGCAAGAGAGGGAACACAAGCAGGGGGAGTGGGAGAGGGAGAAGCAGGCTTCCCGCTGAGCAGGGAGCCCGATGCGGGGCTCGATCCCAAGACCCTGGGATCATGACCTGAGCTGAAGGCAGACACTTAACGACTGAGCCACCCAGGCACCCTCTCTCTTCCTAGTTTCATCTAACCTCTTAGTTACTCATCACTGGGGCAGTTATGTCCAGTACAGTAGGTGAAGCTCCCTATGTAATCCGCCCTCTGTTGCGTGAGCCCAGCTGGGCTTCTAGACTCTGCGTGAGCATCTTGCGGTTAACAGCTTTGCACAACTGGAATGAGCCGTAATGACTGAGCTACCTTGAAGAAAGTAGGCGTGCTGAATTGACCATGAAGAAATTTGGCATTAAAAAAGTCTAGGGGCACCTGAGTGGTGCAGTTGGTTAAGTGTCTGACTTTTGATTTTGGCTCAGGTCATGATCTCAGGGTCAGGAGATTGAGCCCTGCGTTGGGCTTTGCACTCAATGCGGAGTCTGCTTCAGATCCTCCCTCTGCCTCTCCTGCTCATGCTCTTTCTCTCTCAAATAAATAAATCTTTTTTAAAAAGTCTAGATGCTTCTGTCTAAAATGCTTTGTAAACTAGAATATCCTATAGAAATAAGGTATTAACAGTAGTTAATTCTGCTGTGTTAAGTGTAGTGTTCTTTGAATCAGTTGGGCATCCCCAAAACAATGATCATTTTTAACTACTGGAAGAAGGGGAGACATTACTACATCACTGAAATTGGGATTTTATAGAACTGCTCACTTAGTCGTTCCATCTGGCCAGATTGTCATGTGCAAATTCTCTTAGCCATATTGTTCCTGGGGGCAGAACACTGTGCATACCCTTGCAGACTGGAGGGGGTTATCTTAGTCCATACTATGCCCTTCCTCCTACTATTACCAGGGACGGAGGCCTATTGGAAGAAACAAACCTGGAAAATATTTTCCACATGGTCGCAAATACCCTACATAGATAAAATTGCACATACATATCCGTATAAGGAAAAAAAGAAGCTAAGTTTATTTTTAAAAAAATCAAATTAGGGAGCTCAAAGTACCAGCATATTTTAGTCAAGGCAGCCATGATTATAAAAGGAAATATTTAAATTTTTGGTTTGGATGAATCGAAAATATTCAACACAAAAACCTTAATTTATTAAGTTAAAGATTCTACATAGTTCTTAAGACAGATTCTGGTTGGATTGAGTTGGATGCACTCCAATGGTAGATCAGCTCTCCTGATCCAATCAGCAGGAATCATTGGTTAAGAACTTCCTGCATCTTACAGTATCTGCCAAGAAGCAGATGGTGTTTAGATTTCTAATAGGTAATGTCACTGCAATGGTGCTTCTCCTTTTCCAGATGCTTTCCCCCGGGGGGCGTTGGAACTGTTAGAACTGCACTTTACAGGAGCCTGGTTACTGTTTCCATGAATAAGATCAAATGGTGTTTATCCTCCATCGATCAGTACCGTCTTGTTTAAACTGATTGAGTCATTTAGAGACACATCAGGTAATGAAAACAATTGTGCAACAGTACCCAGCATACTCCCCAGCTTGCTGAGGGATGACAGGATTTTAAAAGACAGTTATTGAAACAGATTTATAACATCAACTGGCTGTGTGATGAAATGAACACCCACCACCGCAGGCTGCCCCATGGGTTTCAGAGAAAAGGGCATTGGGCATTTAGCTAAGAGTTTCCTTGAGCAACATTCTCTAAAATAAAAGCATGCTGTGTTTTGTTGTTGTTGTTGCTGTCTTTTTAGAATAAAAGAAAATAAGAGGTTTTGTTTTTTTGTCTGGATAAATAGAATACGTTTACTCCTGTGACTAATCAGGACTGTATTATTTGCGTGTAGTTTTTGATTTACTATATCAGTGGAGTTTTTTTTTATTATTATTGTATCAGTAGAGTTTTGACAAAGAGCAGCTAATGGGTAAGTTTGGAAAGTTTCAGGATATTTTTTTGGAGATGATTACAAATAGAGAAATGGGAAGGGGAAGAGAGTTTTGCCAAATTCCTGCCAAGTGCCAGGGATGATGCTTTAACTATTTTGCTATGTCATCTCATTTAATCTTCACTGAATTCTGCAGGGTGGATTCATGGCACACTCGAGGAATCTGAGATTCAGGGAAGTTAAGTAGTGTGCCTGAGGCCACACAGCTCAGGAGTTTGGGAACCTGCCTTCCAGCCACGCTCTGTCAGGAGATGAGTCTGGTGTTCTTTCTAGAATTAATCTGGAAAGTCTCTGAGAGAGGCATGGTCCTGTTTGATGGAAGACAGCTAAGCCATCAGGTCCCTCAGATGTTTTCAGTTGTGGTGATTTCAGTTGGTTCTGGTTTTATGAATGCTGGATGGGAGCTCTAAAAGGGATTTTTTCTTTCTTAAACTGTGTTCTGAGGAATCCCATTTCAGAGACATGTTAATAGATGTTCCTGAAAGATGTTCTGTTATAAATGAAGCTGAGGAAATGAAACATCTCAGTCCTAGATGCTTAGAAGTGCATACATTTACACACACAGTAAATCCTCAGTCCCTGTGAGGACAGTTACGATGGTGACATGTGTGGGCTCCGGAGTCAGACCACCTGGCTGGGGAATCTGGCTCTTTGCTTCCCAACTGGGTGATGTGGAGCCTTCTAGGTAACTAATCCCTGCTCAATTTTCTCATTAGTAAAATGTTATAATAGTATCTACCTCATAGGACTGGTTTAAGAATAATATAGATGAATGCATGGAAAGTGCTCAGGACTACACTTGGCCATATAATGCTCAATCAACATCTGTCATTGTTAGTATTGTCCACCTAATAACAAGACCTGCTTTAAAGTGTCTACCTTTCCTCAACTTGACAACAGGGTCACCTTTTTTGAGCCACATTATTAATGTCCACTGAATAAAGTGTAAGAAATGTCATATTCGAAATGACACAAAACAACTTGGTATTATTAGCCCAGTTAAAAATAATAAATAAATATTCAGCGTTTTTCCTTTCCATCCTGTCAATTCATATTTGCCCACTAAGTTTTTTTTTGTTTTTTATTTTTTAAATTTTTTTTTTAAAGATTTTATTTATTTGCGAGAGAGAGAATGAGAGACAGAGAGCATGAGAGGGAGGAGGGTCAGAGGGAGAAGCAGACTCCCTGCTGAGCAGGGAGCCTGATGTGGGACTCAATCCCGGGACTCCAGGATCATGACCTGAGCCTAAGGCAGTCGCTTAACCAACTGAGCCACCCAGGCGCCCTGCCCACCAAGTTTTTTTTTTTCCCTTTCTTTTTCCCAATTCCCTTCCCCCTTCCCTTACACATGACAAATAATAAATTGGAACAGCAAAATGTGAGAATTGTCTCAAATGGGCAGTATCAATATAATTCCAGAAAATATGGCCCTGAAATATGAACCAATAAGTCATTTGTCTATTATTCTGTATTTAGCAGGGGAAGGCCTTGGCCCTTTAACAAGTAAATGCTCTTATTCTAGTAAGCACTGTTATCTCCGGACTTATGTTCCTACTGTGTATGCCTCAGCACATTATCATAAAGGATATTTCAGACCAGACCAACATACCTTTGAAGCTTCTAAATTCTAACAAAAGTTGAGCTTGTCAGTGTATATTTTGCAAAACACTAAACCTGCACAGTGCACAAATAATACTGTGTTCCTCACCTTCTTGAAGATACACAGTACACATCTGAACAGTCCTACCGTAAATACACTTGTTTAACTTTGAGCCCATTCTCCTTGGAATTCGTTTTCATAATCATGGAACAAAGTATTTCAATCAGAGTTTAAGAGATTTTTGGTAGGAATGGATGTTCCTGTTAAGTGCTCTGACACCTTCCTTAAGATACAGTCGTAGCGTATTTTGGTTGTGAATCATCTTTCTGGAGTGAACAAAATGATCATGTGAAAAATATATCCACAGCAGCACGGTTGCCCAAACCAACCCAAGAAAAAGATCTAATAATTAGCTATCCCCAAGGTTGAGATTTAACACATTCAAAGCCAGTCATTTTCCATGTCTGTTTTTGTTTTCTTTTCTTTTTTTCTTTGCTAGAATGAAAAGCGAATAGCTTAAGGCATTCCTTTGGTGAGTAGGATCCTGGGAAATGAAATAGCAAGAATTCACCAAGGTGATTTTGGGTGGGTTTATTTTCTGTGGGCTTTTGTGTTTTAGATTTTGGTTTCGGGTGGTTGCGAAGGACAAAGGTGAGGGAAGGAAAGAGTTGAAAATATGAAATCTAAGGTATGATAGGAATTACGACCTACACAGAGAAGTCAGAATCTGCCAGTGATGTTAATGCTTTTCCTCTTTTAATTACATTTTTTATGTTTCCAGGGGGTCCTAGGACCAGGATAAACAGTCAACCACAATGCTCCCAGCTATCTGGCCATTGCTAAATAAACTTCTCGGAAACATTAGCCCTGCTCTTGAACCCAAGGTGGTAAATCTACTCTTTAGCCCCAGAAATTGATTACATCAAGAAGCCGAAGATGGCTGCCATTTCATTCTGAGATTATATGATTCTTCCAATATATTCTCTTGTTTTCAGGTTGCTCCATTAGTATAAAAACCAGCCAGAAAGTGCCCTGCATTAGGCTCTCTAATAGAAGAGGATAGAAGCTCTTCTCATTGCATTCCCACTGAGCCACACTGCACAGTTTCACAGAGTTGAAGCAAGAAAAAGCAAAACACATGGACTGTACCTGAGTGATCAGAGATCCCCACCCGGAAAAGGTTTCCTTGATTATGGAGAATTCAGCGTGTCACTCTGGTTATGCTCTAATCAACATATCAAACTCCAAAGGTTCATTGGCTTTAGGTTTGGTTTACAATTCCTGAAAGTTAAACTTTAACTCGCTCTGTCCCTCTCATCCATACAGCCCTTTGACCAGATAACTGGGTCACTATAGCCCACAGAATCTACAAAACAGCCAGGCTCCTTTGTTTACAACATTAAAATATATTTTGCCTTAAAAACAGTTGATGTGAATAATGCTTTTGAAGCTGTTTTTGCGAGTTACGTATTTAAAAAGCAGAACTCGCTGCAGTTTGGGTAACTATGCTTTTATTTATGTGAGCTTCCCTGTTTTCTGTTCCGTCAAAGGGATATGAAGTCTAAGGTAAATTTGGGAGAGTCTTTCTTTCTTCCTTTTTTATTCATGCTTTTTTATATCACTGTATTGCATGGAGTAAAGTGTGGAGTTTCAGGTCAAGTATGCAGATAAATGCTGGCTTATAAAAATGAAATACCCAAAGCATTTATGTAACCAAGTAAATAGGGTCGGATTGGGGTGGGGAAACAGGCTTCTTTTTTATGCAAGCTGCTCCTACGGATTTTAAGAGGGCCCATTACTGTGAAAGCGTAACTGTCAGCTGTGGACTGGGTTACGGGAGATCCGAAGCTTGAAGTTCATGGCTTGAAACCTCAGTGGTAACTGTGTTTCTTGAAGAATAAAGGAAGTGACATTTTCAAAGATCTAACCTCGAGATTCTAAGTTCTCTGGTAAGAGCTCTAGTGTGTGGAGGAAATTCTTAAAGGTATAAAGCCCACCTAAAAAAAAATTTAAAAACTCAAAGCCCTCCCAATTTTGAGTACATTTTGGCTTAAGGGTTTAGAAGCCACCAGCCCCCTAGAATTAGAGGCTACCCTCACTTGGTTTCAGTTCAAATAAGAGGAGTCTGATTTTCTAGGAGCCAACTATTAACAGAAGCACGTGGGCCACAGGAAAGTGCAGAATGAACAATCCTTCCAGAATATGGACATAGAGGAAGAGGCGTCAAACACGCACGTGGGAATCTAAAATGCTGGATGTAAAGCTTGTTGCCGGAATGTTCGTTCTGCTTCCAGTTTTCAGTTCTCAGACTTGTGGAAGCCTTGATTTGCTTCCGCTTCTCCCAAATCGATGCGTGACCAGGGGTGACAGAACACGCGCTATGCCTTGGAGTTGTGCCCTGGGAGTGAGCTCTGCAGGGGTGGGGGGGAGGACTCAAGCTCCTTGTAGCTGCACTGCTGCATGAAGGACACACCCCTGGACAAGACCCTGGGACTGGACCCCCCATGGAGTAGTTTCCCTGGTTATTCCGGAGAAAGCTCAGCCTGGGCTCCAACAGTTCCCACATGGATGGGGAATCCTGACCTTGACTTTGCCTGGTCCTGCAGAGAATGGTTGATATTTTAAAACTGTTCGTCCTGGGAGGGTTTTCTTTGTCATGTTGCGAGGTAGGTGCCGGATGGTGAGAAGTAGAGATGAGGAGAAAAGCCCGGGATTTTAGGTGTCTGGTGGAAACAGAAAAACGCAACAGGTAAAAGTAGGCATTTATTAACTAGTTAATAAAAAGAACTGGTTTCTTATTTGAGGGGTCCTGGCGTTCAACAAGATAGGGCTGTACTCATGTTAAACCAAAGTGTTTGAAAATAAGTTAAAATAGCCCTAAAGCCTGATAATTAAATGGGACAATTGACATATGAATCATAAGAGGAAAGACAGTAATGCATTTGGTGTCATTAGGATATTGCTGGAAAGTTTTTTATTTTCTAAATCCTCTCTTTTTGCAGTGATAGGGATATAACAGTCCACAGTAAACAGGGAAATAATGAACAATCTCTCTTGCTGGAGGGTACTTAAGGGGACAGTCTGTGGCACGGGGACAAGGGGAAATCACCCCATGACCCTGATCCCATCAGTCCAGTCAAGGGAAATAACTGTACCCAGAATGGCTGGGGTTAGCCCTTCTGGGGCCCCATTCTCCAGGGAGGGACAAAGCCATAATCCGTCAACCGTTATCCAATGCAAACAAAAACAAATCATTTTAAGTAGTAGCTGGTAAGTATTTTTTCATTTGTTCTATAAATGATCACCGAGGACCTACTATCTGCTGAGCATTGTGTGAGATGAGTGGTTATTTCAAATGAGGGTTGAATCTATTAGCAGGCTGTAAACTCAATAAACTGAGTTGTAGCCAACATTTTTAAAACAGAGTAGAAAATGGGCGCCTGGGTGGCTCAGTCGGTTAAGCGACTGCCTTCGGCTCAGGTCATGATCCTGGAGTCCCTGGATCGAGTCC
>NC_138374.1:71565525-71588212 GCF_054177405.1 Leptonychotes weddellii
CCCCACTCCAGCAACCCTCAGTTTGTTTCCTGAGATTAAGAATTCCTCATATCAGTGAGGTCATATGATACACGTCTTTCTCTGATTGACTTATTTCGTAGGAGCACTTTTTAAGAAAGCTTTTAAAAGAATGATTATTAGAGTTTAGAACAAGTGCATTCCGGATTTTTTACAAATGTTTCCTTAAAATAAACTTTAGTTTTTTTGTTTTGTTTTTGTTTTTTTTAAAGATTTTATTTATTTATTTGACAGGGAGATAGCGAGAGCAGGAACACAAGCAGGGGGAGAAGCAGGCTTCCTGCCGAGCAAGGAGCCCGATGTGGAACTCCATCCCAGGACCCTGGGATCATGACCTGAGCCAAAGGCAGACGCTTAATGACTGAGCCACCCAGGCGCCCCAAATAAACTTTAGTTTTAGAATAGTTTTACATTTACAGAAAAGTTGTGAAGACAGTACCTTCCCATGTGTCCAGCACCCAGTTTTACTATTACTGGCATCTTATATTAATATAGCGCATGTGTTATAGTTGATGAATCAATATTGATAAATTATTTCTAATAAAAATCAATACTTCCTTCTGATCTCCTTAAATTTGATCTAATCTTCTCTCAGTCACAGGATCTCACCCAGGGATACCAAATACATTTACTCATCATGTCTCCTTAAGTTCTTGGCTGGGACCGTTTCTCTAATTTTCCTTCTTTTTGAGGACGTTGGCAGTCTTGAGGAGTACCAATCTTGAGTACAAATCTGAGAATTTTGTGGAATGTCCCTTAATTGAATTTATCTGAAGTTTTTCTCATGATTAGACTAGAGTGATGTGTTTTTAGGAAGATCACAGAGGTAATGTGCTGTATATTTATTTTAGAGGAGAGAGGTGGGAGGGGGGAGGAATAGAGGGAGAGGGACAAGCAGACTCCACACTGAGCCCAGTGCAGGGCTTGATCCCAAAACCCTGAGATCGTGACCTGAGCCAAAATCAAGAGTTGGTTGCTTAGCCAACTAAGCCACGCAGGATCCCGTATTTGGAAATCTTCTGCATGGGAGATTTGTCTCTTCTCCCCCATTCACTCATTCATTCATTTATATCTGTATGGATTCATGAATATTTATTTTATATTTTGGGTTATAATCGAATACTGTTTTCTTGCTCCTGTTTTTCCAGGTTTTGCTTTTGGGAGCTTTTTCAGTTAGTTATTCTGTTTGAGCATAGTTTTCACAGTTAATTCTTTATTTAATGTAGTTTTCCTCACGAAACTCCGAACCTCATCACAGTAGCGTATGTGTCTTATTTTGTTTCATCGTTTACTGCTGTATCCTTGGTACTTAGAGACATTCCTGAAACATAGTACGTGCTCAGCGAACATGGAGTGGAAAAATCCGTGAATGAATGAGTGCAAGATGGGTCAGACACTGTGTACGGCACATCCCATACACCAGTCCTAAACGTCTGAAAAGAAGACATTATTACCTCTTTTATAGATAATGCCCAAGGTCACACAGCCAGTAAGCAAGATGGCCTCACTTTATGCCCATAGGCAGCCGTGAATATTGCTACTGAGAAAAGCAATAAGGCTCTCCAAAAAGTCTAATTATAGGTTATGTCCATATGTCTGTCATCACTGCCATCATTCATTCTTTCCTTGTCTCTTTCTCTTTCTTTATACTTCCGTACAACCAGGTACTGTCTATTGTTGTCAATGGAGATAAGAGAGTTGGTGTAAATCTCAAGAAAATATTTAAGTGTTGTCAATCCTTCCCGCAATGTGTAAATTATGCATCCTCCAACCATTTCTCACATATCCCAATTTACATGAGGGATTCCAAAATCTGAGTAAGCTACATATTTAAATCAATGCAGGTGACTCTACTTTCCTGGTGAGAGTTGAATAAAACACCCCTCTGATCTTCATTAAAGGCTCAGTTGGGACCCCTGGTTTTATTTTATCACCTTATAAATTAGCGACAATGGTCAGTGAGGTGTAAGGGAAAGCAACTAGGCTTAGGCAATGGAAAGACCAGGCTTGACTCATCATGGCTCTGCCCTTTCCCAGCTAGAGACCTCAGGCAAGTTCCCTAACACTTGCAAGCCTCAGTGTTCTCCTTTAGGAAATGATGATATTCAAATCGCCCACCTCACACATGAAGATTAAGTGGGGCATTGTGTAATTAAGGGTATAATACAGTGCCTGTCACAGGGAACTCAGGACATGATATTTTTTGTTTTTATTATCACTATTATTGTTCCATTTCTTCTCTGGAGACCAAAGTATAGTCGAGTGTTTTAAGTGTTTTATTTTAATGGAGGACTGAATAGGGAATATAGGGAGACAAGCTGAGGACTCATTCACTGCACACAACTGATTTTGGAGGACGTTTAATTGTGGATATATTATCAGCTTGAATATATTTATTCTTAAATTGTATTCTAATTTATAAAGATTGCTTCCAAGTTCTGTTCACCCGGCACCCCTCATACTCTGTGATAAACACATCTTTTTTTAATGACTCTGAACATAGACCGTCACTTACTACACTGACTTAAGAACATTGTATTCTAAACCGGTAATACCAAATTCCTCTTTGTATTATGGCAAATAATGTCAGACACTATTCAGTCAGGTTGGGTGTGTTGGACAGTGAATTATAATGTGGCTATAATCTTGATTGCCAGCCAGTTTCCATGGCCTTGAAGAACTGCTTTCTGATACAGTGTAGAGTTTCACCAATGATTCATCATTCAAGCAGTAAATCACTGTTGCCTTATAGGATCCCGCAACCCAGGCCCTCTTCTTGGCCCTCCCTCTCCAGTTGTTGGACCTGATTCTGAAGCTGCAGTTAGCAGTCTGTGATAGCAGGTGGAAAGGTGGCCTCTTGGTGGTCATGTTTGCGTGTTGATGGTTAGGGTCCACGACAACAAAAAGGACAAGAATTGGCACATATACTGTATTCCAGTGACTCTAAGACACACTTTTTCTATATATTAATATTTCCACGTGTTTCATAGTCGCTGGTGGCCAGGCAGTAAGTGCGACGTGGTCATTGCTTGACGTGCGTATCAGTGTTTGAAGAATGGGTGCCACTGGGTTGGAGGAATGTCCTGAAGAGAGTAGTGGACCATTCCTTTAAAAAAAATGCATCACTGGTGGGCTTAATGGCCCAGAAAAGGATGATATACGGAAAAACTAGATCTAAGGAGTGTCAGACTAAGTGTGAAGTGTTGAGATGACCTTAAATTTGTTTCCATGCACCCTATTATTGTCTAAAAGGAGATATAATGAAAACCTATGCCCAAATAAGTCTAAAAGAACTATTTCAATAACAGAGTTTCGAAAAAGTCTAAATGTAAGAAAGCATTATGTCACAGGGATAGAGATTTCTCTTAGTGGTGCATAAAATAATGGTGTATCTTACAGTGGATGGCACATTAGGTTTGATAAAATATGGCGTTTGATAAAAAATAGCATAGACTTTTGGTTTGTTTTAGAACTTCTGGCTCCATTTTTCAGCCAACACTCTTGGTTTAATGTGTCAGACTCATTATCAGTAGGTTGGCTCAGGCCTCACATCCCCACATAGCAACATCCAGAGGAAGAGAAAGATCTTCATGGGCCAATTCTTCAGTTAGCCTTTGTCTGTAGGGAAAAGCCATCTACTTCATGGCTTATGTCTGGTTTTATAAGCCAATTATTGGCAATACTCATGATTAAGAGTAATCAGGGTCAAATTTGAAAACCACATGGGATCTCACACAAAGGGGGAAAGGTGGAAAAAATGTTGAAAGGCAACTGTACAATGCTTTTCTTTTACTTTGCATTGAACTAAAGATGCCAAGGCACTATTTCCTTCAAGGCACACTTTTAAAGTTTAATACTATTGTTGAAACCAAAATCTTTTCCCATTACCTGATTCAACAAGCACTAAATTTTCTTTTTTTTTTTTAAAGATTTTATTTATTTAATTGCGGGGGGCGGAGAGAATGAGCAGGGCAGGGAGGAGCAGAGGGAGAGGGAGCAGCAGGCTCCTTGCTGAGCAGGGAGTCCAACGTAGGGCTCGATCCCAGGACCCCGGGATCATGACCTGAGCTGAAGGCAGACGCTCAACCAACTGAGCCACCCAGGCGTCCCAAGCACCAAATTTTCTTTTAGGTGTTTGTGCATGAAATCTATTTGTAGTCGTCACATTTAAATATGGGCAAAGTTGTAAAAGACTTTCTTGGAACAAACACATATGGTGTTTGTGGTTGGTTTGTTAAAATATTCTAGACCCTGAATATTTCTATTGTATCACAAATGATATCAACATTTCAGAGAATCAGAGTTGGATGAGGATATTTTAGCATAGTACCTGTGAAAATGAAACACTCCTCTTTGTGAAGGTATTTGCCTAAAGTTGACTGGTATTGGCCTAGAGTTTTTCTACCTTGGAAGAGAGAAGAGTTGGAATCTCTTCTGTAAGCTAGGTGTGTTTTAGTTTATTACCTGCCTCACTTCTGGGAAAAGATTCAAGGAGACACTCTCGATGATACAGATATGTCTACTATTGTAGATACAGAGAAGCAGGGTTGTTTTTTTTTTTCCCCCCAGAGATAAGATGATGGAATTTTTAAATTATGGACAAAATGGTCAATTTCCTTATACATGGGAGGGACAGTTGGACCTTCTGGGGTTGGGGTGAAAGGTTGGGTTTTTTTTTCTCCCTACCATGAAATTAGGAGCAGAGGGGTCAGAAATCCTGGGAAAATAAGAGCAACAAGGGGGTATGGATGAATCCCACCTGGTTTTACATGACGCCATATTAGCAGAGGTGTCACGACAGTAGACTCTGGTTTTAGAGAGACCTGCCATTTATTAGCTGTGTGACCCTCTCCTGATTCTGTCACCTCTGGCCTTCGTTTCCTCATCTATAAAATAGAAATGGTGGATCCTGCCTCATTCTCGTTCTGCTGTGTTTCTTTCTTTCTTAACCGATCCCAGTCATTCCCTATTTTCTTTCATCTGTTGCTCTTACTTATTACCTGTCCTCCTGAAGATAACATAAACTCCATGGTGGTAGAACCTTTATTTGACTCACTTACTGCTATGCTTCCAATACCTCACATGGTGAAGACAGAAGAAAATTAAGACATGATTTAGGGAATAATGTCTTTGACTAGACGACAGGGGATGGAGTCAAGGAGACAAACAGAAAAGAGGGGAAGGAAGAGGGGTATAGCACAGTGCTTCTCCCAGTTTAGTGCACATATGGGTCTCATGGGGATCTTGTTAACTGGGCAGGTTCTAACTCAGTGGGGCTGTGGTGCGGCCTGAGAGTCTGAATTTCTGACAAGCTCCCAGGTGATGTCAAGACTATGTGGTAGGGACTAGACTTTGACTAGAGAAATTATTGAGTCATACACTGTAGGGATGGGACTAGGAGGTTGTGTTTTTAAGAAACTTCCCAGGGGATGATGAGGCATATCAAAGTTACAGGATACTGGGGTTAATGAAAGAGCAAAGATTTTAGGAAGCGCAGAGGGACTGGCTGGGTTGGAATCAGGTAAATATCTAATGATAGTCAAAGAGGCTCAGATTAATGTACAGTAATGCTAAAATGGAATTTGGGGATACTCTAATGTCAGTTTTTATTAGATCGAGGACAAATGAGGCCTTCACAGATTCCAACATTGCTAAACTTAATATTGCTTAAAATGAGAAATGATGTATCCCATCCAATTGAATGCCTGCATATTCTGGTCACCTTAACGTGAATGCCTCCAAACTTATTGGCAAACAGTGCAAACAAGTTGAAGAGTTTTCTAATACCTTGTGCTGTTTTGTCAAGAATGAACTATGTCTAACAAATGAAATTTGCCTCCGTGGCAAAGTAATAGAAGATAATGAGAATGAGGTAGCCAGCCTGTGTCGGCTTCAATACGCTTTTCTTCTTCATATTTGCAAATTAAATTTCTTTGCAAGGTTCTATTTAGACTGCAATATCAGTGGCTTAATATTAATAATGAAGAGGGGAAAGGAATATATTAGGTAATATTTTGTAGGTCTTTGGCCTTGGGCCACCACTGTATACTACTTTTTATGTGGCTTTAATGATGAGAAAGAGCATAGTCATTAAATCCGTAAAGTTGGCAGAGCTGGTATCTCATGGACACGATCTAAAATTAAATTGTATTTAAGGTGATGCAGAATATTAATATTCACCTAATACGTATTTTGTTGACTGATTATATATCTATCGCATCTGAAAAGGACTTCAAGCTGATGGAGCCATTTTTGAGTGTCTGTTGGGCAAAGGCCCTATGATGGGTGCTGGGCAGAGTAGACAGAGGACCTGACTGCTGACTTCAGGGTGCTTGCAGCCCCATGAAGAAGAAAGGACAACCAACTGAGTAACTGAAGCAAGGTGCAAAGGGTTGTATCCCACCAGAGGTGTCAAGAGAAGCCCAGGGGCATTGTGGGAGGTGGCAAGAACATGGATTACGGACTTGATTTTGGAATTCAGCAACATTTTTCAAATGTAAAATACACACTTGGCCTCTCCTCTCATAGACAATTTATACTACATCCAGGTGCTGCTCCAGATTTTGTGGGTCTTGAAGCATATATATAATTTCATGGTTCCCTCTTTATGGGGAAAAAAATATACCGAAGGACCCCTGCGACGGGGGGACACGGAAGCTTGGGCTTCATTAGTTTCAGTAAACCTGCCTCTGACTAGGGCTAGATGTATGGGTTAGCATAATTTTTAGTACCAAAAGGCTGCACTCATCAAATTCTTTATTAGAGTACTGGTGACATAAATTATGATAAATTTTATAATGCAATATTCTACAGCTGCTGAACAGGATGAAGGTGATCTGATCCTATGTATTGATACAGAACAATCCCTAAGACACTATTAGGTGACAGAAGCCAAGTGCAGAACAGTGTATGTCGTGTGCTCTTATTTATTTTGAAAGGGGGGACATGTATCCACAGAGACATAGACGCAGCGAATAGCTCCAAAACCAGCAGCATTTTTACCTCCAGGAGGGGGTGCACAGAGGGGAGTCAGTGGCGAAGGGAGACGTACTTTTCACCTCTTACCTTCTACATTGTTTGGATGTTGACCACCTGCACTTAGAACATTTCTGAAAACAAAGTTTAAGAGCAGCCACAACAATGCAAACAAGGCACTGGAAGGAACCAGCGTGAAGATCTGTTTGGCTGCCACGTGGGGTGAAGATGGGGAAGAAGCTCTTTCACGGAGGTGTTTGGGGGCCCCTGCGCCGAGGAGTCCCTAGCCGGTAGCTGTGGGCAGCAGATACACGCCTGACAGCATTGGCGGGATGGACTGGAGTCAGGAGGCTGGTTCCGAGCCTGTGGTTACTGCGGGGCCCCCGGAGACCTGTAAGGAGGCTCCAGGGGCAGGTTGTGCAGGGAGCACAGGCGGAAGGATGGGAGTGGGAGAAACTGGGAAGGCGGATGCATCCGAGTCGGAGAGCGCATCAGCCCTGGAGGGACATGATACAGCAAAGGGAGCACGGGACAGAAGAAATACGACCAGTCCGGTTGGGGAAAGCAGTGCCGAGGGGTGTGTCCTGAGCAGTTTTTCCTTAGAGGGTGGGTGGTCGGTGTGAACTGTCTTACAGAGCGATATCCACTGGGGGGAGGCTCCTGTTGGCATCAGCCCTTCAAAACTTCTTTCCTCTTCTGGATGCTTCAGGGAAGTGCAGACCTGCTCAAGCACCCTTTGGGGAGAATCTCTGGGGCCTTATCAGAGACTGTCACCCCTTATCGTCTAAAAATAGGGAGGGAGACCTAAAACTCATTGGGCGGCACAGAGGTGCAGCCCCGCTCAGTGCGCACACGCCCTGAGAGGCGGGTGTGGGCTAGGTGAGCCCTTGAAGAGCAGGCCGCCCGCACAGCCCTGGGGTAACTCTCCCCACAAGCTGAATAAATGGCCACCCGCAAGGCACGATTGATTTTGCTGCTCCCCGGGAAAGGTTCCCTGACCCTCCTGCAAACCAGTCCTGCCTCCCTGAGGATGTTTCACAGTCTTTTCATTAAAGACACAGATTTTTGCTCCTCGGAGGTCAGGATGAAAAACGAATTCATCCTGGTCCTAGGTAACTCAAGACCTTCCCCTGACCTTGGGGTGCCGAGGGCGTCGGTTCCAGAGGGCTTGTTTCCACAGACGAGGGCCTGAGGGTGCCTGGGAGGCCAGAAGCGGGGTGTGAGCGGACGGTGGCTGAAAGACCAGAAACGACAGGCAGAGTCAGTCCTGACGCCTTTTCTGTGCGGGGTGCTGGAGCATCACGCTTGCCACACTGGCCGCGTGACCTTGGACTGGCTTCGGCAACGTGTTTCTCAAAATGGGGACTAGGACCAGGTGTCAGAGAACCCCCCGGGGAAGGCTGTGAAAAATCAGATTCCTGGGATCCACTGAGGCACCAGTGAACAATACAGTCGGGGGAGGGAGGGCCTGGGAATCTGCATTTTGACAAAAGCCCTCTGGAGGTTCTTCTGCCCACTGAGGCTTGGCAACCATTGTCCTCGTGGTGTAGGATTTCTCTCCTTTTCGGTCCCTTTCGCTCCCTCCGAGTATACTGTCCTCTCAGCTCTCGCGCCCCCTCAGTCTGGGTCGGCCGCCCAGCGTCCCTGCTCCTCCCTCGAGGGCTCCCCTCCAACAAGGCACTTGCTGCGTCCCCTTGTCAACGTTCACGCGTCTTTCCTCCGCCGGCCTGGGCATTCTTGGGGGCCGGGAGCCGTGTATTTTATTTTTGTGTGCCTTGTTCTAGAATTCTAGGCATCGAACAACTCACCAAAGAGCTCTCAATCCCAGGGGCTGGGCCAGTGCTGGGCTGAGATTGGTTCTCAATCAGTGCAGAGCTACGACTTTCAAAAATGTTGAATGGAATCAGGTCAGCTCCGTGATTTTTCGGATTTCTCCTTAGCCTTTTGTGTCCTCAGCAGGGATCTGGAAATAGCACGTGTATGAGCTCATTCCTGGAGGGGCATCTTGTTTTCTTGGCTTGTATCTCTCCTGGGCATCTTTGGCCCCCACACCATTGGGTCATTCCCCACTTCTGACCATAACTAGTTATAGGCTTCTGTTTGCAAAATGCAGGTATGAAAGACAGCATAGGTTAAACCTGAGTTTCACACGAAAATAACTGCAGAGCATGGGCTTACTTGAGTTGACTACACCAGAGATGGGAAAACAGGTCAGTGACAAATTTAGGTCCTGATTTAATCAGGTAGTCTGGAAGCCGGCCAGCAAGTCAGGACAGCTCGGAGAGCAGAGAGAGCATGTTTCTCTCCTCCTTGCATTCTGCTTGGAGGCTCTTGGCCTCCATCCCTCGGGCAAGAGCTGCTAAGGACTTGAGTGTTTACAAAACACCTTAAAATTAATTCAAATCGGGCTGTAGGTGGTTTTGATGGAAGTTGCTGAGCACCATCAAACAGACCCCAGAATCATTTCCAGAATTTATTTCCCTCACCTTTGTTCCTTCAAAAAATCCATAGATTTTCTCTATAGCCTGAGGTTTTATGGGCTGGAAAAATGGGAATCTGAAATCAGCAAGTTTTTGAAAGATCTCTAGTATTTGCAAGTGCTCAGAGTGGGAGGCCGGCCAGCTTCTCACGTCATGCACAGAGCCAAGTTCTGGAATCTGGAGGAAGAGCATGGCCTGGCACTGAGGCCCACACAGTGACTCTCGGTTCCCCCACGGAGCCTCCAGACGCTCTGGAGAAGTTGACTTTCTTCTCCCACCGAAGCTCGCTCAGGGCTTGGCCCCACACCTGTTCCTGTCCTTCTGTCCATTCGGAGTTCTGTCTTTGCCTGTGGGTGGGATGGGGGTTTGGCTCATTAGTGAACATCCTTGCAGTCAGTCGGACACATCCAGGTCCAGCAAAACGTAACTGAGGCTCGATGTGTATATTTTAACTCACATGGCATCTGCAGGCAGGTGGTGGCTATGCGTGGCTCTTCGGCTTGCCTCTCAAACTCCCACTCCACTGCTCACTATTCTGCTCAAGGTCCTGGTGGAAACTTCTTTCTTCCTTTGGAAGCTTTTAAGTGTCTATCTCCGCTTTCCTGGGGCCCTGCCTCGCTTCTGGTGCTGGCTGCCAATCATGAGGGTCCATCTCTTACGCCCAGGTCAGACCAAGGTGGACGGTGGTACTGAGCAGGTGCTCAGACCCTGCAGGCATGCCCCCGACCTGTGAACAGACCTGGCACTTGCTGCGATGGTCAATCTCTCAGAGTACTTTTTGGTGACATATTCTTTCTTTGCTTTGAGTTGCATTACCAAGTGCCCTTTTGGTCTCTAGGCCTTTCAGTGTGCTAGGCCCAAGAAGCAGGCAGTGGGTTTGGAGTGGGAAGAGTTTCTTCCTTCCGGCACACATAGGAACTGCCTCCTCGTCTATCCCTCCAGAAGTAAGATTCACCTCATTTCTGGATCTCATTATTGGGGAGTTACATCTGAGAGGTGTGTGTATGCTTATGTAGACAGTAGCATAAATAATTGCAGGAAGGACTATTTGGATTGATAGTTTTGACGTATATGGTTGGGTCAGTGATATCAGATTTCCCTCTGGCTGTCAGAACTACGATCCTGGGGCGCCTGGGTGGCTCAGTCAGTGAAGCATCTGCCTTCGGCTCAGGTCATGATCCTGGGATCCTGGGATCGAGCCCCACATCAGGCTGCCTGCTCCTTGGGGAGTCTGCTTCTCCCTCTCCCTTTGCCCCTCCCCCTGCTTGTGCTCTCTCTCTCTCTGTCAAATAAATAAATAAATAAAATCTTAAAAAAAAACAAAACCTACGATCCTCTCATTCAAGTCTAGTTGTAACAGGTTACCTCATTCATGTGTGATTAATGAATGTAATTGGTTCATTTTTTAAAAAAGATTTTACTTATTTATTTCAGAGAGACAGAGAACATGAGTGGGGCAGAGGGAGAGGAAGAGAGAATCTTAAGCAGACTCTGTACTGAGCACAGAGCCCAATGCAGGGCTCAATGTCACGACCCTAAGCCGAAATCCAAAGTCAGATGTTCAACCAACTGAGCCACCCAAGTGCCCCTGTAATTGGCTCATCTTAATGATTTGTTCCTGCAGAGTAATATATTTTCATTTTGGGAAAGATTTGAATGCTATACACTTAAAGGTGAACTATCAGAATTAAAGGACAATTTGATGAGGATTTCAGCTGAACCTGGAATTTTGTTCCAGTTTTGGCATGTAGTAGCTACCTTATTTGCAGTATTTTATTTACTGATCCTCAGCGATCTCAGGCTAGAAGTGACTGCTAATAATAATAGTTACATCCTACCATTTAAAAGCATGCAGTCACGTGCTTATCAAAGTACGTTGTGCGAGAGAATCACCTGGAGAATGTGTTTAAACACAAGATTCCCAGACCCCCATGCCCAGGAGAGGTTCTGACTGGTCAGTCAGAGGTAGGCCTGAGAATTTACATTTCTGAAAGATGCCAGGTAACCTTTTGAGGAGCCCTGGCAGAATCTCAAACGAGCAGTTCTCAGAGTTTCTTGTGAAACAGGATCATGTGCTTGTTTCAGTTGCAGATCCTTAGGCTCTGCCTTCGGAGATGCGATTCTATCATCCTGGGAGGGACCCGAGGACCTTTGTTTTTCATAAAACTCCCAGGAAAATCTTTTTGTTGCTGTTTTTGTTCATATCCTTTTGTTTTTCACTAATTTTAGGCTTACAGAAATGTTACCAAAAGTAGACTTTGCGTATGCCCCTCATCCGGCTTTTCCTGATGCTGACAGTTCATCTTATTTTAATATAATCATTAAAATGGGGAAAGTGATGCGGTTACTATTAACTAAACTACCTACCCCTCGAAAAAGTCTGACACAACCGGTGTGTGGGAGGCTGAATGATGGTCCCAAAGATGCCCACGTGTTAAGCCCCCAGACCCTGTGGATGCCACCTTCTATGAAAAAGTGGACCACATAAATGTACTAAGAGATTGTGAGGTGGAGACATTTTCCTGGATTATCTGGATGGACCCAGTGTGGTCACGAGTTCCTTATAACCATAAGGGACGGGAGAAGAAAATTCAGCGTTGGAGAAGACAACGCACTGGTGGGAGCAGAGAAAGAATAGGCATTTTGAGGCAGGGACCAAGGAATGAGGACTTGAGGAACCAAGGACTTGAGGAACCAAGGAATGAGGACAGTCTTTCGAAGCTGGAAAAGGCAGGAAGAAAGAACCAGCTGACCCCAACCCCTGGATTTTGGCCCTATAAGACTCATTTTGGATTTTTGACCTCCAGAATTATAAGAAAAAAAATGGTTATTGCTTAATGCCACTATAGTTGTGGTAAGTTATGACAGCAACAATAGCAAACTAATACCCGGTGTGTGGAGAGTGCTTGACAATCAGTGACCGGGGTTGTTGAGGGAATT
Source organism: Leptonychotes weddellii (assembly GCF_054177405.1). Lineage (NCBI taxonomy): Eukaryota > Metazoa > Chordata > Mammalia > Carnivora > Phocidae > Leptonychotes > Leptonychotes weddellii. Next base: position 71,577,939 of record NC_138374.1, read on the forward strand.
AAATGAGAGAACTTACGTGAACGTGACTGGCTTCATATTCACGTGCATACGGTAGGGGCTCACTGAAAGGTGACAGCAAAAGCAAACATTAAGATGGCTGTATGCTTGCCTAATTGTCGGGGCTGTGTTTCACTGAGACAGAGCATTTAGCCTAACTGGGTACGAACGAACAAGATAGTTGTCCTGGGAGGTTATAGATGGACCTTGCTTTACTCTTTGTCCCCCTTGGTCTCTGTTCCTGAAGACCATTCAAGAGACTAAAGCTTCCTCTAAAGACAATGCTTTGATTTTTGCTGTTTCCTTATCTTTACTGAGAATGGAGTGGCTTTTGTTTAAAACACACACACGTTTTAGGGCTTTGCATCCACTGATAAACTTTCTTGTTTTGAGTTAGAGTTTTTAAAAATAGTGCTTCCTTTTGGATTCAGGTTACCTTTTGGATCTCTATTTGTGACCTTATTTTCCTTTTCACTATTCATTTTAATCCGATCTTTTGATTTCTTTTATCGATTTGAATCTTTTATTTTTCTTTCACTATATTCTATTTCAACTGTACTGATTCCTGTTTTCTCTCTAATGATAATATTTTTCCCTCTTATTTTGTTCACTGTATTTTTTACCAACAATGTTAGCCTACAGTGGACATACTCTCTTTGTTTTGATATAGCTCCCATTTACGTTTTCCTTTTGTTTTATTTAATTTTGTAACCTGTTTTTATAATTGCAGCAGGAAGTCTGGTCTTTGAGGGATAGGGAAACCACTCCACCGTGAATGGAGAATGTGTAGGCTTTTTTGTCCCCAGACAATTCTGCAGATGTCACTCTTTTTTTTTTTTTTTGAGATTTTATTTATTTATTTGTCAGAGAGCACAAGCAGTGGGGAGCGGCAGGCAGAGGGAGAAGCAGGCTTCCCACTGAGCAGGGAGCCCGATGCGGGACTCGATCCCAGGACCCCGGGATCATGACCTGAGCTGAAGGCAGACGCTTAACTGACTGAGCCACCCAGGAGTTCCTGTAGGTGTCACTCTTAATAAAAGTCATTCTACTCAATGTTGGTTCCCAAATACACACACCTCACTAAGCATATGTCAAAAACACTTTTTTGGGGCGCCTGGGTGGCTCAGTTGGTTAAGCGACTGCCTTCGGCTCAGGTCATGATCCTGGAGTCCCGGGATCGAGTCCCGCATCGGGCTTCCTGCGCGGCAGGGAGTCTGCTTCTCCCTCTGACCCTCCCCACTCTCATGTGCTCTCTCTCATTCTCTCTCTCTCAAATAAATAAATAAAATCTTAAAAAAAAAAAACCAAACACTTTTTTTTTCAAGTCACAGATGTTTTTATTAGAGACACAATTACTGTTTTCATGAAGTGCATCCTATGCCCAGACTTATTTTTTTTAAATTTTATTATGTTATGTTAGTCACCACACAATGCATCATTAGTTTTTGTCAAAAACACTTTTGAAGGACAATCATGATTCTCCCTGAAGGGAGGCCATGAGAAATGAGAGTGTTTGCTGACATCATAAATGACCATTAACGATATTCTGAAGTCTTTGGGGAGGCTGTTCTCAGGGATGCTCGAGGTTGCTTCAGGGAGGTCTGACTTCGTTCCCTCAGTGCCTCCAAAGGCTGATATTCCTCTCTTGGTAGGACCAGAGGTATTGTAAATTTCCAGATGTCCTTCAAACATTTTAGCTGTTCTTCCAAAATCTATTTTCACAGATTTGTTTGAAATCTAGACTTTTGAAGATATATTTCTTCACATTCAAGATTTTGACTCTGTGTCAGTTGGGTTTCTTGGTTATGATAAACAAAAGCAGGCTCTGGCTAGCCAAAACCAGAAAACAGTAATTATGGGGATATACTGGGGATAGCTCCCAGAAGCTTTTGGAAAAACCAGGCTCAAAATGCAGGCAGGACCAAGGGAGACTGGGCATCTGGAATTCTTATTCAAGTTCCACAGATATAGTCTGGTTGGGGAGTCACCACTGGTGATAGGTTCACTGCCCTGTCAAGGCTAAGGACTCTGATGTCAATAGCTTTAGTATGGCATTGGTACCCCTTGTCCCCACTTCCCAAGACTCAAAATTTTGTGTAGAAGCATTCAACTGGCTAGGCCTTTGTCATCTTCTCTTACTCTGGTAGCCAGGGATAGGAAGAGGGTAAATCTCTCTTGGGCTTCCATCGTGGGAGACAGATTCCTAAAATAGGAAGAGTTTTCAAATGATGGGCAGTCAGAATATTATGGATATGGACTTATAGATGCTCCTTCCCCCAACCAAGGTATAAAGACAGTGGGAGATGTTTGGGGTGGGTTCATGTCTGGGCTTTTCAAGCCACAGCATACCAACAACTCTCTGCTCTCAATGCTTTTAAGTCTGGTATTGTTTTCTGAAGTCTCTTCACTATTGATCCTTAAAATCAAGATTTGCAGTTTATCTATCAAGAGGACAACTTGATCATATGTTGTTAAAGTTGGAAGAGGTCTTAGAGACCAAGGCATCTATTCAAGAAGGATCTATTTTGGCTGTAAGCAATGGAATTCCCAAGTGAAAATGGCTGAGAATAGAATGAGAACAAATTGTTTAATAACTTCTAGGGTTGGTAATTCACAAAGGGGCAGGGCTGTGGATCCGATTCTATATAATCCTCTTCTCTTCCTTGTCCTTGTGTCATGATGGCTACCACAGCTCTGGGCATGAGAGCCTCCAAAGGCATATAGGAGGGAAATTTACCTTTAGTAGGAAGGAGCACCTTTCCCAGAAGACCCCAGGCAGAATGATCAGTTTCCTTTGGCCAAGACTGGTTAGATGCTCATGTCCTAACTACAGAGGAGACTAGAGAAGTGAGATGGTCATTTTTAGCCTCTATTGTGGGAGATGAGCTCCACCAGCAAGAAAGCGGCGGGGGGAGGTGGTGAGAGGAATTACTCCTGGCAACCAACAGTCTTTGATTTAGCATGCAACACAGCACATGACTTTCAAGGAAACTGAGCTGCAGTAGGAATTAGATGATTTGTCCAAAGTCACAAGATTGGTCAATAATAGATCCAATAATGGAGCCAGGGAACTTGGTTGAGTACCTTCCACTCTGTTTAGCATTCCTCTAATATTCAAGGGACTCCTATCCATCAAAAAGTCCCATCTGAAGGGAAGAAAAATTATGTTTACTTTGCAAGTTTTCCACACCATCAAATGCATCACTTACATGATGTTTGCAATGTCACCAAAGGATAGTTGAACTTGTAGAATAGTGGAACATTTTATAATGGGGTTTTATATCAGGGAAGATTTTATTTTCTGTCCTCCATGGCATAGTTTTTCCAGCCACAGTATTGTGTGCAAGTGGAGAACTTGCCACCAGCAGTAAATTCTTTCCCCCTCAATAACTGAGATTAGGGCTAACATCCTGGCAGGAGGGAGAGAAAGACAAAGAGAGAGAGGGACTTAAAGAGATCATGTAGGTATAAAAAAGAAACCAAATAATATTGTTGTGAGGCAGGGTCAGTATGATCTCGTGAGCTGAAAAGAGGGCAATGCAGAGACCCCTGGGCTCCTCTCTGGATCCATTGTGAAGGGCATTTGGGGACATCCAATTCTCTTTGCCCACTTATCTCAATGATACTCAATGTTATGGCCAACTGCAGATGGAGGTTTTCTGAGCACCCTCTGTCATGATTGCTACAGAAGTAGGCAATCATGGTTGCTGGATGATCCATGTGGATTTTGCTTTGTTTCAATACTAAGTATGTTCTGAAGGTTGAGAGCCTAAAGTAAAGGAGAACAAAAGAGATGTGGGAGGTAAGCAAACAGATGTGAAATGGATTTAAACAACAACAAAAAAGTCTGTAATAATTGGAAAGGAAGAAGAGAGGAGGGGCTGATCCTGGTGTATAACATCCTACAGATATTTCATGGTTAGGAATACAGAGGTTGGGTCCACTGAAGGATGTTTCATTCCCTGCCCCTATCCAGACTTCTTGAACATTCTGCCCTGTCCAGATCCCATGTAGACAGCCCTACAGACTCTGGTCTCTTGATACTTTCTGGGTCCAGATAATTGGGTTAGAAGTGAATACCTTATCCAGTATTTGCCTGCGCATTGGTTAGTCAGAAAATTTTATAGCTTGGCTTGAAGAGATGAGTTGGACCAGTCAGACCCTGACTCATATATTCTCTTCCTGTTTTCCTCCTTCATATTTGGATGGAAGAACTAAAACTGATAATAGTTGGTGATGGGTAGAAGGGCTGAAACTGAATGGAGTTAGGCCTGCTGGCCACATGGAGCCATACACAAGGTGCATTATAAGAAGCTGGTTGAGGATACAAGATGGACCAAACTCAGTGGAACAGGAGTTAGAAATCCTGTCATCCCTCAGAGAGAGAGAGAGGGATGGAGAACAGTAACTGCCTTGGATCATTCCAGTTTCCATTTAGGATGCCACCGAATGGCTATCTATTCTTCACTTTCTGCTCTTGGTCCATGAAATGCGTGTACTTATTAATTCTACTTTGTGTTGATGTTAGTATATTTCTACTTCTTGTGACTAGAAGAGATGAAAAGCACCAGGTAACTAGATGTCTCATAGCCTGAAAGTTCTTTGCTGAGCTAAACTTTATCCTCTCTTGGGGTCTTCTTTAAAAAGTGTTATCCTTGAAATGCAGTACTCATGTATTACTGTATTTCTTCCGTAATGGTAAATTCTTAGTCTATTGGGGAAGATGGATTGTAGGTAAAGAGAAAGGAGAAGTTAGTGATGGATTTACTCATATAAGTATGAACTATTTTCCAAGCAATGCTTTAGAACTGAGCCTTTGGAGAGAGCAAAGCACTGAGAGGAGGGTGGGCGGGCTCCAGAAGCAAATGATGATTTCATCATTCTCACTGGGGCACTGGTCACAACAAGCGAGCTCTAAGACTGAGCTCTTATGTGGGGAGTAGGAATGGGTCAACTTGCCCCTCAGACCCTAGCAAAATGCTTGGCCTCTAGCACACACTCAATTACTGACAAAATGAATTGAAAATAGAGAAAACAACCAATGGGCACAGTTGTCACTGATGTGTCACAAGAGTTCTCAGGAAGACCTTTAAATAAATGACCCCAGGAGGTGTCTCCTGTTTTCTTCTCCTCTTCATCAGCAAAGTTTAAACAGCAAGGAAGATTTTTACACAATATTAAGCCACAGGTCAGGAAATTTTTACTTGAAAAATCTTTCTTTAACCATTGAAGTAAGCTGATATTAAACAAGACTTTGCTGTCCATCCCCACTTCTTCTGCTTTTAGTACATAGGACAAGGTGGCCCCTCAAAGCAAAAGATTAACCTGGGTTTCCTGCAAATGTCATAGTAATGATTAATTTTTTTAGAGCTTTAATGTTCTTTGCTTATAAAACCTTTGATCTAGGCTTAGAAAAGATAGCAACAAGTTTTTGTAGTATTATTAGTTATCAGTGCAATCTCATGTTCTAAAATTATGATTCCAAAATTACTAGCACAGAATTTAGGACACTGATGAGATTTTAGGTCATTCCTCTGAGCTCCCTGATTTAGAATTCTTTCTCTAAGAAATAGCAGCTGCACAGATTTCTGTAAGAGAGGAGACTGTCTTGGCTGGATTTCAGGTATGGGTGTGTCAAATGTGAATGACACTTTCCATAAAAATAAAGTTTATATTTATCCAAAGATCAGTCTTATTTATGTCTGTTTACTGAATCCAGAGCCATTTATTTTAGGAATTTGGGCTTAAAACTACACAAGGGATTATGTAGGGAACCAAAAGTAAGCTACGACATTTCAGCCAAACCAGGTTGGTTAGTAATAATCTACCCATGATGGCACATATTTGGATATGATAGACTTAAAAACATATCTTGGAATGCAAACAGAATACGTTTTATAAAATGATAGAATTTCATTTATTTTCTAAAGGACTTTCAACTTCAAAAGCTTATCTGGATTGGGGGTGGTAGATGGAGGTGGGGAAAGGAAGCACATCATTGAAGGAGATTAAATGAGTAAAAGGAATGTCCTTGAAATGGTGTCATAGACCCGACCCACAAGGTGATAGGCTTCTGGGGACTTTGCGTGGATTCTAAATTCTCTGTAATCCAGGGAGCCCAGGTATTTTGAGGCTACTGACTCTATAAGGCCAGAAAAGACAAGGTTGGTGAGATACTTCAGGGCCATTGAAGGAAGATGAGAGGAGAGGGTACCAACATCAGAGGTTCAGACTACGTCAGAGGTTCTAGTGGTGTCCTGGAGTGCCTTAGGTGAGCTTGTTTCAGTGCATCTTGGTAGGAGGGATGGTGGGAAGAAAGAAAGTAGCTGACTGGGGCCTCTTCCTCCCTCTTCTCCCTCTAGGAGTAAAAGCAGAACAGAAGGCATCAGTATAAAGCTGAATCACAGCAGGACTGGGGCCATCTTGGCTAAATTATAAAGAAACCTTAAGGTCTTTTGGAATGATGTCATCGCTAGTTTAATAGGATCACTTCTCTAGCCAATAAAACAATTCAGTTTGTATCTGGCTCAGCCACTCAGGAATTTTCCACCAGGAGTATCCATTGGTGGGGTAGCCACCAACCTGCCAACCTCGAGGGATATCCGTGTTGAAGACAAATCTCTTTCATCATTCCTGTCCAAGAATCAGTTATTTTATCTCTGATGATTTAGCTGTGACTCTGATTTCAGGCTGTGATGGTAGATGGCACACCCTCTAGGCATCTAGGAAGCTGCTCTTTGGCATCTTTGTTTCTGATTTCTATTTCTCCTGCAGGACTTTCAGTCATAAAGAAAAATCATTCAAGGGGCGCCTGGGTGGCTCAGTCGTTAAGTGTCTGCCTTCGGCTCAGGTCATGATCCCAGGGTCCTGGGATCGAGTCCCGCATCGGGCTCCCTGCTCCGCGGGAAGCCTGCTTCTCCCTCTCCCACTCCTCCTGCTTGTTTTCCCTCTCTCGCTGTGTCTCTCTCTGTCAAATAAATTAATAAAATATTTAAAAAAAAAAAGAAAAAAGAAAAATCATTCAAAAAATGATTTTTATTAAGATGGAGATAACCTTGTGAATACTTTCTTCCAGGAATATCTGCATTTTTTTATAGGACTAGGCAGGGACACGGAAATCTAATTGAATAAATGGTAGAATTTCAGTACTTGGGTGGATTCATGAATTCGTGACGCATAACCCAGTAGCTACTCTGTTGACTTGTGAAGCATTGCTTTACTCCAATTTGGTATCCCTGGAAAGGTGGGGGAATGAGTGAGGGGACAGGACATTTGTTGAGCACCTACTAAGTTCTAGCTCACTCTCTAGAGGATTTAGGTGAATTATCTCAATTATTCCTCATGACAATTCTTGAAGAAGGAGGTAATTACACTCAGTTTAGAGGTAAAGAAAATTAGGGTCCAGGGAAGATGGGTAACTTGCTAAAGGCAACATGGCCGGAAGTGGAAGAGCTAGTTGTTGAACTTGGCTGTGTTTTCTTTGTTCATCCCAGTAGTCATTCATTCCCTCCCTCGATCGCAGACCTGCTGTGTGCCGGGAGCTGGGGTTATGGCAGTGCTTGAGGAGGCAAGGTTTTGCCCTCATGGATTTTATATTCTAGTGAGGGAGACAGACAATACCAACAGCAACTTAAATTCCAACCAAAATCCTTTGCATGCTCTGCTTTTTCCACACTACCTAGAATAGTGGCTTGTATTGTCAGACCCAGAAAAAGTGTGTGTGTCTGTGTCATAGATGATATACACACATATATGTATAAGCAATCAGGAAATGCATGCTATCTGTAAAATATAAGCAGGATAAGGGGAAGGAGAGTGACTGGGTTGGGGCAGAGGTGCTATTTTAGATAGGGTGGCAGGAAAGTTCTTTCTGAGGAAGTGACAGCTGAGTTGAGAACTCACTGAAGATCTCTGCAAATTTTTGAGGTAAGGGCCTTCCAGACGAATGCATAGCTCGTGCAGAGACCCTAAAAGAATCATGAGCTCAGCACATTCAAGTACAACCAAAGCCAGGGTGCTAAAGCACTGTGAGCAAGGAGCAAAATGGTAGGAGTCACAGTTGGGGAAAGAGAGGAGGGGCCACAGGCATAGAGCTTTATAAGCTATTGTAAGGAGTTAGAATTTTATTCCAAGTATGACGGGGACTCAAGAGTGTTAGAAGCCAAGAGGCACAGTCTGATGTCTGGCTTCAAAAGATCATAGTCTGCCTCTTTTGTGAGGGCTTGGCTTCAGGGGAAATGGAGGGAGCAGGGGAATGAATCAGGAGGTCATTGCTATCAAACCGAGGGATGATCGTGGTGTGCACTGTGTTGGTATCAGCAAAATGGTGAGATTCATGATCAATTCCTACTTCAAAATGTGTTGCTTTCCCTAGTGCCTTATCCTAGGAAGGGAGAGCTCACTCAGCCACCCTGGGCCTTCTCTTTGTCTCTTTGTGACTTATACTCCTCTACCCTCATGGGGGAGAGACTGAGGCAGGCAACAGGGACCAGGAGGAGAACCGGCTTTAATCCTGGTGAGTAGGAGGTGACTCAGGGCTCAGACAGACCCTGAGATTTTCATAAATGATTGTTGTCTTCTTCTCCTTCACCGAATATCACTGCACTTGACTTGAGATTTTAGGAGATAACACTTTTTAAAACATTTGTGTAGTTGTAATTTCCTGATCTGTTTTCAAGCCTGGACATCTAAGCATTTATCTGCGCTGTGATTTCACGACAGAGCGAGCTAGCCTTTAGATTAGAGCTTTCGTGGCACCAGGGACTCTGAACTAGTCATTGCTGGCCTGAGAATGAAATGTGCTCATTAATGAAGAAAATTGGAAATGAGGTGCCACTTTTCCATTAGTGCTTCTCTTTCTGAAGCATTAATGGATAGACCTTGTTCCTGCTCCAGAAGCTATTAATAATTCTCCCTTTGGTTCACAAACACCGTACTACTGACCTGTCAGTGGGGCATGAGATTAAAAAAAAAGTTTTTAATTGTTTGGACAGTGCTGGTGATGGATATTATAATGACCAAAGTTACCCTAGTTCTGAATAACAGAAACCTACCTCCACTAATTTAAACCAAAATAATACATAAATAAAACCCAGGCAATTTGCTGTACAAGCGTGTTATGTAACTAAAAGGTAGAGATGCAGCTGGTCCTCCTGTAGTGAAGTGAGAATTCAGGAAACCATCAGGAATCCAGGCACTATTTTCCTTTTCTCATCCCAGCCTTTCACTGTAAGTCAGCTCACTTCTCAGCAATGGGACCAAGCTCCGTGGATCAGGCTCCCTGGGGAAGGGACCTTTGTGGCCATATTTCTACCAGCCTTCTTTTCAGTGAACAATAGGCAGTGTGGCGAATAGTCCTGATTTGCCTGGGATTGTCCTGGTTTTAATATTCAAAGTCCTGGCACGCCTGGGTGGCTCAGTCATTAAGCATCTGCCTTCGGCTCAGGTCATGATCCCAGGGTCCTGGGATCGAGCCCTGCATTGGGCTCCCTGCTCCATGGGAAACCTGCTTCTCCCTCTTTTGCTGTGTCTCTCTGTCACATAAATAAATAAAATCTTAAAAAAAAAATATTCAAAGTCCTGTGTCCTGAGTAACTGGGAAGTTTGGTCGCCCCATGTGGTGCTGTATGGCACGTGGAAATAGGATGGAGTGGATGTTGAGAGTGCAGGTTCAAGTTCAAAGGAAACGGGACCAGGAAAGACCCAAAATGAATCTAAATAGAAACTTCACAATTAGTATTTCAGTCTCTCTTGTTTGAATTAAAGCAGCTCTTAGATTTTCAGAGATACTTTAGCCGGTTATATTAGAAACATGTAGACCCAACAGACATCTTGGATATATTTTCACCATTATTATGTCCTCTCCACTGTAACAGATATAGTAACCCACAAAACAAGACAGAGTTCATTTTCTTTTTTTTTATTATGTTATGTTAATCACCATACATTACATTATTAGTTTTTGATGTAGTGTTCCATGATTCATTGTTTGCGTATAACACCCAGTGCTCCATGCAGAATGTGCCCTCTTTAATACCCATCACCAGGCTAACCCATCCTCCCACCCCGTCCCCTATAGAACCCTCAGTTTGTTTTTCAGAGTCCATAGTCTCTCATGGTTCATCTCCCCCTCCAATTTCCGCCCCTTCATTCTTCCCTTCCTTCTATCTTCTTCTTCTTCTTTTTTTAACATATAATGTATTATTTGCTTCAGAGGTACAGATCTGTGATTCAACAGTCTTGCAGAATTCACAGAGCTCACCATAGCACATACCCTC
>NC_138374.1:71588712-71617911 GCF_054177405.1 Leptonychotes weddellii
CTCTTCTGCCTCATTTATCCTAGCAGTTAGAGACCCCATTTTTGATTGCACCTCATTAATAGCCTTTTTGATTTCAATTTGGTTAGATTTTAGTTCTTTTATTTCTCCAGAAAGGGTTTCTCTAATAACTTCCATGCATTTTTCAAGCCCAGCTAGTATCTTTAAAATCATCATTCTGAACTCTAGTTCCAACATCCTACTAATGTCCATATTGAGTAGGTCCCTGGCAGTTGGGACTGCCTCTTGTTCTTTTTGTTGAGGTGATTTTTTTCTGTCTTGTCATTTTGTCCAGAGGAGAACAGATGAATGAGAGAACAAAATGCTAACAGGGTAACAATGTCCCCAGAAAATATACTCTAAACAAATCAGAAGAGACCTGAAACCGGGGGAAAAGAAAGGGAAAGAAAGAAAAAGGAAAAAGAGGAAAAAAGAAAAAGAAAAAGATAAAAACAAACAAAAACAGAACAAAACAAAAAAACCAGAATATGATCAAATATGATCAGGCTGGTGCATAGATCAGTGCCACACACTAGATTTTGGGTGTATTTTGGTCTGTTAGAAGAAAGTGCCTCCCAAAATTTTAAAGAAAGAAAAACTTATATATGTGCAAAAATAAGGGTTAATATTATGAAGGGGTGGAATATGATTGTAAAGATGAAAATTATAAAAGATTTTATAAAAGGAATTGATAAGGTGTTTGAAAGAAGAAAGAAGAGTATTTTAAAAAAAAGAAAAAAGGAGAGATGTGATCAGACAGGAGACTAGAACAAAGCCATACACTAGAGATTTAGGGTATATTTTGATCTGTTAGAAGAAACTATCTCAAAATTTTAAAGAGAGAACAACTTATATATATATGCCAAAAATAAGGGTAACTACTATGAAGGGATAGAATACGGCTCTAAAAATGAAAAATAAAAATGTTTTTTAAAAAAGGGATTGATAAGATGTTGGTTGAAAAAGGGAAAAAGAAAAATTAAAAAAAAAGTTAAAAAGAATTAACTTTGAAAGACTAGAGAATCATGTGGGAAAAGCCATGGATTCTATGTGCAGTATTCCCGTAGCGCTGGAGTTCTGCCGTTCTCATTCATCGGTAAACTTGGTCTTGGCTGGCTGTTCTTGTGGATCTTCTAGGGGAGGGGCCTGTTCCCGTGGTTCCCAAATGTCTTTGCTGGAGGCGGAATTGCCCCGCCCTTGCTCGGTCCAGGCTAAGTAATTTGCTCCGGTTTGCTCTCGGGAGGTTTTGTTCCCTGCAAGCTTTCCGTACAGCTTTGGAGGCCGAGAGTGAAAATGGCAGCCTCCCAATCTCCGCCCCAGAGGAGCCAAGAACTCGGGGCCCTGCTCCTCAGTGCGCCCCCAGAGAAAAGCAGTTAGTCATTCCCGTCTCCCCGGTCTCCGGCTGCACTCCGTGCTTACCCGGCCTGTGACTGAGCGTTTCTATCTCTGGCACCCGACCCTGTGTGGGGTCTCCAAACCCAGCAGATCCCTGCGGTGCACTCCCGCGTGGCTCCTCCTGGGGGAGGAAGGTGAGTCTCCCCGGATCTGCCGCTTGTTGGGTCCCTGCTGGAGGAGCAGTGGTCCTACTGTGCCGGGATCACAGTTTATGACAACCCCGAGCTGAGAGCCCATGCCTCGGCTCCGTCTCTGCAGCCGGCTTTCCTGCTCCAATACCTGGGAGCCCTGCTGCACTCAGGCACCCCCGGACTTTCTGTGACCCTGAGGGTCCTGAGACCACACTGTCCCATGAGGGTTCCACCCCCCCCCAACTTAGCCACTGGAGCGACATCCCTCAGCGGAGCCGACTTCTAAAAGTTCCAATTTTGTGCTCTGCGGGCTCTATCACTTGCCAGAAGGGCCAATGGAGGCCCCCTCCCCCTGCCGTCTATCCTCCTGAATATCGCCTCGGATTCACTTCTCCGCACGTCCTACCTTCCAGAAAGTGGTTGCTTTTCTGTTCAGAGAGTTGCTGCTATTCTTTTCGTTGATCTCCTGTTGAGTTCATAGGTGTTCAGAATGGTTTGGTCCCTATCCAGCTGAATTCCTGGAACCAGATGAAGTCCAGGTCTCCTACTCCTCCGCCATCTTGCTCCGCCCCAGACAGAGTTCATTTTCAAGCAGAATCTGGATGTGAAGTGGATCCTGGTTGAAGTGGGACATTGGGAGTTGAGATATTTCCAGCTGTGTAGAGTTCTACAGGTTCTTCAGTCTTTGGATTTACAAGAATAGTCCTCATGGTGCTTGCTGACTTGCAGATGCCTCTCTTTGCCTGTTCATTCAGTCATATATTTACAGATGCAGATGCATGTTTAAAGAACATGAATAGCATGGATGAGAATCTGATACCTGTGAGTACTAAACTGACACACACAAAAAGGTTGAAAAGTCATTTGGAACCCAGACACTTCCAGAGGTTGTTAGGATAACAGTACTGCATGCTCCAGAGACAGACAGTGCCATCAGACATAGACTACGTGACCTCATAAGTTGCTTAAACTCCATGTGTATCAGTGTCCTCATCAAATCCAAGGTGGTGATTTGATGGTGTCAAAAAACAACAACAACAAGAGAAGAGTGTTTATTTTAGACCAAGGCAATTGAACAGTGATGGCTTTTTTTTTTCAGGTTAGCGCTGGCATACCCCCAGCACTATTTGGTTTTGCCTCAGTTTCTCTCTATTCAGATGTAATAGGAAAAGTAAGCTGTGTACTGTATTGAGAGATTCCTCATCCTTTTCCCACCCTTCTTGACCTTAGACTTGTTAACCTAACTGCTAGCAGCCTCAGGTACCTGGTTATCAAATGGGAAAGATGATTGTTACTTTCTCTGAATGTGGAAAATGGAACCAGGTGGCTCCTGGTTTCTGCTTCCCTAGATGTATGATTTCCTAAAGACACAGAAGCCCAGGCTTACTATCTTAAGGCTCCTGCTTTTTTTTTTTTAAATATTATTTATTTATTTAGAGAGCTTGAGCTGGGGGTGGGGCAGAGTGTGATAGAGAATCTCAAGCAGACTCCATACTGAGCGCAGAGCCCCATGCGGGGCTCGATCTCACAAGCCTGAGATCATGACCTGAGCCATAATCAAGAATTGGGCACTTAACTGACTGAGCCACCCAGGCGCCCTTAGGCTCCTCCTCTCTTTATTCTTAGTGTTATAAATTCAAATTCTATGGGCTTTCCAGCTCATAGACCCAGAAATCATTGACTTTTACATGACCTCACACTTATAAGAACTGCTGAGGTATTAGCTCTCTTGCTTGTTTCCTGCATTCAGTTGTACATCAGGAAATGCTCTGAAAGCAAAACCTTATATCGATCATGCCCTTCCTTCAATCCCTCCTCTACCCTACCCTTCTAAATGCACAAATTGAGCACTCTGCACCTTCTTCCATTTGATCTTGACCATGACAAGCTGCACATCATTGCAAAAGCCCTAAAGTTCACACTCCAATGATCTCCAGGCTGAATAAATGATATATATGTAAAGTACTACTATTTTTCATATGTATGTAGAAGTTTCTTGAACAGTGAGAGTACATGTATGAGTTATGTGTTAGGTATTTTCTCCATCAGTGAGTACTAAAAGTTAAGTGGTTCCTTTCTGGGCATCATTGTGATGTCATATACTGAGCTTTCTTGTTTGGTTGGTTTTTTGATGCAACGTTTGGGAAACATTGGTTGACAGCAAAGCTCAGCAGATAGTGGTGTGCAAGCCAAATCCAGCCCCTGTACTGTCTGTAAATAAAATTTTGTTAGAACACAGTCACAATCATCTGTTTATTGTGTATGGCCACTTTAGTGGTATAACAGCAGTGTTGACTAGTTGCAACAGAAACTTTTTGGCCTGCAAAACCTACAGTTTTTATCTTGCCCTTTATAGGAAAAATTCGCCCACTCCTGGTCTACAGGATAAAGTGAAATAAACCAGCATTTGTTGAGCATGTGCTTTAGGGCACAGTGTTAGGCAGTTTTCCCTCTATTACCACATTTAATTTGATTTATCTCATTTATAAGGTTTTAAAATCTTGGGTCCAGGCTTCATTGGAGAGCTTACTGTGTGACAGAATATTCTTTCCAGAATAACATCATGCATTTGCCCTAATCCCATGCCTTTGGTTATGTTACCCTCACTGTGTGGAATGCCTTTCGTGTCCATTTTCCTTGGGAACTCCTCATTTTTCAATACATATCTCAAATGTCACTTACTGACCTTGAGTGGTTTTCCTTGACTCTAAAAGACAGCATTGTTTCCTCATCTTCGCTTCTGGAACATATTATGCACCTAACAAGATAAGTAATCATAGAGTTACACAAGTTTATGTTAGACTTCCTTCTTAGCTGGTGGTGCGGTACATAGTAGGGCCTAGGAAGTCAGTTTAATAATGGTTATTGGATATCCATTCTCTTGAAAACACTGTACTGTGGCCTTCTCTTTCTGATCATGGAACCATTAGCCTTTATATTCCTTTCTTTTGAGGAGCTTGATATATTCTCCATATGGGAGTTTGTACTGCAAAGTAAGTATTCATAAGCATCTCACAAAGGCAACTGATCAAGAATGGTGAGACTCAATCACTATATTACTGTTTGTTCTTTAGTATGAAACTCAATGGAGTCAACTACAAGAGTGATGTTGAGCATCTTTTCATGTGTCTGTTGGTCATCTGTATGTTTTCTTTGAAGAAATATCTGTTCAGGCCCTCCGCCCATTTTTAGTCAATGTATTTGTTTTTTTGAGGTTGAGTTGTAGAAATTATTTATATATTTTGGATATTAATCCCTTATTGGGTATATCATTTGCAAATATCTTCTCCCATTCAGTAGGTTGCCTTGTTGTTTTGTTGATGGTTTAAAAAATTGTTATTAGGTAAATTTCTTTATTATTTTCTAAAAAAAATAGTTTCAGCAACTGTGCTTTTCTTTTTTAAGCACAGACAAATATAAAGAAGAAAATGAGAATGACTGATTATCTCAATACCTAGGTAATCTCTGTTTTTTTTTTTTTAATGCATGTGGTAAAAACAATTAAAAAAGTATAAAAGTACAGAATGGTAAGTATATTTCTCTACCCCCTTTCTTCATCCCCAGAAGTAAGATTTTAAATAGCTCCCTGAGTATCCAACCAGAAAAAAAAAAAAATCTACCTGCAGTATATTAGTGGAATATTCTTTTTATTTGACCAAAAAGGCTCATCCTTGGCCATGTTCACTTTGCTTGGTCATCCTCTTATTTTTGCGGGGAAGGCTCCCAGATCGCTACTTGGTTCACTCTCCACCCTCACAAAATTCTAGGCCATAGGTACTGTTACACCTGTATCACAGGTGAAGAATCTGAACCACAGAGAGATTTGCAGAAGGCTACCACAGGCTGCATAAGGGAGACAAGGTAGGGGTGGAGCTGGCTTGTGCACTTGAGAATTCACACCCTACACCACACCATGGTTCCTTCCTGCAGGCAGCCTGCTGGGTTTCACTACCTGTTGGTCTGTCACCATGCCACCTGCTGTCTTCCCCCATCTTCCCCTAGAAAGGCCACAAATGTCTACTTTTTTAAATTAAAAACTAAAAATCAAACCAAAAAATGCAACTAATCAAAGGGGGAAAATCTACAAAAGTTTAGGCTTAAATCGCCAAAATGTTCTGTTATCTCCTCATATTTAAAACCCGTTTCTCATATTTGTAGCATTACTTTGGCTTCTTTTTATGATATTTTCATTCTGTTCAATATATATCTACTTTTCATGACATCTGAAAAAGTCACTGCTTTCTGAACTTGAACTTCAGATTCTTTTCACAGAGCAGACCATCCTTCTCTCCCTTCCAACAAAAGCAGTAGAGTTGTACCAACCACTTAGACAAAATTGAAAGATCCAGGGAAATTGTTTTGCTTCAAAGTCAACTCTCAAGTCACAACTTCTTGTTTGAGATATAATAAGCTCACTGTGCAGGAAGAAAGAAATTTAGTGTATTTTACTGAATTCAGTCCCTTGTCCACATATAATACATTTCCATTACTTGCAACATCCTAAAAGGATTCAGTTGAATTTGATGGCAAGACTGTCTTCAAACGAGGCAGGTGATAATTATGGGTATGGATGCTCACTTGGCTTTGTAAAAATGTTTCATTACTTTCTTCTGAGCTGCCATTTAATACTCAGGCTTCCTGCTCTTGACATTCATAGCTAATAAAACACTAGAACGTAAATTAGGAAATACACTGTGAGGGGGAAACAAAATTGAGCCCTCTTCAAAACTGCAAGAAGATTGTATTAGACTAGAGTTAGAACCAAAGCAAGACTAAACATCTTAGTTGCAGAAACATGATACCACGGGGCACAGAGTTCTAAAGAATGTTCTTTGTTCATTTGAGCCCATTTTGCTAAAGTAGAAGGCTAAGGATAGAAGAAAATGGGTAAGTGAAGTGGTGATAGCATCAATCCAAATCTGTTTTCGTATACAAAGCATTAGAGTGTATTGGTTGTGCTGCTGAAACTTTTCTTGCAGTTGACTGTATTGTGTTTCATACTAAAGAAACAAATGGTAATACAATGAGTCTCACCATCCTTGATTACTTGGCTTTGCGAGATGCTCATGAATACTTGCTTTGCAGTATAAACTCTTATATGGGAACTATGTCAAGCTCAGAAAAGAAAGGATATACAAAGGCTAATGACTCCGTGATCACAACAAATCCTTGGGAATCTTCATAATGTTCTAGTTATTTAAGCAGAATTCAACTGTAGAACGTGTAAAAGGAACAAGTTCATGGCTGGAATAAACCTAGTGCTCATTTAATTAAACCTTTTCATTTTACAAAGGAGAAAAAGATCATTGGAACCGCAACTGCTAAGATAATGTCTTTGTCATGAAGCGAGTTAGAAGGCAGAAGCCGAGCTCTATATGGACCCCAGAGCTTCTGACTCTTGGAATTGTTAAATAACAGAAATTCAGCCTGTAAATTTGAAGATTGAATTGGCTTTATTTGATGATTCATGAATCAGGCAACATCCCATCTAGGAATAGAAAGGAGCTCCAAAGGGCTATGGAAAGGGACTGGTTTTTAAAGATGTATTTATTTTATTTTATTTTATTTTATTATTTTATTTTATATAGAGAGAACCCAAGTAGGAGAGGCACAGGGAGAGAGAATCCCAAGCAGACTCTGCTGAGCATGGAGCCCAACTCGGGGCTCAATCCCACGACCTTGAAATCATGACCTGAGCCGAAACCAAGATCTGGTCACTTAACCGACTGAGCCACCCAGTCACCCCAAAAGGGACAGGTTTGAAAGGCAGAACAAGGAGGTCTTAAACAAACAGAAAAATAATAATTTTGGGCAAAGTCTTGGGATACAAAGGGTGTTAGTAGGCAGATTACGTCACTGGGGCTGACCAGGAAATTTCAGAGTGACCCTCTAAGATTACCTTTTTGGGGAAGGTTGAAACTGTAGTTAGGTCAGGTATTAATCCCCCATTTGGTGACTTGGCTTAGCACAAGTGACTCAATTTTGGTTCTGTGGTTTTCTTTGTAACAGAATAAAGACCATAATCTTGAGTCTGGCCTCATGTGCCCAGCTCTGTCTTCTTCTTAGAACCAGTGGCTCCCTTCACTGCACTCTGGCTTTCATACTGTTCATTTTTATTTGTTTATTCAATTCATGCCCATCATCCTCCCTCCTTCCCCTCCATCCTGAAGGCTATAAGCTCAGGAAGGGAATGGCCTGTGGACATTTCTCATCTCCATTCCATTCCTAGCATAGTGCTTGGTACACAGCACATTCTCAACACGTGTTGTTGAATAACTGACCACTGTGGACGGATATTCTGTTTTCACTGAAGCAGGTTTGGTGTGGTTGATGTCTGGATCAAGCTGTAGTTACTAAGAAGAGGTAGGAGGAACAGATAGAAGGAGCTCTCTACTGACTTTTGCTTAGGAGACAAGTTTTGTCTATTTCTTAGTTTAACTCAAGGTCCCTGCTGACTGCTAGTCTGGACTTTGTGATAGCTGGCTTCGTCACCCCAGGATCATTCTCCGGTGCTTTGGCAAGGACACATACAACTAACCAATGTAGGCACAGGAGGGTCAATACAATAGACTATTGAAGGTGGAGAAGGCATTCCAAAGCCCCTAGTCCACCAATCCATCTTATAGACCAGGACATAAGCCTTGCTTGCTCACTCTGTGGAGGATGAAAATAATTTTCCCTTTACCCTTCTAGGTTCTTGGATGAGACCTCCCTGTAATAAAAGGCAGATAGACGGGAGAAAAACAAACAGAAGTTTAATAACATGTATGTCTTCTGTATACTTGGGAGATGCCCAGGAAAACTCAGTAACTCCTCTAAATACCCCAAGTTGCCACCTTAAATGCCCTCTTAAGCTAAAGACAAAAGGTGTTGGGGGCAAAGAGAAGGCCAGCTGTGGGAGGTTACCAGAAAGGCACAATCAACAGGGGTATGGTTTTTATGCAGATTGAAGTGGCTTTCTTCTCCACTGATAAGAGTTTCTAGAGAATTACTCGACTTCTTCCTGGCACAGAGAGGGAGGCACCCTTGCAAATGAAGATGTCCCTTATAAATGTGATTGGTACAAAAGGGTAGTTCTTACTCAGTTCTCAGGTCCTTTTTCTGTGTCTGCTGTTTCTTAAAAATAACCAAAATCATCCTTATGCCAAAGAGGCATATTTTGGGGTGGTATATTCTGCTTTCCCTCCACTCAGTACATTAAAATACTCAGAAAACTGGAGTGGGAAGGGAAGTCTACTGTCACTCCAATACTTGGTTTTCAGAAAGCTGTTAACATGGGGGTGCTCTCAGATTCTTCAGACTCACCTAGCTCTGCCTTCGTTGGGGATGCAGGTTTGGTAAGGTACAACCACACCTGATCTGTGCACACTTTCTTCCCTATGACTGTGAAGGAGCCTGGTTGTCTGTGTATCTCTCACAGTGTTAGAGGCTTTCTTTAGAGACTCCTGCAAATCGGATAGCTCCACCATTCAAGCTTGCCCTGGGATTTTGCCATGCCCATTGTTCATAAGAGTCACCGATACTCTGACAGGTCAAATCACCTGTGACTGACTACCCCACTTGCAGAAGAGCTTCTGATTTTTTGCATTTTATTGTGTCTTCTCTCTTTCATTTGATATTACAGATATTTGCAAAATCTATTAAAAATCCTTTGACACATTATTTTTAATGGCTGCATAATATTCCATTGCATGAATTTTTTTTTTTTTTAATTAACCCTCTATTTTTGGTCACTTAGGTTGTTGCCAACTTGTGACTATTATATATTTCTGAGATGAGTTTCTTGTATTTTTTTTTTTCTTTAGGATACACTCTCAGGAGCCAAATGACCAGTCATAGGCTAGGAAACATTTTAAGGTACTTGGTGCATCGTCTCAAAATAGAAAAGTCTTGTTAAGAAAACCTAGTCTGGGGGTGCCTGGGTGGCTCAGTCAGTTAGATGTCTGCCTTCACTCAGGTCATGATCCCACCTGGGATTGAGCTCCATGTTGGGCTTCTTTCTCAGTGGGGAGCCTGCTTCTCCCTCTTCCCCCTGCTCGTACTCTCTCTCGCTCTCTTTTTTTCTCTCTCTCAAATAAATAGAATCTTAAAAAAAGAAAAAGAAAAAAGAAAACCACACTAGTCTGTAAGTTCCCTGATAGCAGAGATTTTGTTATATTTTTTAGGCAACTGTTTCCTAACACCTAATAGTTTTCTAACACTTAAAACAGCCCAGCATGTAGGTACTCAATAAGTATTTTTGCCTAACTGGCATATGGTTCTACGTAGAGTTGTATTGGTTATTTCCAGATGAGCCTGGAGCCAAACTATCAACAGAACATCAACTTCCTTTGAGGACTAATTTGTATTGGTAGCACAGAAGAAAATAAATCTGTTATTCACCTTTTTTGCTTTTCTATCCTTAGAGCAAAAGTAAATTGACCCTTGGTATATCTTCAAATTGAATTGTTGTTTTTGTAACCTTTTAAAGAAACTGGTTGATTCTCAACTTTTCTAGGTGATGGTGGTAACAGAGTGGTGGTAGGTGTATCGGAAGAGCAGGGACGAGGTGAGAGTGAGGACAGAGATTCACTCTCCTCCTTTACTACTGTAAATATTAGCCATGCTGGATTTTAGATATTTCTTTGTCATCTCTTCAGTTACAACTGAGTTAAAAGGACATGGCTGTTGGGCGCCTGGGTGGCTCAGTTGGTTAAGCGACTGCCTTCGGCTCAGGTCATGATCCTGGAGTCCCGGGATCGAGTCCCGCATCGGGCTCCCTGCTCGGCAGGGAGTCTGCTTCTCCCTCTGACCCTCCCCCCCTCATGCTCTCTCTCTCTCATTCTCTCTCTCAGATAAATAAATAAAATCTTTAAAAAAAAAAAAAAAGGACATGGCTGCAAGCTTGCAACTTGGACTTTGACCTAACTATACACTCACAACAAATCTCAGTGTCCTTTTAAAAGATGTACTTGTGTTGCTCAAATTGCCTATAGAATTGTGAATTGGATAAAAATCTTTCTGAGTAGTGAATCTTTCTCAAGACACCATCACAAGTTCTTAACACTAGATGGCATGATGGAGTTATCATCCTATTCTTGGAAAGGGAAGTATACTCCAAAGCACAGAAATTTTCTGCCTTGAGAAAAGTAGACATCTGAAGTAGCAAGATAAAGCTTTGATATAGGTGCAAATGTGACTTATTTCCCTGCTTTTCAAAACTGGCACCGAGTGTATTCTATGCCCTTTTTTCAACTTTATTTTAGAAGCAATAATGCTCATTTAAAAATGTAAATAGTATAGAAAGCAATAAAAGTGAAAGTCTCATAATCTCATTATCTCCAAATATCCACTGTTAACCTTTTGGTAAATGTTTCTGAGATTTTGGGACTTTTTAATGCACATATAAATATTTATAGACAGATGTAGATATATGGGAAATGCTATTTTGTAATGTGAATGTTACTGAATAAACCACAGACATATTTTATGTCACTAAATATATATCAACATAAAAAAATTTGTGCTTACAGAGTTTTCCATAGAGTAGATTTATTATAATTATTCCTTTAACCACTTCAATTTGTTTTTGGAATTTTTACTATTGTAAACAATGCTGAACTTAGCATCCTTATTCTCAATATTTTAAAAATACTTTTCTGATTATTTTCTCAGGTTAAATTTCTAGGTCCAGTGGTATACATCTTTAAAAACTTGACACATATATTGTCAGATTGTCCACCAGAGTTGTTGGCCCAGTTTATTTCCATTACTGCCAAGAGTGCTTGAGAGGCCCATTTCCCTAACACTTAAGCCAAAACTGGGTAATTTTATTCTTTTAAGTGTTTCCAGTATAAGAGATGAAAAAATTATGTCCAATTATTTTATAGATTTAGAAAAAGTACTATTTAGATTATATATATATTTTCTATTTGTATTTCTTCCTTTGTGAATCACCTGCTTGTATGATTAGTTGATCACTCCTTTGGATATTTGTCTTTTTTAATAGATTTTTTTTTAAAGATTTTATTTATTTGAGAGAGAGAGAATGAAAGAGAGAGCACATGAGAGGGGGGAGGGTCAGAGGGAGAAGCAGACTCCCTGCCGAGCAGGAAGCCCGATGCGGGACTCGATCCAGGGACTCCAGGATCATGACCTGAGCCGAAGGCAGTTGCTTAACCAACTGAGCCACACAGGTGCCCTCAATAGATTTTTAAAAAAAAATTTTTGTTTTTGTTTTAGAGCAAGGTGTGGAGATTTCCCATAAATCTCCTACCTCCACATGCATAGTCTCCCCCATTATCAGTATCCTCCTCCAGAGCAGGACATTTGTTACAATTGATGAACCTACTTTGATACATTATAATTACCCAATGTCCATAGTTTATGCAAGGGTTTACTCTGGGTATTGTACATTCTATGGACAAATGTATACATAGTATCATCATGAAATCATTGTAGTATCATAGAGAGTATTTTCACTGCCCCCCAAATTGTCTGTGCTTTGCCTAATCATCACTCCCCATCATCCCAACCCCTGGCAACCACTGGTTTGTTTACTGTATCCATAATTTGCCTTCTCCAGGATGTCATATAGTTGGAATCATACAGAATGTAGCCTTTTCAGATTGGCTACTTTCACTTAGTAATATGCATTAAGGTTTCTCCATGTCTTTTCATGGCTTGATAGTTCATTTCTAGATTACCAATTATTTCTTTCATGGATCAGGCTTTTGGTGTTGTCATCTAAAAAGTCATCTCCATACCCAGAGTCACCTAGGTTTTATTCTATGTTATTTTCTAGCAGCTTTAAGGTTTTACATTTTATGTTGAGGTTTGTAATCAATTTTGAGTTAATTCTTGTGAAAGGTGTAAACTCTATCTAGATTCACTTTTTTTTTTTTTGCATGTGGATGTCCAGTTTCTCCAGCACTATCTGTTGAAAAGACTATCTTTGCTCCATTATACTGCCTTTGCTCTTTTGTCAAAGATCAGTTGACTACATTTATGTGTGTCTATTTCTTGGATTTTTATTTTGTTCCCTTAATCTGTCTATTCTTTGACCAATCCTACACTGTCTTGATTACTGTAGCTTGAAGTTGGGTAGTGTCAGTCCTTTGACTTTGTTTTTCTCCTACAGTTTTGGGTTCGCTATTCTGTTTTTTTGTTTGTTTTTTGTTTTTTTCTGCCTTTCCATATAAACTTTAGAATCAGTTTGTCAATATCCACAAAATAACTTGCTGGAATTTTGATAGGAATTGCACTGAATCTATAGATCAAGTTGGGAAGATCTGATGTCTTGATAATATTGAGTCTTCTTATCCATGAACAGGGAATATCTCTCCATTTGTTTAGTTCTTTGATTTCATTCATCAGAGTTTTATAGCTTTCATCATATAGATCTTGTACATGTTTTGTTAGATTTATGCCAAAGGATTTTATTTTTGGGGGTGCTAATGTAAATGGTAACGTGTTTTTAATTTCAAATTCTTATTCACTGCTGGTATTTAGGAAAGTGATTGATTTTTGTTTATTAACCTTGTATTCTGCATCCTTGCTATAATCACTTAGTTCCAGGAGTTTTTGTGTTGATTCTTTTGGATTTTCTGCATAGGCAATCATGTCATCTGAAACAAAGACAATTTTGTTTCTTCTTTCTTAATCTGTGTAACTTTGATTTACTTCTCTTGTCTGATTGCATTGGCTAGGATTTTCACTACAATGATGCAAAGCAGTGGCAAGAGGGGATGTTTTTGCCCCATTCCTGATCGCAGTAGGAAAGCTTTGACTTTCTCATTATTAATATGATGTTAGCTGTAGATTTTTTTTGTAGATATTCTTTATCAAGTTGTGGAAGTTTCCCTCTATTTCCAATTTACTGAGAGTTTTTATCATGAGGTAGTGTTGGATTTTATTACATGCTTTTCTGCATCTACTGATATGATCATATGAATTTTCTTCTTTAGCCTATTGATGTCATGGGTTATATTAATTGATTTTCAAATGTCAAACCAGGCTTGTACACCTAGGATAAATTCTACTAGATCATGGTATATAATTGTTTTTATATACAGTTGGATTCAATTTCCTAATATTTTGTTCAGGATTTTTGCATCTGTGTTTATGAAAGATATTGGTTTGTAATTTTCTTATAATGTCTTTGTTTGGTTTTGGTATTTAGATAATACCGACATGATAGAATGAGCTAAGACATATTCTGTCTGCTTCTGTCCTCTGAAATGGATCATAGAGAGTTAGTATTTCTTCCTTAAATATTTGGTAGAATGTACCAGTGAGCCAGTCTGGACCTGGTGCTTTCTGTTTTGGAAGGGGATTAATTACTGCTTTAATTCCTTTAATAGATGCAAACTTATTCAGATATCTATTTCTTCTTTTGTGAATTTTGGCAGTTGTAGCTTTCAAGGAATTGGTTCATTCCATCTAGGTTATCAAATTTGTTGGCATAGAGTAATTCATAGTATTTTTTAATTATCCATTTAATGTTCATGGGATCTCTAATGATGTCTCTCTTTTATTTTTGATATTAGTAATTTGAATCCTCTCTCTCTTTTTTTTTTCTAACTTTGCCTGAAAGAAGCTTATCAATTTTATTGATCTTTTCAAAGAACCACCTTTTGGTTTCTTTGGTTTTTCTCTATTGATTTCCTGTTTTCAGTTACATTGATTACTGTTGTAATTCTCCTTTTTTTCTTTTGCTTACTTAAGATTTAATTTGCTCTTTTATTTCTAGTTTCCTCAGGGGGAAACTTTGATTATTGATTTTTAGGACTTTCATCTGTTCTAATATGTGCATTCAATGCTATAAATTTCCTTCTAAGTACTGCTTTTGCTGTCTCCCATTCCATGTATTTTTAAGACTTTATATTCTTTTATTTTTTTTATTATTTTATTTTTATTTTTATTTTTTTAAAGATTTTTTATTTATTTATTTGACAGAGAGAGGCACAGCGAGAGAGGGAACACAAGCAGGGGGAGTGGGAGAGGGAGAAGCAGGCTTCCCGCCAAGCAGGGAGCCCGATGTGGGGCTCGATCCCGGGACCCTGAGATCATGACCTGAGCCGAAGGCAGACGCTTAACAACTGAGCCACCCAGGCGCCCCTTTATATTCTTTTAGATTCAAGACTTTAATCCTTCATGTTTTATGTGTTGCAAATTCTTGTTCAGTTTGTTTTCTTTTTATTGCTGATAGTATTTGTTGGTGTTTTGCTGGTGTGTGTTTATGGCATAAAGATGTTTGACATTTTTACACTGTCAAATCTATTAATCTTTTATACTTTTTGTTTTTGGTGTTGTGATTACCTTACCACATAGAGATTCTAAAAGAATTTGGTCTCTGAGTAAGAGGCATATGTGTTTTTCAGAGAGTAAATAACTATAACAAATACTCCATGTTTATTTTTATTTATTTATTTATTTATTTTAAAAGTGATATTTTTTTTTAAATTTTTTTTTTAAAGATTTTATTTATTTATTTGACAGAGAGATAGCGAGAGTAGGAACACAAGCAAGGGGAGTGAGAGAGGGAGAAGCAGGCTTCCCGCTGAGGAGGGAGCCCGATGTGGGGCTCGATCCCAGGACTCTGGGATCATGACCTGAGCCGAAGGCAGACGCTTAACGACTGAGCCACCCAGGTGCCCCTCTCCATGTTTATTTTTATCAGCCAATTGTAGATTTTTGATACATTGTTTTATTTAGATCTTCCTAAATTCATTTATATTTTTCACTATGGAACCTGCTTATATATTGTACTTCCAACCTCAAGTTAAGATTGAGATTTTTATTTTTGTTTTTTTTAAAATATTTTATTTATTTATTTATTTTAGAGAAAGAGAAAGAGTGCAAGGAGGGGGAGCGGCAGAGGCAAAAGGAGAGAGAATCTCAAGCAGAATCCTCACTGAGTGCAGAGCCCAACGCAGGGCTTGGTCTCATGACCCTGACATCATGATCTGAGCCAAAGTCAAGAGTCACACATTTAACAAATTGAGCCACCCAGATGTCCCAAGATTAAGAATTTTAAAAATCTCGTCTCTGCCACTGTCTTCCTTACACAGAAGCCTCTAGAAATACAACTCAAGGTGCCTCCTCTAGCCGAAGGCCCTAACTATCAACATCTTCTTAATTGCATTTCTTATGTCATGCTTCTTTCTTAACTCATATTCAGTTTGGAGCTTGGGCTGCCCCTCTTTTCCCTCCTCGATTAATAACATTTTTGAATATAGGAATTTAATTTTTTTGCTACCACAGTAAATGTACCAGTAGATAACTCTTACATATTTTCTTCTTTTTGTTTTTTAACTTATCTTGAGAGAAATCTATGATGCTTTGAGTGACTAACATGATGAGAAACCCTTCAAAGAGAAACTGTATCATTCCTATAATCTCCTATTGAGGGTAATGGCTGTTGGTAGGTCTTCAAGCATTTGTATACTCATCCATCCATTCAAAATATATTCTTCAGCACTTACTAGGTAAGTGGCCATGAAGAGCATGAAAAGTGGATGGCTTTAAGAGATGTTTAGGAAGTGAGGTTGACAGAACAAGGGGATAGATTGAAAATGGATTGGAGGCAGAAGGATATGTCAGGGATGACTCCTAAGTCTATGGCTTTTGCAACTGAATGGATAGTGATGTATACTGGAAAACACAGGTTTGAGACAGAACACAAGTTAAGTCCAAAACACTGGACTTACTGAGATGCCTCTGAGACAGAAAAGGGGAAATACCAAGTTGGCAATTAGGTCTCGAATCTGGAGCTCAAAGGAGAGATCTAGGCAAGAGATAATCATTTGGAAAGCATAGGCACATCTATGTGAACTGAAGCCGTGGGTATGGTAGAGATTATATAAGGAGAAAGATAGTGGGGAAAGAGGAAGAAACCTAAGGCTCAACCTCAAGGAAATCCATCATTTAATGTCTAGACAGAGGAGCATAGCTTGAAAAAGAACCCAAGGAATAGCCAGAGGGGTGGTAGGACATCTAGGAGAGTGTGGTATCCCAGCACCGTGAGTGACCACATTCCCTTTGTTGTGATCCCACTGACCTGGTCACAGCTACTGGACAAGAGGCAGGCGTTTGACCTAAAGGCAGCTGGCCTCTGGCTAACTAGAAGCATATTAGGTTTTCTGACACAAATACTCTTCCCAGCAGGAGCTTTCTACTGGATTGTGGGCTGATGAACAAATTGGATCCTCTGCCTTGGAGATGCTGAATGCCAGACCCACAGAAGGTGGGAGTACTTGGAAGGAAGGGCCAATGACTTACAGAAAAGAGCAGAGGCAAAGAGGGTTGTTGAGTTTTCATCATGGCAGAGCCAGAAACAAAGAGCTTCTGTTGCCCAGTGAGAGGAGACAAGCCAATATGTAGAGTTATGCTGGATTCTAAACAAGCTTCTACTTTCTGAGTTATGTGTCCTTCTATGGGAAGCCAATCTGTGTGGCTATTTATGAGTTTATGTAAGCCCAGGTCACTCAGTGATGGGTCTTGTCATTCTTACTTCCACATGTATCCTATAAACAAACAAACAAACAAACAAAAAACACTTCACTACAGGGGAAACCTCAGTCTGTTCCTTACAAACTAAATTGCCCATTCTCTCCTCTTCCACCAGGACCTTTCCCATCCTTTTATTTTCTCATTCTTGTTTTTTGCATGAATTTCACCCCTCCAGCCTCTACCAGCCTTGCTCTGATTATGTCCATATGTATTCTGTTGATTCTTTTATGTATGGACTCTAGTAAAATTCATAAATCCCATGACCCACTAGTCCAGCCTCTGGAGTGGTTTTGCATTTAAAGAAACATGGCCCCAAACAGGGATTTTGATCTTATCTCTTTAATGGGACCCAAGCACTTCATCCACACTCACTCTCATCAAAAGTTTTTTGTTTTGTTTTGTTTTGTTTTGTTTTAGCACCCTCAAGCTCCAGAAAGGGTCTCTCCTACACCGGCAGACCATGGCAGCACCAAGAGATGACCAGAGAGGGTGAGCATTAGATAGGGTGATGCAAAGTCCACAGCTTTGTGTCTGTTGATGCCTCATAATCAGTAGTGCTCCTTTCCACTCTCAAAAGTGCCTCCTTTTACACAGAATCAGACTGAAAAGCCTGGGCACCTCAGAGACCATGACTTTCATCTCATTCAGTGGTTCCATTCTGGAACAAGTGGGTCAGTGGGTCAGTGATGGGCCTTCAGTTCATCAGTTCGTAACAGCATGTGACACAAGGAGCTTGTTATGAAGCATCGATTCAGGAAAAAATGGTCTAACTTGAAAGTATGTCACTAGTAACAAAATGCATATTTTTCTTTCTCTCCTTTGAGTCTTTAAAAACCAAACGCATTGACACAAACAGTTCTCCTCTTGTAAAGTGTTAGCAGACATCCGAGTGCTTAGTGTAGTAATGTGCTGTGCTTCCCAAGCTTTAGTTTTCTTAAAGTAGTTCTGACCAAAAGTCATCCATTTAGTTTTGTCTCTTTTTCAAAATGTTCTCGTATACCAAAAATTAAAAATGACAATAAAGGCTCATATTTATAGGTCTCTTAAATATTATATATATTGTTTAAATAAAACTTCATTATTCCCCTTTTTTGCTGTTGTATTAACTAATTAACTCATTTGACATGATCTTCTGGGTGAGGGTTCTCGTTCGTTATAGTAATGGATGTCTTCTGTTTTCTTTCTAACACAGGTTGGGAGTACTGGACTCTCACCTCAAACCTCCCAAGTTTTTTTTTTTTTTTTTAAGATTTTATTTATTTATTTGACACACAGAGACACAGCGAGAGAGGGAACACAAGCAGGGGGAGTGGGAGAGGGAGAAGCAGGCTTCCCATGGAGCAGGGAGCCTCACATGGGGCTCGATCCCAGGACCCTGTGATCATGACCTGAGCCGAAGGCAGATGCTTAATGACTGAGCCACCCAGGCACCCCTCAAACCTCCCAAGTTTGAGTCTCCCCACTGCCATTAGTAACTGTGTGACTCCAGAAGCTTATTTAATGGCTTTAAACCTTAGCTTTTTCCTCTGGAAAATGGAGAGGATAGTAGGTCTTAGCCTGGAGGTTCTGTGTGCATTGAATGAGAAATTACCTGTGGAGCATACTGCCTAGCCTAACAATTCAATACATCTTGGGAATTCTTGTTTTTCTGATTATGGAACAATGACAGATTACCAAATATGAGAATCTATATCATTCTAAGCACTTCTGATGGTGATTCTTTCATCATTTAATGGAAAAGCACTCCGATTGTTAAAATTTTATATTCTCATCATGGTGGAAAAAAATAGCAAAATGCTCATCCCACTGATGGCATCAGAAAGTTCAGACTCAAAGTCTGCCTGAAAGTAAAACTTGGCATCCCAGGATAAAACAATGAATTTTTGTAGACAGTTGGCTTTCTGGACTTGAGCAGTTCATGGAGTTGGCCCCTTATAGGCAGATAGTTTTATTGTCACATTGCAGTGATTAAGTAATAAGGGAAGTCTTATTACAAAATTTCAGTCTTAACCTTGCATAGTTGGTCCATAGAGACTGTAGTTGTCATAAAACATCTGAATGGAAAAGTTGTATCAGAGGAAAACATGAGCAACTTTCTCATAAAAGTTGACTCCATCCTCTGTCTGCCTCCCTAAATTGCTTTGTTATAGACCAATTGCTCACAGGACCTGGCATCAGCTGCTGTCATTTTTTGTCTCTTCACTAATAGAAGAGAGAAAGTAAAGTGCAAAAAAAGACAAGCCTATGGCCATGGAAAGCCCATAAAAAAATAGCTGAAATTTAAGATAACAATCATTTTTCTTTTGAAACTCTTTGTATAATTTATTTGCTCCATTCCAATGAAAAACACCTCCCTATGTTACATGTTTAAATCATTTAAAATATGAGTGGTTGACTTCAAATGAATAGAGCTTTTTTGTCCTGACATTTTTTTTTTTTTACTCTGATGATGGCATCCTTAACTTACTGGTTATTGTCATCGATGATGCTGTTTGGCAGGTCTCCACAATGAATATAGCATGGCCTGTGCATATTGCATATGATTAGTTTATATCATAGGCACCACTTAGTTACACTCCTCTTGCACACAGCCCTTTGCTGGAGAATGTCTCTGTGTAACAGGTTATCTGCTTCTGAGTTATAGCTGGCTGGGAATTCCAGGAAAGAGCAAGGCATGGACCTCTCATCCTTAGGAGTATGGAAACTAACACTTTTACTCCTATCTCTCTCTTTCTTTTAAGATTATTTATTTATTTATTTGAGAGAGAGAGAGAGCACAAGAGCCAGGTGGGGGGCAGAGGGAGGAGCAGACTCCCCGCTGAGCAGGGAGCCCGAAGTAGGACTTGATCCCAGAACTCCTGAGCTGAAGGCAGATGCTTAACCAACTGAGCCACCTAGGTTCCCCTTACTCCTATCTCTTGACAAAATTCTTGACCCAAGGACCTCTTTCTAATCTCTTCTCATATAGCCTTCGTTTTGTCTGTGTGCTGAGGAAGGGAGGATAGACAGATTCATGTAGAAAAACTAAAGTCATGCTGTCATTGATAACAGTTGGAGCTGACTCATACACCAGTAGGTTCACCAGAAGATTCCGTGGCAAATAATGTGGACTTGGGGTCAGACCTGAATTTGAAGACCAATTACCTTACAAACCAGGTGTGTTACCTTGGACAAACCATATAGCTCAAGGTCACAAAGCTAGTAAGGATTGGAATTAAGCTTAAATCCCAGATTGAATTATATAGCATTTATGAGATTGAAGAATTCATAGCAAATATATGCATATGTCCACCATTAACGGAGATCATTTAAGGGATGTCTGAAAAGACACACAAAGAAATTATAGTGCCTAAAATGTCTATCACTTTCATTTTTTTAATTAAAATATTAAAAACCTTAGTGATAACCACATTTTTTTTTAAAGATTTTATTTATTTACTTGACAGAAAGAGACACAGTGAGAGAGGGAACACAAGGAGGGGGAGTGGGAGAGGGAGAAGCAGGCTTCCCGCCGAGCAGGGAGCCCGATGCAGGGTTCGATCTCAGGACCCTGGGATCATGACCTGAGCTGAAGGCAGGCACTTAACGACTGAGCCACCCAGGAGCCCCAGTGATAACCACATTGTATGTATTCATGTCTCTCTGTCTCTCTGTGTGTTATAAACTTAAACACTTTTCCCCTTTTTTCCTTGGTTCTCATTTACTCTTTGATCCACTCATAATTTGTCTTCTTAATCATTTTATTGAAAATACTGTTACCAAGCAGTAATGTTCTAATTGTCCAAGATACATCATTGACATGTCCTACTTTCATTTCATTTGACGTTTTCACAGTATTTGACTTCTCTTTATCAGTCCTTTATTGAAACCTTTTCTGGATTTTTAGGGTATTAACCCTGACCTGGTTTTTCTCTTGTCTCTGAGTGACTTATCTTTCTGAGCTGCCTTCCAGGGTCTAAATTTCTCTTCTCATCCCTTAAATACTGGCATTCCACACCAGCTCCTCTCCTCTCCTCTCCTGCTCTCCTCTCTTCCTCTCCTCTCCTCTCCCACACCAGCTCCTCTCCTCTCCTCTCTTCCCCTCCTCTCCTCTCCTCTTCTCTCTCTCTCTCTCTTTCTCTAGATGGTTCTCACATCTCTCTCCAGTGCACAGCATTCTGTGAAGATCTAGCTTCACATTTCACCCCATCTGCCTGGACATCTCCACGTCAATGCACTGCAGGCTTTCCAGTTTCTGTGTCCCAAAATGAAAATCATCTCTTCCTCTACCTCAACTTCCTCATCTTCCGGTATTCTCTATGATCTACCAAATTTGTACATCAAGAAAACCCTTCACCTCTGTATGCTACTCCTCATTCTTCAAGGGGAAATGTATTAGAAATTGTTGGTTACCTATTTAAAAGTTATTCCTGACTTTTTTCTTTTTTGATAAGAGAGCCTGGCTTTTTTTTTTTTTTTTTTTGATGTGTCTAGATCAAAGAGATAAGTTATGGGTTACTTTAGTCTTGGCAATCCCATTGAGTTTTGCCAGATACTCATTTCCACATCCTCTCTTGAACCTAGGAGTGGCTATGTGATTCACTTCTGGCCAATGAGAAATAATGGGATATTATCTAGGTGCCATCTGGATAATTTCTTTTCCTTGATAAAAATGGAGAAATGTACACTATGTCTTTGTCCCCTTTCTTCCTTCTTGAGAGACTGTCACGTGAGAAGGTGATGCTTGGACTGTAGCAGCCATCTTGTTATTGTTGGAGAAAAGCCTTAGGATGAAAGCCAGCATGGTAGGGATGGTGGTGCACAAGAATGGAGTAGTGTCTGAGTTGTACAGTGCCCAAATGGAGGACTCTAGCAGGCTACTGGCAGCATAAGTGTATCCAAAGAACGAGAAAGATTAAAAAGTTAAAATACCAACATTTTCTAGTCTTGGCAGGTATATTATATTCAATTCTGTGCACCAAAATGTAAGAGAAACAAAAAACTTTGTGGAGAGCTGTAGAGAAAATTAAATGGCTGAAAAGGAATGCCTGCCAAAACACTGAAAGATTTGTAACTATTTATTAAATAATATAATCTTAAAACCTTAATGGGGCACCTGGGTGGCTCAGTCATTTAAGTGTCTGACTTTGGCTCAGGTCATGATCCCGGGGTCCTGGGATCGAGTCCCACATCAGGCTCCTCACTCAGCGGGGAGTCTGCTTCTCCCTCTGCCCCTCCCCCTGCTCTCCTCTCTCAAATAAAATCTTTAAAACAAATAAACAAAAAACCTTAATTACATTATAGCTTAATTACATTTATTATGGATAAAATTCTTTGTTTATATAAAGTTTATTATAGGATAGTCTTAATATATACATTTATAATGCCATAATACAAACTAAGGCTTCACATTTAACAGCTAGTTATGTCTACTTTAAATCAGTTGTCTTTTTCCTCTCACCTACTTTCTCAAATTTTGTTATGATTCAACATGGCATTGCTCAACTCACCACCCAGACTGTAAACCTCAAAGTCGATGGTCTCTCCTTACCCCAACATCTACATTGTATAATAGCGTTAAAGGTAATTCTTTTTAGAAGACAAAGTTCTCTCTCTTTTTTAATTTTGCTGGTTTGTAATTGAGTACATTCAAGTGGAGATCTTTCCTTGGCTTAAAAATCTCAGGAAAACCCAAAGAAAATCATGAAAATGAGAAGTCAAATCTACAGGTCTTGAATAACAACTTTGAGTTAGCTACTAAGGGGGTAAGGTGACTTGCTACCTGGCTGGTCAATGTCATGGCAGCCTTTTTGAGACTCATTAAACCAGAGGTGACATGAGATGAGGGGATTTAAAAACTGTAGATGTTATACCTTGGCTGAGCCTTGTACCAGCCAATTATTCAGTAGTCAGAGGGGACCTATGTTATTGGCTAAATCAGCATACGTTTCAGCTTTTCTAGAATGCCTTGACAGAACCAGGATACAACAAATGCTGTGAATGTAATCACTGAATATTGATCAGTGATCTCTCAGGATCTAGGAAAATGGGCCACATGTAATGAGTATACTCTGGTGGTAAAAAATTCATGTGTGTAAGGCCACATCTGCCAGGGGCAAAGAATCATCAATGGCTCCTCATTGCCAAGGTGGAAACTTCAGAGCCTGACATATGTGCCGTCACTCTCCTCCCTTCCCTCTGATCGTGACTTTGCTGATGACTCTAAATGCCACCCTAGACTCCACCTGTACAGAACTCCTCAGGAAGCCACTGACACTGGATTGGAGTTGGCCATCCTTGCTTTATAAGGTGCCTACTTTTCATTGTAATGCCTTGCTACTACTCCGTCTTGTAACTTCAAGCTCCAAAAGTAATGAACTACTCGAGATTCTGGTTTCTTGTGCTTTTGCATAATTCATCTGCTTTACCTGAAATGTCCTCCCCTCCTCCCCAGGCTTTAGCTGGTTAACTGCTATTCAACCATTTCGTCTCTCTCTCTCTTTTTTTTTTTTCATGAAGATGGAGTGCCTGGAATCATATTCTGAAAGACTCTGGTGATGTTTTTTAAAAAACCCTTGAGCGTATTAAATCAAGGTATAAACTTGGTCACTGTGGCTACATAGTAATTCTGCTTGTGTCCTATGACTCATGAAGTCATTAAAGAATACATCACAGAATGAATTTAGTGCAGAACTACTATATATTTCTTTCTTCTCAAGAATCACACCTTGTCCTGAGGTCTGGACAAGGCAACTGACGTCATCCTCTTCTCTCCATCAGGGCACTTCTACCTCCACCCTAAGCCTATCCGCACACAAAATCTTCTCCTCTGGGTCCTTTTCCCCTTCCCCAACTTCCCCACAAAGGACGACTCTCCAGGGAGGTCAGTAAAACCATGACCTCACATTTAGGCAGACTGTGAATCCCACTTAGACTCAGCGGGCTCCCCCAGACATACTGAAATGACCTGTCATAAGGCATTTGATTCATCCCCTCACATGCATAGCAGCATCCTGCCCCCCTTTAAGAACCTGACAGAGATGGAGGGAGGAAGGGAGGGAGAGAGACACAGAAGTAAAGAAAACAGTTTGCATGTGGGTTGAGGTTGAAGAATGGAGCAGACTGTAAGACGGAGAAAAAAGATATTTAAATACTGACTCAAAGTAAAGCAGACCCCAAAACCTTTTAAGATTCATTACTGTATGTCACAATCAACTGGTACCTTTTGACCTCTGAATGCCTGTCCAGCACCATGTCAAGGTTAAGGAAGAACCATCCAGAAACAAGAGATCTGCGCTTCTTAAGGAATATGATGTCCTTGAAGATCGTGTATACAGCTGAAACAACAGAGCCCAGAACACCATAGGAGAGGTACCATCATCATTTTTGGTTTTGAGAATGCCTATGCTTTATTGGCTTATTTTTGCTTTGTTGGAGGGGATAGTGAGGAAAATGACTATTTCTAGCTCTGCCGGGCAGGCTTTGTATCAACTCTTCCAGTGCTAATGAGAACAAAAAAGCCAACCAGTCTTTTTAAGTATGAAGCACCATGAACATAATGAAACCTACTGAAAAATATGATGTGATGTGGGCAGATGTTTTTCCTTACTGTCCTTGAGTTGTAAAGTTAAATGTTACCTGAGCCTCCATAGTTGAAGAAAGACTTTCAAGGACGTCCGAAAACATCTCTTCTACTCACCTTTTTAATTTTAAGTGCCTATTCTCAGTGGAGTTGATCACTGGCAGGAGTTAGAGAGAGGCTGAAGCTACTTCAGGGAACCAAGTATTGGCCCTTGTTATTCAAGCTCTGGTCATCAGTTTTGTACCTTAGTGTGGACAACAATTGATGTAAAAAGGCTCCAAGTCCCAAACTGGAAGTGTCTCCGGGAATAATAATTCAATGAATTGAAAAAAAAAAAAAAAAAAACCAACAACCACACACACACACACACATACACACACACACTTTGCATTTTTTATGAGCTGCTATGGGTTCCTGGAAATGTCAGCTATATAAATATAGTATATTATGTCATTTTCCCCATTACTTGGACAGAATACAAGTATTTTACTTTCGCTATGGCACCACTTAAATATCAGTCTAAAAACTTACAATTGCATCACAAGGTTTAACTTATCCTAGACTGAGCTACTGCTCTCCCTCTGAAATCTTTCTCATAGCCAGTTTCCTCTTGGTGAATGACCTCACTATCCATCCACTTGCTTAAGTGAAAAACATGAGCCTATTTCATATTCCTCCCTTCCTGCCAATTTTACCCCATATTATCTCTGAAACCCATCTGTTCCTCTCCATCCTCATTGTTACCACCCTACTTTATGCCACAGCCAGATCTTACTGAAATTAATGCAACAGCTCCCAACCAAGTCTCATTGTCTCTAGTGTTTGAGGTGTCTGACCCATTCTTCACAATGAAGCCAGACAGATCTTCCTAAACACCCTCCTTTGCTCAAAATCCTTTAAATGGACACTCAAAAATATGCATACATTAAAATTTACTTTTTTACTTGCATGGCTCTGTGAGTTTTGACAAATCTATAGAGCTTTGTAGCTAACCCCACAATCAGGATACAAAGCAGTTAACCTCGCCTTCAAAAAAATTTCCCCATGCTGCTCCTTTGTAGTTAATTCCAACCCTTAACCCTTGACAGCCACTGACCTGTACTTCATCTCTATAGTTTTGCGTCTCCAGGGAGTCCTTTGAATGGGATGATACAGGATATAACCTTTTGGCTTTGCCTTCTTTCGCTCATCATAATGTATATGGGACTCATACACTAAGTGTAACAATTCCTTTTGATTGCTAAGTAGTATTTTATTGTGCTCTGAAACTAGTTCATGCTCACTTCCTCTGTTTCATATGGTGGTTGTATTAAAAAAGCTACCATTTGGTGGAAACTAATTGAAAAATAGAAAGTACCAGATTAATGTCAACACGTGGGAGCACTTAACCCAGTGATCCCACCCTGACCTTTTTTTTCTGCTCCGCTCTTGTACATTCCACTGCCTCCTGAGCATATCCACCAGGATACCTTGATGGCATCTCAGAAGCAACATGTGCAGAACTCCTTCTACCTCCCCAGTCTCCCCCTCCTAGTAAATGACAACCTGTCCACGTGGTTGTTCAGACTGAATCCAGAGGATTGTCCTGACATCTCTCTATCTTACTCCTACTATCCAGATATTCATCAATTTCTATTGATTCATCTTCTGAATTATCTTCTTTTTTTAAAGATTTTATTTATTTGAGAGAGGAAGGGAGAGTGAGCATGAGAGAGAGAGAGAGAGAACAAACACCAGCGGGCGGGAGAGAGAGAAGCAGACTCCCCACTGAGCTGGATGTGGGACTCGATCCCAGGACCCTGGGCTCATGACCTGAGCTGAAGGCAGACGCTTAACCAACTGAGCAACCCAAGTGCCCCTCTTCTGACTTATATCTTGAATTGGTTTATCAGTATGTCTTCTCTGGATTACTGCCGCAACTCCCCATGTGCTGTCTGTTTTCACTCCTTTCCCCAAACCATTCCGCATGGAGTAGCCAGAGGCATTGTTGCAAAATTCATAGATTCTGTTATTATGTAATGAGACATGTCTATAAACAAGTGTTTTTGCTACTTTATCCAGAAGGAAGTCACAGTTATTCTGAACTATCCCCAATGCTGATTTTTTCCTGCAATTAGGTTATATTTAATGCTGAAGGATAAGATGTGCCAGTGGGCACTTTTCCAAAATAAACATTTCTTAGAAAATGTTACCAGACCCTGCCTTACTTTGAACTACAATCAGTTGCCATCTAAATTTTTGGGGTGAGTAGGATTGTAGTTTCAAGAATAATAAGAATATAAAAATGGAAATGTTTTATCTTTCATCAAGTGGCTATTAACCTATAACCATGAGAGCATTTTTGCCCTTAAAAATATATGAGAAAAGTTTATATTTGAGATAAAATAGACATATTTAATATCATTTAAAACATACGAGTGTTTCAGATACAATGGATTTTTTAAACCTCTTGAGAATTCAGGATTGTGGATAGCTTATACTAATGAGAACAAAAAAGGGGGGAAAGCATTTAATTGATAATTTCTAGGAT
The DNA here is from genome assembly GCF_054177405.1 of Leptonychotes weddellii. Classification (NCBI taxonomy): domain Eukaryota; kingdom Metazoa; phylum Chordata; class Mammalia; order Carnivora; family Phocidae; genus Leptonychotes; species Leptonychotes weddellii. Next base: position 71,615,819 of record NC_138374.1, read on the forward strand.
TTATTTTTATTTTTTTAAAAGATTTTATTTATTTATTTGACAGAGAGATAGAGAGAGAGAACACAAGTAGGCAGAGTGGCAGGCAGAGGGAGAGGGAGAAGCAGGCTCTCTGCTGAGCAGGGAGCCAGACGTGGGGCTCAACCCCAGGACCCCAGGATCATGACCTGAGCCGAAGGCAGCTGCTTAACTGACTGAGCCACCCAGGCGCCCCAATTTCTAGGATTTAAAGCAAGATTTTAGAAATGCGTTTATACCTCCTCCACAAAATGTTTATTAATTACAAAGGGTAAAATAGTAACTTTATAGTGGAGAAACCTGGCAATAACCACCTTAACCCAAGACCACAGTTAACCATTCATTATCAATGGCACAAATTGGCATCAAGTGCATCCCCATATAGTGCACTGAGACAAACACAGCATCACCAATTCCTGCCAGAAGTGCAAACTCGAATCAAATCACGAAACATCAGAAAAAGGCTAACTGGTCTGGGGTGCACGCTTCAAAAAACATCAGTATCCTAAAACATAAATGCTGAGAAATTATTCCCAGTTAAGAAGACGTAACTGAAGGCAACTCAGGATCTGGGACCTTCTTTTCCTACAAAGGACCTACTTTCTTAAAAAATTAATTCTCACTGGGCACCTGGCTGGCTCAGTCAGTAGAGCATGTGCCTCTTGATCTTGGGATTGTAGGTTCAAGCCCCATGTTGTGTGTAGAGATTACGTAAAAATAAGGTCTTAAAAATTAATTGTGATCATTGTATTGTGTTTATCTAAGAGATACTCTTGCTTCTAGGAAATACACACTAATATATTTAAGGCAAAGGGGTCTTGTGTCCACATTTAATCTCAAACTTGGGGAAAGAGTGTGTGTGTCTATGTACGTATGGGGTTGGGAGTGGGGAGAGGGGATAAAGTAAATACGGTAAAATGTTTACATTTGGCTAATCTGGGTAAAGGATAAAAGAATATATGGAATTTGTATTGGTTTTGTGCTATTTTACTTTAAATCTGAAACTATGTCAAAATAAACATTTTAAAGGAAAAATAGACATTACCTATTTTATTATCTTAGAGGCTTTTAGAGACATAGTCTCTTTAATATTTTCCCACCTGCCTGAGAATGATTCTCTTCATCATCTTTGTCTCATTCCTCTGTTCAAATACAGTCTCTTTTTAGAGGCTACTGAGATCATGTTCTTCCACCTAAACCTCAAGGGGATGAAGGGTAGTCTGTTTTGGTAGTCTTTATATCACTGTGTTTATATTTGTACAGCTTAACTTATGATCTACACAATAATTTGTCTTTCATCATTTTACTTTTAACTCAATAGAATGGTATTTACAGAAAATGGGCTCCCCTTGACTTTCCCATAGAAACCTTGAATTTATTGTTAGCCAAAGTTGTGTGTTCCTTGACAGTGTTCTATGTCTTCCCTTTTCAAGACATGCAGGTCAGATGCCAGAGAGGGTAGGGTAGGGATGATTGAATTACCTCGATGTTCCCAAAGATTGTTTACAGTGTAGTTAGGAGAAGATATGATGCTTGTGTCCAAAGTCAGATACCCATGCAGGGCAGCTCCAAGGCAGATGACTAATTTGCTACTGAATTATAGGCAATAAGTCTTGGTCTGATGTTCAGATTCCAGTACAGGCCAAGCAGGCTTGTGAGGACCAAAATTTTCTTGAAAGGCAGAAGATGGAGAAAAGATCAGGGACTTTGAGGCCACCCTACATTGGACCTTAACTCTGCTGTTAACCGGGCTGATAATCCTAGGAATGTTCCTTAGGCTCTTCGAGTTCAGTTTATCTATACAATGAAGAAAATAATCCCTACTTTAAGGGTCAACATTGGCAAATCGCCCAATATAAAAAGGGCATTTTATTCAGTAAGTAGTAGAAGAAGCTCATGCTCACAGCTTATAAGCTTTTCATGGACTTACCTGAAAAAAAAAGTTAATAAAAATGATAAAATCCTTTTCAAAAATCAAAAATTAGTTTTATTAAGAGTTGTATGTCTTAATATCTATGATATAATGAAGGATGGGGCTTTCTGAAAGAAGCTTGCTTACCAAAGTTTAAAAACTACAC
>NC_138374.1:71618411-71647796 GCF_054177405.1 Leptonychotes weddellii
GTTAAGACATTCACACATGAAAACCTGAAATAATAGCAGATCTTTTGAGGACACATTTCATTTCTGTGGGTTATAGATGTAGGATTTTAGATGCAGGAGAAGATCTACATAGAAAGGGAAAATAAGCAAGGCATTTGCAAAGACAGGTGAGTGTTGAGATGGAATTTACAGGGATGTGAATAGGCAGTAAGCAGGAGCTGATTAAATATTGCATATTTTTGTGTATGTGTATGAACTTTGCGTATCATGCAATTCACTGTGATTTTCAGGAAGATAATAAACTTCAAGTTTTAGGGTAGTTTTAGGCTCACAGCAAAATTGAATGGAAGGCACAGAGTTCCCATATACTCCCTGTCCGCCCCAACACACAACCTCCCCCAAGGGACAACCTGTACCACGGTGGTGTACTTGCTACAGCTGATGAACCTATATGGACATCGTTAGTACCAAAGCCCATAGTTTACATTAGAGTTCACTCTTGGTGTTGCGAATTTATAATGACACATACCCATCACTGTACTATGCAGAACAGTTTCACTGCCCTAAAAATCTCCTGCGCTCTGACTCTTCATCTTCCACACCCCCTCACTTCTGGAAACCAATGATGCTTTAACTGTCTCCATGTTTTGCTTTTTCCAGAATGTCATACAGTTGGAATCATAGTAGTCTTTTGAGATTGGCTTCTTTCACTTAGTAATATGCATTTTGGTCTCCTCCATGTCTTTTCATGGTTTGATAGCTCATTTCTTTTTAGCACTGAGTGATAGTCATTGTCTGGATGTAGCAGTTTATCCCTCACCTACTGAGGGACATCTTGGTTGCTTCCAAGTTTTGGCAATTTTGAATAAAGCTGCTATGAACATCCATGCTCAGGTTTTGTGTCAACATAAGTCTTCAGTTAATTTTGAAGGGAGAATGACTGCTGGGTCATATTGTGAGAGTATGTTTAGTTTTATAAGGAACCTCCAAACTGTCTTGGGAAGTGGCTGTATCATGTGCATTCTACCAGCAATGAATGAAGTTTCCTGTTGCTTCACATTCTCACCTACATTTGGTGTTGTTAATATTTTGGCCATTCTAGTAGGTGTATAGTTGTATTTCATTGTTTCATTTGCATTTCTCTGATGACATATGATGTTGAACCCCTTTTTATATCCTTACTGGGCATCTGTATATATTCTTTGGTGAGGTATCTTTCTAGGTCTTTTGCCATTTTGAAAAATCAGGATGGTCATTTTTTGATTGAGGAGTTTTAAGAATTATTCATATATTTTGAGTAACAGTTTTTTTTTTTTTTAAATCAGACCTGTCTATGCAAATGTTTTCTCTCAGTCTGTGGCTTGTCTTCTCATTCTCTTGACGTTCTTTTTCAGAACTGAAGTTTTAATTTTAGTGAAGTCCAGCTCATCAACTATTTCTTTCATGGGTCATGCTTTTGGTGTTGGATCTAAAAGCCATTGCCATACCCAAGGTCATCTAGATTTCCTCCTATGTTATCTCTTCTAGAAGTTTTATAGTTTCACATTTTACACTTAGATCTACAATCCATTTTGAGTTAATTCTTGTGAGGGGTGAGTCTAGTCTGTGTCTAGACTAATTTTTTGGTGTGTGGATGTCCAGTTGCTCCAGCGACATTTGTTGAAAAAGACTGTCTTTATTTTTATTGTATTGCCTTTGTGGGTTTTTTTGTTTGTTTGTTTGTTTTGTTTTTTGCCAAAGATCAGTTGACTATACTTCTTTGGGTTTATTTCTGGACTCTATTCTGTTCCACTGATGTATTTGTCTGTTCTTTTATCAATCCCAAACTGTCTTGATTAGTGTTACTTTATGGTAAGTCTTGAAGCTGGGTAGTGTCAGACTTCCAATTTGGTTCTTCCCCGTCAATACTGAGTTGGCTATTTTGGGTCTTTTGTCTTTCCGTAGAAACTTCAGATTCAGTTTGTTTATACCCACATAATAACTTGCTGGAATTTTGATTGGAATTTTGTTGAATCTATAGGTCAAATTGGGAAGAACTGACATGGTACAATATTGTCTTTAAATCCACGAACATGGCATATCTCTCCATTTATTTAGTACTTCTTTGATTTCTTTCATCAGAGTTTTGCAATTTTCCACATGAGATCTGGTACATATTTTGTTATATTTATATCAAAAATTTATACCAAATATTTCATTTTGTGGGGGTGCTAATGCAAATGGCAACATGTTTTTAATTTCAAACTTTACTTGCTTGCTGTTGGTATAAGGAATGTGATGAACTTTTATAGATTAACCATGTATCCTGAAAACTTGCCCTAGTCACTTCTTAGTTCCAGGAATTTTTGTGTTGATCCTTTGGATTTTCTGCATAGATGATCATGCCATCTTCAAAGACAGCTTTCTTTCTTTCTTCTCGATCTGTATATCTTTAATTTCCTTGTCTTATCTTACTGCATTTGCTAGGACATCCAGTCTGATGTTGAAAAGCAGTGGTGAGAGCAGACATCCCTGCCTTGTTCCTGATCTTAGTGGGAAGGTTTTGAGTTTTTCATGTAAATGTTGGTAACTGTAGGTTTCTGCGGGTTAATCAGGTTGTAAGAGTTCCTTTCTATTCCTAGTTTGTGAGTTTTTTTTTTTTTTTAAATCATGAATGGGTGTTGGGTTTTGTTAATTTATTTTTTCTGTATCTATTGATATGATCATGTAAACTTTCTTCATTAGCCTGTTGATGTGCTAGATATTAGTTGGTTTTTGAATGTTGAACCAGCCTTGTATCCCTGTGAGAAAACCCATTTGGTCCTGGTGTATAATTCTTTTTATACATTGTTGGATTCAATGTGCTAATATTTTGTTGAGGGTTCTTGCATCTATGTTCATGAGAAATATTGGCCTGTAGTTTTCTTTTCCTGTAATGTCTTTGTCTGATTTTAGTGTTAGGGGGATGCTGACCTCATAAAATCAGTTAGGAAGTATTCCCTCTGCTATCTTCTGGAAGAGAATGGAAAGAATTAGTATAATTTCTTCCTTAAATACTTTGTAGAATTTACCAGTGAACCCAACTGGGTCTGGTGTTTTCTGTTTTGGATGATTATTAATTATTGATTAAATTTCTTTGGTTTGGGCCACTGTGATTTTAATGCTTTCTAAGTGCCAGGAGATATGCTAGGTCAATATATATTTATTCCTTCACTATTTAATTCAGAAACTGGGCATAGGTAATTGTATTAGACATTTGCGGTTGAATTCTCAACATCTCTTTGACACTAGATGATTCTAAGCCATTCATGGTCACTCCATCCACCTTTTAAGTGAGCTGCTAGGCATGTGACTCAATTCAGCTGGTGGGACACGACGGAGAGACTGCTCAGTGGGTTACTAGAAAGGTTTCCTTCTGCATTAAACAATTTCATTGGAAGAACTGTCTTTCTTCTTCCAATGGATGTTGTCTTATTTGAGTATGGACTGCAACAGCTGCAGTCTTCTTTTGGCCATGAGAAGAACCACTGTTAGGTTGAAGATGATGCTAAGGATGGTAGAGTGAAGTGAAGGTAAGAATATGGAGACTTAGGATAAATAGTGAAACTTTATGCCAGTCATATCTTCAGCTTGCCCCACCTCTGAACATTAGATTACATGAGGTAATAGTAGTTCTTATTAAGATTTTTTTTTCTATTCTTTGCAATCAAGAACATCTTGTGGAATACAATTGTCTCCATTTTATGTATGAGAAATCTGGGGCTTAAGAAGGTGAAATAATTTTCCCACTAATAAGTGTCTGAGCTTGTATCTGAACCCTGGTTTATCCCATTCCTTTGCATTGTTCACTACTTCCCCTCATACACAAACAGCTAAGTTAATAAAAGCCAGAAAAAAAAATAACATTGATAGCTGTCATTAATTCCCATATGCAGGCTGTCCTCTAGCAATGCCTATTGCTCTTATACAAAATAATTCTCCTTTCTAAGTGAAGAACTAGTTTTGTACCATCTTAGCTACATTAAACTGTATGAATTCATCCTACTTAGCTGTTATGGAAGATATACAACTAAACCTAAACCACTCTGGGCCCACAAAGATAAATAGTGGCTTGAATGGTGGTCTCCCTGATGCCACCCACCCACAAAGATATGTCCACCCAGAATCTGTAAATGTGACTTTATTTGGACAAGGCAACTTTGAAGATGTTAAGTAGGCTAAAGACCTTGAGATAAGATTGTCTTGGATTAGGGTAGACCCTAAACCAGTGATAGGTGATCTTAGAAGAGAAGACATCTTCACAGACAAGAAGGGAAGACAACCATGTGAAGATGAAGGCAGGGGTTGGAATTGTGCATCCCCAAGCCAAGAAACACTTAAAACCACCAAAAGCTGGAAGAGGAAAGGAAAAATTATCACTAGAGCATTCAGAGAGAATGGAGCCCTGCTGACACATTGATTTCAGACTATTGGCCTCCAAAACAGAGAGAGAATAAATGTCTGTTGTTTTTGAGCACTTAATTCATAATAATTAGTTACAGCAGCCATAGGGAATCAATATGGCAGTGTCTTAACTTAAAAAATTTCCACCTCCTTTCCTTTCCCTTGACAAAAATTGGTCTCAGTGTTGACTACTGTCTCAGTCAACACGGTAGACATGGCTAACCACGTACTCCACCTTCCAAGGAATAGAGTTGGCTCTTAGAAGTGGTTGCCCAGCTAGTGACTCTATTTCCTGGTCCTTTTTGCATCATGGTCAAATGTGCATCTAGTTCATGGTCAAATGTGTATCTAGTTCTGACCAATGAAATGTGAGCAGAAGTGATGATCATTACCTCTGATGTAAGGTAGTTAAAAAGAGTGCTCTCTTCCTACTTTGTTGACTCTTCTTCATTGGCTGGATCAAAGGACTCTAAAGTCCTTGTGGATGGCAGAGCCAAAAGATAGTATTGCTGTTGTAGCTTAGTGAAGTGCATGGTACTATGGAGGAGAGTGGATTTCCTAAATAAAACTGGGGTTCCGTAGATCCGAAGAGAGGGAGGGAGGACACACAGCATCAACCCCAATTACTTGTGTTCATATACTTTGTTACTGGAGTTGCTTTGATGGGATTCAGATATTTAAAAAAATACCTTTCCAGAGGATACATTCTCAGCCTCTTGGATAATAATGATAGTGTTTAACTATAAAGTAATACTCAGATGTTAATGAAACACTTTCACCACATACTGATTTACTTCTTACAAGAAGCCTGTCATGGAGCTAAAATCAGATGAGCTAACATTACAAATTAGAAAATTGACTTCTAGTCCAGGTCTGCTACTCTTCTTGCAGCAGTAACCCATTTACACCCCATTTTCAGCAGCACCCCATTTACTCTTTCCTTTTGGGAGACACCAACTTATCATCTGTGGTAAACGTGCTCCTTTTTGGCTACCCAGTACATGTTTTCCTTTTTTTTTAGTTAATGCTAAATAGCTATTGAGAATCTGATAGGACCAGGCCTACTGCCATTCTCAGCCTAAGTGCTTCAACTAGAGTTGACACTTTTCCTGATTCCGGGGATGGACATATGACTCACACTGGCCAATCAAAAATGTCATTCCTGGGGCGCTTGGGTGGTTCAGTCAGGTAAGCGTCTGACTCTTGGCTTCAGCCCAGGGCATGATCCCAGGGTCCTGAGATGGAGCCCATCCTTGGGCTCCGTGCTCAGCGCAGGGTCTCCTTGTCCCTCTCCCTCTGCTCCTCCTCCTGTGTGTGCTCTCTCTCTCTCTCATAAATAAATAAAATCTTTAAAAAAAAAATGTCATTCTGGGCATTTGGGTGGCTCCATCAGTTAAGCATCTGCCTTTGGTTCAGGTCATGATCCCAGGGTCCTGGGATGAAGCCCCGCATCAGCCTCCCTGCTCAGCAGGGAGTCTGCTTCTCCCTCTCCTCCCTGCTTGTTCTCTCTCTCTGTCTCTCACTATCTCTCAAATAAATAAATAAAATTAAAAAAAATGTCATTCTTCTGACATGTGACACAATGAGAGGTCCAAAACTTTCATTGTGTAGGGAAGAATATAAGAAACAGCACTTAGGGTGGCCATGTTGTTAGCCACGTGGTGTGTAAGAAAAAAGCCTTCAGAGCTGATATATCTGACGGTGGGGTGGGGGTGTAGTGTGCACCTCCGTAAAGCTCCAAGTATGTGTTCTTACCTTATTCCTGAGATAAATCATTCATACTTCTACAACAGCTTGTGTCTCAGTGTTCAAGAAGATAAACTATCTTTTCTCTGTTGCTTTGTAATTAGCTGAAATACGCTTTACAGAGAATAACACCGGAATTTTAATTTGGGGTGTGTGTGTGGCGGGGGGGTTGTTAAAGAGAAAAAAGAAACAAAAAGGAAACTTCTCTTTGGCAGGGGTGGGATTTAGAATGTACCTCATATGTTGCCTTTGCCTTATTCACGTTTCTCCTTTATTATAACCTAGAGTAGGCTATTTAAGATGATTAGCAGGTCACGGTTAAGGGCTGTGAATTATCTTCACTGAGTTAACTTCATTTCTTTATAGTACGTATATCGCAATTTAGCCACCAAAAATTAGTTGTGCTGTTTCTGAATCCATGATACTTGAGTGTTTATAGGCATTAATGGCATTTGAGAAATCTAAGTTTATGTTCATTCCAGAAACATTAGGTGTTTCTAGTGGCTTAGTCTGCATAGATTCCCTACCTGGAGACCCTGGAAAAGGTAGGTCTTTTGGTTTCTGCCTCCACATGAGCAAGTGGGAAGTATAAAGTGAAGACAGGAAGGGAATAATGTGTGGAGAATACTATTTAATGGTATACAGAAGCAGGAAATCCTCCCATCCATTTACTCCTTGGTTAATGTGTTCTCATGCACAATATAAGCTCCCTGGGGCCAAGAATCTTGTCCAGTTTGTTTGCTAGTTAGGAAGAGCCTAAGCCATAGTAAATGCCCAAATATTTTCCGAAAGATGACCGGAAGGGTAAGTGAATAAAGAATTCTACAGAAACAGATAATACTATGGTAAATTTCATTATAAAACTCTGGTTCTTATCACCCTTTAGCCTAATTTAGTCTTGTCAGCCATTGGTTCTTCCAGCTATTTTATATGTTTTTGTGTTAGTTTACTTATTCAACAAGTAATTGTTGAGTGCTTACAAAGTGTTAGACGGAGGTTGTCAACTCCAAGGGGACATTTGAAGATGTGTTTGCTGTTGTTACAATGCATTTAGTGGGTGGGGGCGAAAGCATGCTAACTGTCTTGTAATCTTTTCTTCTGTTAATGGACATTGAGGTTTGTTTTCAGTCATTATGAACATTTCCTACTTGTCTTCTGGTAAGAGTCCTTTCTTGGGGCATATGTACAGGAGTTTCTCTAGGACAATCAATGGATTTCAAACTCTTAATAGTAGCCAAGAGTAATTAATACATTTTATGTCACAACCCTGAAACACCCGTGTGTGTGTGTGTGTGTGTGTGTGTGTGTGTGTAATGGAAACAAATATTTGCAAGGCAATAGTGTCCTTTACTACGTGTTATGTACTATGACCTATTTTATTAAAAAATAATGCTGGGGTGCCTGGGTGGCTCAGTCTGTTAAGCGTCTGCCTTCGGCTCAGGTCATGATCCCAGGGTCCTGGGATCGAGCCCCACATCGGGCTCCCTGCTCCTTGGGGAACCTGCCTCTCCCTCTCCCTCTGCCCCTGCTTGTGTTCCCTCTCTCGCTGTGTCTCTCTTTGTCAAATAAATAATAATAATAATGCTTGCAGCCCATTAAATTGATTTTCAAAGGCTACTCATAGGTAAAAGCTCAGGTGAAGAAACAAAATATTAAGGGCATGCCTAATAGTGGAAATGTTGGCTCATGTTTAACTTCTCTGGGATGCGCTAAGCTATTTTCAAAGTTGCCATTGTAATTTACACCTGCTGAGAATGGAGAAGAGAGTCTGTTGCTTTACCAACTTGTTTTTAGTCTTTTTTCCCTCCTATGGCACATGTATATCATATTCTATGCAATTTTGTATCTTTTTAAAACTCAACATTAATATGAACAGTTTTCAATGTCATTAGTTGGTCTTAAAACCTGAGATTTTGAATTCGAGCATAATATTTCATTTTAAGAATATATTATCAGGTATTTGACTCTCCCTGGGCTGTTGACATAACTGTGCTTCCAAGACTCTTGATAACTCTTATGAAATCACTAAACTCTTTGACTAATTAATCTCCCATTGCATCTTAGGACAGATGCTAAGTCTGAGGATTACTAAGTCAAAGGATGTGATCATATTTATGACTTCTGATATGCATGTTCAAATTGTACTCCAAAAAATGTGTATCTATTTACTTTTAAATGAATCCAGATTTTCCTGATTTTGACTCGGCAAAATCAAGTTTAACTGAACATATAACTTAAACAGTGGTGTTTTGTTTATGAAACATTGCTCTTAAATAGATTTGGAAATGTGTTTTCCATTCTCCATATTTAGAACTGCAAATGTAAACACAAGTAGGGAAAAGAATTTCCAACCTTAACACTATTAATTCAGTTCACTTTAATAGTTGTTTGTCTCACTGTGGAATAAAAATAACATGGTACTAGCCATTAGAAGGCCTGACTTTTAATTTTTCCCTCATCAACCACGTGACCACCAGCAGATCATTTAACCTCCTGGATCTTCATGCACAGAATAGTTGATGTTGAGTTCTGTTCTGCCCATCTCTGCCCATCTGCAAGTGTGAGGATTAAATGACCCAGGATGGGGAAACCACTGGTATTGAAACTCATCAAAGGAAACAAATGAAATCATAAGAAATTCATGTGAATTTATCCAGGAGATTGACCACTGGGACATTGGTCTTGAATACATAACCAGATCTCTTATGGCTTTTACCAGTGAGACAAGGCTAAGTTTTACACCTAGTATGCAATGTCTTCCTTATTTGTTGATTTTTTGTTAAAAAGATAACATTAAAGAGAGGAGTAGGCTTCCCATAATTAAAACATATCAGTGCCTGGACCACAGCAACTTCAGGTCCTGACTTAACTGGTGGGGTTGGGGGCTGGGCTTTGGTGTATTTTTAAAGTTGCTTAGGTGATTTCAATGCGAAGCTGGGAATGAGACCAGAAATGTGCTGTTATTATGATAGCCGCTAGCCACATGTTTGCAGATCAACTTAAATTTAAACTAATTAAAATTAAGTGGTATGAAAAAGTTGGTTCCTTTGCGCGCATAACAAGTGCTCAGTTGTCGAATGTGGCCAGGTTAGTGGCTTTCATATTGAACAGCACAGAGAACTTCTCTATTACTACAGAAATTTCTGTTGGACCCCCTGCTCTTTTTTCTTGTAATTTAGTTATCTCTACTATGGTTTTTTTTTTTTTTTGAGTAAGTGAAGTTAAATTTACATAGTGAAATACCAGGTCTTAATTGAACTATTAGATACATTTTGACAAATGTACCCAGTCAAGATAGGAACATTTATATCACCTCCAAAAGTTCCTGTCATACCCCCTTCCAGTTCACCACGACCCATGGTCAACCACTGTTCTGATTTTTACCCTGCATAGATACATTTGCCTGTCTTTAATTTCATGTAAATTACTTATTTTGATTGAACAGGAAACAAATAGTCATGCTTATAGAAGGCATTGCATTGTTAGAGTTTTAGTGAACAAAGCTGATTTAAATGTCTACTGTTTGAAGAAAATTTTCTAAGAATTTCATAGTGCGGACAGCATTCCTCTTGATGCATGTACAGTCGATGAAGATGGAAAACTTTTGGCGAGGGTAGTATTTTTTCCTATTTACTCATTTAATCATCAAATATTTATTGTGGTCTCACTATATGCTGGGCAGTGTGCTAGGTTCATGTTTCCCATTTGCCTGCTCCTCTCCAATGGTAGTCATATCTGAGTAACACCTGTTCTGATAGTGGTTTGTTGTTTCTCTAAATGAGACTATTTTAAAAGTAAACATTTTTATTATTACAAAAAATGGAAAATCACTATCATTTGCCTTAAACATAAAGGAATGTTTTTACAATATAAGGTGGAGATTGCTGACAAGTCTGGCGAATCCCTAATTATGAAGGTGTTCGCTCTACGCCATAGAAAATGCCAGATAAAAGGTAACAGTTATTAAAGATTCAACACATATCTATCTGAACTCAAACTATAGACAACTCTTTCCCCAACAGAAAAGACAGAGAAATCAAAGGCTGGGTGGTGAGCAGGTGGGAAATCCTGGCCGCCCACTGAGATTGTTGTCCCAGTTACAGCCAAGGAGGCTGGAAGTCTAGTAGCCAGACTGGGTCACACGAGGGAGTAGGGAAGCTGAAACTAAAACACCCCCTCCCCACTATTTCATAACAAAAGCCACACACACACACACACACACACACACTCTCTCTCTCTCTCTCTCTCACACACACACACACACACACACCCATACCCCAGTTTCTAAGAACTTCTCTGGCAGAAAGAACTAGGATGTATGAAGTCTATGTCTGGATGAACAGAACATTTTGACAAGTGAGCAAAGCTAAATAAAACCTTGAGGCCCACTATGATGGTTAATTCTGTGTGTTAGCGTGACTTGTCATGGGATGCCCAAACATTCAGTAAAACGGTATTTGAGGTGAGGGTGTCTGGGGATGAAATTCACATTCGAATAGGTAGACTGAGGAAGGTGGATTGTCCTTCCTAACGTGGGTGGGTCTCATCTACTGGATTGAAAACCTGAATAGAACAAAAAGACTGAGCAAAAGGGACTTCACCGGCTTGACTCCAAATACATATACATACAAACACATAGACATATACACATACACATACATGCACAGACATGTACATATACACATACACACATAAATGCACACACATACACACACATGTACATACACATACACATAGGTATACGTATATATAGACACAATGTTTTAGCTGAGTGGAACAGGTGATTCTTCTCCCTGCTCCCTGGCAGATAGAAACTGGGAGTTTAGTCAATCAAAAGCTTCCTCTGAGACCTGGGGGGTTGGTTGAGAGGCTGAGGCAAACCCTGAAGAGTCACTTGGTGATGATTTTGCAGTGAGTGCACAGAATGGAGAAGCAAGGGTCCTGTGGCCTGTGGCTGAGTGACCAGGGGTGGTGTAAGCCACAGCCGAGTTTCCAGCCTCCAGGGTCACAGTGCCAGCCTGGACGGCATCAGAAACATCAACTCTGGCAGAATCTTGGCCACAGCTTGTCCCCCTTGATCTCAACCTCTCAGGCGGTTCTGCGTTAAGTGGGCTACAACGGGTTTCAGTTTGCCAGCAGGCTTTGGGAACTCACTCAAGAATGTAAACAGGAAAATGACAAGATCAGTGCTGTGGGCTTGTGGCTCTGTGATCAAAGAATGTTGTCACTTCTTATGGGAGCAGCCTCTCCCCCAACACCCATAATGGGATGCTTTGAAAGAGTTGACATGTGGATGGCCTTTTCCTCCATGCTATTTTAGATCTAGGCCAGCTCTCTGCTGTGAAGAGTAGGTCCGTCCCAAGGTGTGAATCAGGTGACATGATGAAAAGATCCCAGCTCTGAAATGTCCATCTTTCTCACCAGCTGACCACAGAACCTTCTCCTCCCTACCATAAAATTCCAACCAGGAGTCTCCAGGTGTTAGTGACTTCTTCATGTGACTTTGGTTCTGTGTGCCCACCAGCCTTCACACAGTTACCAAAGGGTGGGATAGATGCAGGCTTCCATCCCAGCTTTGCCTGGACTACCTATATGGTCTTGGGCAACTTAACTAACCTGGACCCTCAGTTTTGCTTCTCTGTACAATGGGCATATCATTAGCACTTAATTCATGGAGGCATTATGTGGTTTAGGTGAGATATGCTTGTGCAGAATGTCCCACAGTCTTCTACATACAAACTGTTTGATAAGTAATAGACACTTTTGTAATACCTTGGAAATCAGGGTAGAAAGTATGTGACTGAGATGTTCATGGTCAGGGATGCTGGATGAAGTGTGGCACTTTCAAGTCCAGTTTCAGCCAGGTTCATTTTAATAAACTCGTGGGCCCTTTTTTGGGATGCCTGGGTGGCTCATTCGGTAAAGTGTCTGCCTTTGGCTCAGGTCACGATCCTGCGGTCCTGGGATCGAGTCCCATGTCGGGCTCCCTGCTCAGTGGGGAGTCTGCTTCTCCCTCTGCTTCTGCCACTCCCCCAGCTAGTGCATGCACTCTCTTTCTCTCTGACAAATAAGTAAATAAAATCTTTAAAATAATAAACTCATAGGCACTTTTATAAGTTGAATCTCACATTTTATAAAACATGAACATATACCCACATCCCACATTAAATATCCTTTTTAATTTTTTTTTGCGGTAAACAATTAAAAATACTTTTTATGACTGCTTTTTCTGAAGTTTTAGTATTGACAACTCATTTAACTTATGTTACTTAGAAATCACTGTGCTTACATTGAGATTCTTTTGAGGTAATGGTCACATCTACAGATTTCAAGGGAACACCATTTTTGTAGATTTTTTTTTTTTTGGTTAGCCTTCGAATATGCAGGGGAAGTTTCCTCCAGCATTCTGTTATGAAAAATTGACACACAGAAATGCTGATAAAATAGTTGAATTTATACCCTTATGCTCTGCACCTGGATTTAACAGTTGTTTACATTTTACAATATTTATACTCTATATGTACATACAAATATATGTATTATATATAATAAATATATGTATATATATATATATACACACATACAATAGGTATCTATATTTTCCCTTTTTTTGGCTGAAAAATTTGGAAGTAAGTTGCCAGCTATCCTATCACGCCACCCTTCAGTACCTCAGGAGAAATTTCCTACGTAATCATAATCCTTTTTATCACACTTAAGAAAATTAATGTAAAATTCTCTAAAATCATTTAATATTCAACCCATTTTCAAATGTCTTCTGTAACTGACTTTTTTGAATCACTATCAGTAAAGTTACAGAGTGGCATTCAGTATGCCTCACTTTTTCTTTCAAAGTCGAGCCTTTTCCCCCCCCTCTCATGACATGGATTTTTTTTTTTTTAATTAATTTATTTGAGAGAGGGACAGGGACAGAGAGACAGAGATAACAACAGAGAACATAAGCGGGGAGAAGCAGAGGGAGAAGCAGACCCCCGCTGAGCAGGGAGCCCAACGCGGGACTCGATCCCAGGACCCTGAGATCATGACCTGAGCTGAAGGCAGACGCTTAACTGACTGAGCTACCCAGGCGCCCCATGACATTGACTTTTTAAAGAATCCAGCCCCCAGCATTTTAGAACGCTTCCACTCCGGCTTTGTCTGTTTCTTCACAGTAGTGCTTAAATTGTATCTTCACCTCCATCTCTCATATGTCTTATACCCTGGTGGTTACGTCTAGATCCTGGACTGAGTTCAGTGTCACCGTTTGTGAAGACTATATGACTGTGATATTGTGACCTTCACATTGCATCACACCAGGAACAGACGCTTTTCAGACTGTCCCAGTGTCAGAGCCCGAAGCTTGACCACTTGGTAAGTGTGGGCACCCCAGATATGTCCTTGTGAAAGTATATTTTCCTTTTGATCAATCTAATACTTGTTGATTATCCTTGCCTGAGTATTACATCGGGGATCACAAAAGTTACATTTATTAACTGGTGTCATTTCTCGTTCTCTTTCTCCATCTAGCAATAGATCCATAAATTGAACAATATAAAGCCATTAAACATACTAATAAAAAATTAACTTAATAGTAAATGAAACTGACACAATGTGGAATAATGGCACATTCTACATTCTTTTCCTTTGATAGGTAAAGCCAACACATTTTCTCACACATGGCCAGTTCTTGAAAAATTCACAGGCTCTGTGACACGGCAGTGCCTAGTGGATAAAACAGCTTTGACATGAACTATTTCTAAGAACACAGTGAGCATTTAAGCCGTTTTGGTTGTGTTGTTCGGCACTGTGAGGGAGGGCGTCCGCAGGTATGGAAACATTCTGCGCTTAGGAAAAATAGTCTGCTTAAAATCCAAGGATCCAAGAGGTCTGTGTGAGAGCATCTGGAGGGTGAGATGGGGTGGGGCTCAGCAAGATCAGAGGCTAATGTATCCCTCTGCTACCTTCCCTGACCTACTCTCATTTAAATCAAATCAACGAGCATTTTATGAATGCCTATTCTGGGTTAAAGACTTCGCGAGTATTCTTTTTTGCTTTTTTCTTCCGGAAGCTTTAAGAAGGATCGGCTATTCACTTACTTGTTTCTTCCTTTATTCACTTCGGATAATTGCCTGCACGTCTGCTG
This sequence comes from Leptonychotes weddellii, assembly GCF_054177405.1. Lineage (NCBI taxonomy): Eukaryota > Metazoa > Chordata > Mammalia > Carnivora > Phocidae > Leptonychotes > Leptonychotes weddellii. The sequence continues at coordinate 71,632,699 of NC_138374.1, forward strand.
TGTGCAGGCCTAGAGAAGGTTCTCTTTCCTTTAGGAGAGGGTAGACACAGCTGATTTTTTTTTTTTTTTTTTTGACAGAGAGAGACACAGCGAGAGAGGGAACACAAGCAGGGGGAGTGGGGGAAGGAACAAGCGGGCTCCCCACTGAGCAGGGAGCCCCATGCATGGCCCAATCCCAGGATCCTGGGATCACAACCCGAGCTGAAGGCAGATGCTTAACGACTGAGCCACCCAGGCTCCCCACCACAGCTGAATATTCCTGGCTACGTAGAAAACAAGCTTGCATTCGGCTGAACCTTCTTTTCTTGGCTCAGAATTCCACCTGGTCTCTCTCAAATACTACCTATTTGCTTATTTACTTTATCATGCTCATCTGAGGAGTGTTTTGGTTGTCATTTGCTTTCCTGAGCTGTTCTTAGCAGCCTCCAGTAATGAGGACTGCTTTCAGGGCTATTTTTAAAACTACTTCTAGCACCTTTAAAAAATTTTAATACAGAGTGTATGGTCTTTAGTTCCGTAAAAGTGATACTTTCCCCTAATTGTTTGTCAGCAGAATTTTGGGCTCAGTGGTGGTTAATAACATGATTTAGGTTTGGAACATTACCGTGTAGGTATGTGAGTTTGGGCTCCGTCTCTTTTGATTTGTAGTTTCTTTATCTGTGAAATGGAAATAAAAATATGTGGTCCATAGGACAGTAGAAAGGACTATATGAAATAGCCTATGTCTCACTGAGCCCAGAGCTCAATGAATGGTAGTCGTGATTGTGATGTTTGTTATCAATGACAGTGTTTGGCACCTAAGAAATGTATATATATTTTTTTAACAAGCTGTTAAGGTAAACTCGGAGGGACTTGCCTTGCTTTGCAGACTTCTGATTTTACTTTGGTGCTGTATATTCTGCAAGTCCCTAGCTCCCATTATTTTCCCCCTTCGAAATCTCCGATGATATTCAATAGCTTATGGAATCAATACCACGTTCCTGAGGCTGGTGTCCTAGGACCCTAGCAATGGAACCAGATGTCTTGGTCTTCTCCAGACTCACGTGCATGACTCCCCTGCAAATCTAGCAGACTGACCCCTCCACCCTGAGGCTCTTCCTCCCCAGGTTCCCCCTCTTCCTGCCTCTTCGTGTCCTTTTCATACTAGTTCTTTCTAGCTGGCTTTCAAGCTGCCTTCAAGTCAGCTTAAATGAAGAAACCTACCTGATTCCCTCCTTGCTTCCTACTCCAGGACCTCTGCAGCTCATTCTCTGCACGTACGATTTGGAGCACTTGGCCCTTTTATTCTCTATGTCATCGTAATTTATATGAACTGAGCTTCACTGGTTCCTTGCCCTAATCTCCGGTAGTAGCTGACTTCTTCCAAATATGCCTGGGAGTCACTTGAAGTCATGAACAGGAGCTCACAAACACATCTGGTCTATTTATCCAACTTGGGCAGTTGCATTTCTCTTATTTTGCTTCAGTCCTGCCTAGGTGGTTACTGCAGAGCCCACCCCTGCTGTTTCCTTTGCTACTTGCCCCGGGTACAGAAATGAGGTGCTCAGATTCCTGTTTCCCCTCCACCAGTCACCCCTCCCCGACCTTCCAGCTCCACCGCTGCCAGGGCCAAAGCATGGTTGGGGTGCAGAGTGGGGTGAATGCCTCCCCTTACTTTCAAGCCCACTTGGGCCTTGAGCGCCTGTGAAATTTAAGTTCATTTTCCTTCCAGCTTCCCTAACTGCATCATCGTGGCCTCAGTCCAAAGTCCTGGAAGTCTGGCCAGGAGATCAGTTGACTTGGTGAACCCCGTGCTGCATTCCACATTGCCCCTGCCTGCTGACAGGTGGAGCTCAGTCCCTGACAGAACCTTCCTGGGCCTCTGCTTCTTCCATCAGAGTGTTCCGCTGGCTGACAAGATCCTGAGAGTCACTTACAAAAAAGAGGCGAAAACTCTCTACCACACCAGTTTGCCAGACTTCTCCAGACATGTCTGAACCCCACCTTTAGGTACAACTAGGGCTTCTTCTGCGATCCCCACTCGATGTTTACCCCTTATGGAGCACAGCTGGATTGCACGCTTCACTGGAGCACCACCATTCATGTTCACAGTGCCTAGAGCTAGTAAGTTCTCAATCAGTGTTGATTGGAGAAATACATGAATGCATTAAAATAATACTAGCTAATCATTTTTGAGTACTAGACACTATTTCTGGTGTGTTATAGACATTATCTCGTTTCATCATCATGAAGATTCTGTAAGGAAGTAGTACTGTTAGACGTGGCGTTTTCCGTCTGGTCTCGCAGACTCACGCTCTGCCCTTCTCCACCTATCTGCCCCAGGGGACTGGCCCATGAGGATTACTCCAGTAGGACTCCCTTCCCTCTGATTTTATGGGTTTGGCCATTGGGAGGCACTGGAGGAAATCAGAGTGAGAGAGGGATCACTGGTTGGCCCCTTTTTTGTGGTGTTGCCTTGACCAGGCTGGGACCCTCTCCTTCATTATCCCTGGTGATTTCTTCTCTGCTTAGATCTCACCTGTGTAAATAATCCATTTGTTAAGCCCTCCTCTAATTATGGCATGTCACCCATATCTCTCTAGGACTCTGAGTGGAAACGATATTATTGATAAGGAAACTGAGACCCACAAAGGTTAAGGGATTGCTTAAGATCACTATACTAAATTGTTGACCTGGAGATTAGTGTCTAAGCCCATGGCTTTGACCACCACCTGGCGCACACAGAAGGACTGCATGTGATGCTGGGAGGCAGCGAGGCATGGTGGATAAGCTCATGACTGTTGCAGTTGTAAAGGTTCAGACTCTAAAACCGGCCCCGTAACCTAGTTAGAGGGTCACTTGGGGCAAATTATTCTACCTCTTTAAGATAAGTCCTTACATTTGTGCAATGGGAATTTCACCTACCTTAGAATTATCATAAAGCTTAAAGTCATGCGCGAATTTCTTTCTTCCTTTCTTTTCATCAAAGTATGACATAATGTGACATTAGTTTCAGGTGTACACGTATACAACTCTATACATTATGCTGCGTTCCCCACAAGTGTCGCTACCCTCTGTCCCCACATAGCACCATACTATAGACTGTATTCCCTGTGCTGTACCTTTCATCCTGTGACTTATTCATTCCATAACTGGAAGCCCGTGTGTCCTACTCCCCTTAGCCCCTTTTGCCCATGCCCCACTCCCTGTGGCAACCATCAGTTTGTTTTCTGTATTTATAGGTCTGCTTCTTTTTGTTAGGTTGTACATTTGTTTTTTAGATTCCACATATAAGTGAAATCATAGGATATTTGTCTTTCTCTGACTTATATCACTGAGCATAATACCCTCTAGATCCATCCATGTTGACGCACATGGTAAGAGCTCTTTCTTTTTTATGACTAATATTCCCTTGTATATATGTACACCACATCTTTTTTTTTGTAGAATGCAACTGTTTCTAAACTTAAATTCAATTAGCCAATATATAGTACAACATTAGTTGGTTATGCAGTATTCAGTGATTCATTAGCTGTGTATAACACCCAGTGCTCATCAGATCATGTGCCCTCCTTAATGCCCATCACCCACTACATCTTCTTTATCCATTCATCTATTGATGGACTCTTGGATCACTTCCATATCTTGACTATTGTGAACAATGCTGCAATAAACATAGGGGTGCATATATTCTTTTGAATTAGTGTTCTTGAATTCTTTGGGTAAATACCCAGTAGTGCAATTAATGGATCATAAGGTAGCTCTATTTTTAATTTTTTGAGGAACCTCCATACTGTTTTCCACAGTGGCTGCACCAGTTTGCATTCCCACCAACAGTGCACGAGGCTTCCCTTTTGTCCACATCCTCACCAACACCTGTTGTTTCTTTTTTGATTCCAGACATTCTGACAGGTGTCAGAATGAGATATCTCATTGTGGTTTTGATAATGCATTTTCCTGATGATGAGTGATGTTGAATACCTTTTCATGTGATTATTTGTCATCTGTATGTGTTCTTTGGAAAAAATGATTATTCAGGCTCTCTGCCCATTTTTAATTGGATTTTTTATCGGTGTTGAGTTGTATACCTTTTTAATATATTTTGTATATTAATACCTTATCAGATATATCATGTGTGAATATTTTCTCCCACTCAGTAGGTTGCCTTTTTGTTTTGTTGATTGTTTCCTTCACTGTGCAAAAGCTTTTTATTTTGGTGTTGTCCCAATAGTTTAATTTTGTTTTTGTTACCCTTGCCTGAGGAGGCATATATAGAAAAATGTTTCTTTGACTGAGGTCAGAGAAATCACTGCCTGTGTTTTCTTCTAGGAGCTTTATGATTTCAGGTCTAACATTTAGGTCTTTAATTCATTTTGAATTTATTTTTGTATGTGGTGTAAGAAAGTAGTAAGTTTCATTCTTTTACAAGTAGCTGTCGGGTTTTCCCAGCACTGTTTGTTGAAGAGACTGTCTTTTCCCTGTTGTATATTCTTGCCTCCTTTGTTGTAGATTAATTGCCCATGTAAATATGGGTTTATTTCTGGGCTCTCTATCCTGTTCCATTTATCTGTGTGATAATGAGCTAATTTATGTAAAGTGCATACTATCTGGCACATAATGAAGACTCAACAATTATCATAAAAGCTATTACTAAGAGGGTTATTTGGAACTATGGAAAACCTGGGAAAAGTTTACCCAAGATGCTTCTATTCCAACGGATTGGACAGTCAGCTCATAGATAGTAATAATGACGGAAAGAGTAATAGCAATAGAAGGAAAAGAACACTGGGTGGTTAGAATAGACCTTGGAACTGAAGTGCCCCTTTGGGTAAGGACGGAGCACGTGGTTCAAAGTGGACAGGCCATGTTTCATTTTGTGTTTCTTCAGTTCTCCCTCCCCCTGGTTTTCTTGCCTTGGCACTGGCCATCTGTTGAGTATGCAAACATCCCTCAGGCAATGTGGTCTGAGTGAACCAAGAGAAATCAGTGGGCTTCTGGGATGTCTGGGTGGCTCAGTTGGTGAAGCATCTGCCTTCAGCTCAGGTCATGATCCTGGGGTCCTGGGATATGGGATCGAGTCCCGCATCGGGCTCCCTGCTCAGCAGGGAGCCTGCTTCTCCCTCTCTCTCTGCTGCTCCCCCTGCTTGTGCTTGCTCTCTTTCTCTGACAAATGAATGCATAAAATCTCAAAAAAAAAAAATCAGTGGGCTTCGTCATGAGCCTTCTTCCTGGCTGTTAATTTTTGTGACAATAACCATCACTTTCTGTAGCGTCCTGCCTGGCCAAAAAAAAAAAAAAATCAGTGGGCTTTGTCATGAGCCTTCTTCCTGGCTGTTAATTTTTGTGACAATAACCATCACATTTCTGTAGCGTCCTGCCTGGTGGAGTTAGACTGGTGGGGGCAGGGACGGGAGGGCCAGGATGCTGACTGACTTCAGAACATCCTTGGCTCTACTCTTTAAAACAAAGTATCTTTTCAACGAGGAAAATTATACAGTATATTTTTGTGACAGCTTCATAATCTGAACAAAATTGTATAAATGATGCCAGTGAGTGAAGAAACATGTCTTAAGTGTGAGCTCTGAAGAGAGACAGGCAGTGCCAAGTAAGTAAGGAATACCTCGTATGGGCACACACCTTCCATCTAAACAATGGCAAGGCTTGCAAATGTATGGCGTGCATATACTTCCCACCCCCTACCAAAACTACAGAGGTTCTCAGCATCTCTAAACACTACACTGAAATTTGTCATCATTCATTTGATTGAAGTTAGTCCATGAAATATGAAGCTTGTCTGTTATTATTGTTCTGTGGAGAAGAGGATTCTACCTTTCCACATTATACCAATGCCCAATGTTTACCCCTGAGTATAAAACCAAATAAGACTGGTTTCAGTTCATTAGATGAATTAACGCTATTGTCAATATTTCATTAGCAAGTTAGTATTTTTAGTGAGGGTTGTAAATTTAGAGTATTAGCTGCATTGTGAATTAGGATTTTTTATTCTCATTTATGTTGCCTACGGGGACTGTATCAGTTGACTTTTGCTGTGTAACAAATCAGTCTAAAATTGATAACTTTGAAACAATAATCATTGTGTTTGTTCACAATTCTGTGGGTCAGCAATTTGGGCTTGGCTTTGTTGGGATGAGTCTGTTCCTGGTTTTTTTGGCTGGGCTCACTCATGTTTGCCATCAAGCCAGGGGCTGCTGATCTCACTCACACGTCTGGCCGTTGGCTGGCTATTGGCAGGGACAGTGGAGGTCACTGGGTCATGTCCCACTTCTCATCCAGTAGGCTCAGCTGGGCTCATTCTCATGGTGGTAGTCATAGTGTTCCCAAGGACAGCAAGAGGGCCAGTCCTAGTACATGGGTACTCTTTAAGTCTGAGCTTATGCCACATTTGTTTGTTCCATTGACCAAAGCAAGTCGTATGGTTAAGCTCAGTGTCACTGGGAGAGGGGCTTTTCTCAAAGGCATGGATATGGGAAGGGAATTATTGTGGAGTCTTTTGCAAATAACCTACCACAGAGACACAGTTTCAACATGATAATGTATAGTAATAAAACAATATGCTTATATTCACATAACTTTCCAAAAAGGCTTACTGTAATCTAATGGTTCTACTTAGACATTACATGTAGACATTTAATAGTATTCAAATGAAATCCTATGCTGAACTATGGTTCTTGACACTACCACTACTGTTAATAAATATTTAATTTCATAATCATCCAATGAGAAAGGTATTACTCTTATTCCTTACATGTAAGGAAATTGAAACTTGGAGAAGTTGGACAACTTGCCCAATGTCACCATAGCTAAGGGGAGCTGTATTTGGGGAGCTGTAAGGATATATTAATTTAATGTGTACATGGGACTTAGTTTGGAGACTTCCACAGTATTCCGTGAGTATATGAACACTATATTCATGTAAAATACTAATAGTCTCTCATGTTCAATTATTACTTTTTAAATTTTATTTTGAAAGTTAGACCACGTATAGCTATAAAACTAAAAATGTGCTAACGTATTAAATTTCCCATTGAGAACATCTCTAAAATTGGTTCTACATTTTGCTTTAACTGGAAGTGACTGCAAATACAATCCAAACTCCAGTTTGCAGAGAAGTCACAGAACTTTGCTTACTATTAAATAATCAAAACTTTTCAAGGACCAGCCATTAAGTTGGGTCATTAAATCTGAAACTACATTATCAGAACACTAAATTACTGGATAGCCTCCACTTCTTATTTTTTCAATGATGACCAAAGAATGTCTTTATCAAATCTCTGTGTATGTCATTGATCATTTGTTTAGATTTAAAGTAAAAGGCTTTATTTGAGGGAGGAAGGTTAAATTCTACGTATGGAATCCATATCACTTCTGCGTCAAGCACACGTCGAGAAAAGAATAGAAATGGAAATCGTACTGAAACAAAGAATCTTCGAAAGGATATCTCAAGGAAACGAGAAACAGGTTTTTGCTCCATTTGATAACATTCTCCTCTGTCTTCCTGAATGGAGTCTGAGAAAATATTAAATGTCACATCAGTCGTTGAATGATAACTTTTAGATTTAAGTTTGGTGTGAATGTCTCATTAATTCTGTGATTGCTCTGCTCTCTTAGAATTAACTTGACATAAAAGAAGGAAGAAGGCACAGTGGAAGGGCTGGTGTATTCCAGTTTAGTTCGTTAAAACTCTGTTAGACGAGAGTGGCAGAGAGAAGCAGAGGGACGTCAGTCTGGCCTTCTTTTTTCAAGGCTACTTTTGGTTTTATACCAAACTCTGTCTCAACAGTCAGCCCCTTGAGTTAGTGTGGTATTATGGCACAATCGACTTCCCCGCCCTTCCTATGTGTGTATCGACAGTGGTTGCAGATTAAGGTAAAAACATGGATGAAGATGATTGGGAATGTTTCACATAAGAATTGATTTTGATGAGTAACTTTAGCATCAGTTTATACAAGCATTTCTCAGCTGGGCCAACTGTCACTTGGCAATTCTGGAGGTATTTCTGGTCTTTACCACGCGCGGTGGAGGGGTGTTACTGGCCTCTAGTGAGTAGAGGCCAGAGATGTCGCTAATCATCCCACAATGCACAGGACAGTCCCCCACAACAAAGAATTATTGAGCCCCAAATGTCAATAGTGCTGAGATTGAGAAAATCCCGATTTATGTCACAGGAATGTCACTCCAGTTCTAATTTCTTAAACAATCCACATACAGAGCCATTGGTGTAGATGGCTATCTCAGCGATACTTTAGGAGGGATTTTGTGTGTGTGCGTGCGCACGCAGGGGATTAAATTAGGTTATTTCTGAAATCCATTAAACTATAAGATACTATGCTTTCCATTTATTTGACTCTCCTTGGGGCTGCCATATTACAAGATGCCCAAGGAATGAGTGAAAAGCAGCAGATATGAAGCGCAAGTTTGCGTACCACATCTTAGAATGGCACATAGCATTACTGAGGGGGCTGCCTACTCATCCTCATGCATATGTAAGGAGAACAGCACAGGAGGGCTTTTCAGCTCTTTCTGGATAGTGTTTATTAGTGAAGCTTAGTCATTTTATTCATATTTATATATCTAAAAACTGGAAGTTCAATGCCTTGGTTAAAAGATTAGCTATGACCTGTTATCCTAAGGCAATGGTTTTATGGGTGCACATATCTGTCCAAATTCATCAGATCGTGCAATTTAAATATGCAGTTTATCGTGTCTAAATTAGTTCTTCATCACACTGTAAAAACACAATGCACATTAACATTCTCCAATCGTAAAGGGTTCAAACAATGTATGCCTGTGGTAAAACAGTCCTTCACTCCTCACTCCCACCCCCTTTGCCAAGGTCGCAACTGTTAACAATTTGATCTAAGTTTAAATACATATACACATGTTTTAATGTAATATGTAAAAATGGTCACATGAATAAGATCACAAAACTTTTTGCTTGCTTTTCTTCACTTTTCATCATGTTGTGGAGATCTTCCTGCAGGTGTACCTCATTCTTTATTGATAGCTACATAGCATTTCATAATGTGACTGTATCATCAATTACTTATTATTTAGGCTAATTTTTTTCTCTTTCACAAACAGCACAAAAAATCTTTCTAAAAAAATTTATTTTAGAGGGCGAGAGAGAGTGAGTGTGCGCGTGCACAGTGGGGAGGGGCAGAGGGAGAGAGAATCTTAAGCACAGAGTCCGATGTGGGGCTCGATCTCATGACCCTGAAATCATGACCCTGAGAACATGACCTGAGCCAAAACCAAGAGTCGGACGCTTAACTGACTGCACCACTCAGGTGCCTCCAAAAATCTTTGTATATAAACATGAATCATGTTATAAGTTTAATTTTTAGAGGTAGGATTGCTGAGTAAAAGCAAACATATCCTTAAGATTTGGGTGGCTACTGTTAAATTGCTTGCTGCAAAAGACTAAGAACTTAGCCTCTTCAGAGTATTCAGGAGAGCCCATTTATGACAACTTTGACAATAAAGAGTATTATAAATCTCTTAAGTTTTGCCAATTTGACAGGCAAAAATGAGTTTTATCAGCAAAAATGAAGGTCTTTGTTTTGTTATTTTGTGTTGGAATTTCGGTATTTCTATTAATTTTTACATAGTCTTTGCATGTTATGGATACCAACTCTGTGTTACATGTTTATAAAATATTATCTGTGAATAGTCAGAGAATGACCATATGATCCAGCAAGTCCACAGCTGGTTATGTGCCTCAAAGAATTGAAAGCCAATGTGCACAGTAGTCTTACTCATTCACAAAAGGTAGGAGCCAAAGGGGTGAAGACCACCTGAGTATCCATCATCGGGTGAATGCACAAATGAAATGTGATATATATACACAATGAAATATTATCCAGCCTTAAGAAGGAAGGAAGTTCTCAGGGTGTCTGGGTGGCTCAGTCAGTTAAGCAACCGACTCTTGATTTCGGTTCAGGTCATGATCTCAGGGTCCTGGGATTGAGCCCAGCAAGAGGATTCTCTCTCCCTCTGCCCCTCCCCCCACGTTCTCTCCCTCTCTCTCTAAAATAAATAAATAAGTCTTTAAAAAAAAAAAGAAGGAAGTTCTGAAACCTGCTACAAAATGGATGAACCTTGAGGAACCTATGGTAAGTGAAATAAGGCAATCACAAAAGCCAATACTGAATTATTCCTCTTAAATGACGTACCCAGAAAAATCAAATACCCTGGTGGTTACCAGGGGCTGGGGAAGGGGAGAAATGAGGAGTTACTGTTTAATGGGGACAGAGTTTCAGTTTGAGGAGATGAAAAAGTACTGGGGATGGATGGTGGGGATGGTTGCACGATGATGTGAGTGTGCTTAATGTCACTGAGCTAGCCGCTTATAAAGAGTTAAACTAGTAAGTTTTATGTATATTTCACCATATTAAAAAGTGGGAAAAACATATAAATATGTTGTATTGGAATAAACAGATATATAATACATTAAAAATATATATTAAACATTTTCTTCTGATTTGTGAACATTAGTTCTCTTCCCAATAATTTGAAAGGTTACTTTTATAATAAACTATATTTCTATATAGATAAGGATCTGTTTCTAAACTATGTGCTCTTATTGGCCCATTTTTAAAATTGTCACATTGGTTTAATTATTATAGCCTTAGAGTATACTTGATGGTTGACAGTACAGGGCCATAGTTTTTGTTGTTTTTTGAATGTTTTTAATCTTGAAATACTTGTTTCATATGAATTTTAAAATCAGCTCATCAGCTTCTATCTTGAAAATTATTGTTGGAATTGCACTGAATTTACAGATAAGGCTGTCTGGTGAGATATAGCCTAGTACCCAGGGAATTTTGATTAATCACACTTTTCTTCGTTTTCTGAATATAACAATCAATTTTTATTATTAAAAATTACTCTTATTGATAAAGTGTTTTGTAACTGCTTATGCTTAAAATCCTTCTCTAATTGTTCTACAGTTTTCTACATACAGTACTTCATCAGTAGTAGTAATCAAAAAACTGCCCTCTTGCATGCTACAAGCTAATAAGTATTCCCTACTATCTTGTCTATTAGCTATTTATTAATTTTGTCTTTATTGAGAAAATGATTTAATTTTTATAAAGAATAAATGGATTTTTGGCTCTCCAACAAATAGAGTGATAACGCGAATGTATGGTATGTTTTTCTCTTAAATACATGTGTTTGGATTTTCAAGGGTAGCTCTGTCAAGAAACTATTTCTTGAAGCAATCTAATTATTTTAACCTGATTTTCCAGGTGAACGGATTTTCATACTCACAAGGAAAAAGCAGTCTTTGTAGAAGCAAAAAAGGAAGCTAATGTTAAATGAACATCAAACCCCAGAGAGGAGACCACAGTATCACTTTATTGGTGTTGCAGATATATTTGTTTGTTTCCAAATACCACTTTGGAACTTTCCATATGTCACTTACTGTAAAATTTCCCTGGTTATGGCATTTTATGAAATCCTCAGTGCCTCCTAGGATAAAATTCACCATCCTCAGAGAGGCATTCAGGAAGGCCTTCCTCCTCATAGAACTTCCCGGAAGGATGTGGCCTTCTGTCTCCCACACCAGAAATTCAACTAACTCATTAATTTGCTTGGCATATTAATCCTTTGGTTTCAACAAAGTGGGACTACGTCAACTGGTGGATTTGGTGATTTTTGCTTTCTGTAGGCCACTGTGTCTCTGTCTGTCTCTCACACACACTTACACATTCACATTCCTACACCCACACTCATGCTTTCCTCCCCTTCTCTTTGCACTGTGATAACCTCATTTTTCACTGTGGCTTTGACATTAGTTGTTTACGTATCTGAGTCCATCTCTAAGCTGCTCCTCCCACCCTCTCGTAAGCTTCTGGAGGGCGGACAACGTGTCTCCCTTGACTCTGTATCCTCAGCATCCAGCAGTGTGTCTGGCATCTCCAGAAAGTGAGCAAAAAATACTTGTGGAGCCAATGAAGTCAAGGACAGCTGCTCAGGTAACGCACACATTGCTTTCTGGTTCCCCTTCAGAGGAAGAAGGCCAGATCCATGGTTTCTTTCGTAATAAAACGATTCTTGACATAGATAGCCCTTCTCCTATGTCTTTCCTAGAATGCTAACTTGACATTTGCGCAAAAGGTAAATCGGTGTGTCTGGCCGTGGTGGGGAGGGAGTTGTCACTCCTGATGGATGACAATGCACTGGAGTCTGATCCCCAGCAACCTGTGGCATTTCCCATCTGTGCTTAATATCACTCCGTGTCTGTTCGGAACGTGGAACTATCCCAATGTTCTGAACGGAGACATTTTTAAAGGAAGAGCTTGTTGTTACCTACTCACGCCAGAGAAAATTATTTAGACGAAAATACCGTGGCTGAAGCCACACAACGCTCTCTCTTTCTCTCTCTCTCTCTCCAGCACTACCTCATGTTACATTAAGGTATTCCTGGCAGACTTTCTTGCTGATGATTTTAGCCACAGTCTGAGTAATGTCTGCCCGCCTGCACGTTGTAAAGTGATCTCCCTTTATTAGATGAGGTCTTGAATGAAGGGCGGTGGTATTGTGTCTTCCTGGGTCAGTAACTTCTGTCTTTCTACCACCTCTCTGCTCCCTGCAGACAGTGGGTGCCGAGGAGAAGGATGCTGTGGAAGGAAGGGGTCTGCTCAGCCACAGCCTTTTCCACGCAAAGAAAGGCTTTTCATTGTGACTAACGCAGTCATGTCCAGTTAGCGTGGAAGAGTTTTGAGGGTTTCTTGCCCTCGCCCGTTTTTAGTAAGGCTTCTAAAATGGAGCCCTACATAGCACAGGTGGGGAACATATAATTAATACGCACTTGGGAATGTCAGCTGTAAATGTAAATCTGGGAGTCTTAATGCGTCCTGGAATCCTGCAGGTTCCGTGGAATGATTTTTTTTTTTCACGGATATAAAAACAAGTTGTAATTTATTTTTATAATAAATGACTAGATATGTTGAGAAAATAATTTCCAAATAGATGTGTCCTCATTGAACCAGAAATAGTATGTGAACTCTTCAGCTTACTATGCATTTTTGACTGGAAACCAAAAAAAAAAAAAAAATTGTGTTATTTATAAAGGCTCAAGAGACTGTCAAAATAGAGTGCTCATTCTCTCTAGTGATGGTTAGCCTTTTTTTCCTTTTACACGGGGATTGTTAATTTTAACGTGAGACAGGCATACACAAATGTCTCCATCACCAGAAGCGGGTGGTAATAATTGAGACCTGTGGTAAATTTATCATATCCTTTTAAAATGTACATATGTAATAATGTTTGGCTTGTTCTCTGAGAGTATCAGACCACTGCAAAGTTTTTATTAAAAATATTTAATAAAGCAACAAATGCAAAATACTTTTAAGGTTAAGAAGAAGTACAGATAATGACCGTGTGAAGGAAGGGCACACTCTCTAAATGACACTGTCCCCTGCCTTGTTACTGAGCATTTTATCACACAATGGGACAGCTGTGTCCCGTGGCATTGGACTGATGGTTCTGAAAGTCAGGGATGATGACAGAGTTAGGCTTACAAATGAGATATTGAAACTTCTGTGTCAAGTGTGTGTAAAAATAGGTATTTATGTACAACCAAGCTTATATATGAATATAATAGTTAATGAGGCATACACAAGGCAGGTGATAGCAAATGATTGCTTCCATAAAGGGTATCTGGGTAGCTGGGGCACCCAAACATCCTTCTGTGCTTTTTAAATTCTCTATCTACTTTCTTAATTTCGTAGCAATTTATAAAAAAAAATGTTCCAAGTAGATTAGTCCAATTTCTGTCACTTTAAAAAATCAAGCCAAATAATCAAGCTAAAAAAATAAAAAGATAAACTCAAAGGATTTGTGCTCTTTCCCTCTGCTCTTCTCAAATATTTGGTTAGTACCTGAGCCTGGAAGGCAGTATGATGTAGGGGCACTTAATTTCCATGGATTACTATAGAAATACCCAGTTAATTAATAAGAATCCAAGGTTATTTAATTGTATTCCCAGAGCCCAACAAATGATCAAAACCACAAAATACTATGAAGCAGTTATTACTATTTCACAGATGGGATAAGTAAGGCTCAGCAGGTGAACTAGTTTGCCCAGGGTCACAGAGAGAGTTTGCTACAGGAGATAAACTACAGTGACATTTCTGCCCCGGAGCAGTTTAAACTAGTGAATGGTCTCGATCCTTTGTAAAACCCTATGGGTGGGACGATTTACACTTTAGTCGTAAGAAGATACAACATTGAAACTTTCAAACACATCTTCTACGGAACGGAGTTTTTCATACTCAGAAGGCTATGCAGATTGTCCTCGGCGTGCTTCAAGCAGGTTATAAATTATAACAACTGTTTATGTCCCCAAGTATCTATTTGAAATGTACTAAAGTAGTTTCCCTAAAAACGACTCTTGTAAAGTCAGGCTTTTAAGAGTGGTAAACCATTTGTGGCATTTTTTTTTTTATCGGATTTTTTTTTTTTATGTTCATAATTTTATTTTAATCTACCCCTTTGTTGTTTTTGCTGTTTCTAAATTATTCATTAGTTCTATAATGGGTTTTATTTTGTTTTTTACTTTATTTTCCTAAGTCTACAATATCCCTTTTTATATTTTTTTATTATGTTATGTTCATCACCATACATTACATCATTAGTTTTTGATGTAGTGTTCCATGATTCATTGTTTGCGTATAACACCCAGTGCTTCATGCAGTACGTGCCCTCTTTATTTTTTTATTTTATTTTTTTTTAAAGATTTTTATTTATTTATTCATGAGAGACAGAGAGAGAGAGGCAGAGGGAGAAGCAGGCTCCCAAGGAGCAGAGAGCCCGATGTTGGACTCGATCCCAGGACCCTGGGATCATGACCTGAGCCGAAGGCAGACGCTTAACCATCTGAGCCACCCAGGTGCCCCAACGTGCCCTCTTTAATACCCATCACTGGGCTAACCCATCCCCCGACCCCCCTTAATGGATTTTTAAAAAATTTTTTATTGTTATGTTCATCACCATACATTACATCATTAGTTTTTGATGTAGTGTTCCATGATTCATTGTTTGTGCATAACACCCAGTGCTCCATGCAGAACGTGCCCTCTTTAATACCCATC
>NC_138374.1:71648296-71650796 GCF_054177405.1 Leptonychotes weddellii
ACACACACACACACACACACACACCACGTCTTCTTTATCCATAGAGCCCAAGTTCTAAGCTGCAACACTCTATCACCTTGGAATTGGGCAAGTTCCATCTTAGTTACGGGTGAGTCCTTTCAAATAGAAATCAGTGAACCTGTCCTAAATTAGAATAGGATCTTTGTTAAAAGAGTCTTAGAGCCAGCACTCAACTGACCTCCTGAGAAGTGACCAACAAGCTCTTGTATCCAGCACACACACTTGGGTGTGCTTATGGCGCTGGGATTTTCTCTGGTGGTCCTGCTCTTGAGATTGTCATATACCAGTCTTTCCCTTTGCTTCCTTCCCACCCTTCTTATGTCCTAGGCGGGGCTGATGAATAGGGTGGTTGTGACCATGATCTTGGTTGCCTCCTTTGGACACCATTCATTATATATCCTTTGCCTTTTGCCTTGCAGACCACTCATGCTAATCCCTTTGTTCCTACCAACCCTCCCATTGAAAGGAATCCATTACTAAGTGACAATATATCAATATGTTAACTGGCTATCCTTTCCAGATTAACACAGTAATCGTTTAAGAGCTTCTGGGAGAAGCCATTCATTTAGTTTGCTCAGATGAGTAATATTTATGACAAGAGTTTAAGGGGAGTCAGGCTGAGGAGGACAGGGGAGGGTTTTAATGCAGGATGGCTTGTCAGCATCCTGGGGACTCACCACATGTCATTGGGAGAGGACAGATTCTGAACGTAAGCACTTCACACCTCCTGTTGGTCAAAGCTGTACACTGCCTTTACTGACGCGAAAATGGAGCAAACTATCCCTGAAGTGCCTTTTAAAGGATAGCAGAAATGGGAACCTGGAAGATAGTTCAGGTTTCTTAATTTTGCATCAGGACTAGACTTGGTGAATTGATGTCTTCAACTTATCTGTCTGTACTTCTTATTTAAGACTGATTCACTTTGCTTCGAGATCGGCTCAGGGTCTGGAATCACGTACATTTTCCAGATGTATTTGTAATATACCAGGAATTCTTGCTCCATTTGAATCATTGATCTATGTATAGGTTGAAAGTTCACACCTAATCACATATTCATTAGAAATTGGACTGACCCTCATGAGACTATTTCCAGCAGACCTGAAAAAACAAACGATGTCCTATCTTCTTCCTCGTTTTCTAAGTGCCCTCTCTCCCTACAGTGTAGGACAGGCTGAGTGTGCACTGAAACCCTTTCTCTTGATCAGATTTTCAGGTGATTTTGTAGTTTCTCAGAGCATGAATACTTATTTTCATTTGCCATTGAGAATGGGCTTATCAGAGTTCAGGACCCTGTCTTATCTAGGATTCTTGTAGCTCTTGGACGTTACTGTGAGTTTGGAGATAAACCAGGGATAGCATATCCTGTTTCACAAAAGTGAAAGCTCAGAAGTTTGGGAATTGTCAAAAAGGAGTCCTGACCTTGAGTCTACCTTTGTTGGTGCCACACTGTTGGATCCCTGAAGAGAAAAGGCTATATGTATATGGTTGTGTGTGTGTGTGTGTGTGTGTTTACTCTTACACTTACGGTAGTTCTTATTTTGAAATTCCTCTTTGTTGGTCCAAATCAGTTTTTTGTAGAATGGAACATTTACTTCTTGGGCTGTTATGATAAAATAGATTGTAGCACCTTGCAGTTTGTCAAATTCTTGTGCTTGGTACTGGGCACACAGTCCAAGACTGCTTCCCAGAACCAGTTCAGAGAACCAAGTTTTGTTGCTCCTTGCGGAAGTACACCTTCTCCTTTCACCCACTGACGATTTTTCACTTCCTTTCCTTTGTTCTTGGGTCTGCCTGTGTTATCTCTCTCTCTTTTGGGTCCCCTTGTTTCTCTGTTTCAGCTTAACATCTGTAACTCCTGCCAGATCAGTTTCATGTGCAAAAATCATAAAACAGCAAACATAGAACAGAGTTCTTGCTCAAAATGCTACTCTAGCCTTTTAAAAACTATCATAACTTCAAACGGTTCAGGTATTATACAATTTGAATTCCCTGAAGTTTAAAAAAAATCTATTGTTCATATTGAAATATAAAACACTTTAAAATATTGGCTCTATAAAAAATGGGTATTTCCAGAAAATGTATATCTTTGAAATAAACTTGTTTTATTATATGAAGACGGATGGTGGATGTAGTCTCCTTATTTTACTTAGTGTTCTTAAACAACAAATGCCTTTTTAAAAACTCTTAACCTTACTCCTCACTGCTCACTAAACATTATTGGGGGATCGCAGACTTCATTGTGCATCATGTTGCTTTTTATTCTAAACACTTCCATATTGTTTCCTATATATGAATATAATAGAAACCCATGCTACCTGGGGAAATAGTGTAGTTTTAAATTCAATCAATATAAAGTTTATGTGGACTAGGAAGTTTTAAAATACTATCTGTAATTTGTCCTGTCCAGTGAACTAGCTGTGTTAGCTGTATGTTTATCTGTTTTTAGTTTAATCCCCAAAGGTTAATCTGTTGATACCAG
>NC_138374.1:71653296-71687818 GCF_054177405.1 Leptonychotes weddellii
CCCCGCATCTACTAAAGAAAGGGAATCCTTAAGATCTGGATGTAGGTGTCCTCCAAAAGGGAGAAAAAAGCCCTGCAGGGAGAGGGAAGGAAGGAGAGAGAGGGTGAGATTTCAAAATTGACCACAAGATGGCAGCAGAAGTATAATATTTGGGCAGTTGGGACCGCTAGTAGCTGGGAATGCCCTTTGGTTGGCGTTGAAAACATACTCCCAAACATGCAACTTTCTTAATGTCAGCATTCACGTGTTTGGAAAGCGTTATCACTGAATGCATGTAGTATAACCATTTCCCAATTAGTAGTGATTTGGGGGAATGTATTAAAAAAGCCCAAGCGCCGTGTTCTTCTGCAGTGTTTCCCTTTAACAAAAGGGAGGCAAATCGAGTGCTTGGCATGGAGAGGTCTTTGAACATTAATATTGGTCTGAGGGAAATTCCTAAAACCCCTCAGAGACCTCTGGGCTCTGATTTGCCCGAGAGGAGACAACCCAGAGAAATAATGGGAAATTAATAGTAGTAAGAAATACATGTGTGAGGAGACAGAATTGAGATTTTCTACTCCCTTCTCTGCCCGCCCCCAAGAGATAAAAGACAATTATTATAAGAAAAAGAGCAACTGTTAGAGGAAACTTCTAGTAGCTTCTAATAGGTTGTTTGATTTTCTTGGTACTTCCGTGATTCTAGAATATAATTAAGTAAATCTTACTATGGCCCCTTGCTTGGTGAGGTCCTTCGTAGAAAAACTTTTGAATAATCTAGTTAATGATTACTTATACGCATCTAAATTTTTTTTTTTTTAAGATTTTATTTATTTATTTGACAGAGAGAGAGACAGTGAGAGAGGGAACACAAGCAGGGGGAGTGAGAGAGGGAGAAGCAGGCCTCCCGCCGAGCAGGGAGCCCGATGCGGGGCTCGATCCCAGGACCCTGAGATCATGACCTGAGCCAAAGGCAGTTGCTTAACCAACTGAGCCACCCAGGCGCCCCTACGCATCTAAATATTTGCAAGAGAAAAACAACGTGTTTTTTTCTTTCTTCCTGGGATGCCCTAAATGTAAACTGCCTGTCAACAATTTTAGGGTAAAAAAGGAACTAGTCTGTAGTCTGACCCACCACAAAGGGATAAATTGTGGGTCACCTCTAATGGACTGGACGTTTTTGGATCAATAATCCCTTGGAAAGTGCCATTCAGACTTCCTGTAAGAGGCTGTTTCATTCAGTCTGTGACCCCTGTCCTGTGAAGGCCCTCCAGGGAACCGCAAGGGAAGTAGTCTCGCTGATGGCATCCTTTGTGATTTAACACTGAAGAGTCATGTACTCACTTTGGTCTGCCTCAGTAACCAAGGGCCAGTGCCGACATGAAGTGGTACTTTGGGTCAAAAGAAGTCGGTTTTGAATTAATGCGATGACTTGGCCTCTTTAATTGGTTCCTTTGCTCAGATATTGTGTTAGACTGTACTTAGATAAGCTTGCAAGATGGCAAATAGAGAAAATTTAAAACAGCGCACAAATTGATATCCTATGTGACAACCAATTGCCTTTGTAAGACGTGTTTTGAAATTCCGTGGTGCATGTATTTGAAGCTGTCAGCACATAAAACATGCTGTTTGGGGCAAGAATTTATATTTTTTCTAGGCGAGGGAAGAAAATGTTACATAGTGTAGGACCCTGAGAAGGGATGAAGAGTAGATCGAACGTAGGGCGTTCTCTCTGTTTTGTACAGGACCGAAGAAGCAAAGCTAGTCACTGTTAGACACGGGGAGCAGGGGGTAAGTAGTGTTATGTTTTGCTTTCTCTGATCTTCCTGGTTTGTTATCAGAGCAAGACAAATTCCCCAAGTAGAGAGGCAGGGTTTCAGGTAGCCTGCCTTGAATATTTCGGGTTATCCAGCCTCACCGTCTGGCTCAGAACATCACAGGGATGCCCACGGTAGTGGAGACATGCCGTGGACTTGCTGGGCTTTTGATATTAGAGCAATCGGAGAAAGAATATTCGTTCTTTCTCACCATGTTCATACCATGTTCAAATCTGGATACGCTTTTTGATACTTAAGAACATGCACCACATCTCAGATGTGCTGACTTTCATCTTTTCTTAGGGTGTGTCTACTTCCTTTGTTGTTTTTTTTTCTAAGATTTTATTTATTTATTTGAGAGAGAGCAAGGGTGTGCAAGAGGGAGGAGGTGGGGGCAGAGGGAGAGGGAGAAGCAGACTCCCCCGCTGAGCAGGGAGCCCGATGGGGGGAGGGAGGGCTGCATCCCAGGACCCCAGGATCATGACCTGAGCTGGAGGCAGACGCTAATCCACTGAGCTACCCAGCCATCCCTCCTTGATTGTTTTAATTGCCAAAGTAATGCATGCTGGTTGTCAATAAAAGACAATATTTAATATTTCCCCCCCCCCAACATTCCCCACCTGTCCTCCACAGGCAGCCAGTGTTAACTTTTCTGTATGTTTATGCAAACCTTTATATAGAGAGAACTTCCCTGCCCATTTGGACTTTTTTGTTTCTTGCTGGTTTTTCTAACTGAAGTGGAATTATTCCATAATATTCCTCAGTAAACTGTGGGTTTTTTGTTTGTTTGTTTGTTTTTTTGCTTACTAATAGCTCCTAGGGTTCTTTCCAGAAGAGTCCGTGTGGGTATTTTTAATGGCCACGCACTATTCCATAGTATCCGTGTATTCCTGCTTGTGGATGTGGAGGGTTATTTGTTTTGTCTGTTTGCAGGTATAAACAAGGCTTCCACTAATATTCTCGTACACGTTTTCTCAACTGTCTTTTACTTCTGTAGGGGATTAAATCCCAAAAAGTGAGAGTGCAAGGTTGAAAAAGTTGCTAATTTTCAATGTGACTTTCTCAGTTTATGTGATTATGCATACACTTTCCATGTCAGATAAATGAGCCCTAGCCCTTTCTAGTAAAAATAAAAGGCATGCTGGTGGCATCGATGCAGTTAATTTTCTACATTAAAGAAAGAAGTTTTGAAAATCAGACCTACGACTGTAGCAGTCACGTGTGGACAGTTCTTATTTATTTCTTTTTTATACTCGAGCTGTATTCATGAGAACATGCTCTTTGAGGCATTGTTTACTTTTCAGATTTATAAAGTACAGATTTATAAAATACTTTTCATATTGTGCTTTTGGCTTGATTTTTTTTTTTCTTCTCTAAAGTGGAAGAAAATTCCTGAATTCCTACAATGTAATTATTTTGCAAGTAAGAATTAAAATTGTTTGCATATATTGCTCTTAAATAATGAGAGTCTCTCTTTAAGGATTATAATGATTTGTTTTTCTTTCATCAAAATACATTTTTGATACATGGAGGATTCTGAAGAACTTGATCCCACTTGGGAAAATAACAAATTCCAAGTCACTCAGCTACAGTTTTTTTTTTTTTTTTAAAGACTAGTAGGAAGATTTGGACATATATGGTATTGGAACTACTCAGTGGAGTTTTCTTTTTATAGGATGGCAACCTCTGGTAGAGTTTTCTTTTCTTTCCTTTTTTTTGATCATTGTTATGATATTGGACTAGATTTATGGAAAGATAGTTTTGTAAATATTTATTTGGGTCCAAATTCAGACATATTAAAGGTAATCAATCATGAGGTTGAAGCTACGAAGGGAAATACTTTTTGGAGAGTAGGACGAGCAAATTTCAGAAATTTTAGCTCAGTCTTATAGAGAAATGACCTCAGGATGTGTCATGATAATTAAAACAGTGGGCTTTGGAGTCGTGGACCTGGGATTGAACTCTGGTTCCTCTTGCACACATTGGCCTTGTGATTTTATTTTCTTTCTTTCTTTTTAATTATTTATTTGACAGAGAGAGACACAGCGAGAGAGGGAACACAAGCAGGGGGAGTGGGAGAGGGAGAAGCAGACTCCCCGCTGAGTAGGGAGCCCGCTGCGGTACTCGATCCCAGGACCCTGAGATCATGACCTGAGCCGAAGGCAGATGCTTAACCAACTGAGCCACCCAGGCGCCCCGGCCTTGTGATTTTCAATGAACTACTTCTCTCTCTGAGCTTTGGTTTCCATGTCTATAAAGTAGGGATCATGATACTTCTCCCCATAGGCTTTGTAGATGGGAGATACTCCGTACCTGTTTGTGGAGTAACAGAAGGCGAATGCTAAGTGCTAATAAGTAAACTTGCTAGCCAGTGGGTGGCCAATGCAAAGCTAAAAAGTTGTAGGGATTTTTCAAAACTTCAGTTCTGGTATTAACAATTACAGAACCTCGTGCCTAGGAAGGATTTTAGGAGATAACTTTGTTGTTCATCCCCTTTGATTAACAAAACATTAATGGCAAAAAATCAAGCAAACATCTAAGGTTCAGAAAGATGGTGATTTGCCAAAGACGTGAAGCTTGTCAGTGACAAAGCAGAGATCCTATCACGCACATCTCTTATTTACCATTGCGGCTCTCCTTAAACCATTTGAAGCATCCACAGTGATGAGTGAGAGGTGGGAAACTAGACTTTTATGAACCAAGACACAAGTGGAAAGGAGATGAGTAGAATGTGGTTTCCATGTTTTTAGAAAAATAAAATGTAGATGGATGATCGGGGAGATCAAAGGCAACTGCGTGCCCAGTGTGGCACCCCGCCGGTCCAGAAGCACCTTTGTGTAAGTTTCTTACAGGTCGTGGGTTGGGATGAACCATGGCCAGGGATTGCTCATGAGGGCTGATGAGACAGCAGGGACACGGAGTGCACCAGCTCCCTCGGGCTCTGGGAGAGCCTGGATACTCTGGGGGAGCTGCTCAGAGTGGAGGTCCTGCACAGCGGGGGCATCCCCATGCCAGAGGTTAGTGACAGAGCTGTCAGACTCCCTTAGCCGGAAGTTCCTTCCCCAGGGGCTTGTCTGTTGCTGCTCTTGTTGCCTTATCATTGTTCCGTGCTCATGAATGATGATCACTTCCCGTATCCAGTGGAGCTGCAGGTCTGGAGACTTGGGTGGAGAGCCTTTGTAGCTGTTGCAGCAGAGCTGTAGACTTCACCCGACAAGCCCCAAGCCCGGAGGGTACAGGTACTCTCACTGAGCGTCCCTGTGTGTCTGTGTCCGTCTCCCGAAATCAACATGAAGCTTACACGTTTGTGTATTCTCAGTGCCCATTGGCAAATTATAGGCTGGTATGGACTGTATCTGAACTTGGCAGTTTGGACAAATATTATTCCAGATTTTATTTCAGTGTGATGTGAGGAGGCGTCTGAAGTATGCAGGAGACCCAAAGCCTGGATTTTTCTGTCCTTGCCTCCCTGGCATGCAGTGTGCATCCCAGCCTCAGCCTCCTCCATGGCTGCAAATCTCATCGGGCTTGTTGAGAGGATTAAGTGAGCTCAGGCACCTAGTAATGGTTTAGTTAGTGCCTTGTATAGCCCTTCAGTAAGTGTTAGCTCCCATTGTTATTATTCACTTTTTCTGACTTCATTCACCAAGTATATAATGACTTTTGACTCTGGACCCATTCATATTCTTCCATGATTTCTGAATCCATACTTGGTTTTATCTTTTGCTTGTTAGAATAGCTCTGACCCAATTTTCGGAGTCATTATCCGAATCAAAAATGGCACTCTGACATGCTATATTTAGGACTTATTTTTCATTTGTAATGTTGTCTCAGTTCTCTTTCTACAGCTTTCATGCCCCTCCCCCCACCCCATCGTATTAGAAACGTGGTACTCTTGCACTGTCTTTGGCTGTGTTACGGCCCCCTCTGCAGTTACCTGCTCTCTGAGTGAATAACCCTGGGGTGTCTCAGATTATGCATTGCATAGTCATCACCCGGGGACTCTTCCTAAAATGCACTTTCTGATTCAGCAGGTCTGGGGAGGGGCCAGAGGTTGTGTAGCTGAAGCTGATGATGCTGGTCTTTAGATCCTTATGTGGCAGAGGATCGGCCAAAGGTTTTCTCTGGCTCCTTCCTGTTTTCCTTTTTCTTCCTTTTCTTTTTCCATGCAAGTTAAGTTTTTGTACACAAATGAAGGACAATCAGATACACGAATGCAAGCTAATGTGTTCATGATGCATTAACATGGATTACATTATACGATTAACTCCTTACCTGAGAAAGCGTAGAGCTTCTCAGTAAGAAGTACGTATGCACAGCTGTTCATTATACAGGCTCAGAGTGGAGACTGCACTTGGGTTTAAAGCCCCTCTTATATGGGTCATGTGGCTTAACCTCTGTGAACCTCAGTTTCCTGTTGGCAAAACAGAGATAAGAAGGCCCACCTCAAGTGAGGCTGCGCAGAAGACCGGTGGTAAGCATGCAGTAAGTGACTCCCATTGTTTTTGTAGTTTGAGTACTAGTGTTGTTCTGGAGACAAAAGCACATTTGTCCCCAACTGACAAATATGGTCCAGAAAGAACTTCAATTCAGAGAAAATGGGAAAGTAAGAAGCACTAATCCAGCATCAGTAAGAGCTCCCTGTGTGCAACGCACTTTATCGGCATGACCCGATCTGCTCTTCTCAGCAACACCATGTTTCCTCATGGGCTCTGCATAAATGAGGAGACTCGTCCAAACACGTCAAGTGGCTTCTTTGGAGGCTTGCTAGCCCAGGACTGTCTGGCTCTACGGCTAGCAGTGTGCTGGATATAGGCACAGCGGGTGCACAGGGAGGAGTACGTGTAAAGGAAAATGGTCCGGTTTGGACCCTTTGACCATTCCGACCATTCCAACACCCAGGGGCCCTTCAACCAAAGTATGTGTAAATCTCTAGTGTAAACCTCTACCTAGTTGTTACAAGAGACTCCTGGGCTCCATCCCAACAGATTCTGACTTCATAGGCTTGGGAAATTGGGGACCAGGACATTTTCCAGACCATCCTGGAGAAACATCTGTAGGTGAATCCTACAAGGATGGGTACTGGTTCCCTTGGGCTGCTGTAACAAATCACAAATTGGGGGGCTTAAAACAATAGAAATTTGCTCTCTCATAGTTTTAGACACTGGAAGCTGGATTCAAGAGTTGGCAGGGCGATCCTGTCCCTGAAGACGCTGAGGGAGGATGCTTCCTGTCCCCTTCCTCACCTCTGGCACTTGGTTGTAATTTTTGGCATTCCTTGGCCTGCAGGCGTGTCTCTCCAGTCTCTGCCTTTGCTCACATGGCTGTCTTCCCTCTGTGTGTGGACGACAGTTGTTGAAGGTAGGGACCACCCTCACCCAGGACACCTCATCCTGATTACCTCTGCCGAGACCCAGCTTCCAAATAAGGTCATGTTCAGAGGTTCGGGATGGACATGTTTTTTTGGGGGGTGCAATATTCAACTCAGTACGTGATACCAGCTGTTTTTTTTTTTTTTTTAAATTTTCCTTTAAGTCCAGGATATAAAGCTGTGACTTCTGAAGTTCGCTGAGCCCTGTGGAGAAGAGGTTTTAGATGAGATGAGGGGTGAAGGGCATTCATAGGTAATGATGCGGGGTTTCACAGAGGTCTTGTCACCTGCCATTTCTGTCTGCCCTCCCTTCCCCCTACCCCTTCTCTTATTTTTCAAAAGACACAGTTGTTGATCGATAGTCCTTTGGTTCAGATGAAAGTATTAGTCTCTTATGGTTCCAGGAAGTGTCATGGATCTCTGGTGGTTTATGGTTCTCTTATTTTCGCAGTATGGGTTTTATAAAGATTTACGGGGAACCAAAATTGGGCTTAAAATGAAAGGCAACTGGTGATTTTCATTTCTGTAGACTGTAGTTTTCCTACCTGTAATTTTAGGGGGACAGAAACTTTTATGCTGTCATTTCAACACTTCTCTATAATTTTAGTAAATTGTTTCCTTAGGGTTACGAAGAACAAGTGGAATAAACCTCAAATATGCTTATTATGGTAAAGAAGTTTTCTTTGGCACATTTATCTAAGCAATGTCAAAATACAAACTAATTTAGGAAAGCTTTAAATGTTTTAGTCAAAATTACACGTCGTAAAACAACAGGGTTATGTTTTGGAAAAAAACTGTTTTTAAATTGGCATTATTTTATATATTTAAAAGCCGGGTTTAAATAGTTCTCCCACTTTTACCCTAAGCTGAAGTACACGCACATATACTTTGTAACCTAGCTAACGAGTTTTCGTTAATGTGTCCTATAATAGGAATTATATTTCTACCACTAAGAATTTAAACTTCCTCTTAAACATTTAAGAAAAGCTCAGGAGACAGTGCGAATTAGCTAGTCTTATTGGTGATTTGGTTTTATATAAAATAAATGATGTAATAAAAGAAGTTCAGGTATCATTTGAAAACATAATTTTAAAATTTATGATAATAGGGTATTTTTTTGTTGGAATATATTTAATCCTCAAACACTCTTCCTCCAAGATGCTTCAAGGAATCCAGATTCCTAGGCATGATTTGGGGTTTCTGGATGATACTGAATATTTAATGATGTACTGTTCAATATGGACTCATTGAGGCCTTTTTGAGAGAAAAATCTATCTGAACACTCATGCTACCGAGACAGAAGTATCTGTTCTCCATTCTTCTCAAGGTTGTATATGCGTTTGTTTTGTTTGCTTCCTGTCCATCTGCCATCTGACTGATTGACTGATTTTTTAAAAATTTTATTTATTTATTTGGAGAGAGAGAGTGAGGAGGGGGCAGAGGGAGAGGGAGAGAGAGAATCTCGAGCAGACTCTATGCTGAGCGCAGAACCCGACACAAGGCTTGATCTCATGACCCATGAGATCATGATCTGAGCCAAAATCAAGAGTTGGGCACGTAACCAACTGAGCCAACCAAGCACCCCCTGATATATATTCATTTTAAGAAAGTTTTTCTCATTGCTGGATGAGCTCAATAATTCAAATGACCATTTCATTTCATAGAAACTTTCCTGGAAATATCCAAGTGCCTTTAGTAGTGGGAAGAAGGGTCAACAAAGGTTCCCAGCCACTGGAAGAGGTGTTTGGCCCCTGTTTTGTGGAAATTTTCCAGGGCTGTCTTTTGTACTAAGTTATATAAAGGTAGTTGAAAGGGTAGTTGCGGAATTCTATGGAAGAAGTGCAGAAAAGTGAATTCCACTACCCAACACCAGTCATTGGCTTTGTATTAAACAAATTGATCAATTATCTGGGTGAGGATATCAGTGGCATCTTAATCAGATTTGCAGAGGGCAAGATGCTGTAATGGTTGGTAGTTTTATTGGAAAAGAGAATCAAGATCCCAGAGGGCTTTGATGGGCCAGAACAGTGGTTTATAATCCTAATATACCCAATGCTCTCCTTTTTTATGCCAGACATTTCCTAGTGCTCCCAGACTCTTCTGAAATGAAATGCATAGATAATATAATTCATCTGCCCGCATAATAAGTGTGTGTATGAGTACCTAGTATCCTAACAATATTCCAAAGAAGAAACAACAAAAAATAATGCATTATCAAATACTATGTGGTTTAATAGGTGCTTATATTGCCCATGTTGGAAATGACTAGAGGAAAAGGACTGTGTAGAACATAGAACTTCAGATGGGAAGTGCTTGCTCCTCTTCCTAAAATCACTTCATAGAACAACTGAGAACATATCTTGGTCCTGATGTATTGTATTGGTCACCCCAACGCCACTAGCGCTATTTCTGTCAAGTGGCTCAGTTTTCTAAAATGGTGAACAACTCTGTGAAGCTTCTAGCAAAATAAAGTATCCACTTCCCTTAATTCACATGATGGTTACATTACTGGCAAACATAATGTCATTTAAAGCCATGCAGAAATAAACAATTCGTTTACATGTAAAACAGATTGAGCTTTTAGGCTTAGGTGATTATATATGGGTTTTTCTTTTGCGTGAATGGCCAGTGAGAGATTTTAAAGTTGCATGGGTCGTAGGGTAGTTCTTCAATGTGTGGTATTCTGTGGGTTGTGGGACATGACAATGGAAAAAGCACCCCACAAATTCCCGAAGAGTCCACAAGGGGGCAGTACTGCCCCCACTGAGAATCACTGGATGGAGGGTGTTTTTCACCTTGGAACCCTGGATATTTTGGGTGGGATGATGCTTTGTCTGGTGCATGGGGGCGTGGATGCGTGGCAGGTGGTGCCCACCTGTGCCTTGTAGAATGTTTGGCAGCCCTGGAGCCTCTACTAGATGCCAGTAGAGATCCCCATCCCGAACTCCAGTTAGGACAACTACTCTACAGATGCTACCTGTTGTCTCTTGGGGGCACAGTCACCCTCAGTTGAGAACACTGAACTGAACAAAAAGAGGTTTAGGGCGCCTGGGTGGCTCAGTCGTTGGGCATCTGCCTTTGGCTCAGGTCATGGTCCCGGGGTCCTGGGATCGAGCCCCGCATTGGGCTCCCTGCTCGGCGGGGAGCCTGCCTCTCCCTCTCCCACTCCCCCTGCTTGTGTTCCATCTCTCTCTGTGTCTCTCTCTGTCAAATAAATAAAACCTTAAAAAAAAAAGAGGTTTAATAGGGAATTAAGGGAAAAACCTTCCCCTTGAAGGAACCGTGAAATAAATTTCATAATTAGAAGTGACCTCATGGAAGCATTTGTGGAATTTTAGTGACTGTGGTCCCTAAAAATGTGACCCGTGCATCAACCAGATGTTCAGGTACATAAATCCATGAGCATAATATTTAAATGTTTTCTTATTTTCTTTTATTTTTATCCTGTTTCATTCAATACAAAAAACTTGTAGCCACTTAAGAAGAGTAGAATCACCGAGGGAAGGTGTGCTGTTCTCGTACTGTTTATTTCCACCAGGGGCATTGTGCTCCATCCTGGGTACTTGAATAAGGACAGTTATTTGTGTATTGGAGCAAAGGTATTTCATGGATTCTGCATGCTTTCAGCAGGTAGAATGAAGGCAAATGATTACAAGTGACAGGGTGGCAGTTTCCTGCTCAGGGTAGGCGTGATCTTTCTAATAGAACTTTCTGATGGCTCTGGGTTGAGCTACTTTGGAAGTAGTATGGGAATAGGTGGTGATATTTAAGGAGAGGTTTGTCCACAATTCGCCATGAAAAAGTAGAATCATTTTTAAGGTTTCAAATTACTCTGGGAGTGACAGACGTTTGTTTATCCATTCCATACTTTCTACATGCTTCCTACATCCCTACATCCTCCATACTAAGCAGTCATTAGCTCTGTAATTGACACTGACTTCCACTACGAGGCAATGCACCACCTTCTTTCCGTAGTCAGACGCGTTATCCATTGTGCCACTGGCCCTGCTACACCACCTTCTTTCCAAGGCCATCTGTGTGTGCATAATCAGTGAGCGGCTGAGAAGGTACAACCAGTGTTCGGAATTAAAACACGCGTTTTGTTAAAATACCATTCCTTTATTCATTCAGCAAGTAGTTATTTATCCAGTGCCTACTTTGTGCCAGTCATTGTTCTAGGTGCTGAGAGAAGAGTGGCCCCAGTGCTAGAAATAAAAGCAAGCAGTGGCGCCTGGGTGGCTCAGTAGTTAAGTGTCTGCCTTCGGCTCGGGTCATGATCCCGGCGTCCTGGGATTGAGCCCCGCATTGGGCTCCCTGCTCCACGGGAAGCCTGCTTCTCCCTTTCCCACTCCCCCTGCTTGTGTTCCCTCTCTCGCTGTGTCTCTTTCTG
Source organism: Leptonychotes weddellii (assembly GCF_054177405.1). NCBI lineage: Eukaryota > Metazoa > Chordata > Mammalia > Carnivora > Phocidae > Leptonychotes > Leptonychotes weddellii. The sequence goes on from NC_138374.1 coordinate 71,664,851, forward strand.
TCAAATAAATAAATAAAATCTTTAAAAAAAAAAAAGCAAGCAATAACTCAGGGAACTAACTTAAAAAGTAAAATTTCAAATAGTGATGAGTGCTAGGAAGGTAATAAATGTGCTATGGTAGAAAATAAAAGAGAGAAGGAGGATCTATTTTAGATGGGATGGTCAAAGATGAAGCTCCCATGAGGTGGCATTTAAATGGGGACCTGAAGGATGAAGAGCCAGTTGTTCTAACAGTGGGAAGAATGTTGTAGACAGAAAGAAGGACACATGCAAAGGACTAGTAAGGAGAAAGACATGAGCACCTTTGAGGCCCAGAAAGAAGGGCCACGTAGCTGGAATATGATGGGTGGCAGTGAGTGAGGCATACAGTGAGTTTCCAGAAATACACAGGGTCCAGCTCACGTCTGGAGGCGTAGGGCTTAGAGGTAAAAACAACGGACCAAGGAGCCAGAGAGCCTGGATTCAAGTTACACTGCTTTCTCTTTCCTTATTGTCTCATCTGCAAAATAAGATAGCACACATCTATGTGTAATTGTGAGGATTCAATATGGAAATGCTTAGAACAGTGCTTGCAGTGATGCTTGCATGTTAGAGTTTGCTGCTACCACCACCGGACTTGTGGACCGTGGTAAGGAACATGGATTTCATCTTAAGAGGATAAAGTCACTGAAGAGCTTTTCAGTTTGGACTGTTGTGTAAAACTTCTAAACAACACCCACTACGGTGAACCGAGTAAGAAAACAGGTGTGATTACTTCTTGTAAAGTTTCAAATGTGACGTCCACAACAGGATATGCTAAGTAATAAAAGGGCAGAGTTTTGTTTTGTCTGCGTTATTGTGCTAGATGGTGTGAGCCACGTGGCCACTGCAGGGAGAGGCCACCCAACGACCGAGCGGTGTTTGTCTTACACCATCTTGGTCAGTGGCTCCAACCTGTTTCCCAGGTTAAAAAAAACACTCCATAATATGCAGGAAGAGACACTTGAATAATCTAATTTTTAGGAACAAAGTGTCTGGGTCCTTTAGGAATAAAAAGGACATTTTAGACAGTTTTGAAAGCTACAGGAGAATGCAAGCCTTAATATCTTTTGACTGTGACCATGGCTAATGGAGTGCTGATCAGGTGTCTGTAGGGCTGTGTCTTCGATGTGTCACATCTTCTCTCCCTCTTGCTTCTGGTTCTGCTTTTCCATCCTTGATGGCACTCTTCAATAGAAGCACGCCCCGGCTTTAGGCTTATTGATCGCCAGTGATGGAAGAAGGTGTCCTTGTGTTATGGGAGCCACTGCTGGGTGTAGGCATTCTCTTCATTAGCTTTTGAGATGCCCGAAGGGCACCATCCGTTTCTTAGATCAACTGATATGAGATGGCGTTATCTTTATTTTTACGAACCAGCTGTCTGCTTGCAGTGGGGATAAAGAGCAGTGATAGTAATCAGATCCCAGCTGTAACTAGCTGGGCTTTTGTAGGAAAAAATTATCTTGAAAACATTTTTTTTTTTTAGGCTCCAAGTCTCAGTGGCACTCCCTATCATCGACGAAGCTGCATGTGCGGGAACGCTGGTCCCTTTGTGGTCCTCCTGTGAACGTGACCAAGGGCCGTGGAGACGGGGTGAGGGACGGAGAGAGCTGATCCATGACCTCACCCTTGCTGGTTCCATCCTGCCCTTCTGACTGACTCCAGAGTGCAGTGTGACTTAGATGGGCTGAAAACAAAGCACAGAGACTGGGTTGACACATTTGGATCTTGGTCTTCCTGTTTCTTGAGTGATATGGGATGAGGCTGATGTTTTTACTTCTCATGGCAGAAGTGTCTTTGATTACTGCATGATAGGAACTCGAATAATTTCCCATCATGGATGTCGAATACTTTGAAAAATTATTTCTAAGTGATCCAGCAGAATGACCACACCCATATTGCTATGGAACCGAGTCTTCTAGCTAAATAAAATTTCCTTGGAAATGAGCAAACATTTTCACTGCGATCCTCATTGAAAAAGTTTCTAAGTACAATAATGACTTTACTTAATTGGGCAAGAATGTCCAGATTGCAGTGGAGCTGTTCTCCCAGGCTCTTGCAAGCATTCCAAATTACAATTACTAAGCATTGTTTCTCTCTGTATCTTCATCAAATATTTAATACCTGCTATGTTCAAGATACCATGCTGTTTTTTTAAGTCTGTGTGTATCAAATAGTTCATTTTGTCGCTAGCTTTTCCATTCCATTTGTAGGTTAGGAAAACAGCCCTCCCATATCCCCCCCTCTAAAGACAAACAGCCATTCCTTAAGACCCCAATCTGAGTTCTATTTTGGGTTAGTGTAGCTCAGTAAATATTTAAATGAGTGTCTGTAATATTCCAGGTACTGTGTTAAGTCCTGGGGGAACAAAACTCATCCAGATACAGTTGGATGAGGAGCTCACAGAAATGGGTGGAGAAAGTCCACTAAAGAGAGTTTTTATCGGCTGTGTAAGAGTTATGACAAAGCACCCTGGGGAAGAGGTCAGGGATCTATTGGGAAAGAGCCCCTTTGCTCCAGCAGCCAAGGGGCATCAGGAAATTTCCTATGGGGAGTCATCATCTAGGTGATGGGTGTTTCCACATGTGTGTGTGTAGGACATCAAGCTCCCAGAAAGTAATTAGTTGCAATTCAACAAACATTTAATATACAACTTTCATTGTATGTGCTGCATTTGGCAAGGGGACAGGGATATAGGTTTAGAAATGAATGAACCATCTCTCTTTCATTTTTAGTCAAGCGTTAAAGCATTATCAGCTTATACTGTATTAAATGCCCTGCCCGCTCTGTGTTTTATCTGCAAGTTTTGAAACTTATATTCTCTGTCCTTCTCACCCAGTGGCCCTGTCCTTTTTTTTTGTCTATGTCATTGTTACTAAATCTTTGTTATTAGGATTGAGTAAAAATGACTATATTTGCTGGCAGAAATGCAGTGCATTTTTCAGGCTGGAATGGCTGGCTCAAGATTCATTTCCGGCTTCTATAATAAGTGGGAAATGTGATGTTACTTCTCTAATTTTTCTGTATATCGTTTATTTCCTAAAGCCACCCAGAGGCCAGTGGGTAACATCTTTTGCCAGTATTTGTGTGTTAACCCCATACAAGGCTTTACAGGTGTTTTTTTTCTCTAAGATCTATTTATTTATTTAAGGGGGGGAGGGACAGAGGAAGAGGGTAAGAGAGAATCTCAAGCAGACTCCGCACTGAGCGCAGAGCTAGACAAGGGGCTTGGTCTCGAGACCCTGAGATTATGACCTGAGCTGAAACCAAGAGTCAGATGCTTAACCAGCTGAGCCACCCAGGTGCCCCCAGGACTTTACAGTTTTTAAGACAATTTTCTGTTCCTTTATTTCATTAATTCTAACCACAACTTGGTGAAGAAGGTATTAATATCTCTGTTTTGATGCTGAGAAACTGAGGCTCAAACTGATCAAATGACTTGCCCAAGATCCTGTAACAACATCTTATAACTTAGCTCCTCGAGCCTCTACTCAATCCCAACTAAATCCCTCTTTTTGTTGTCTAAGACACTGTTGAAGTGCATCTCCTTGAAAAAGGCTTCCTTGATGCCTAAACACTGGGTTGGCTCTCTCCCCGGTGCTCCCATAGCACCTAACACTTACCAAGAGTGTTGCAGAGTGGTTGGGCTTTGATATTGTATCTGCCTGTTTGCAAGTCTGTCTCCTGCAATCTGTCCTCTAAATAACCTGAGGAGAAGTGTCATGTCTGGGTTCTCACGGAATCCCCAGACCGGTTAGAATACTTGCCACAGAATAGATTTCCAATAACCATTGATTGAATGAGAAAACTGAATAATTAAGACCTTGTTATAATATTGAAAGTGCTTTGTAAGTGACTTGAGAGTATGAGATATTCTTAGATCCCTGCGAACAAAGCATTATGCTAAGACGTAGCTTCAAAGTGTGAGAGAGTTTACCTTCTAGGTGAATAGGCACAGGTATGGACTGAATGTTTGTATCCCTTCAAAATTCCTATGTTGAAACCCTAACCCCCAGTGTGTTGGTGTTAGGAGGTGGACCTTTGGGAGGTAGTTAAGTCAGGAGGGTGGGGCCATCTTGAATGGGATTAATGTCCTTATAAGAAGAGCTTGAAGAGCTAGGTGATTCTCCTTCTGCCATGTTGCTCACAATGAGACTGGTTGGCAGTCTGCAGCCCAGAAGAGGCCTCTCACTACAACCTAACCATGCTGGCACTCTGATTAGACTACCAGCCACCAGAGCTCTGGAGAAATAAGTTTCTGTTGTTTATAAGTACCTGGTTTATGGTACTTTGTGGTGGCAGCCCAAACTGACTAAGAGAGTCATATCATTGATATTATCTACTTATAAAACAAAGAGTTGCACTTACCTCTCTTTCTTCCTGGGGGTCTTTTAATCTCACACTGTTTTTTCATTGGGAAGTAAGTCATTTATTTATTTTTAAAGATTTTATTTATTTATTTGAGAGAAAGAGATAGAGCATGAGCAGGAGAGAAAGGCAGAGAGAGAGGGAGAAGCAGTCTCCCCACTGAGCAGGGAGCCCGAGCAGGGGCTCGATCCCAGGACCCTGAGATCATGACCTGAGCTGAAGGCAGACGCTTAAGCAACTGAGCCATCCAGGTGCCCTGGAAATATGTCATTTTAAATCACCATTATTACATCACTAGATGAAATGAAAGAGTTGGAAAGCCTCCGTTGCTTATTTTAGTATGAATCTTATTTCTAATATATAACCATAATCCTTATTATCTGCCAAGCATTGTCTGGAGTATTTTACCATATTAAATAATTTAATACCCATAACAACTCTAGGAGGTAGATGCTATTATTATTTACTTTTTAAAATGAGAAACATGTCTGTATTTCCCCTTCATTTTGAAGGATTGTTTTGCTGGATATAGAATTCTATGTTAGCTTTTGCTTTTAGCACTTTAAAGGTATTATTGCATTGTCTTTTGGCTTGCATTGTTTTTTGACACAAAGTCTGTGATAATTTTTATATCTGTTCCTTGGTATGCAATATGTCTTCTTTTTCTCTGTCTGCTCTTAAGATTTGTTCTTATCAACAATTTGATTATGATGGCCTTGATGAGGTTAAGTGATTTTGTGGCGTTAGGGTTCAAATTCAGGAATTCTTTGGTGGCCATGCTCTTAAACAGTCTACTGTGCTGCCTTAAGGTTAGTCATTGGTTCTTTGGTAAGGACACTGAAGCAGAGGGGTGAACTTAGGTCTTCTGATTCCCAGGCCAGTGTGCTCAATTACATTAAGCACTGAAAATGGGATCATGCCTGACTTTTTCCTATAATTATGTTTTTTATAGGTTTTGCAAACACTTAGGGCAATTCTTTCCAATCTGGTGTTCCTTTGGTCTCCAGAGAACAGGAATCTACTAGAAAGTTGTAATGTTTAAAATTTGTAAATCATAAACTGACTAAATATAGAGGCTTACTAAAATATTTGACTGGGATTCAAACCAACTCATTGTGTTCCGCTAGTTTTCTCTTGCACATCAGTAACTCTGGTAATTACATGTTAATTTGATTATGAAATAAGGAAATAAGAAAATAAACTTTTACTTAAGAAATGCATTTTGTAGGACAGAACACTCAATAATGGGATTCTTGAGTGAGTATTACAAAAGCGAGCCTTGATGGCGAAAATACTGAGAATTAGTAGTCTGGAATCTTACCTTGCTTGTCATTATAAACTCTACAAAGGTAAAAGGTTATGTAATTCTAAAGTTTGTTTCACTTTTTTTGCTCTAATAGGAAGTCAGAATGAAATCCAGACTAACAATTTCCACTCAATGTTTCTTTCATGTTTTAACACTGTGATTATCAAAAAACTAAAAAAAAAAATTCTCAGCACATTTACAGCTCTTCCCCCAATAGTCTCCCTTTCTAGTGGAAAAAGAATATAATGCTATGAAGGAATTGGAAAAGGATGAAATAAGAGATTGCAGTATATGCTTGTATTCATGATTTTATGTAATAAAAATGGGCTAAAAATATAAAAATAACTGTAAATTTTAACATGCTAATCTCTATATTATACTGCAGATCATTTAGTTAGCATGAATCCATAGGCTGCTCATCACCAATGAAGTGTTGTGGCCATTAAAATTGAATGGGTGGGTTGAATGATAGATATTTTTGTAGATTTGTAATAGTAGGGTTAAAGATGATCCACATTTGAAAAACATTTCATACATATCTTAAAAACTAATATTTTGAAAATTATGGCTTAATGTCTAGTTACAGTCATCGTTGCAGGCTTACCAAAACAACCCATCACAAATGAAATTCACAGTGATGTTATAATTTATATTAAAAAGAACAGGAGCGATTGAAAACCATGGCAAAGTCAAGGCAGCATTTGTGGTTCTGTCTTGCAGAAAATCATAGAAATTCCAAGTATCTGAATGTTGCATGTGTACTTTAATGCTCCAGAGTCGCCAAGCATTGAATGGTGACTTTCTCAGTAAAATATTGAGTGAGAAAAGTTACTAAGCTCTGGTAATACACTAATTTTGGTTCATTAATCCTTAGTCTTAGTAACCTTAATAATTCATCTGGTAAGTTATAAGTAAATAACCATTACTCATGTCATGTATTAAATATGTCTGTGAAGTTAGGTCACTTGGCAATAAAACCAAAGATAGACTGGCTTTAAGAAAATCAGCTTGCAAAACACTGAAGAGCCTTGCAGGGCTATAGACCCCACTTAAGACACATGTAATTATTGATAATTTATCCAACACCTCTTAGTAAACTGAGGAAACGAATAGGCCTCTAGATGCCCTCTGTGCCTATTATGTCATTTCTCTGCATTACAGCAACATAAACTCTTCATTCTTTGAGAAAGAATCTGAACTCTTACGAAATCTGAAGAGTTTTCTTGCAATGATATCACTTCTTTTATCTTAGTTCACAGGCTTTCTGTCTTTTGTCTATACTCATGCATGGGCTCTCAAAGGGGTGCATTCATTATTGCCCATTTTCCAATGTCCTATCCGTGAAAGAAGATGTGCCCCTTAACTGCAATAATCTAGCCATGTTTCCTACACCATCAAGAATCAGGGAGACCTGTAAGACCATTACTACTTCCTAAAATTATAATTTCAAGATTTACTGGGTTTTTAAACATTTATTTACTTATTTTGAGAGAGAGAGAGAGAGAGAGAACGCAAGCAGAGGGGAGGGGCAGAGGGAGAGAGGGAGAGAATCTCCAAGCAGACTCCCTGCTGAGTACGGAACCTTATGCAGGGCTTGATCTCAGGACCCTGAGATCATGACCTGAACTGAAACCAAGAGTCAGACACTTAACCGACTGAGCCATCCAGGTGCCCTTCAAGATTAACTGTTGATAGCTCATAATCTGTACTTGGATTTAGAGTGGCATTATCCAAAATGTGTTTGGGAAGACCTAGTCCTACAGGATGCTCCTTGAAAAGCAGTTACAGTTGGGAACTCTGTATGTTACACTCCCTTCTTGGGAATATACAACGTGTGTTATGATCTTAAGGATTCTGAGAAATACTGCTTTCAAGAAACTTTTAAAATTCTGTTAAAATCAGCATTTCCCATATTTTTGCTACGGATCCTGTCCCCTGCTCAAATTTTCTTTTCCCATGCAAAACATTTAATATCACACAGGATTGTTGTCTTCTGAGAAAATCCCCTGGGAAAGATTATCATAGAGCAAATTTAGGGTATAAGTGATTTTCCAGATTTGCATCCCAGTGTTGTTGCATAGTTTTTTTCTTCTGCCACCTTTTACCCAGCCCCTGCACCCAATTTTCAGTTGAAGTACCCTCATTCAGACCACTGAGCTTTCTATTACATTTAGTCATCACAGTTTTGCAAGATCCCTCTACATTTTACTCATAATTCTATGTAGTTGGAGGAGAGAACAATATCTTATAATTAGTTATGTTTTATATTTGATATCTTTAACAGTGTCTTAAACCCTGTCTATAGAGGGGCGCCTGGGTGGCTCAGTTGGTTGGGCGACTGCCTTCAGCTCAGGTCATGATCCTGGAGTCCCGGGATCGAGTCCCACATCGGGCTCCCTGCTCGGCGGGGAGTCTGCTTCTCCCTCTGACCCTCGTCCCTCTCATGCTCTCTGTCTCTCATTCTCTCTCACAAATAAATAAAATCTTAAAAAAAAAAAAAAAAAAGCTCTCATTCACTATTTATAAAAAAAAAAAAAAACTTTGTCTATAGATTGGACTCTTGCTCTCTCTTCCTTAGCAGTCATTTCAAAGGATTATAGCTGGGATTTTGTTCTTCAGAGTTTCCTAGGGATGTAAAATAATATGCATGACAACCAAAGTAAATTTAAGTCTCTGGTCTGTGTGAGTGTATACCATACATGTGTGCAAGATATATACATTTGTCAATAAACATCCATTCAACAATTTTTCTAGCATTTACTATGTGTCAGGCACATAACATTTACTATGTTCTTGATACCCAAAGGCATCTATTGACAGTCCTAGCAGTTTTCTCAAAGATTCTGTAATCTGGAAGCCTCCAAAGTGCCTAAGAAGTTAACCCCAATTTAGGGTGCCTGGGTGACTCGGTCAAGCGTCTGACTCCTGATTTCAGCTCAGGTCATGATCTCAGGGTCCTGAGACCGAGCCCGACATTGGGCTCCACACTGGGTGTGGGGCCTGATTAAGATTCTCTCTCTCCTTCTCCCTCTGCCCCTCCCCCCTCCACTCACACACGCATGTGTTCTCTCTCTTTCTAAAAAAAAAAAAAGAAGAAGAAGTTAACTCCAATCTCAGTTGACTTCTGTCAATGGGATTTTCAGCAACTTGCCCCAATAAGGCAGGCTTCTCACATGAATGCACTGGGCGCCCTGGAAGTCTAGAAAGGGATGGGGTAGAGAAAGTTATCTAATGGATCAAAAGTGATGTGTTTATTGAGTTTAGCCAAACTGTTTTTAATATTAAATTTCATGAGGAGCCATTCAAAGCAGTGCTGTTGTAGGAACGTAAGATGGCTCAACATTTGTGGGACTGAACAGTACCAGGTACTACTACTTAGTTTTGAAGTATAAAACCGAAGTGAAGGAGAACAAGTTATTTGTATAGGCAGGGTTTTCAATTTAGAGTTGCCTTTTCATTGCTACTTACTGGATGGTAAACCCCGGACCAGCCTTTTTCCACAAGTGTTCTTCAAAGAATCATAGAACACAGACAGTGATAAAGAAGGTGAAGAAGTCAATGTTCAGGATTCCAAATATAAAGCATAACTAAGGGGCACCTGGGTGGCTCAGTCGTTAAGCGTCTGCCTTCAGCTCAGGTCATGATCCCGGGGTCCTGGGATCGAGCCCCGCGTCGGGCTCCCTGCTCGGCGGGGAGCCTGCTCCTCCCTCTCCCACTCCCCCTGCTTGTGTCTCCTCTCTCGCTGTCTCTCTCTCTCTGTCAAATAAATAAATAAAATCTTTAAAAAAAATAAAGCATAACTAATTGTAAGATTATTCTTCCAACTGTAGTTTGGATGGCTAACTGGAATTATGAGCCAAATGTAGAGGAATTATGCAAGATGATAAAGATAATAAAAAAAAAAACCCAGGGTCTAGGACATAAACCAAAGCAGTCTCCTTCAAACAAGAAATTTCTTGGAAGATCCTTGTTTTTCTTAATATATTCTCACTCATTGTGTTTTCTAATCCATAATATGTTGATACTAATTTTAGAGTGAAAATGTTTTATTCCTCTGCTCCCATATATAAGAACTGTGTCACCATGTTTACCCTGTGGCCTTGTGTACCCAGGCACTTGGGCCACTTACTTTAAGGGTCCAGGAGAACTCCCCCTTAAGAGGTGGACTTAGGAAGTGGTTTTTAGATGTTAGCCTATGTAGCTGCTTCAGTGTCTTTCCCCAAGGTATTAATTTCTTCGCATTCCACATTTTCCCTTAATATTAACAAGCTACCTGTGTCACATGTACTCAATATGCAACCTTAGGGATAATGACATCTGTGTTCACCAGTTAGTTTTTATTCTCAAACCTAAAAACCCTTGCCTTCTGGAAGGAAGCTTTTGCCTCCTCCCAACGTCTTAACAGAAAGAACTATGAGATCTAGCTCCACCCTGGTAGCAAATAAACCTTAAGTGAATGTTAAGACTGTTATATCATTTTCCTAACCTTCACGAATGTTTATTATTTAAATTTTTTTAAATCTAAGGAGGCCATTCAAATAGAGAAGCAAATGGGACAATCACCCATATCTTAAGATTTGATGGCATTACAGTGATCTATGGCTGCATTAAAAAAAAAAAAACCCACTCAAAATACTATGACTTAAAATAACCACAGCATTTATTTCAGCCACAAGTCTTCATTACAGCTCATCTCTACCCCTTTATTGTCAGCCAGGAGCTGAAAGCATCTGAGAGCTTGCTAACTCACATGTCTGATAGTAGATCGGGGATGTTGACTGGTTCCTCAGTGGTGGGTGTTGGAATGACTGGATGTGGCCTTTACATGTGACTGTTTCACTGCATCCCAGCATGGTGGCTTGGTCCCAAAGGGATATCATCCCAGTGGGACCAAGCAAAAGCCTTAGATCCCATCACTTGACAGAGCAATGTCAATGTTACTTTGTAGAAAGAACATGACAGGTGGAATATGTTGATGAGACCATATGTTTACCTTAATAAAGTGTTTCTTGTGTTCCAAGGCTATGCCTGTTGAAATTCTTACCTAAGTATGTGTGTATGTCAAAATAGTGACGATCTCTATAAAAATATACATTTTACTGAGTTTAATCTATTCAATCAAGACTAGAGGATATCAAATACAGTTCATTGTTGATACAGATTATTTCGTAGGATCGTGGAAGAAGAGGTAAATTTTGATATAGAAGGAAGAAAAACAAGGTCCAAAGCAATCATATGGAGACAGCATCACTGCAGTGTTGGAGTTTCTGATGATAATTTAGCAGGATGGAAGAATCCCAGGGCATGAAGTCCTGGTGACAAACTATGCTTCCTTCACAATTTTACCAAAGACCCGCCCAGCCTCTTGGCTCCCAGAGCATTTCTCAGCACGTACGACTTTTACTAGAACTTGTTACCAAACTTAGGAGACCGCCCTTAGGAGACACTGTGCCTCTCCATCCCACTTCTATCTTCAGTTAATAATTGTGACTCATTTACCAAAAAGGTTGAATGTTTCCAGCTTAGTCAAGTGCCTTGGTTGAAAGGCTTTCATCTCTACCATATTTGGCAGACTGCGCAGAGCAGATAAAACATAAAATGGTTTCTTTTTTCTCCTTATCTAATTGCCTGCAGATCTTCTATCAACTCAGAATAAAAGCCTGGTTCGTGCCGTGGATCTCAGTCCTGTTCCACAAGCTCAGCTGTACAAGAAACACGTCTTTGTTTTATGAAATGAATACACATCTGACCTTGAGCCTCTGTTGGGATGTTTAGGATTCCTCTTCTTGGGATTATGCAACGGTCCTAGGATGTTGATCATCTCCAAAACATTGGAAAGTTCCTTCCAGTCATCAGGAATGAGACTTCAGTGGTCATTGCTGAGATACCCTTTGTGCTAGTTTGCTTGGGGACTTCAGGCCTTGCGGCTCTGCTGTTCCTGGGCCACTCCCAGGGCTCAGGAGTCTTGGATGTGGCTGGAGCCCCTCATGTCTGGGTTTTCCTCCTAGGCGCTCCTCATCTCTTGACATCCCCTCTTCAGGGTATGGCTGTTCTTTGGAGTGTGCTGATTTCTCTTCCCTTCCAGGTCTAGAAATGTCTCCTTCCCTCTGGCTACCTCTCCAAGGTCCTCCCTTCTCTCCCTACTTCCTTCTGGACACCTAGGCCGGTGGGATTTTACGAGAGCTAGAAAGGGAGCATCTGTACTCTCTAGCCCTTGAATGTAAACCCCCTCTGAGCCCAGGTGAGCTGCCTAACATTTGAAAAGTGAACACAATATAGGAGGAACAAACACCCCTGGCCGATTGAAAAAAAAATTTTTTTTTGCCCCAGAAGTAAATCGATGAGGAATAAAAAAAAGATTCTTGTTCACTTTTACTCTGAATAACAAATAATGGGGTATAAGTTGACCCAAAGTAGAACATGAGATTTAGCATATATGCTAAAATAAATTCAGATAAGACTTAAAAGATGAGTATCCATAAGCTTGCACTCACAAAACTCGCGAGGCAGCTTGATGAAAGGGCTGGGAAGGGTCTTTGGCAGAAGCTACATGATCTGGATGCTAATACTGATGTCCCATTAAGCTGTGGGCAATGCATAAGGTGGAGGGAGACTATGAATTTGCTGGACCTCTGCAGCCACTTTGTCAAACTCGGGAGTAAGACTAGATCATCTGGGATGCCCTAATAGTTCAAACACTTTCTGATTTTAACTGCCCTTCTACCAGCATGAAACATCGTATGCTAAATAAAGGTCACTTGTCTAAATTTGTCATGTGAAAAATTCAGCCTGAACACTATGCTGTTCACATGTGCTCTGCAACTCTTCCATAAGGACATGGGGAAAACTGTAGCCTTCTCCACAATAACTTTTCCTGTGGAATTTGTCTGTAAGGCATCAGGGAAGTTTGGTACAGTAACTGTGTCAAAGGTCAGGCTTATGAAAGCAGAGATGAAACACACACACTAAAGAAACCGAGAGGAAATCGTGACCTGTGCATGAATATCATCCTGCCTTGACTTTTCTCTTGTTACTGGGTAAATTTGCAGACATGGTTTCCAGTAAATCAGATCATATGGAGGTTTTTTTTTTTTTTTTTTTTTTGGCATACAAAGAGCAGATTCGAAATGAAAATAATGCATAACCTAGGCATGTTCTCCGGGCTCTCAAAATTCACTGCTTTTCATAATTCAATTCCAGTTTGAATTTCAGGCAAGGTTTTCCTCTGGTACTCACCAAACTCTCTTTATAGCTTTGATACCCCTGCTTGTATTCAGAGGAAAACAAAAAGCCGCCTAGCACAAAACAATTTTCACTTTCAAATTTAGCCAAAAACATTCAGAACTGGCAGGGACTCTGCTCTTCCCAAGATCTCCAGGCAAATATTACATGTTTTAAGCACGATATTTTGAATAGTGAAAACCGTATGCCATTTTAATGGACACTGTTATTTTCAATGTATTAGGATAATAGATGGTATTAAAATGTCAGCATCTCTTTTGCTTCAACACATCTCTGTATCAGTCCTTAACTGCCAAAGCGTGTGCTGGGTATGACTTGGTGTGGATTTTCATTGACCCATAAGGGAAGGACTTCTAAATTTAAGTCAGGATCTCTATCAGTGTTGGTAAGAATTCGGTACTTATAACAATTTGTACTTTTTAAATGCGTCTTTAACTCTACGAGTAATCATGTAAATTTTCCCCCTGAAGCCCAAATTACAGCCAGTGACATGGTTAATCATGTTGGAGGTTAGTGTTAAAGAGAGCAGACCTTTATTTCTTCTCCCTTGCCCGGATCACCAGCGGGATACGTACTTGTCCCAAGTATGGACTGAAACTGACTTATGTTTATTAAGCTTGTTGTAAGCTCTACATACTTCATCTAGATCCTATTTAATCTAGCTTTTTTTTTTTTAAATTTTATTTTTTATTCAACAGAGAGAGAGAGAAAGAGATGGCAAGCACAAGCGGGGGGGGCAGCAGAGGGAGTGGGAGAAGCAGGCTTCCTGCTGAGCAGGGAGCCTGATGCGGGGCTCGATCCCAGGACCCTGGGATCATTACCTGAGCCGAAGGCAGACACTTAACCGACTGAGCCACCCAGGTGCCCCTAATCTAACTTTTAGAGTAATCTTATGACCTGGATGCTGTTTTAGATGAACAATTGAGGCTGAGTGATGAAGTAATTTGAAAATTGTGTATGTATTTCTGTAACTGTAAGTTCTGAGCCCCTGCCTGACACGCTGTCCTACTTTGGGCATTATGGTGCCTGGGTCCCCTGTTGATTGGGCCGACTGGGCTGATAGGATGTAGCCTTAAAAGCTACATGTTTCTCTTTCACCACTCCCTTCCACACTTGCTCTATGGACCTGTTGTTCCTATCTCCTGGGTGAGATCTGGCACGGCTACCCTACCTTTATATTCTCTTGCAATAACAAGGACGGTCCCACCTTAGTAATTTAAAATTTCCTATCTGGTGAAATATCAAAATTCCAGACTCAGTCAAGTTTGAAAATTTCCCTGACTTTGACCTCTGCCATGCTCGGATGTTGTGTTGAGAAAGGGTGGCTTGTCTGTCTTCCTTCCTCTTGCTTGCTCCCCTCTATCTGTACTCAACAGTTGCCCCGTGTGATTAGGGGAAGAGGTTTGCCTTAACTGGCTGGTTCTGGCATCATGGGATATCAGTCCCTTCTAATTAAGGGTGGTAACCGAACCTGACTCTCTCCATTTTGGACACTGGTTGAGATTCCTTCCAGACACTCTGGCTAGGAGCCTCCTTGACTAGCTCTTGTCATGGGATTACACTTCTCCTTTGGTCTGCTTCTTAGACCCTTTGCCTGCATTCCCTCGCAGATGATCTTCAGATGACCTTCCAAGGCTAGCTCCAAGTCTGGTCCCCTGGAAACACTCCCCCTTGCCTCCCTGCCAGTGGAAAGACAACTGGATCCTGGTGCCGCTCACTCTGTCATCAGGCTGAATCTGCTCCAGGCACAGCTTTAGATTTCTCAGGCATTCCAAGTCCTTCAAAGGACACAGGACAAGGGCAAAATTGCTTGAGCCTCACAAAGCAGACCTTCTCACCTTGGCTTCGAAGAGGATTTTATGGGTCAAATGTTATCCCCCAAATTCACGAAATTTGGGGGATAACGTCTGACATATGTCATAGTCCTAGACCTGATACCTCAGGATATGACTGTATTTGGAAGTACTCCAGTATGACTTGGAGTCCTTAGAAAAAAGAGGACATTTGGACAGAGATACGTACACAGTGAGAATCCCATGTGGATATGAAAGCAGAGATCAGTGTGATTTATCTACAGGCTAAGGAATGCCACAGATTACCCCCAAATCACCAGAAGAAGGGGAGAGACCTGGAGCAGATTCTCCCTCAGGAGCCCTCAAAAGGAATCAGCCCTGCCTACACCTTGATGTTGGACATGGAGCCTCCAGACCTGAGAGAGAAGAAATGTGTTGCTTAAACCACCCGGTTGGTGGTGTTTTGTTAAGGAAACTCTAGGAAACTAGTAAAGAGAGAAATAAATATCCTGTGTCCCTTCTCATGCCCTCACCAGGAGGGAATGCCATAGAAATTCTCTGTCAGTCTCCAGATTACCCTTTTACATCTGCTGGAGAAGGGCAACCAGCTAAAATCAACAGAAAAGATTCTAAGCCACTGCCCCACCTGGATGGCCCAGCAACTCACTCTAGAATGTGAGGGCACCTGGGACCTAATGCACGTCGCACACTAATTTCTTCATCCATGCGATGGGCAGCACCAAGGGGCTACTACTGACCCACACTGTCTTGCTTTCAGGCTTGATGCTAAGGTGTGACTTAAAGCTGCCCTGTTTGCTTTTCCCTTTCAAATCAGGCTGGCCCACTGTGGGTGACATTAGGGAACTGGCCTTAGGAGCAGCTTGTCCTCACAGTGCCATCTTTGAGTGGCCATTTGTGAGGGTGAGGGATTGAGGAGGGTGGAGGAGAGGACAGAGAACATTTATTAAGCACTTATGTGTGATCGGGGCCTTGCTGCACATTGTGTAGGCATGATCTTCCTTAATTACCCAAACTCTGAAAGTGGGTGCTAATATTTTTCAAAGAGGAAATGGCTCAGAGATACTACCCAAATTTACCCCATTTCACTAAGGCAGTGCTAGCCTCACATCAACTCTGCATCTGTCTGGAGGCAGATCTCTGACTCAGGACAGGCTATGTGAATTGTGGGGCCCAGTGAAAAATTGAAAGGTAGGGCTCCTTGTTAAAATTATTGGGAGTTTAAAGATGGCGGGGCAGTAAGCCAATGGGGCCTGGATGGGTTCTCACGTGTTCTGATGCTTCCACAACACTCTGCTGGTGACATAGCTGATGAATCTGAATGTTTCACGAATTCTTATTGGCACATTTAGTATCTCATTGACCCTGTGTGTTGGAAGGGAGAAATAAGGTAGTATCTGTATCACTCCCCTTCTCGAAGTTATATTGACCTATTGTTCTTTTTATTTTAATTCCCGTAGAGTTAACATACAGTATTATACTAGTTTCAGGTGTACAATGTAGTGATTTAACACTTCTGTACAATTCTCAGTGCTCATCACAAAACAATGTACTCTGAATCCCCTTCACCTGTTTCAGCCATTCCCCACCCCCACCCCACTCTGGTGACCATCAGTTTGTTTTCTATAGTTAAGATCTGTGTTTTGGTTTCTTTTTTGTTTGTTTGTTTCTTAAATTTCACATATGAGTGAAATCACATGGCATTTGTCTTCCTCTGACTGACTTATTTCGCTTAGCATTATACCCTCTAGATCTGTCCATGTTGTCAAAAACGGCAAGATTTTATTCTTTTTCTTATGACTGAGTAACATTCCATTGTATATATACACCGCATCTTCTTTTTTTTTTTTTTAAAGATTTTATTTATTTATTCATGAGAGACAGAGAAAGGCAGAGGGAGAAGCAGGCTCCCCGCGGAGCAGGGAGCCCAATGCGGGACTCGATCCCAGGACCCTGGGATCATGACCTGAGCCGAAGGCAGACGCTTAACTGACTGAGCCACCCAGGCGTCCCTACACTGCATCTTCTTTAGCCATTCATCAATCAATGGACACTGGGCTGCTTCCATACTTTGGCTATTGTAAATAATTCTGCAGTAAACATAGGGGTGCGTATATCTTTCCAAATTAATGTTTTAGTGTTCTTTGGGTAAATAACCGCTAGTGGAATTACTGGATCACATGGTAATGCTATTTTTAATTTTTTTAAGGAACCCCATACTGTCTTCCATAGTGGCTGCCCCAGTTTGCATTCCCATCAGTAGTACACAAGGGTTCCTTTTTCTTTACATCCTAGCCAACACTTGTTTCTTGTGTTTTTGATTTTAGCCATTCTGGCAATTGTGGGGTAAGATCTCATTGTGGTTTTGATTTGCATTTCCCTGAGGGCGAGTGATGTTGAGCATCTTTTCATGTGTCTGTTGGCCATCTGGATGTCTTCTTTGGAGAAATGCCTGTTCATGTCTTCTGCCCATTTTTAAATTGAATTATTTGGCTTTTGGGTGTTGAGTTTTATAAGTTCTTTATATGTTTTGAATACTAAATCTTTATCAGTTTAGTATGCATAGGTTGCCTTTTAGTTTTGCTGATTGTTTCCTTCACTGTGCAGAAGTTCTTTATTTTGATGTAGCCCAATAGTTTATTTTTGCTTTTATTTCATGTGCCTCAGGAGACATATCCAGAAAGTAGTTCCTAAGGCCAATGTCAAAGAAGTTACTGCCTGTGACCTCTTCTAGGATTTTTATCGTTTCAGATCTTACATTTGGTTCTTTACTTCATTTTGAGTTTATTTTTGTGTCTGGTGTAAGAAAATGTTCCAGTTTCTTTCTTTCTTTTTTTTTTTTAAGATTTTATTTATTTATTTGACAGAGAGAGACACAGTGAGAGAGAGAACACAAGCAGGGGGAGTGGGAGAGGGAGAAGCAGGCTTCTCGCTGAGCAGAGAGCCCGATGCGGGGCTCAATCCCAGGATCCTGGGATCATGACCTGAGCCGAAGGCAGATGCTTAACAACTGAGCCACCCAAGCGCCCCTAGTTTCTTCCTTTTGCATGTAGCTGTCCAGTTTTCCCAACATCATTTGTTGAGGAGACTTTTCCTCATTGCATATTCTTACCTCCTTCGTCATAGATTAATTGACCATATAATAGTGAGTTTATTTCTGGGCTCTCTATTCTGTTCTGTTGATCTATGTGTCTGTTTTTCTGCCAGTACCATACTGTTTTGATTACTACAGCTCTATAATATATCTTGAAATATAAGATTGTGATACCTTCAGTTTTGTTCTTTTTCAAGATTGCTTTGGCTGTTGGAGTCTTTTGTAGTTCCATACACATTTTAGGATTATTTGTTCTAGTTCTATGAAAAATGCTGTTAGTATTTTGGTAGGGATTGCATTGAATTTATAAATTGCTTTGGGTGGTATGGACATTTTAATTATAGTGCTTCTTCCAGTCCTGGAATGGAATGTCTTTCCATTTATTTGTGTCATCTTCAGTTTCTTTCATCAATGTTTTATAGTTTTCAGAGTACAGATCTTTCATCTCCTTGGTTAAGTTTATTTCTAGGTATGTTATTTTTTTTTGCTGTAATTGTAAATGGATTGTTTTCTTAATTTCTTTTTCTGCTGCTTCATTATTAGTGTATAGAAATGCAATGGATTTCTGTATATTTTGTATCCTGTGAACTTACTGAATTCATTTATCAATTCTAGTAGTTTTTCGTGGAGTCTTTAGGGTTTTCTGTACACAGTGTCATGTCATCTGTAAATTGTGTAAGTTATACTTCTTCCTTACCAATTTGGATGTCTTTTATTTCTTTTTCTTGTCCGGTTGCTGTGGCTAGGACTTCCAGTGCTATGTTGAATAAAAGTGGTGAGAGTGGACATCCTTGTCTTATTCCTGATCTTAGGGGGAAAGCTCTCAATTTTCCCCCATTGAGTATGATATTAGCTGTGAGTTTTTCATTTATGGCCTTTATTATATTGAGGTATGTTCCCTCTAAACCTACTTTGTTGAGGGTTTTTATCATGAATGGATGTTGTACTTGTCAGATGCTTTTTCTGCATTTATTGAAAAACCTGCAGCGAATATCATCCTCAGTGGGGAAAAGCTGAAATGATCATATGGTTTGTATCCTTTCTTTTGTTAATTTGATATATCACATTGATTTGGGAATATTGAGCCACCCTTGCATCCCAGGAATAAATCCCACTTGATTGTGGTGAATGATTTTTTTTTAATGTATTGTTAGATTCAGTTTGCTAGTATTTGTTGAGGATTTTTGCATCTCTTCATCAGAGATATTGGCCTGTAGTTCTCTTTTTTTGTAGTTTCTGGTTTTAGTATCAGGGTAATGTTGGCCTCATGGAGTAAATTTGGAAGCTTTCCCTGCTCTTGTATTTTTTGGAATAGTTTGAGAAGAATAGGTATTAACCCTTCTTTAAATGATTGGTAGAATTCACCTGTGAAGCCGTCTGGTCCTGGACTTTTTTTTGTTGGCAGTTTTTTGATTATGGATTCAGTTGCATTGCTGGTAATTGGTCTGTTTGAAATTTCTATATCTTTCTGTTTCAGTTTTGGGAGGTTATACATTTCTAGGAATTTATGTATTTATTATTCTAGGTTGTCCAATTTGTTGGCATATAATTTTTCATAATATTCTCTTATAATCCTTTATATTTCTGTGTTTCCAGGTGTTATTTCTCTTTCTTTTCATTTTTTTTTTTTTTTAAGATTTTATTTATTTGATAGAGAGAGACACAGCGAGAGAGGGAACACAAGCAGGGGGAGTGGGAGAGGGAGAAGCAGGCTTCCCACTGAGCAGGGAGCCCGATGCAGGGCTCGATCCCAGGACCCTGGGATCATGACCTGAGCCAAAGGCAGACGCTTAACCAACTGAGCCATCCAGGCGCCCCTCTTTTTTTTCATTTCTGATTTTGTTTATTTGAATCCTCTTTCTTTCTCCTTTCTCCTCTCCTCTTTCTTTCTTTCTTTCTGAGTCTTTATCAGTTTGTTGATCTTTTCAAAGAACCAGCTTCTGGTTTTATTGATTTGTTTTATTTAGTTTCTGTTTCATGTATTTCTTTGCTAATTTTTATTATTTCCTTCCTTCTCCTGGCTTTGGCTTTTGTTTGTTTTTCTTTTTCCAGCTCCTTTAGGTCTAAGATTAGATTATTTATTTGAGACAGTTCTTGCTTCTTGAGATAGGCCTGTATTGCTATAAATTTCTCTCTTAGAACAGCTCTGCTGCATCCCAAACATTTTGGACTATTGTGTTTTCACTTTCATTTGTGTCCATGTATTTTTTGATTTCCTCTTTGATTTCTTGATTGAACCATTCAGCATGTTATTTGACCTCCATGTGTTTGTGTTACTTCCAGATTTTTTTCTTGTGGTTGATTTCTAGTTTTATAGCATTGTGATTAGAAAAGATGCATGGTATGACTTCAGTCTTTTTGAATTTGTTGAGACTTGTTTTGTGGCCTAATGTGTGATCTATTCTGGAGAATGTACGGTGTGTACTTGAAAAGCATGTATATTCCAGTTTTAGGATGGAATGTTCTGAATATATCTGTTAGGTCCGTCTGGTCCAGTGTGTCATTCAAAGCCCGTGTCTCCTTGTTGATTTTCTCTTTAGATGAGGCATCCATTGATGTAAGTGGGGTGTTAAAATCCCCTACTATTACTGTATTAACTTCGATTACCCCCTTATGTTTGTTATTAGCTGCTTTATATATTTAAGTTCCCTCTCCCTGGGGCAGGGACACTTTGGAGCAGTGCTGACCCCTGTCAGTGCTGCTTGTACCTTGTGAGGCTTGGGGCACTGCTTTGGATGGGCTCCCACTACAGGGTTGGAGGGGGCAAGGCCACAGGAGAGCGCAGGGGCAGGGTGTGTGGTGTTAGCAAGGTCTGTGCAGGGGTGTTGTGGGAGGAGGCCTGGAGCTACTTTAGGAAAGTGCCACAGGGCTGTAGGGGTGAATCCTCAGGAGAGTGAGGGGCGCGGGGTATAAAAGTTAGGTAAGGAGTGTTGGTGTGTTTTGCTGGTTCTTGCATGCAACCCAGCAACCAAACTCCTTACTTGTCCTCATGTCAGCTCATTTTGACAGCCATTTATTTTTTTAAAATATCAAACCAAAAAGAAATGATCCCCTGGTTGTAATAATTATATACAGTTGATTTCTCTCTGGTAGATAATGCTAGACAAAGACAAGGCATTTATCGCAGATAAAGATTCGAAGGCAGGGCCAAGGTAATCAAAGTGAAAGATCCTTTTTTCTTATGAAGCAGCTTTATTCCAGTGACCTTATTTCTGTTATTCAAAACCGCTAAGGGGAAACTGATGAATATTTGAGAAAGACAGTTCCTGTGCCCCATATTACTCCAAAAAAAAAAAAAGTCCTGGCTTAAAAAATCAGATATGCCAATTTATTAAAGTCTAAGAGTTTCACATGTGAAATGTCTTTAAGGAATCCCCAAGTTATTTTCCTTTTGGCTTTCAGGAATGAAGTCAAATAATTAAATATCAAAGAGCATAAAAGTACTTTTCCTTATTTTTTTAATTCAGTGATTTATCAGGTGAAAAGGCAGGACCACAGCGAAGATGAGCAGCACTTTTTCCATATTTGTCTACATGTCCATCAGCCAGGAACTGTATGTTGATTGAAGTTGGCCGTATTCTCAATGAAAGCCTGGGGCTGTAGAAAAGAATGAGTTTGGCAGGACAGTGGGGAAACAACAAAATTATGATAATCTGCTTAATCTTATTGCTAGGAGAAGAGAGGGAAGAGAAGATGGGAGAAAAATGAATTCAAATAGATGGACTGGAGAGGCAAAGAAAGTAAGAGGAAATGTAGCAAATTGTCAGGGAAAAGCGATGAGCAAAATACCACATCATACCAAGGATGAATTGGTATCCAGTAAGTGGCTCCAGTAAGTGAGAAACTCCTACCCTGGAAGACAGGAAAAAACCAGGCAGGGCATTTTTCCTTTAGAAATATGTCTGATTTGTTTATTATTTTTGCAGCTATCTTGATCTTAGATCTTTGATCATTCTAGAATATAAACTCATGATTTAACAAGTCACTTAAACTGATAGGTGACACTAAATTGAATTCTGTTTCAAAGCCCCAGACATAGAATTCTATCTGTGCTTATCGTGATCAAAATTTTACTTACAAATAATCAATAGGGTATTAGCAGCTGTCCTCTCAAAAAATACAAGATAACTTCATTTTTCCCTACTTCTTTTGTCTGCAGACAACTCTGTCATCATGGGAAGATACCAAATAAAGCCATTTTATTATTTCAGTCTTGGTGTGAGATACTAGATTTGCAGTGTAAGGGTACATAAGAACACAAGCTGCCATTTCACTTTGGGCGAATTTGCTTCAAAATAATGGCTAGGAAAATGAAGGCTCAACCTTTATGGCAACAATTCAGTAACAGAGAGGTGATCAAGGTCACTCGACTGCACCAACATCCATCACACAGCATGATCACACAGGTATTACTCATTTGGTAGCACAGAAATGAAGTCATTATAACCAAGGGCTGTGTCACGAGATCAGCATCTGCTGCTCTGGAAAGAAGCCGCTCATCTTTGCCTAATGGTTTATATTTGAGAAAGGTCTCAGCACCCAGAATTTAACAGTCCATGTCATTAGCTTGTAACTATTTTTAAAAGAAGACAGCCCTTTTGTTTCCTTTATTGCCATATTTCTTATGCCAGAATGTCAGAAGTCATAAAACTTGTGAGATTTTAGGGGGTGTATTTTATTTTATTTTTTTTAAAGATCTTATTTATTTATTTTAGAGGGTGGAGAGTAGTAGAGGGGGAGGGAGAGAGAATCAGAAGCCCCACTCCATGCCCAGCTCAGAGCCCGACGAGGGGCTCGATCCCACGACAGCGCCATCATGACCAGAGCTGAAACCAAGAGTTGGATGCTTAACTGACTGAGTCACCCAGGTGCCCAGGATGTATTTTATTTTATTTTATTTATTTATTTTTTTTAATATAAAATGTTTTTGATTGTTTTTGAAAACATTTAAAAAACAATTTTTGAGCACTTTCAATAAAAAAAGAGAACTGAAATGCTACTGCAATATTCAACTACTGTAGTTTCAGCAGGTACAACAGACAACAAAACACTGGGGAAATCTGACTTTTTGCACTAAATGAAAACATGAAACAGGGCTTGTTTTTTGTCATTTATGGTGTAGTAAAGCA
>NC_138374.1:71688318-71753366 GCF_054177405.1 Leptonychotes weddellii
GCTCAGGTCATGATCCTGGAGTCCCGGGATCAAGTCCCGCATCGGGCTCCCTGCTCGGCAGGGAGTCTGCTTCTCCCTCTGACCCTCCCCTCTCTCATGCTCTCTGTCTCATTCTCTCTCTCAAATAAATAAATAAAATCTTTAAAAAAAAAAAATAAATAAACTGAGGGTTCTAGAGGGGAGGGGGTAGGGGGATGGGTTAGCCCGGTGATGGGTATTGAAGAGGGCACGTTCTGCATGGAGCGCTGGGTGTTATACGCAAACAATGAGTCATGGAACACTACATCAAAAACTAATGATGTAATGTATGGTGATTAACATAACATAATAAAAAAATAAATAAAATGTGGGGTAAGTTGAAATCAAATACTCTATATTGCTGGTGCGTGTATGTTTCAAACTCTGGCTACTCAATTTATTGAATATTTCTTATTGGCTCTCCTTGCACCTAGAGCCCCTCCCCCCTGCAATCTTACTGGGCACCCACTTCCGTTTCCCATCTACTCAAATACCAGAGTAACTGATTTTCTTATTTTCTTTTACAGAGAAATTTTGTTCTTTCATGCTTTTTCTTTTAATCTGCACTGTGCACGCCATTAAAAAACATAATGCTTTTGCTAAGCAAACACTCTTGATTCCCCTAAGAAGAATTCTGTCTCCAGCTTTCCCTAAGAAGTACTAGATTGGGTAGGAATTGTCAGGGCGGGTCCTTTCAATGGCTATTTCTAAGTGTCCTGCACTCCTCCAAAAGGACAACCCTTAAGAAAATCCTAAATTATTTCAAGGAGAGACTTTAAAAACTGAATTGAGTTTGAGAGCCTGGTTATTATGCCATTAAAAGAAAAAAAAAGGAAGTCTGGGAAGCTGAATGTCTGGGGATGGATTTAGCTGATGTGCTTCCCAAGAAACACTTAAGGAAATTATTAGCGCTGTGTTATGATATTTTAGTACATTTATTTGGTAGCTCTTATTGTGGAAAAGGACGTATATTGTTTTAAAAGTGACATTTTTACTCTTGGAAGAAAATTGTCTCTTAAACCACTTTTAATACGTTTATTTTTACTTATTTTTATTGCTTGGTGAAATAGTAAAATTCACAGCAGTGATCAAAAAATCCTTCTAGGTCATGCTTAGAACCTGCTAGAAATCTGAGTCTGAACACTTAGAAAGAATCCTACCATGCAATCTTTTATTTAAATTATACACACATATTTCAAAACATGTTATTTTGGAATCACTGTAGAGGAAATATTTTAAGGTTGGAAGTCCTACCATCCTAAAGGAGTGGTTTCTTTCCCAGGTTTTTCTTCTGCCCTTGTCCATATGCACACGCACATTTCTATGGTTGTGCTCGTGGTCTTCTATAAAGCATGGCGATCATGTGTTTTGAACCGAACATCACATCATAAAATCTTTTCCACATTACTATAGTCTTCCTAATTAAACATTTTAAAGGATTCATAATTTTCATAAATCAATATGCCAGAGATGACTTAATCGTTATCTTGTGGGCTAATTTATTTGTAAGTTAAATACATATTAATAGTTTAATTTTTTCCCCACATTTAAGACTGGAAAGAATAGTTCTAATGTTAAAAAGTTGTGTAACACCATATGGTGACCAAAGCACTAAAACTGCTTTTACTAAGCAGTGTATTTAGCGGGGGGTGCCTACGCTTTCTTGGGGGTGGTGGCACTAGGATATGAACCCAGAGTCCCACAGGCAACATTGCTTTTGACAGCGTAAAAGAGCATGTGAAAATATACTCCCCTACGGAACAGTGGTCTCCAAAGGAGCCTCGGTTGACGTAAACCCAAAAGACTGTGTTCCATCTTCACCAACAATGGGCTAAATAATCTTGACACACCAAAAAAGTGTAGTCCAGAGATTTGGCTGAATTGCTTTGTTGGGGGGGGGCGTGCCCGGGACATCACCTCCAAAAGCAGGGCCTGCTCATTCAGACTGTGGAATCTGCTGAAAGGAGTTCTGAATCCAAAATAGCAGGGTGCCCTGCTGTGTCTCACTGGGTGCCCACGATACACTCTGAAAAGAACGTAGGAGGGAAGGCAGGGTGGGGCCGCTGTTCGGGCATTTTGTTGATGAATGATGTCAAACATAAATCTTCATTTGATTCTAAAGAAAACCGAGGGCTGTATCAGGCTGGGAAATCAGGTTATTGTTCAAGAATTGGGGGCTAAGTCTTTCCTGGGAAAGAAAGATGATTTCTACTTTGGGAGCACATCGTGAGTTTGCAAGAGTTCGGCTGTCACTTTTGCAGAAAGTCTAGAAGTCTCAAGGAGATGCTGCTGCAAGGTTCAGTTACCCACTGTGAGCCTGTCAGACCGGCAGAGATGAGAAAGGTTTTGGGATTCCACCTGTGGGATTTGGGCCAGTCTGAGCCCATGGGTGGAATACACGTGTCAGGCCTGCCAGACCGCACAGGGCGATTAGGCTTGACGGGGTCTTTGCAGGATGCCGGAGGAAGATTCTGGGAATATGAAATGCTCTTCTTACGCTTGGGTGATCCTTGCCTCTCGTTGGCAGTTCCCATGCTGGAGTTTGCTCGGAATGTGCTTTTGTCGGAAATGTCAGGCTGCTCGGATGGAGTGCACGCTCATGGGAAGAGTCAGTGCTCGGAACTCAGAGATACCCAGGCTCTTTTTCTGATGTTTTTTTGATAAAATGAGGGTAACAATGGAATATCCTTCCTGGAAAACCATACCACAGTATTTAAGTAAAAAAAAAAAAAATGGTAGGAGGGAAAGCAGTGTATTTCTCACACGGAATGTAGGGTAGTAATTTGCAGTCTTTAAGTGGATCCTGTCTGGAGATGGCAGTCTCAAGGCCTGTTGTCCGGGTTGTGCACTGACACAGCATGAGAGGGATTATGAGGTAGAGTGGTTGGAGCCTGGGCTACATCTGGGTTTGAATCCCAACTCTGGCCCCTTATTTGACCTTAAAGCAATCTTAAACTCTGTAAGCTTCATTTCTTTGTCTGTACCCACGGGGCTCTTGTGAAGAGCAAGTAAGATAATTTCTGCAAAGCACGGCATGCACTGCAGGGCACGTCATGCGAAATCCATGATGTTAATGGAGTGGCCTCGATTTGTAGATGAGTAACCTGAGTTGGTTTTCTAGAAAGGTGGCTAGAAGGAGTGGAGTGTCTGGCTCGTGAGCTAAATTGAGCCTGTGGACTTGTTTTATTTTGCCTTTAAATATAAGTAAGTAACATTTTAAAGTTGACAGATCTCCCGTAAAACCCTATCCATTATTTTTTTTCCCCAAATGTGGGAGATGTTGCAGCCCCAGACTCCAGGCTCGCCTGACGGGCATCTGCAAAAGCAAATAAACTGCTGGCTCCTTGGGAACGGGACCTGCCCTTTCCAGCTTCTGCCACTGCTGTCTGTTTTCTCTGGAGCCTAGTGACAGTTGGCATTCAGCCCTGTGCTTCCACAACAGAAAAAATCATTTCTATCAGCAGGGAAGACAAACCAGAGAGGCTGAGAGGCATAGAGTTTACGAGAAAATCAGGTGAGAGCGTATTTCTCTGTGGAAGCGTGGAATACACTATTTAAAATGCAAAGAAAGTATAAAATACTATGCTCGGCCCACTTTACTCATGGATGGTATCTTCGTGGCTCATACGATCCTATTAGCTTGTGAGCCATGATCTGCAGGACCCATGGAAGGATGGAGTGAGTTCTCTGGAGGCTGGAATAGCTCGAAGTAGCCTGTGATACCCAGTTTTCATAGAGGCACCTAAGACCGTCTGCTTCATTTCACGGAGTTCCTGCAGCCCTGTTACTCAGGGAGAGAACCGTGGTGATTCCTGAAGAGTGCTTGAAAATCTCAGGCCTCACGGCGTCTTCCCCATCATTGGCATGGGTTGGACTAGAACTCTAACAAATGTGTCTTTCTCTCTTTTTGTCCCTCACCCCCCACCTTTCTCTCGTCCTCTCTCCTTCCCTCTCTCCCTCCCTTCCTTGTACAGGTGTATATGTTTCGAGAGTAACAATGTCCACTAGATAAGTGGCCCACAGTGATAAGTAATTTACTTTAGTAGTATGTGTGTGCCTTCCAGAGGTGACTGACAATGAAGTTGAAACCAAGAGGACAGAGGGAAGAGATTGTAGTGTGGTCACATGGCCCCCAGAGTAGCCAGTAAGACTAGCCAAGGGTGTGGTCACGGGCCATCCCAATTGTTCAGTGGCTTAGCACAGGAAAGATGGGATTTTTGCTCACCTGCCCAGTGTGGGTTTACGGGAGCCCTGCTCGTGACCACAGCTGACAGAGGCTCTGTCTAGTTGCTTCGATCACTGCCGGTGCCGGGAAAGGGAGAGCCGCCGTGTCCCGGACTGGCCGTTCCACGCCTGTGCTCGGAAGCATCCCACGTCCGCTCACGTTTACCAGCTGAATGCAGTCATGTAGCCGGGTATGAGTTCAAGGAGGAGGGGAAATGCAACTTTACCATGTGCCCAGAAAGGGAGAGACTTGGTGTATTTGTGACTGTCCTTACTGTGTACGTCTTTCCTAAACCCCTCCTAGGAACCTGCACAAACTAATTCTCCTAAGGGTCATCTGAGTAGGAATAACAGCGTGTGGTGTCATAATTCATGTTTTTGGGGGTGTTGGAGAGGCTTTACCTTAATTGCACAGTACAGTTTTGGAGCTGGGCTTCTGATTCTAGAAATCCTTTCTTCCATTTCTGCCATGCTTCTCATTTCCTGGGTCCTCTGAGAATGATGCTCATTTATTTGCATTTGGCTCCCACCCATCTTGTCTTGTTAATGTAAATACTACGTTTGGAGAATCAGAATTACCTACTAGTTTGATTTAACCTCCGGCTCCAAACCCTATAGAGAAAGGTATTTAAGTGTCTGTTTCTGCTGATGTCACTGCTGATAATCAACAGTCCTATCTTCTCTGTTAGGCTTCTTACCATTCCGTGACGTGTTTTGCATATTTTGTGCCAAACATGATACTTATTGATTATAAGTGGTATGGGTTTTTGTGAATTGTCTACCTCAGTATGTTTTGTTTTTTGTAAGAACATAATTCTTGCTTTATGAACATTAAAAAAAAACCTTCAAAAGTACCCATATGGCTGGCATGGGCTCAGTGAAGCATGTCACCTCCATTTATGGAAACACACAGAAACTTCCAGTTTCCTTACTTGTAATTAGCTTCAGGTTGTAGGAGAGCCTTTCTAGTTGGCACCTCAACATTTTTAAATGCATTGACTTTTTCTGAATGTTATTTGTTCTCTACCCAAAACGGTAAAAGTGTTTATAGTCTTTTCCACGTGTTCTCCTGAAAACAGAAACATACCCCATTGCTTCATTTTAAATGTATTCCCCTCTTTTCTGCTTGTCACTCATATTTGTTTTCGTCATTCAACATTTTTTTCCCTTCCACCACCTCAAAGTAAATCCTACTTGAGATCTATGAATACATATGTATATTCTTGTTTAGCTATAAATGGCCCTTACTTAAAAAAAAAAGTACTTTTTGGTGTGGCTTTGGGCTCATTGTCCAAAACCCTCTATTCTGAATAAAGTAAGAATCTACTTCTTTTATAATTTCCCCAGAATACACTGACCTGTTATCACTCCTTACAATCTTACGTGAGGAACAAACATCATTTAACTCACGTGGCAAAGTTGTGATTTTTAATGCTTCTATAAATAAGCCTTCAAATTAGCACATTCCCAAGGCCTAAGAAAAATCAGTCCAGGATGATAACACCACTAATAAGTAATAACCCTAATTAACCCATGTAAGTACATGAATTGATATGAAAGTACTTTGATAGTAAAAACAATACTTGAAATGCAAGCTACTATTATTGGTAATAAAAATAAGATATAGGAAAAAAAATAAAAAAAGAACAAAAAAAATAAGATATAGGATTTATTGAATCATGCTTATTTGCAGGATATTTTACAAATGGTTTTAACAAAATGGATTTTATAGCACAATAAAAAAGGCAGTCGGTACATTTTATAAATTATATTATTTCTCAAAACAATTTCAATGAATAGATTTATATTCCTTTC
Organism: Leptonychotes weddellii; assembly: GCF_054177405.1. Lineage (NCBI taxonomy): Eukaryota > Metazoa > Chordata > Mammalia > Carnivora > Phocidae > Leptonychotes > Leptonychotes weddellii. The sequence continues at coordinate 71,694,376 of NC_138374.1, forward strand.
ACCAGAGTTCAGACAAATTCCAATTGCTAATATTGGACAATAATTCTTTTATGCACCAAGGGGGGGAGTAAATCAAATGTAAAATATAGTCAGAGATAATTTTTGGAAAAGGAAACATCTCTTGGCAAGGATCTAACCTGGAATTTTCTTATTAATAAGCGAACAGTGTGTTTGGTGGGCTGGATTCTGTTGTGCAGGCTTTCCCATGGACCAATGCCCGGTTCGAAGATTCTTTTCCTGAATACATAAACAGATGTGCACAAATTTTTTTTTTCTTTTTTGCCATTTTATTCACTCAGAAGCTTTCAGAAGAAAGTTCCCCCCAAGTAAAATATTGAATTTAGAAAATTATTTGAAATGCAAAACGTGCCCTTCGGTTCTGCCTTCACCTGGCCTCGACCCTGCTCCATCCCCACTCGGTTTGAGTTGGTGAATGTATAGCTGTGTTCAAGTGTAATGCCCTGATGGCAGTTCCAATGGTGGAGATCATTTCCTCATCTGAAATCAATTCTGCCACCGAGTGTTTCATCAGTGATATCTCTGTTTTCAATTTAGAGATTCTGCCCTGTGAGGAGAAGGCCAACCAAGTCCTTTTTCCACAACGTTTTTACCATGTTTTCTGGCACTGGGCAGATAAAAGGCTTGGACAGATGGACAGGCCTTTGATGACTTTTTTGAATAACTCTTAGATGATATTTAAAATCATGAAAATGTAGTTGTTTTTATCCTAATGATTCTCCACCCCGCCCCCACCTCCTAATTCCAATCAGTGATTACTGTGCCCCTGTAATAGTGGGTATGGGCTGGGATTTACTCTTCAAATAAAACAATTGAAGCACATATGGGACTAGAAGGCAGACTATTATTTTTTTAAGATTTTATTTATTTATTTGAAAGAGAGAGATCGCAAGAGAGATAGCCAGAGAGAGCACGAGCGGGGTGGGGGGAGAGGGAGAAGCAGGCTCCCCGCTGAGCAGGGAGCCCGATGCGGGGCTCGATCCCAGGACCCTGAGATCATGATCTGAGCCGAAGGCAGATTCTTAGCCGACTGAGCCACCCAGGCACCCCAAAGGCAGATTTTTAGAAGGCAGATTTACCTTGGCAAAGTGGAGACACATGGGATCTGTATGGCTGGCCCTTTTTAATTATCTCTATCACTAGGAATGCTATTTCTGCGGTCTCTTGGACCATTGCCCTCTTCAGAAGTCCACACCCTTAGCATCCTGCAATAAATCTCCCTCCCAGAGACTGCCAATACGTGGATGTATGGGCCTTCTCTTCATTTACTAACATCCTAGATTTTAATCTTCACAAGTAACGTGAAAAAGTTATTTAAAGTTTTCTTTTTAAAAAGAAAAACAAGTTAAAGCTTTTGGCTCAAAATCTGAAGAATTTATAGAAAATGTTAACTGCAAGAGAGGAGTTTAAGTTTTGTAACTGGAGGACCACACAGCATGGCGGTGTTCAGTGGTTCATAGCAGTTTGTTTTTGTTTTTTTTTTTTTTTTGCTTTTGAATATATTGAGACATCGTGGAACTGAAGTTTGGAAAAGTTGGTGGTTTGTGGGTTTGTGTATTGGCAGCTGGCTCGTTTCAATCTCTTGGTGAAATGAAGTTATTTATAACTGCTTTCTTTAGCGTACTCTGTTTTATGTTGAGTCCAACTTACAGCCTCCAAAGCTAAGCACAGTAAAAATGATGTAACAAAGTTTAAACTTAGCAGAAGAATATTAAACAAACAGGCATTTTTTTAAAAAAAGTGCATTTTTCCTAATTGCAAATATCTTATTTTGTTCCCTTGAGCTTTAACTCTTGATAATAAGTCCTAGTTCTGAGAATCTTTCTCATCCTGAACTAAAACCTCATCTTGAACTAAGCCACACATACACACACATTAATTTCTCCACTAAATTTTCAGAGGGAAAAACAAAAACAAAAACAACTGTCCATGGAGAATTCTAGCTTTGAGGAACGTACTTCTCTTTTTAAAATGCAATTACATTGAAGGCATCAGGAGAGTTACAAAACTAGCAAAGATAATTTACACATTTTAGTCTATGGAAGAATAAGGTGTAGAATAAGTTCCTTAAGATGATTTATTTTTTCCAAACTTTTCTAAGTTCCACACTTGTTTAGACTAAAAATTATTTATTTTTATTTATTTATTTTTAAAGATTTATTCACTTGAGAGAGAGAGAGAGACTGAACAGGAGGGGCAGAGAGAAAGGGAGAGAGAGAATCCCAAGCAGACTCCCCACTGAGTGCCGAGTCTGATGCAGGGCTCCATCTCACGACCTTGAGATCACAACCTGAGCTGAAACCAAGAGTGGGACACTTAACGGCTTCTCCACCCAAGACTATTTTTTAAAGCTGCTATTAAGAGAGTTAAAAGGTGGGGCACTGGGTGGCTGGTTTGTGAGTTTTATTGTTGTTGTTGCTTATAGCCATGTTCATGAATTTGTATTGTCTTCTGGATTCTATTGTGTAGGATTTATAGAATATATTTAGCCATGCTAATGTTGATGGACATCTGTGATGTTGCCAGTTTGCATATATTACAAATAACGTTTCTACAAATATTCTTGCACACATCATGTGATATCTAGAATCTATTGGGTATATCGCTGTGATTGGAGTGTCTAGATAATCGGTGATCCATATATTCATTTGAGGCAGAAATTGCCACAGTTTTCCCAAGTGGCTATACCGATTTATACCCCCCTGGTAGGGTATGAGAATTTCCCTTGTTTCACAAACTCTCTAATATTCATTGTCATGATTTTTTTTTTTTTTTCGGTTTTAGCCATTTGGATAGATATGTAGTGGTATCTCATTGTGTTTACCATTTCCCTCTTGATTAATGAAATTAAGCAATTTCTCATATGTTTATTGGCTATTTGGTTGTCTTCTTAGGTCAAAAGCCTTAAAATTTTGCCATTTCCTGGTCACCAGTCCCACTAGAAAATACTTGAAATTTTCAGGTATTTTGCCCAGCTCTCTATGAGATTATAGATCTTGTGTCTAAATTTTAGGAATTCCAGCTATTGTCTGAGTATAAGCCTTTTGCTGATTAAATATATATTATCAATATATTTTCCTATTTTGTAGTTTGCCTTTTAACTCTTTCTCTCTTTTTTTAAAGATTTTATTTATTTGACAGAGAGAGACACAGCGAGAGAGGGAACACAAGCAGGAGGAGTGGGAGAGGGAGAAGCAGGCTTCCTGCTGAGCAGGGAGCCCGATGTGGGACTCGCTCCCAGGACCCCGGGACCATGCCAAAGGCAGACATTTAACGAATGAGCCACCCAGTGCCCCGCCTTTTAACTCTCTTAATAGTAGCTTTAAAAAATAGTTTATCCTTTAGAGGAGTTTTATGTTCACAGCAAAATGGAGCAGAGGGTACAAAGAGTTTCCATACAGCCCTTGGTCCCACATAATCACAGCCTCCCCTACTTTCAGAATCCTGAATCACAGTGGTACATTTGTTATAATTGATGAGCCTATGTTAACACTCATCATCACCCAAAGTCCACAGCTTACATTAGAATTTACTCTTGGTATTGAACACTCTGTGGGTTCTGACAAATGTATAATGACAGGTACTCACCTTAATCATGCTCTTGATCAAAAGAATCTCCTAATTTTAGTGTGGTTCATTTCATGAATTCTCTTCCTCATGGTGAGTGCTTTTTGCATCTTTTTTTCTTTTTAAGATTTTATTTATTTATTTGACAGAGAGAGACAGCGAGAGAGGAAACACAAGCAGGGGGAGTGGGAGAGGGAGAAGCAGGCTTCCCGCGGAGCAGGGAGCCCGATGCGGGGCTCGATCCCAGGACCCCGGGATCATGACCTGAGCCGAAGGCAGACGCTTAACAACTGAGCCACCCAGGTGCCCTGAGTGCTTTTTGCATCTTAAGACATCCATACTCGTATTAACCTTGTGTAGCCTGACTGACCTTGCTAAATTCACTTATTCTAATAGTTTATCTGTAGTTAAACTTATGTATAGATTGAGAACTTATCCAAAGATACATGTAGATATAGATATAGAACTTATCCAAAAGTATATAATCTTCTTTTCTAATCTTTATGATTTTTTTTTTCATACCTTATTTCAGTGACCAGGCCCTCAATTATAATGTTGAATAGGAGTGGTGAAAATGGGCATCCATTTCTTTTTGTGATATGAGGGGGGGACATCTTTCAGTATTTCACCATTAAGCATGAGAATTCTTGTAGATTTTTTTTTTTTTGCAGATCTCCTTTAGCAAATAAGTACTTTTTATGTTGAATTTTTACAGATTATTTTAAAGTTGTGAATGCATTTTAATTTTATCACATCCTTTTTGTATCTACCGAGATTACTATTGTTACCGATTCCTGGCTTAATTCCTCTGTGGTAACAGTACACAGTTTCAGTCTTGAAGTTTGCAGAGACTTGTTTCATGGCCTAGCATGTGATCAGTTTTAATAAAACTTGTTTATGCCCTAGGAAATAGTGTGTTCTATAATTTGGGGATAAGTGTTCTACAGCTTGCAATTAAGTTTGTTAAGTGTATTATTCAAATCTTCTATATCCTGATGAATCTTCTGTCCGCTTAGTCTATCAGTTTCTTTCTTTTTTTTAAAGATTTTATTTATTTACTTGACAGAGAGAGACACAGCAAGAGAGGGAATACAAGCAGGGGGAGTGGGAGAGGGAGAAGCAGGCTTCCCGCTGAGCAGGGAGCCCAGTGCAGGGCTCAATCCCAGGATCCTGGGATCGTGACCTGAGCGGAAGGCAGATGACTAATGACTGAGCCACCCAGGTGTCCCTAGTCTATCAGTTTCTTAAGAGATAAGTTGAAATCTCTTAATAAGATTGTGAATTTATATCTCCTCTTAGCACTATCAATTTTTATTTTTCATGTTTTGAGGCTGTTATTGAGAACATATAAATGTAGATTGATAATCCCATTCTGATAAATTAATCCTTTCATTATTGTGCAATGTTCCTCTTCATCTCTAATAGTGTTTATTTTCTTAAAATAACCCTTGGAATTAGTAGAGCTACATCAGTCGTCTTTTGGTTTGTGTTCACATTTTTTACTCTAAACCTTTTTTGTTCCCTTATATAAAATTGTTTCTTATAAGATGCATATATTTCTATTTTTTAATCCAGTCAGACAGTCTTAGTCTAGTAATTGGAATAGTTTTGGCTTAAATCGATCATCTTACTATTTGTGTCTCCTTTTCTATTTGATATTCCATTTTTCCTCCATCAGTTTTTCAGTTGTATATGTTTTATTTCTATTATTACGTACTCTAGAAATTACAACATGCAATGCATCCTTGAACTAGCAAAACTAAAGATAAATTGATACTTTTGTTACTTCTCAGACAGTGCAATGCCTGACAACACTTTTACCCCTACTGATCCCCTCCTCACTTTCCTATTATTGTTGTTAGATGTTTTTATTGTTTTATGCAGCAATCGTTCATATTGATGTAACTTCATATTTTTCCTTTCTGTGATAGTTTTCCCCTTACATGTTATTGCAATCATCTACTTTCATTTTCTTTCTTCCCAAAGAATATCTTTTAGTGTCTTCTTTACGGTGGATCCATTGGTGACAAATTCTCTAGTTTTTGTTTCCCTGAAAATGTATTTATTTGCCTTTATGTGCAAAGGATATTTTTGCCAAGTATAGAATTCTATGTTGGTGGTTTTATTTCCTTCCAGCCCTTTGAGTTTACCACTCTGTTGTTGAATGGCTTTCACTGTTTCCACTGAAAAGTCGACTGTAATCTTACTGTTGCTACTGTGAAGGTGGTGTTTTTCTCCACCTGTTATTAGGAAATTCCCTTTGTTTTTGATTGTAAGAAGTTTACGATGATGTACCTAGGGTCGTATGTGTTTGTGTTTTGTATTTATTGTGCTAGTGGCTTACGGTGCTTCTTGAAATTGTAGCTTAATAGATCTCTCATCAGTTTTGAAAAAATTCATAGCCATTACATCTTCAAATATTGCTTCTGTCCCATTCCATCTTTCTTCCCCTTTTGGGACTCCAATTACATATAGGTTAGACCTTTTCCTTATGATCCCATGTCTCATATCCTTTATTTCTCCCTTTTTTAAAATTCTTTTTCTCTTTTTCTTTTTATTCTGTTTTCTTGGGGTTTATATTCTAGTTTACTAGTTTTGTCTCCTGCCATTCAGTATAACTACAGAATTATTAAAATTCAGTAACTGAATTTTTTTCAGTTCTAAAATTTCAATTTCTTTTATAGTTTCCAGTTTTCTCTTGAAATTAACAACATTTTCATCGCATCCCTTAAACATACCTATCATAATTATTTAAAAGTGCCTATCAGGTAGTTTCAGTAGCAGGATTCCCATGGGTCTGCTTTTGTTGTATGCTTTTATTTTTTCTTAGCTTTTTGTTTTGTTGTCTCTTGGTGTACCTGTTTCGGATTGAATCCTGGATGATGTGTGTGACAATGTGAGATCATTTGAGACTCTGATGTTCGTGATCTCCCTCAGCAGAGGGAGATCACTTTTGCTCTTGAAGAGCAGGCTGACCACTTTAACCCGTTACGGATCCAACAGGTTCAACGCGCGGTGTCTGTCTTTATGATACTGCATTGTTATCAGTTAAGGTTTGGCCTTCATGGTTTTGAACTGGTTGGGCCTGAACTCCAGTTTTTGTCCCTCTGGCCCCATGAGACATTTAGAAGCTTTGTCAACTTCTTAGCCTCTCAGCTTCTAATTCATACTCCGTTATTTATCTTCTTTAGGAATGTTTTGTAATTTGTAAATGCCTCCAAAAGGATGCTGAATGTTGGGTTTGCCTCCCTGGGCTTTGTTCTTCTCTGAGATGTTAGCCCTTCAAACCCTATTGCTCAGGAATTTTTGCCTTAAACATTTTTTTGCTGGTGGGTGGGGGGAGGGGAAATTAGCTTTTCTGATTATTCTTGGTGGGAGGGTTTGCCAGTAGTGAGCTAATTCTTTATCAATAGAAGAAGAAATTGATAAGAAAATCTCTTGAATAAATACCAAAAACTCTTTAATTGAGACAAGGAAAATAGGTTTTTTTCTATTGAAAGGAAAGGAACAAATAAGCACTTAATTTCGGCTCATTGTCTTTAAAGCTTTGAAAATTATAAAATCTCAAAACTAATTTTTTAGAACTTCAACATGCAGTTTTAGAGCAATGCTAATGTTTAATTTCTAACTTGAAAAAAAATGGCATACTTTATATGCTATTAGAAGTATGTGCCAGTTGTTGGCTTGAGTGACTTGATATTTTTCCTCTCCTTTCCAATCTACTGTCAATAAGTTAATGAATACTTGACATTTCCAGTACTTTGATGAGAATCACAGTTTTCTGATTTAGTTTGGTTCCAGTAACTGTATAAATGTCCAGTTTCCATTCCTAGAACTAAAGAAGTTCTAACAGGTAGCTTAATTGTTTGAAGATATGCTACCTAATGTCAAATGGAAGCCAACAGGGTTTACCTGTTACTTTTATAATGGATTTGTTCAAGAAACATACGCAGTGTTTTTTACTCAATGTGGAATGGAAAATTTGGACAGTAGAGGGTGCAATTGTACCTTTAGTTCTGTAGGTTAGCCCTCAGAAATTAGTATTTAATAGTTGAGGGAAAAATGTGAAGAATGTACTGTGTGCTGAGGCTGTGTACTATTTATGGAAATATATTTGAAATAAACCATGCCAAGGGGAAGTATAAATTTCACAACAATTTGCTTAACTTTGTACTTTTTAAAAGTGACAAATTAAAATTTCAATTAGATCCCATTTTCTACAAAATACTATTTTTAACTGAATAAAATATTTATTATCAAGAGAGGCATACTTATCTCAATAAGATATTTTTCTTTTATAAAGCTTAATTACTATTGATCATGATATTTTTCCCCTTAGGAAATCCAGCGTCCAAAAAGATGATGTATAATGATAACTGCAATGTGAGACTCCTATTTCTTAGGAGGAAAAATGTGAATAAGAACCAGTAGAGATAAGTAATGCAGTGTCAAGAATGTTCTTACATTCACATCGTTACTAACACTCAGGTTTTATTGAAGGTCCAGAAGTTTCAAGCAGTTGCAAACCAGAACCTTGGGTTTCCATTCAGACTCTGCAGCAGCATCAAGTAATTGCACTGCAAGGCTTCGTTTATAAAAATTTGTGGGATGTATGTGTACAAAGCTTTAAGTCTTTGTCTCCAAATCTGACTCTCTTCTGTGGAAGAGGAGGTGTCCTTTTATATTTTTCATAGGAAATTTTCAGCTTTGGCTTTGGTAACTGTCAAAAATTACCTTTATTACAAAAATCTATACAGTGCAGTAAATTTGGAGAACTTAGGAAGCCTTTTTGCTGATTTTTTGAAATTATAGGAAACATCTACTTGAGAAATACTCCTTCTTTGCATTAACAAACTATCTACTTCTGTCTTTGGGTTTAATTGAACAGCTGTTTAACATTGAGATTATCGCTAGCACCCAAAGGTTAGCGCTTTGGCATTCAGTTGACTGGTGGTAAGGTTATGATTTTGTTGGAAGGGCCAATTCTGATATTTTAAGGAAAGAGCAAAAGAAAGAACAAGAGAGAGGAGGAGATAAGTCTATCTACTTTCCTAATTAAGTTATTGGATAAAAATACTTTGGGGGATTAATTTGCTTTTGAACTCCGTTTCAATCGAAACTTCTGAAGCTTTTATCAGTGAGGTGACAGGTTAGAACTCGATCGCTGGTAAATCAGCATCACCATAACTTAAAAGCACCTTGATTGGAAACATCTGCTTTCAAAATACTATCAGATGGCATTAATAGCTTTTGAAAGAAAGAGCATTAAGAAGGACTCTCAAAAACAGGCCAACTCCAAATATGGCCGTCAGCTTTTTGGAAGGAGCAGTGAGGGCTTGGGAAGAAACCGAAGAAAGAAATTGCAGAATTGACTGTGCCTGTGGTATATGACAGAGCACTGAACCTTGAAGACAGTGTATTATAAGCCTAAAAGTAAGAAAGACTCTGGGATTATGGTGATTTAAAAGTACATTAAGACAGTTGATTGTCTAGGTGCGATTTTTTTTTCAATTTAATTAAAAAACAAAACAAAACCCCAAACCCAAACAATTCACTCATTTCTCCCACCTTCCCCATCCCCCAGCTGTGGCTTTTTGCAGTTTGTCTAGGTGCAATTTGAAAAGGTGGAAAGGTGGTTGGGTATCAAGAAATATTGTTTCCTAGAAATATTCAGGATGACGGGTAGAAAACCGTTATCGTGGGTCTTAAGCAGGGAACGATGTTCAAAGAGTGATACCTATGTGTTTTTTTCTGCATTAAAAAAAGCCAGGTTTAAATTAAGCCTATGACATATTTGATTTATTATGTACAGAAAGGACATGCAGCATTATGGGGAGCTAAAGCATCAGTTGTCCGAAAATGACCGTATCATAGTTTTCATGTCACCTTTTGCTATCTTGTTACTGAGAAATTCATTACCTGTATTCACTTCTAAGCTGTATTTACCATATTGATGTTGGCTTTCAGTACACACACACACACACACACACACACCTGGTTGACCTTTGAATAACATGGGGGTTAGGGGCGCTGACCCCCCCGTGCAGTCGAAAATGCTCATGTAATTTTTGATTCCCCCAAAACATACCTACTAATAGTCTGTAATAATCTGCTGTTGTCTTGAGGCCCTACCAGTAACGTAAACAATCGACTAACACATATTTTGTTCGTTATATGTATTCTATACTGTATTCTTACAATAAAGTGAGCTAGAGAAAAGAAAGTGTTATTAAGAATATCATAAGGGAGAGAAACTACATTCACATAGTACTGGACTGTATCAAAAAAATCCATGTGTAAGTGGACCCACACATTTCAAGCCTGTGTTCATTCAAGGGTTAACTGTGTGTGTGTGTGTATACACATATATATACACACATATATATACACCATATAACAACCCCTCCCCACACACATCTCTACTGTATACACTTCATGGGTGCACGCCCATATTGTAGTTTCAAAGGTTTTGCCTATGGTGATTGTTCTAAGTGGTTAGGCCCACCTTTGGAGGCACCTGTCCAAGGGCAACAGATACCACAAACATTTCTAGGAAGAACATAGGAAATCGGTGCTATTTAAAAAGCAGACAAACGTGACCTGCCTAAGACCCATGATACAGGGTAGCTGCGCCTTGGGTGGTCATACTGAAGTTTGAGGCTTAGGACACATGCATTTCCAAGTGACACCCACGTGAGGGGATGTCCATCTCTGTATTGTGCCAATGGATATTTAGTTCAGTTTGATGGTTTAATCTCTTGATGGAGAAAAGGTGGAAAGGGACCTGTTTTCTGTTTATTGGCTGTGCTGTGTTGTAGATACTAGGTAAATATTTCTCAAATTCATTCATTTAGTCAGTGCAATGGATAAATATATAGGGAGGGCTTACTTGTTTTAGGTGTTGGTGGATGAAGTAGACGTAGTTCCTTGTTTCCTTGGAGTTTGCAGCCTAATGATAAGATAGCTATTTAACAAATATCCTTGAAAATGATATATAATTATAAATTGTAAGTTCTGTTACAAGGGAAAATATCATGGGGATGATTCAGAAGGATTAGCAGAGGAAGTGATATTTTAGGAGAGAAGAGAAGAATGAGTTCATTGAGTTAATGACTCAAATGATGGAACTGCTGATTGGGAGGTGGTGGAGTTTAGATTTTAGGGTCATGAAAGGGGTTGGATGAAGGATTTCAAAGGCAGAAAGAGAATCACCAGTAGAAAAGCTGTGAAATGTTAAAATGAAATTGCTTGGTGCCTGGACATTATAAGAACTAAAAGGTCAGTATAACACTTACGTGATTAATTATTAATCAGTTGCTCTCCTGATCTCAGTCCCATGGTAATTTTTCCTTGACCGTTTTCCTAGCCTGAGCACCAATCCAGTGGCCCACCCTAATTTTAAAGAGAGAAGATGTGATTGTGGGTCAAATGGCGAGCCTCATCCTTCCTGTGAGCATCAAATTTGTCATGTTCTCTGGTTTTCTGTCATGTCGTCAGCCCTGGTCAGAGACTGGGTGAATTGTGACTTTCAAGGGGAGATGCTGATGGTTGGCAGTCCCACTGGTGGGATCAGGACTGTGTGTTCTGATCCTGCTGCATATGTAGATACCGATGAGGGATTCACAGATGGGGAGGCTGCTTGTAGCTTTCCATAAGTTTCCTAATTTACCTTTAAACATTCACTATCATAGGGGTGCCTGGGTGGCTCAGTCGGTTAAACATCTGCCTTCGGCTCAGGTCATGATCCTGGGGTCCTGGGATCCAGCCCCGCATCAGGCTCCCCGCTGCAGGGAGTCTCCTTCTCCCTCTCCTTCTGCCCCTCCCCCTGCTCCTGTTCTCTTGCTCTCCCTCTATCTCAAATAAATAAGTAAAATCTTAAAAAAAAAATTCACTATCATAAATACTCAGGTTCAACACTTAAAGTATTAGATGAAAGAAAGTCTAGTTGTTTGAATCAACTGTGTATATTTACTATATATTTATTTTGGAGATTGATAATATATACTGGAAATTTGGAAGTTACATGAAATAATGCAGAAAGAAATCTGCTTTACCAAACTTTTCTCAGTGTTTCCCAAGTATTTTTGACTGTGGGGAAACCCCCGCCCCCTTTTTTTTAAGGAACTAGTGTTCTTTAGTTCACACTTGGAGGAAACACCACATTATAGTATCCACTTGATTGGTGAGAGCTCTCAATTAGAGTTACAGGCTTGCTAGCAAGGCTGTTCACTGACCACTGAGTTTAGCCATTCCACCAGCTGTTACCATATGCTGCTTCTTGTGTTTTCTTCATTAATTATTCTGATTTCTCACAATTGGATATTCCCTGGTTGCAGAATATGAAAGTCATGTAATATGTTAAAAATTTGCTATGTAGATAGATTGGTGATTAAAAGAACATATATACTGAGAATGTGGAAGTACAAAATTATTTTTAGGAAAATACTAATGTAGTAAGATTTTTTTTTTTTTTAAAGATTTTATTTATTTATTTGAGAGAGAGAATGAGAGAGAGCACATGAGAGGGGGGAGGGTCAGAGGAAGAAGCAGACTCCCTGCTGAGCAGGGAGCCCGATGCGGGACTTGATCCAGGGACTCCAGGATCATGACCTGAGCCGAAGGCAGTTGCTTAACCAACTGAGCCACCCAGGTGCCCTAATGTAGTAAGATTTTAAATGCTGTATGTTTCAGTGCATTTTGAAATATGTCTTTACTGTGTGAAAATTCTTAAGAGTACTCCATTGGGAAATATTAAATGAACAAAATCATCTTTTGGCATATTCTGAAGTTTTTATACCTTAAAAATGTCTCCAATGGTCTAAGACCGATTACAGGATTTCAGGGATTCAAACAAGTATCACCATCTATATTTTGAAAGTTCTATGTTACCTTTACAAAGGTAAAGGTGTGTTACCTTTTAATTTGTACGAATGGGAGATAAATTTTCTCTGTCTTGGTAATGATGACTTTTGTATCACAAAGACTTTTAAAACGCTGTGATGGGAGGAGACCTGAGCTGCTGTGTCTGAAAAATGAAAAAGTAAGCGAGGTGGTTCACTCTATTTCCCCTGGTATATCCACCTCATGTGCTCACCTCTACTCTGACATAAATGAGGGTTGATTAGGAGGGTGTGGTTTATATTTCACACGTCTGGCATATGCCTGACTTTGAAGCATGTGCAAATGTATACATGCACACACACACACACACGCACACACACACATACACACACACAAACACACACACACCCCTGCACGTCATGTCACGTACATCTCCATGGAACAAGTTCCTTACGGTTTCAGTATAAGGAGAGGCATAATAGAACTAATTAGATATTTTAAAGACCTTTTGATATATTTTGTTTTCTGCACAAATTAAAGTGTTCTCAATTGGCCTTAACAACTATCACCTATGAAGAGATAGGTGGGATTTTCATGTGAACTGAATCAGGCTTCAGTGTGCACTAATCATAAAGCACAAAGTGAAAAAATAGCATAACTTTAAGAACAGGATGCTGGGAATGGGCATAATTGGGTTCTAAACTTGCTTCTGTCTTGGGTGAGTCATTTGACTTCCTTGGCCTTTAGATTTTCTTAAATTTAGAATTAGGATGTTGAATTACATAATCTCAGTGGTACATTTCATCTACAATTCTGTGATATCCATTATGAGTAAAAAATAAGGACGTTTTTGCTGCCTTTTTTTTTTTGGCTGCAGGTGGGAAAGGGTGACATGTCCATCCCAGGCAAGTGCTAACAGTCTTTTAGTTCTCTGTATTTTGTGAGTGCTGATGATAGAGGCAGAAAGTAACTAAATTAAATAATGGAGTGCATGAAGAAATGCTGTGATATCAGGTAAGTTTCAGTGCTGTGACTGCTAAGAGAATGTTACTTGCTGTGTAAGGATAGAGGGTCTGACCAGTGGAAACTGCAAAGTGAAAATAAGCAATTTCCACCAAGTTCGCTATGTTCCTAACAGCAGCAATTGCTTTTAACATTCCACATATAAATGTTTTGAAGATTTCCCTGTCATTTTTTCCACTTAAAATTGTGTATTCAACATAGATGCTTTTCTAAGAAAGATAGATGGTTAGAATTTTGGCTGTACTGTATTCTATGGAAAACTTAGATGAATTTTCCATAATAGCTCCCCAAATTAACTTTGATATTTGAGTAAAAACATTCTTACATAATGCAGTGACTCAAGACAGACACTGAATATTCTGCCTAATACCAAAAAAGGGTAAAAAAAGGTCTCTATTTGATATTTATTTATATCGGGCATTCTTACCTACCAGATCAAATGCCTGTGCTTTGTGCTTTGAAAATGATTTTTAAAAAATACAGTCTGGATCAGGGAGAAATTAACCGAATCTTTTAAATAAAATGTGCACTGGGCAAGGTGACTGGTAATTTTACAGTTGGTTACAAATGCATAGTGAAAATATGTGTCTCCTGGGCCCCAACTTGGGTTTCTCTTCTTGGCATTACCATGGGTAATGCCTTCATAAACATCAGGTCCCATGTCTTGACCCTAGAATGACATCCATTTGCTTTACCAGCCTACCACTTCATTTGCCTATCATTAAAGATGGATTTCTGGATTTCCATCTCATGATGATTATATAAAAGTCACAATATCAAGAGTTTTCTGAATTTGAAGTTAGGTGCTATTTACTTGGCCATTAAGTTCATGAGGATGAAGATCTCTGGATGCTTCCCTACTAAGTGTTTTTGCTCTTGCCTGCAACTTCCCCTGTCCTCCAGATCGCTGACATTCTCACAGGGCAAACAAATGCCTTGTTATCTTTCTCTTACCTCATCTGTTCATTTGACTCACCGATAAAAGCCCAGTTCACTCAAACTTCTATTTTATTATCTTTCTTACATCTTCAGTACTTTCCCACTTCACCAATTTTAGTAAGTTCACTAGCAAAATGTAGTTTTAGTTTTTACTTTCAATTTTGATTACAAAACATGTAGGTTGAAAATGGCCGAGTTTTATTCGCTATTAAATGCAATTTAAAATAAGAGCAGCAACCGAAAGTCATTGATTTCAGAGCTGTTCTTCTATAAGCTACATGATATCAAATATGCTCTCAAATATGATATCAAAATGCAAAATTACATTCTCAAATATTTTTGACTATCTTGTGGAGAATACTGATGCATTAACTTACGAAATGATGTGCATTTATATATGAGATTAATCACTGAAATAGGACTGAGAAAATAAATTTATTAGTCAAACAGGAGAGATATTACAATGTTGCATACTCATGTATACATTCACTGGGCTTAAAATGTAGCAAAATAATATTTCGTGAATAAAATATTTTAAATTCCATTTTATGCATTTTAAAATTCTCCATTCATGAAAAAAATATGGAAACCCAAATTCCATTCTCCTTAAAAACATTTCATTTCTTCCATTATTTGGAAATGGGCAGCTTCCTGAAGAGTCCAGAGAAGTGTTCTTTTTGGCAGACAGTGCATGGGTTTTCATGAACACTACTTCAGGCTCTGTAATAACATGCCATCCTTTTAAGCTGTGGAATATAAGAATTCATTTCAACTGATATTAGGCATGACACTAATTCGGTATTAAACTCTAAGTACATTAGCAATTATGGTACAATGCACTATTACTTTCCAAATCTCTGCAGTAAGTTTTTCATCATTAATGGTTTATGTTTTTTTTTTCTTTTCCATGAAGAACATATCATGCACACAAGTTTAACTTCAACAAGCCAAACCATTAGAATTTTTACTTATATCCATTTAAATATGGATTCCTGATGACTGAATCCACCACCAAATATAGTCATAAGAATAATCTAATTCTGTAAGAGTTAATCAAATAGCAGGTGCTTTACTTATTGTGCTTTATCCATAGAAAGCCCATATGTCTGAAGTCCAGATTTTTATAAAAACAGTAAACCAAAAGGAGAACCTAAAGTCTCTAATTTATCAAAGTGCAATTAAAATTCTATCATCTGACCCATGCCCTTATAGCCCAAAGACAGTTTCTGTCATATCTTCTTATGCATTGAAATAGGATGATTGTTTCCTTAAAACATATTGACACAAACAAATGTGTAAGTGGGTTTGTAATGTGCCTAAGTTTGACTTTTCTATCTGTAACTTCGAAGGCAAAATTTGAAAATATTGATGAAGTAAGGAGGTCCAGCAATCCTGAATTAAATAGGGTGACCAACTGTCCTGGTTGGTCCAGGACCAAGGGGTACCTAGGACTTTAGCTTTAAAACCGGGATAGTCCTAAGCGATTTTAGTATTAAAACCAGGACAATCCCAGATAGATGGGTGCAAGTTAGTCACCTTCAACAGGAAGGAAATGGTGCTGGAGTGAAGACAATTTTAGGAAGAAGAACTTCTAAAAGTTCTCTTTCCGGCTCTTTCAGAATTTTCCAAATTTTTCCTCTTTCCACCTCCCCAAGTCAGGCTAAAAATGCTAAGGATATTCTTCTCTCTCTGGATCGAGAGTCAAGACCTTAACAACAGTTGGAAGTCCTGCAGAAGAAAATGAGGGGCAGGGAGTCAGAGGTTGAACTCTGTATCCCATGGTCTGGATTTGAATCCAGGCTTTGCCATCCGTTAGGTGGGTGATACCCTGCCTCCAATTTTTTCAAATGTAAGTGGAAGTAATAATAAAGACTCCCTGGTGGGGTTGCATTAAACAGTGCCCATCGTGCATTAAGAGTTCAAGGAAGTTATTTTTATTGTGGCCTTGATGAAGATTAGCAATTTAGAGCATGCCAGCATGTCTACTGGTAATGGTCACTTTCCTGTTTCTTAGAGGTACTTGTTAGCTGGAGCAGTTTTCTATAAGGGGTGGCTTCCATCACCTAAAAAGCTCAGCTGTGTTTTGTTTGTTCCTACTCAAGATATGTACATGAAATGGCAGAAGAAAATTTCATACTTAGGACTCTTCCGGGAAATGTGGCATCAGTGGAATGGACACTCGGATGAGTGTCCTTTTGAGGCTAATTATGGTTTTTGTGAAGGATGATAAATTCTACAGACTTTATTTTCTTAAGAGCCACTATGAAGCTGCGTTATTGAATGCCTCATTAAATTGTTGTGAGATTGAATCAGGAAGGCATGGTACAATGTATTCTTAGTCATGAGGGATGGGTGCAAAATTGAAGCGCATCAATATGCCAAGGTGGGTCTGGCTACTGGTGGAACTTTGCTCCTCTTAGGGCGGGGACAAAGAGAGACCAGCTAAAGAGCCAGTTGTGAGTTGACTATGGAATTCTAGAGTATGAACTCAGTTCCTTCAGCATTGCATTGCTCTGTGTTTTAGCATCTACCATGGAGACCTCACCCCATGATATAGGCAGTGGGAGAGCTCAGTAGATCCCACTCCACTCCATTTCAGATTTGTGTATTCACTTCCTAGTAAGCAGAAAGTAGACTTGTGCCAGATCTCTGATCTTATAGTTTAGCCAACTTAACTTACCATGGGACACATAGTACATTTGTCTGTTGAAATGTAACTACGGGACTTTGATTTTTCACATAAAATTTATTTCCAGCATTTACCAAGTACAATACAAAAGATGTTTAAAAAAAAAGATTGGGATCACTCAAAAGGTTGAGATGGAAAACCAGGCCCCTTAAGATCTAAACAACCAGTCAAGAACATCATTGCAAAACTTACTTAAAATATTTACTTTGACCTCAAGAATGGAAAAGTCGAGAATTCTGGATTTTGCATATGTAATTATAAAGTGAGGGGGAATTAAATTATTCTTTTCATAGTATAGGCTAATATAACCTGATACATCCTTATACCTTGAATACTTTTTAAAAGTGTAAGTCAGTTGTAACAGTCTTATGTTTTGGCTGTTTTACTTTCTTTGCATGTGTTATAACAGACTTCTGACTCTCAAGATAGACAGGCTTTCTACAAATGAAGAATCTTCTCTACTTTGTGCTGCCCAAAGACATTAAGTGACTCCATTTAAGCCTCAAATGAACCTTAAAACATAACCCTGCTTAGCAACTGTCTAGAGATATCCCCTGTACATTGCTTCTATTTCTAGACATAAACTCTTGGCCTCAAGGACCCCTATATAGATCTATAGGAAAAAAGGCATTTAGTTTTAAACATTTTCCCATGGAAGAGTCCCCATAGGTTAAATAAAGTAAGAACTTGGCCTTTTGCCTGGGACAAGGAAATTGTCACAGAAGCTCTCTTTTAGGATAGAGTCAGTTATACAAAGCCACAGACCTTCTGCTTGATTTAGTTTTAGTTAAAAAAACAATTCAGAACTATTTCACTGATGTCAGTATTTGTAAGTTACTCATGGTCTGTTCATTACCAGTGAAGCTGTTTCAAGGATTATCTACTTTATGTATTACATTCCAAAATAAATGCATTTCTGAAAATGTCTGTGTTGGAAAGCAGAAAAATGAAGTGTCTTACATCACCTGTGCTAAGAGCATTAGATCATGACCTGAGTGGAAGAATGTTTAGGATTGTACATCCTTTGTCATGCATACCTCTAATTACAAACAGATGCACTTTTTTTTTTTTAAAGATTTTATTTATTTGACAGAGAGAGAGAGAGACAGAGAGAGAGGGAACACAAGCAGGGGGAGTGGGAGAGGGAGAAGCAGACTCCCCTGCTGAGCAGGGAGCCCCATGCAGGGCTCCATCCCAGGACCCTGAGATCATGACCTGAGCGGAAGGCAGAGGCTTAACAACTGAGCCACCCAGGCGTCCCAACAGATACACCTTGAATCAAAAAGTTGGTTAATGTGCCATTGGCTAGTTGGGTTTTTATTTTTTTCCCTTTCTTCTCTTAGCTCAGATAGAAAAAGTTGTGTATTCAAAAGTAAAAGCAATTTTTTTTTTTTTTTTTTGGAGACTGATATGTTCATTCTTGGCTAAGTTTAGTTTCCAGGGAATAGTTCTGGATTGCAATTCGATTTTAATGTATTTTCTGTCGACTTTTAGTGTTAAGAAATGGCCAAATAGAGCACTGGTTTATAACACTGAGTGCTCAGGAATAGTAATTAGGGGGCTGCTAATAAAGGTGCTATAAAGTTGGATGAGTTGGTGAAGATTTAGCTAAATATTAGAAATTTAGGTGAGTAGTAAGTAAACATTTGTGGATTCTAAACATGTGTTCAGATGATGGGAGAATCCCCCTTCCACAGAAGAGATGCAACCTAGTTGTCATCATTTTAGGAAAGACTAAGTGGGCGGGGATGAGGGAGATGGGTAGAGGTGCGGTGATATAGCACAATTTTCTGCAACCCATCTGAGCTCCCCCTTCTCCTCATGATCCCTCCTATTCACAGTTTGTGTCTTGCCATTCAAGTGTAAGGAGACCTTTCTAACAGCTTGGTTGTCACAGAGGGAATATTTTTAAAGATACAGTTCAATTTCAGGATGGACTTTTTGGAGCTCGGCACGGATTTCCCACCCCCCTCCTGTCCCCCACCCCAAGTTAAGCAAATGGAAGACGCGAGGCCCAGCCAGAAACTCTTCCGAAGACACTAGCTCAGGTGGGAGGGAGAGCTGAGCGGCCTTCTCGGGCCCAGACCTGAAAAGAGTTCCTTCGTGTGAGTTTGGCAGGGGCGGAGAGGGGGGCAGTTGGCGGGGGCGGGAGAGAGCCGCCCCACTTGGGGAGAGGAGCCAGAAGCCCCGCCCCTTCGCCCCTTCCCCAAAGGCACCTGCGCGTCAGGGAGCCCCTCCGCCCCCCCGGGGCGCGGGCTTCTATGCGGCGGGAGGCAAGTTTCTTCTCCAGCCACCTGTGCGAGGCGCTCCCCGTGGGAAGGGTGGCGTGAGCGAGGGGAGAGCGCGGCCACGCAGCTCGGGAGCCTCTGCTGGGGAGGCCGGCGGCCAGAACACCTCCGGACCCCAGAGCTTTTCGGATGCCGAGCCCGCCCGGCCCGAGGACGCGCCCGGGACCGTAGCCCAGCGGCCTCGAGGCCGGGGTGCCGGGGCGGCGGGGAGGGGTGGGGGGGAGCGGGTGCCCCGGCTGGCGCCTCCCCGGTCTGCGCGGGGTCCTCCCCAGCGTCTCCCCCACCTCCCCACCCCGAAGTGGCGCGCCCGCCCGCTCCGCCCCGCCGCGCGGCTTATCAGGCGCTCCAGGCGCAGCGCCCGCTTCCTCCGGCGCCCGCCGCCCTGCGCCCGCCTCCGACCCTGCGCTCGCCGCGCCTCGGCTCAGTCCCGGCTTGGACCTGCTGTCTCGCGGGCCCCGCGCTCAGCCTCTCCGGCGGCCCGGGAAGTGGGAGCTGCACGGAAAGTCGGCGCCGGAGCGGCGGACTGGGCATGCTCAGAAGCCAGGGCTGGCTCTGGGCTCGAGTAGGAAGCGTCTGCACTCGGGAGGCAGCGGCGACTTTGGGGAAAGTTGCCCGGAGAGGGGAGCAAGCCCCAAGGCGCGCGGCAGCGGCGGGCAGGCGCCCCGGCGGCCCGGAGGAGCATGGGCACCCTGCGGGATTTACAGTACGCGCTCCAGGAGAAGATCGAGGAGCTGAGGCAACGGGATGCCCTCATCGACGAGCTGGAGCTGGAGTTGGATCAGAAGGACGAACTGATCCAGAAGCTGCAGAACGAGCTGGACAAGTACCGCTCGGTGATCCGGCCGGCCACCCAGCAGGCGCAGAAGCAGAGCGCCGGCACCTTGCAGGGCGAGCCGCGCACCAAGCGGCAGGCGATCTCCGCCGAGCCCACCGCCTTCGACCTCCAGGATCTCAGCCATGTGACCCTGCCCTTCTACCCCAAGAGCCCACAGTAAGCAGGGGTGCGGCGCCGGGTCCGCGCGGCGCCCTGTCGGTGGGGAGCTGCGGGTCTCTGTCTTGTGTGTCGGCCCCCGCCCCTCGCGCTTGCCATGTCTGTCCTCATCCTCAGAGATGTTGCATTCTAATGGGCACTTCTCGCGCGCTGTGCACGTTTCTCAGAGCCACACTCGCTGCACCTACGTTTGCCTTCCGTGTCTTTGTCAGATGTCAAGCTATTTTTTAAAAATAGACATACACATTCGTATATGCCACCCACCGCACATAGTTTGAACGCGCCCCAGGTGTGTGTCCGGCCGTGTGTGTGTGTGTGTGTGTGTGTGCGCGTGTGAGTGAGTGAGTATGAGAGGAGGAATAAAAAGCCCCATCTCCCAAATGCCCTGGCAAACCTGCCCAGCCGGAAAATCCTAAATGCAGGCTCATCAGACTTGAAATGAAATGCGTCTGATACCACCCTTACTTTCTCTGCTTTGGTGGCTCTCCCGGATTTCTCGCCGGTACCCCTCAAACCTGAATGTGCTGTCATCATCAAAGTGTCAAAAATAAGCAAATACGCATAGAAAAGGGAAGATTTTTTTTGATTTCCTGAATTGGATGGCATTTACAGCCCGCAAATGGAAGCCCAGTCTGTTGATTTTTTTTAAAAAAATATTTTTTCATACCATCCGAGGGAGAATGTTGCTTGTTTTCCTTAAGGAATTTGCATAATGTTACCAGTGAGGTGCCTCCGACTATCAAGAGGGTTGCATGTTTCCAGGATCAAGTGTGAGAAGTACACTTACCTGTACTGACAATGTGAACACATTGTTTGCCTTACTCCTGGCTTCTGATGCAACCACTCTGGTATCCTTCTTGCATTTAGAGAACTATGTTCTGATGTCAGTGGGCTTCATAACTTGGGAAGGAAAATTGAATCCAACTTGTTGTACACCTCTCAACGCAGAGACCTTATGGAGAGTAGAGTGGCAGGAACAGGAGATCAATATAGAGTGAGGGAAAGCACCCAAAGGAATGGTATTTTTAATTAATAGGTAATGACATAATTGATAAAATGAAAGATTTTGCTATTCTATTCCCAACTATATCACACTGGCTGGATGACACGTGTTACATAATAATGCAAGCCCCCTTGGAACCCTGTACTTCACAGACACAAGAAATTAATATAAGGAGAAAGGGCAAATACATGATTGTCTCCATTTGTATTTGTCGGATTTTGGGGAGCTGTCGAGCACATACTGATTATACTTTTGAAAACTTAAGAGTTATACCTACATCTGTTGGTTCCCATAGAGCTTCTGCTGTTCCTCATGCAGGCTTAGCTTAAGACGGAGTTTGTATTCTCCCAGAGTGTAGGGAAGAAACTGTGAGGATAAACATTTCAGAGATTCTGACCTCAGCAAGTTGCCCCAATCAGTAGACTTAGATTTGCCTTAGGAACCTGAATGATTCGCATCTACTTCAACTTTCTCTGGTAAATTAATTTGCAGTCCCAACGTGCTTGCCTGTTTTAGCTAACGAGGTACATGGCCATCTCTCCTGGGCCAAGTTTTGCATAATGAAAAAATAACTCAAAGACAGCTCTCTGCATTTTTAAGCACTGCATAGGATCTCATTTTAGTATCTGCAGGACTCTGAAGTAACGCAGAGAAAACTCTGCTTTTATAAAAAGACCATTTTAATAGGTTTTATAATGAAGCATGATCAAGCCAGCTGATAACTCCAGTTAAACATTGGATCAGAGAAGATCTGAAGGAATCTAGGCAGTAGGGAATGAGCTGTAGGAATGGGGTAAGTTGTAGAAATCTCTTAGTGCTCAACATGTAGAACAACTAGATTTTTTTTTTTCATGGTGGAAAATGAAATTAGCGTGGCAAATAATTCACACCATTCTGTTATAATAAACATTTTATCTATGGAACAATGCTGTGCGTTCTGATATTTATTTAATAATGTGCTTTAAAGAAATCAGCTGTTTAAGGTATCACCATGATGGTTTTGGTGATTCTGAAAGATTATATTGAAGAAAAGGATAGAATGTCTTCCAAGCTTAAATAATTTTGGAAAAACATCTGTTCTTTTTTCACACTTACATAAAGAAAACTAGAATAAAATTGGCTTAAGTGGTAGAGTGTACCTTTCTTGAAAGAGAAGTTACATTGTATGCAAAATGATTATACGTTATGTCATTTGAATGATTGTGCAAGATAGCTCCACAAAGAATTAGGAAAACTTGCCAAACCAAAGAAGACTTGCTCGAATTTCGATTTATTTCACTTTGAGTAATCTGATTATACAGGCTAACTGGCAACAAGTGTTTATGTCTTTATATTTCGCTTTTAGTGCAACTTATATATAGTCCTCTTTCTTAAACTCACACACAGATCATTGTGAGTTCAAGTTAAAAGGAAACCACCTGAATAGCCTCAAATGGATTTCAAATTCATTTTCCTGTGAATTTTCTGTTCCCTTTTCACTAGATGTAGGTAACTGCCCAGCTAAGGTTCTGTTCAGTTATCTGATATATGCAAATATGGTTACGTTTTGCTTACTGAGATTGCCCTCTGAGGATTATAATTTTGAAAAACTTATTTTAATGATTTTTGATCATTTAAAAATATTGTAAAATGTAAATTATTAACTTAAATCATTTTTTAACATTTTTGATTTGGAATTTTCCCTGTAAGCTGGGAATGGGAGGCAATGCTTTGTCAGAGCCAGGGAGCTCCTGCTTAACGTGCGTTGTGTGTGTGTGTATGTGTGTGTGTGTATGTGTGTGTGTGTTTTGGAGGACTGGGGGGTGTTTTTGTTTCTTTCACATCTATATAGAAATAGTCCTTAAGTCCTTCCTCTGTTAGGAATGTGAAGCAAAGAACTGATGTAGAAGTTGGTACTATATTCCATTACTACCACATAACTACTTGAGAATGTAAAACTATTAGGCCATATGTTTTGAAATAAATTGAACAAATCACCCCTTAAAAATGAAAAAAGAAATATAAAAATATCCATTTTATGAGATCGGATAGTCTGTTGGTTATGTATACAGGATGGTTCTTATGGACTTTTAAAGTAATTTTATTTCATGATACTTCGTTCCTGAAAACTCTGTAACAGGTCAGAACATTTAGTCTCTGGTATTTTGATCTAAACCCTTTACCTGTTGTAAATATTCTCAAATCCTTTCCATTTTGCTGTCCCAGGGTTACATGTCATTTCACTTGGGCTGTATAGACTTAAGTTCCTATAAAAAGTTGTCAGTGTCTCTGAATTTTTGTTCAGCTGGTGCTTTTCACCCCAGAGGTAGCTGAATTTCAGAGAATGATATGTTTTGTAACATTTCACTCTTTGGTTGTGAAATATTTTGGCAGAGCTGAGGGCAAAAAGAAATGGATTTTCTTATTTTTAGGAAGGCATTAATTTTAACAAGCTCTTACATGATCTTTTAAACCTGGACACAAGTACATCTCTAGAGAAACAGTATCTAACTAAAGACTGTATGTTAAATTTTATAGGAAAGTTGAGAGAATTCTAGAATTTTGGTATAATCATAGATGGTTAGAATATTAAAACATAGATTTATTCAGAAGGAGCAATTACATTCCAGATGGGCCCTGCAGTTCAGTTGAATACTTTTATGGGATGTCTGCCATGCGCAGCTATCCTGAGGGGTTACAGGTGTGAGAGACAAGGCCCTGCATCGAGGAGTTCATGCTACACAAATAAGTATTCTAGAAAGTAGAGAGTTAAGTTCAATCGCAGAGGAGATGCCTAAGAAAGTTGGGAGAATAGAATCGCGCCCCTTTAATTTCATGGTATCGGGATGTCAGGTGGACATCCAGGCATTTGAGGGGCTGCCTGACCTAGGCAGGTGCTCAGGGGATGGGAGGGGCGCGGTGGGGATGTACAGGACCATCTGGTGGACAGGACACACGGGACCATGACAGCAACTAGTGGTGGCACCAGAACGCCGTAGTGGGAGTTGAGGAAAAGCAAGCTTAGGTCGCAGAGAATGCAAACCTCTAAGTAGGCAGGAGGGCATTTCGGCTCGTGTTTGGAACACTCCGGGCTCGTGTGTGCACATGCGCGCGCTGTGCAGCCGCCAGCACTGAGCACCCAGTGTTCCCCATCAGCAAAGCTCCGAATCTCAGAAAATCCCTTCAGCCCTGCACCTCCTACCAGCACAACCCTGATCAGAGCTGTAACCCGCCCCACTGGGTGAGAGCGTTTCAAGGAACCAAGCAGCAGACGGTTAAAACTCGCCAAGGCACGGAGTCCCGCTCGGAAAGAAAACAACTTTCTTTCCCCCCTCGCTTCCGACTAGTCTCATCGAGAATCATCTTTCATGCCCCAGACCAGCTCGGCAGATTGCTTACGTAGCGAGGCCAGCGGGCCGGAGATGAGAATGGAGCCTGAAGTCGGTTTCGGAACTTCAGGTCCCTTGTTTTGGTGGAGGAGTTAAATTCCAACTTAACGCTGTCCTAATAGACTTTCCCATTGACTTTGCATCGATCCTTTGACACGACGGCCTGCGCATTAAAACTGAGGTCGTGGAAGCTTTCAGAAAGATGTCTGAGACCAGGTTGCTTAAAACCCGGTTCGGGGGTTTGGAAACACGGTGAAGTTGTGTGCCCCTGCATCGGGGTTTATAATGAAAACCCTGACAAGCCCTTAAACAGAGTGGCTCCGGAGGATGCCCGAGAATATCCATGGCCAGCTTCCTTGCTCTCCTGGGCCACATTTCCAGTCGCCTGCTGCGTAGTATTTCACTAAAGAGTTGGGCACACCATGTTTCTGTTGTTGCTGTTTGCAGGTTATAAGGCGTATGGACGCATTTGTTTCCCCCCCGTCTGCTTAGCCGCGGAGGGGCTCCATGGTATCCTAGCAACCGGATTTGAACACCACAGTCTGCTGTTTTTTCTGCCAGGTCTGCCAGAGGTGCCGTTGCCCATCCAGGGCCCCGGGGCCTCTGCTGGCCCTCAGACCCACCGCCTCGAGCCCTCTCTGCTCGGGAGCGCTGGACAATGTGATCAATAAGCACATGGGGGAAGCCACAGTTACCAGTATGCTCCCCTACTTATTATGCAGTAACATCTGTGGCATTTAGAATCCTAATGTGAATGGTGGAGATGGCAGGGCTTGCCGCCTCTCCCCTGACAGCCCTCTCCACTTCCTTGCACCCAGCCCCGCAACACCGGCTCTCCCTGTACTCCTCGGCATCTCAGCATCTCCTTCATATTCACTCCTGGCGAAGTTAAATAGGCACAGCCCGTGTGAACTCCCGGAGTGTAATTGTGAGTAAGCATGGAGGAATGTGTTCCCTCCAAAACGGTCCCATAGGTCCTGTCTGTACACACAATGGCACAAAGACTGGGGCTGCAGGAACACAGGTGTTTAACAACAGCGGGGGGCTCCTCGCATCCTCTCAAAAGGGTCTTGCATCTGAATGGGTTTTATAATCGTGGTTATTACTAGGAACAAAGCAGGAGATTACAGTGGGAAGAAGAGAGGGGTGGGTGGGGGTGGGGTGCACAAAATGAGTATTTTGGGGAAGTGCTCAAGGGCCAGGCAAGCTGCGTAAGGGAAGGGCGAGACAAGAGGAGCATGGTTAAAGCCGTACCATAGTTGTGGAGACGCTGGGAAGGAGTGATGGGTTTTGTGGGCCAGTGAATGGGCAGTGCCTGGAACCGAACTGACAAGTAAGACAGCACTTTGTGGAGGAAGACAGCCGTAGGGAGGAGACGCCTGGATGGGAGGACATCGGAGGCTGCCCTTCTCTGGGAGTGGGAGCCGTCCTGGGCTTGTGGCAGAGAACCATCAAGATGTTTCCCTTTAGACCAGTGCTCGGTTTGAATGCCTCGTATTGTCCCTTTGAAACATCCCTCAGTCTGGATTGCCAGGAGGCTTTGGGGGTGTTTGTGCAGGTCATAGTGCAGAAGAAAAGGATGAGGAGAACAAGTTTCACGGTTTCTGAAAAAAGCAGGTCAGAAGGGCACTGCCTGTCTCCAACACAACGTCGACCGTTTATGTAGCACTTACTTTGTGTCAGGCACTGCTCCCTGTGTTTTCCATAGATTGTCTCTTTGATTGCTCCAACAGCCCTCGGAGGGAGACTCCAAATTATCCCCATTTCAATGCACTGAGGTACAGGTCATGAAGCTCAGAGAAGCTAAGACGTGACTTGCCCAAGGTCACACGCTTTGTAAAAGGCTGAGCCTAAATTCCAACTCCAGAGCTGATTTCCGAACCACCACGCTCTTCTGCTTCCCAAAGGGTTGTGAGGTTTAGGCAGTTGCGCCCAAACCCACTGAACAGCATATAGGCTGTTCTCAGGGGAGTGTCTGTTCACCGGTAATTAAATAGGCAGAACTACTTGGGAGAGGCGGAAAAATAAGAGGACAGTACTTCCCAAGGTGCACATTAGAATCATCTGGGGAACTCGAAAAAAAATCCAATGCCTGGCTTTTACCCCAAGCCAGTTAAAGTAATAATGCCTGAGAGTGCAAGCCCCCGCCAGTATTTTTTAAAGATTTCTCCAGGTAGCTCCAATGTGAAGGACCAGGATACACTTCCCACTTAAAAGAGTTGACCGTTTCTATTGGTGGAAACCTTTAAGTCCTAGGGACTTACAAACGCAGTAGATTTTTTTTCCCCCCATTTTGTGGTTTATCCGCCCACACAGTGATCATTACTTGACCTAGCTCGTTGGTTCTCTGACCTTGGCTGCATGTTAGAATCACCTGGAGAGCTTAAAAAAATATCTTTCCTGGGGAGGTGGGGTCCCCTCACGTCCAAGGATTCTGATTTAATTGCTCTGCGGTGGACATGAGGGATAGATATATTATTTTAGCTCCTGAGATGATTCTAATACGCAGCCGGTGTTGAGCACCTCCTCTCTAGTCCATTCAAACCCGGTTACTCCAGGTGACTCGAATTCCCATTCTTCGGGAAAGCGCTTTCCTGGGTCCACTTTGAGCAACCCAGATGCCCGGCTTGCCGTGGAGCCAGGCAGCTTCGGCTCCCATCTGCCCCGGGGCCTGCAGCCGCTGCACCTGTCGGTCTGTCAGTCCGCTGGTGCTCTCTGGGGTTACCTACCAGGACCCGGGCACACAAAAGTGGCAGCAGTTCCGCTCAAAAGGTAAGTGTGTTTCCTCTTTCCTGCCAGCCACGAGTCCTGGCCACTATTCAAATATGACACACATTAAGATCAGCCATCATTCCAAGTGTGTTTTCACCCCCCGGGGGGCCGCTGCCTCATTAAGCGGTAAGACTGTTTCCTTGGGTCCCAGATACTTTGGCGAAACGTTAAGTCTAAGAAGGTGAGACAATGATGAGCCCCTCCGAGGAGTAGCACTGGGCTTGTAGCGCCTTTCCTTCTGGTATGTGATGTCTCTGCAGCCTGCTACAGTTTTTTTTCCCCCGACAGATATTTTATCCTTTTAAGGCAAACAGCCTGTGCTCAGGCTGAGGAGTACTTTCCAAAGAGCCTTCAGAGAAAGCGGAGTGAACACATTCAAGCTCTCAGTCCCCTTTCCAGAATGTTTGGTTTGCGTGAGCAGATCTGGGCACTGCTGACAGACAGAGGAGAGGTCTGAAGTGGCACCCACGATGTGTCCCTCCAGAAATGCTCCTGGGGGGGGGGGATGGAAATTCCTGCACCCGGTGGTCATAACCCCACTGCAGCCCGATTGCCAGCTCTTGGGGTCTCTTTGTGCCTTCTCTCCCCTTACACTGTTGTTAAAAACTCTCAAGATGTTCCTAATTGTCTCTGATAGCTTATTTACATTTGCAATTTAATCGTCTTCCCAGGTGAGGATCAGCCAATATAGCACTTTATATAAGTGATGAAAATAGCTAATATAATTGCAAACACTTTTTGGTAAAAATAATCTTCTTAGAATGGGGGTTAGCGAGAAGCTTTCTTGTCCCCTTTCCCCCTCCTTCTAAAATATGAAAACGTATTCAGCTGACGGCGCGGAAGCGCAGACTAGATGTAGTAGGGCTGCCCAGAGGATTGGGGGCATGAATTACACAGGTGATTATGAATCCGAAATTCCTTATGAATCATAAGAAAAGTAAACACTTGCATTATGAATCCAGCTTCGTGTCCTGCATTTGGTTATGGGGCTGGCCTAAATGGGGAGGATAAGAGGGAATTAGCAACAATAAAGAAACACACACAAAAAGCATCTGTTCACTTATTGGGCTTAGCAGTTTGAAGCAGAATGGTGGGCAAGAGTTCCTGGGTGGGCACTGGGAAGATATCTGTGTTAGAGTTCTTCTGTTCCGAGAACAGAAGGAAGGATGGGTGTTAGTATAGAAAAAAAAATCAGTGACGATTTAGTGTCCATGTATATGAATTGCACCCATGTCAAAAATAGAATGAATTAATACTAAAAACCTTTGCCTCGCTAAAGATCATAAATGCTAATTAAACTTCACCAACGCCATTTCATTGACTTGTACTTAGAGGTGTAGTGAGTTAGACCCTGCAAAGCAGAAGGTAAATAGCTGAAATTATTAATATGTGTCAAAAGTTGGTCTCCTAACGCTGTTGGCCTTCTACTGTTCGGTTTTATGTTCTCACTTCCAGATGATACCGGTTCTTTAGGAATAGCACTGTATTTCTTTGGACATGAAACAATTATAGTGTCAGCCAGTCAGTTTAATTTGGTTAATTGTGTTCAATGTCAGTGATGACAAGTACAACTGGGTTGAGCAAAATAATTTTGCTGTTTTCTGAAACAGTTGCATTATGGTAATATCAAGCTTTCAGCAGATCGGGGCCAAAGAATAATGAGATAACGTGCGGGAAAAACATTTCCTTTCTGTCTATCATCTTAGCGGTCTGACTCTATCAATAAATTATGGCTTTGCCTGTGCTTCTAAGTCTGGACTGAGAGGAAAGAAGAAGGGGTTGTCATGACAAGGAAGAAAAATGGGATTCTGAATGTTTGTCCCTCTGGGGCTGTTGCTACCGACGGATGGGAGGGTGGCTTGACCACACTCCTGCACATGCAGGTGGCTGGCGATCACGTGGTACACAGGCCCAACTCCACACTCCCATCTTCATGAGACATACTTTGCCGAAATCACTGGTGACTGAGTAGCACGTTTTATATTACGGCGAGGCTGAAAAGATGACCCTCTATTAGACTTGTACCAGTCTGACAGGATGTCTCCACTCCTTTACAGAGGAATATTAAACATCTGAATGTGACAGGAACCATTTTGCTCGGCCTGCAGTGGCAACTCATTATGTCAGTGGGAGGAGAGAAACAAGGAGAGGCCATTTGGCCATCCCCAGGGCGTCCACGGCCTGCACCAGCAAGCATGGTTCTCTCTGGGCATCGTGGTCTTCATGGGAGCTAATTGCTTCCCCCCTTATTTAGGAACTGTTTGAAGATAGCAAAGCTTCGAAGAGCAGGCCCACAGAAACTCAGATAAGTAAAAGTAGTTTCTGACTGGAAGACCCATTCAGTGAATCCCTCTTCATTTTGAGTAAAGGCATTGTATTTAAGAGAACTTTTTCACTTCTGCATTGTTAGAGGAACATCTTTTTTTTTTTTTCCTTTTTCTTTTCCATAGCATATGGTATAGTACAAAATGAAAGAATTGCTCAAAGTTTCTAGCTATTCACTTAATACTCAACTTTATAAAAATGTAATACACAAGTCTGTCATTCATTTGTATGAACGATGTTTCTTGTGAGAGATCTGAAAAGCTTTGGAATATTGTAAAAAAAAAAAAAAAAGGAAGTGGAGACTTTTTTAAAAATAGTGATAGCCTCGATCAGGAAACAGTCCTTTTTCTTTTTCTTCAAAATTTCACTTCAGACTTTTGGTTGTTCTTCATGAAAGGGAAAGATGACATGAAGAATTATCTGACTCTGTCTTCCAGATGTTTTAGCATTCCTTAGTTTGGAGACCTCCTTTCTCTTGTGGGGACAAGGAGAGACAGGGACTACACCATTCCTGGCTCAGGGAGCACTGGATGGCACACAACTAAACGGACATTCCTTTGAAACAGTCCTCATGAAAAGGAATGGTGACTAACATAACAAAACCACCATCAATGGAGCATCTTTTATTAACTTCTTGCTACCTCTTTACATGCTTCATGAAGTCATCCAGCCTTGGCTTTTTCATGGCATTGCTGGAGACATTAAGATGTTCCCTTCCCCTTCTCTTTGAGTTTTGATGGGAAATATCTAGCCTAAAAAAAACATGTTGTAGGTTTTTTTGATAGGCAATTGCGAAAAGAGTATGGTTTATGCCTTTTGAAATAATAACTACAGGAAAAACTTCCAGAGATGGAAAATTCAGGCACTTGGAAGCATCATCTATGTGTGTTTGAGAATTTGCTGACATGTTGCTGAATAATTATAAGGAGTTATTTCAGAAAATTCTGATATTTGAAGAGTACCCTGTTTCCATCGAAACGTATATTCCATCTATAATATAATCATGCTTATTTTAAGCAATCCAGAGGTACCCTTGTGTACCCTCGGAAATGAAGCGATTAAAAGAGAACCAGGATTGAAATATTTTGGTGAAGATACCACCTCAAGATGTACAGAGAGGTGAATCAAATGGAATGCATCACTAGAACTTTCATCATAAAGTATAGATGAAACATTGGTCATCACAGAGTAGCCTACCTTTCTCAGGTGACCCTTTCTCTTCTGTGGCTTCTCTTACCTTTTGCTACCACCACGGAAGTCTGCACCCTCCACATCATCGATCAGCACAGGGCAGAGCTCTACCTTCTGGTTTCCTAAGTGTTACCATCAGGGTGATAAATGGAAAGTAACCCAAGTATGCATTTATTTGTGTTGGCAAGAGTGGTATTCTCTGCCAGATGAATTTAGAGGTTATTAAATTATATCTAGGTGAACCCTTGCTAGTGGGTTTTCAAATCATCTATGGCAGGTTCTTCCCCTTCTCCCCCCTTCTTGACTTCCAATTCTGTATTTCCAACTGCTGTTTGTGGTTCAGTGCATTGCTTTATCATCATAAAGGGGAAAACTTTTGTTGCTCAAACTAGGCTCACTTTTTTCCCCTTCATCTTCTTCTTTTTTTTTTTTCTGCACATGGAGAACAGTTTCTCTCATCTTCAAAGAAATCCTTTCTAAAGTGCAGGTAGTAATTGTTATTTGTCTGAGTGTATGCTACATCTGCTTTCTGCTTTCCTTTCTCACAGGAATCTCTTAGCATCCTGTTTTCTTCAGATGGGGAAAATGAGGCACAAAGACATTCAACAACTTGCCCCAAGTAAAATAGGGGGCTGCAGCACTCAGATGCACATCCGTGTGACCCCAGAGACCATGCTCGTTCTGGATGTGCTCTGTGGTGTAGTTCATCGTCCCAACTGCTCAGTGTTTAGCACAAGTTCTATTTCCCATTCCCTTTTACAGTTTTGTTCCTTTTATTCAACTTTTCAGTAATTTTTTACATACCTGCATTTTCCATATGCCATCTACTCATAGACCCACGGTGGCGACAGGTGCATTCTCTTTTAGGGACTAGCACAGCTTAGTGTCATGGAAGGTTCTTCTCACAATAAAGCTGTGTTTCTGCTGTATTCAAATTGTTAAATACAACTGCTCGTGCCTAAGGCTTTTTTTTTTTTTTTTTTGCTCTATCATACATAGAAAGTTTCCCCCATTTTGTACTCGTGCTTGTATATCTTGGGTCTTTTTGGTAAAAAAAATATTTCCAGTGGCCTTTGTCCTTATTGAATCAAATCCCCATTTTAAAGAAATATTCTCACAATTTACCAATGATTCGTTTCTTTATTTTCCCCTCAATATTAGCATCTTAATTTAATTGAGTAGTATTAGAAAGTTTATTAAGTACTTTCTGATTCTTTTTTTCTGGTAATTAATAAACATATTCTGTGGATTGGATTTCAGTTGTTTGGTTATTTGTTTAGTCATTTTCCAAAATATCACCAGGGTAACTCCTCTGGCATAGGGCTATACTAGATGCATCTCTTTCTCACTCCCAAATTATTTAATACCTGAAAATCTGTGGTTTTAGAATATATGCTTAAAAAAACATTGCTTTTTTCAGATACTCTTCCAACATGGATTGGGCCCAGCATACCTGGGCTAGAGTCAAGTGTCTAGTTCTCAGTGTCTGATTTGTAGTTCTGTGTTCTTCATATCCTTTGGAGTTTGAATTTCTGTATGTGAGTCATTATTTGGTTGACATCTGCTCCCCCCCGCCCCACAGAAGATGATAAATTCCATGAAAATGAAACCAGTGTCTCTTTTGCTCCATGTTGTAACCTTGGAGCCCTGAACAGACCTGGCACACAGCAGGTGCTTGATAATTTTTGTCAGAGAAAGGACAAGATGAAGCCTCTTTGTCTTCCTAGCCCTCGGATGCATCAACTATTAAGTTTAAAATGTTGAAAATGGGAAACTTATACCACGGGTTGAGCAGAGCTTGGAGGCATGTTTGGGTTGACCAGAAGAATCTTTATAGACTTTGTATCTGGATGCCTTGGCACACCTTTGTGTAATGCCCTTTTGCTCCACAAATCCATCTCAGCCCCTGATACTCCATACTGTCTTTGTCTACCTCACAACCCCTTGTCTGTATTATCTGCCTGGCCTCTGAAAGCATTTTAGTTTTTCACCTGAAAAACTAGGATTATCTAGTCTTTTTTTTTTTTAGTAGCCTCCATGCTACCCCCGCTCCCTGCCCCCTTCCCGCACTCCATGCCCAGTGTGGAGCCCAGCACGAGGCTTGCGCTCACAGCCCTGAAATCAAGACCTGAGCTGATTACCAAGAGTTGGATGCTCAACCGACTGAGCCATCCAGGCGCCTCTGGGATTATACAGTCTTGAAAACTCCCTTCTAGTTTGAATAATCTGTGATTCTTAATTGTCTTTGAAAGGAAACATACTTGTCTTCCAACTGAAAGAAATCTCATCTTAAGTTCTGCAACATAAGACCTCATAAATTGGTTAACCTTGAAAAGTAAATGGGTTGATTGCTGAGAAATGCAAGCCTAGAATTAATGGAAATAGTCACAGGAGAGTCTCTTCAAATTCTTAATTCCTTTCGCACACATAGCCAGGATGCTCACTAACAAAATCCTGGCATGCTTATGGATGATAGCTTGCTAATTTTGACTATCCAAAAATTCACATATTATGAGATGGCAGAGCCCTTCAAGCTCATGATTAAATACTATTTCATTACGTTTGTGCCTCAACAGTAGCCAAAATGAAGCAGAAAACTTAAAGGCTGATATTGTTTGGCATACTGTCTCTCAGCTCCTCAGGGTGGAACCCAAGAACACCCAATCCTAGAAAAAAACTTTTTCCATCTCATCTGATCATATGCTTCTGTGAATAAATTCTGTAATACATTCTAAATAAATTCTGAGGATAAATTCCTGGGAGGCCTATGTGCCCGTGCAACCATGTGTCCTGTATCTTGTAAGAGTGAGTTGTGATAACCACTTAGATTCATTGGCTAGAAAGATGAATGCATGCAAGCTCTCATTGATGCCTTACAATAGCTGAGTGAATAAAGGAGACTGATTGTCTTCATTTTACAGAAGAGATAATTAAGGACCAAAGAGGTGAAGTGATACAACCCAAATCCAACAGCTCTTATGTGACAGCCCTGTGAATACAGTAGGCCCTCAGCCTCGATTTACCCTTTTCTCTACCCTCTAGGCAGTATCCGAGCACTCGTGGGATTGCCTTGAGCATCCAGAGTCATGTGGTTCAGCAATGCACTTTTGGGCAATACAAGTAGGTAGACTCAGAATACAGCCTGGACAATGGGTGAGGGCCTTAGCCCTGATGCGTTTGCTACTTTACCCTCACTAGGTGTATGATGTTGTTATAAATGAGAATTGTATCAGGTGCCGTGAGTAGAGATCATGTTTTTGAGGCCCTCAGCACAGCACCCCAAACGTAGTATGGACTGCACAAATAGCAGAAAACATTGTCCTTTTTGTTGAGTTTACTAAACCAGATTCCATTATTAAAGTGCTCATCTCCCGGCCAAACTGAAGAGCATGAGGTGGAAAGAGTTTTGGGAATGCCAAGGTCCTAGAGCAGGGCCCGAAGCAACCTGGCTTGGTTTTGTAAAGAGTGACTCAGAGGGAAATTGAGTGATGGCGAGAACCCTGTGTGACTTCTTTGTGGGCTAACTGTGGGCAAGAAGGCCAAACAGAAGCAAGTTGGAAGCTCCATGATAATGCAGCTTATTGCATTCAATGATCAGCTACAGGCCTACAGAGAAGTCAAGGATGGATTGGTCAAGCTGGAACTGAGTGCTATGCATATAAATTATGTTACGGAATCATAGTGAAAATAGTTGTACTAAAAACTGTCTGTGCTCCAAAGACAGGATGCATATTTGGAGGTCATTCTCTGCAGACGCATTTATGTGAAATCATAGTAATATTGTTTTTAGCATTTCATTTTAACACATAGGACTACGCCGACCATTGCAGTGCTCCAACTGGGGAGCCCTGTGCATTTTTAAAGACCCACTGCTTTCATGATTTCATTTCAATCCATCAGAAATGTTTAGAGCAAAGTGCCTTTTCTGTTTCCTGAAACGTCTGTGTAGAAATTAGGCACTGATGATGGATTTCTTTTTGAAAACCATTCATTTCCAACTTGAATATTTGCTGTCCAGGCTGAGAAGCCATCAGATGCAGAACATAATCTTCGCCTATAAATGCTTTCTGCTAATGACTTTGATATTACATCTCAAGATGTCTTTCCAAAAACAATGTGATTATGAGTGAGAACAGTGATAACAGCCCTGTTAGCCTGTGGAGGAATACATTCATGGTCTCGGACACATTCTTGACAGTTATGGTGATGAGCTGATAATGGAAAAGCTTTAAAAATAGAAATACTTGTTTATTTTGAAACGTGTTATGCAGTACAAAAAAGATTATTTTTAACCGCTTTATTGAGGGATAATTTACTTACCATAAAATTCACCCACCGTCCATGTATAGCGCAATGATTTTTAGTAAATATACGGAGTTGTGCAGCTATGAGCACAGTCCAGTTTTAGAACATGTCTCTTACCCCCAAATTACCCAGGGCCCACTTGTGCTCCGTCTCTGCTCCACCCCCAGCCCCAGGCAATCACGGACCTGCTTTCTCTCTTTATAAATTTACCATTTATATACATCTCATACAGACAGGCATCTTATTTTGCCAACGATACCAATTCCTTTGAAAGTGTGTGACATCAGTTTATGATTTAGCATGAAATTTAGAATGTTAAGATTGTAGTTGACCCACGCTATTTGTCGTTGTCATTAAACATTGAATCTCACTAGTGTCAGACAAGTTCAAGTGGACTATTTTGTTGCTGTCTTGTTTGGAGTAATGCAGAAATTGAAGAATTTAACTTTGTGCCTAGATCCAGAATGTTTGTGTGGTAATGACCTGATTAAAACTAACAGCAGTAATGGCAGTTTGCTGCTTCTGGGATACTTCCTGGGTTGGGGCATTCCGCTGGGGGGCCTAACATGCATTTTTAAAGATCTTCAGAATAGTTCTGAAAGATAGTCTTCGCTCCATGTTAGAGGCAGTAAAAGTGAAGCTGACTCAGAGCAGTTGCATAGTTTGCCCAAGACCACATAGCACTGCCTGGTCCCAGGTCTATGCATTTAGCTACTGTACGGGGAGTAATTTATCTAGCGGTACCGTGGTAGGCAGACCATATGGCTTGGACCTGTCTATACCTTCCCAACTCGCAAGCCTACCCGCTTGTATTTCCCGTTTTCTTTAGCACGAACACATATCCTTGAAGCCACCCTCCCATGCACCTTCTGCCAACAAAGAAGAGAGTCAAAGGAGTTAAAGAGAAGCCCCGACCCCAGAGGTGGGTGCACAGAATGGATCAGGCAGCCGTTTTGAAATGAGAGAGACCCAGACAGAGGAGTATGTGCATTATGAAAAAAAAGATTACACCAGAGTACATGAACGAGGTAGAAGAGAAAATACGCCTCACAAGATTTGCGCAGAAGAGAGAAATTTCAGTTCTCTAGACATGCCTAAGGTAGCAGTCTCAGGAAGAGGGTGGAGGGTTTCAGTAGAAACTCTTAAGGTTGGAACCCTTTGAGCAGGAAGGGTTCGAATGGGTTCTTGTGCTCTGGGGCTGCAAACTGATCAACAGGGCTGGGTGGCCTCCAGGGTGTGTGGTCCTGCCCCCCAGGGAGACACTGAGGTGGGTGCCCAGTGGACTCCAGCTCGTCTCCCCAAAGACCCTGGCTTGCGATGCGGCTGGTTGCACTCCCTAGAAAAAAGCCTTTGCTCTGATGCCAGGCAGCCCTGCCTGGTGCAAAGGCTTCTGGGTAACCAGCCAACTGGGGAGTTTGTCAGATCGGCTGCTTATTCAGCAGTGAAATGAGGTGGCACTGTTAGCTTTCTTTCTTGTTGCGCACGCACCGGGAATGAAGTTTCAGTTTGAGAGAATAAAGAATAATCTTACTTTGAGGATTCACTGGGAATGGACAAAAGGGATTTCAGAGATGATAAACTGTTTCATGTGTTTGCAGTAAGCTGCAGATTCGAGCTTCCGTTACACACGTGGTTGGAAGTCTTCAATTCCAGTGGCCAAATTCGGATTTTTGAATTCAAATAAGTCACAGTGAAGGTGGTGAGGTTTGTGTGTGGGACCAGTTTTGGGAAATACTCAGCTACGAGGCAAGTGGGAATTCAGAATATTAGAGGTACACATAACAGGCACTCACATGCAAAGGATTTAGAGCAGTTGCGTAAAAATGCATAGGAGGCCACAGGATTTTCAGAAGCACTCCATAATTCATCAAGCAGGTTGATACTGCTGGTCCGAGTTTTGTTTAGTTGCAGAATCCTGAATCACCGGCAGAACATAATAGATACGGCAGTCACAGTGGCTCCCTGGATGAGGAGCATCCTTGTTACTCAGGAACTTGTCAGAAAGGCAGGTGCATAAGTCTGACCACAGCTTGATGAAATGGAAACCAT
Organism: Leptonychotes weddellii; assembly: GCF_054177405.1. Lineage (NCBI taxonomy): Eukaryota > Metazoa > Chordata > Mammalia > Carnivora > Phocidae > Leptonychotes > Leptonychotes weddellii. The sequence continues at coordinate 71,731,745 of NC_138374.1, forward strand.
GAGTGAGGTCCCAGCAGTCTATATTTTAACAATCCCACTGGGTGGTTGTGATGCGCCCTAAGGTTTGAGAACCACTGGAATAACAAGATGGGAATTTAAGACTCTGTGTCAGGTGCACCATAAACATTATGGAAGGCACTTGGTCCCAGGGTCCAGAACAACCGTGGGACCCCGTCTGCCTGCATTCTGCTACACGCTGGAACAGCCCTGTTTGTTCACATCCTTCCTGCCCTTTGCTTCCAGGGGGCCTTCTCTTCCCACATCTGTCCGAAAGTGTTTCTCTTTTGGAACACCTGTAGGTTTGAATTCCTTTAGGTCTAACGTTCTTTGGGTACTTATGGTAATTCCTTTGTTCTATTCATTGTTATTTCTCTTTCTCTGTCTCTCAGGTGCCCCCCTCCTCAAAGACACCTTGTCTGAACAGACTATGGTCACTTTCACCCCCAAACACTCTCGAGTCCACGACCTTACTGTGGTTTCTCTGTGGCACTTCGTTATCTGAAATTACTTCTTTGTTTCCTGTTTTTTTTTTTTTTTTTTTTTGTCTTTTCAGAGGGCTTCAACAGCTCACCGTTGTTGATTTGGGGTCCCAGGTCAGTGCCTGGCACAAGGGAGGGGTGCAGTAAACCGTCTGTCACACGGGTTTCTCCCACATTCCTATGAGACCTTTCATAAGCTGAATGGCAGAAAGGAAAGGCGCAATCGCCATTAATTTATATGGAAAATTTTTACATTGTTAAATATTATTGACTACATTCCCTATGCTATACTTTTCATCTCTGTGACTTATTTATTTTATAATTGGGAGTTTGTACCTCCTAATCCCCATCACCTACTTCACCCAACCCCCACCTCCCTCCCCTCTGGCAAGCACCAGCTTATTCTCATATTTATGAGTCTGTTTCTGCTATTTTTTTTTTGTTGTTTTGGGGGTTTGTTTTTTTTGTTTTTTAGATTCCATATATAAGTGAAATATTATGGTATTTGTGTTTCTCTGACTTGTTTAGCATTCTTATTTCCTTAGAAAAAAATTTGAGCGTTCCCAGACACAAAAAATAATCTCTGTGAGGCTTTTCTGATGCCTTAGGACACATCTTGCTAATGGATGCACAACATAAATCGAGATAAAGCACACATGCTCACAGTCGCAGTTCAAAGCACAGGTGACTGGATGCTTCCCCAGGCGCAGTTCCCGGGGAAGGAGCTTGGGGGGCCACTCGCTGCCTGGGGTGCTCGCTGCCTCTCTTAAGGGCTCCTTGCAAAACAAATGTTGAACACTCTTTTTGCTTTTTGCCTTTTTTTTTTTCATCAAAGCAAAAATCCTCTTTGAACTTCTTTTGGTTAGCGCGAACAGGCACTAACCTAGGTCGGGGGTAAAGGTGGAGTGATGTGAACTTTGAGAAGCTGGGGATCTCCGTATGTCTCTCCTGATCTAGATTGCAAGCTCCTGAGGGAAAGGGCTTGCATCTCAGAGTTAAATTAGCAATACACGAGTAAGGAGACTAGTGGGGTATCTGGGCCACGGACAGCCCTCACGTAGCATTATTACAACTTTTCACGCCTTTCCCCTCAGTCTTCTCGATCTGCTCAGCTTCTAATGCTTCTTTGCACTGCATCTGTGCCTGATGAGAGATGAACCTAACAACTGGGACAGAGTGTAAAGCTTAGTATTAGCAATTAGAAAACAAAATGGAACATGCTAGCATTCTCCGTGTCCCGATTTGCACGTATTTATCAAATGGGTAACAGAATTTTCTAAAATTCGAAAGAAGAAACTTCCCATTTTCTTCCACACTGAGATATACCCTACAGGGACCTTCTTCCTTGATTGCTAAGCAGTTAAAATCTGTAACATAATATGGGTTTATAATTCTTACCTGATACATTTAGGTCCCAATGTGCTTTGGAATTTAGATTTTTTTTTTTTCCAGATTTTTGGATGATAGTCTGAAAGGCACACATGGAATGGATTCTGTAACACCCATTTTAGGAGAGCACTCCAAAAATGAACATACCTGCATCTTTTCTACAGAAAATATGAGTCGTTACCCAAATAGAGAAAATAGAAGCTACAGAATTTGTCATGGTTAATTCAGGTTGGGCTTTGTGACAAAATGAGTTTCCCGACAACTTGTAAGACTTCGGTTTTTAGAGCTTTAGATTTTGAATTTATACCTAAGGATTTATGTGCCAGTATTGCCTATAAAGGGAATCAACGTTTACATTTCTGATTTATTTTTATCTTCAAAAGCTGTATTGGTCCATAATGAACACTGGGGGCACTTGAAGCCCAGAGAGTTTAAATAACTTGACCAAAGTCACAGAGCTGTGTACAAACGAGATCCGAATTTGAACTGAGGTTCACTCCACACTCTCTGCTCCTTCCACTATAGAGCATGGGACCCTTAGAATCGTTAAGGCCGTGAGGCTGGATTAGCACATGGGTTGTGACAAAGAGGGGCAGAGCATCTGGGATCCAGGGTAACGTCCCTGGTAAGGGGCAGAGCCCAGACCCAGAGCCCCTCAGACCTATTTCTGTGCTCTCTCATTGCCCGTGTTGACTGCTAGGTTTCCAGATGTTTCTAAATTGTTCAGGGAAATCACAGTGCTTGTAGATGTAAAGGCAGGTTTCGAATAGTTCCTTTTTCCCATATCAGCTTCCAGAATGTTCTGATCAAATGATTTGGCTCTCTGTGTTTGTAATCAGATACCTCCGTGCTGGTCATGCACCCTTCTCCAGGTTTAAGCAGGGGGCTTTCTTTCCTTGGGCACAGCCAGAGTGTCTTATAATTCTGTTTCCTTTGTTGCCTTCAAGAATAAAATAAGCAATTTCATGTAAAATTAATAGCCCCAATCGTATTTCTGCCTTAGTCACTCAGGGAAACCTTACAGTTAATGGCGATTTCAGCGCAACTTTGAGGGACTTCTCAGACAGGAGCCAGCCAGCACGTGTGGCTTTGCCACTTTAGACAAATCCTGGGCTGGAGCAGTGTGCTACTCGAGGACCGCATCCCGAGTCAGAGCAAGTTCCCTGGCTGTCGGCTGCGTGCTTCCCAGATGTACACATCTCCCTGACAAGATTTGTATGTATCAGGATTTTGTCCATCAAGGATTTGAAGCAGACTAGAAAAATTCACACTTAACATAGACACCGGAGTTTTCATTTTGTTGAAAGCAACTGATTCAGAGAAAAAAGAAATTAAGGACTGTTGGTAGACTGAAAAGGATCTGGAAAACTTTGGATGTATCACTTTTGCCCTTTTCGTCAGAGGTAGAAATGGGATGTTTGTAAATGTGGGGCTTGCTTTTATGATTTGTGTGTGCCTGGATTTATGTTACCTTCTTCTGTAAAGGTTAGGTGTGCATTATTATTCTATAAGAATTGGCAATAGGCAACACATCGTTCTATTCAATAAATATAGTAGGTGATTCTTTTGAAAGGTAAGCAAAATGCTTTTCAATCCTGCAGCTGAAGAAATTAACCCTTGGTTTGCATTTGTTCATGAGCTGGAGGTAGCCTGTCCTTAGACAGTGCGGACTGTGCTTTTTAGGGGAGTCGCTGGGTCAGCAATCCTGCTGCCTCCCCCCCCTCCCCCCCACCACCGCCAGGACCTGGAGTGGCTATGGTGTGGTCCTTTACTGCCTGGGCTGTGGAGTCAGAGAAACCTGAGTTCAAAACTGGACTTTTTTCACTGATTGCATTCTTTACCTCTCTGTGCCTTGGATTTCTCTTTGAGGTGGGAGGCAGCACCCTGTACTGGTTAAGAGCATCCTGTCTGGAGGCAGACCTCGCATTCGGAATGTCAGATCTGCCAATGACATGCTGTGTTACTTTAGGCAAGTTGCTTACCATTTCTCCACCTTCAGCCCCCTCCCCCCACCCTTACCTGTAAAACCAGGGTAATCATAGTGTCTGTCCGATGTCTGTATTAGGACAAGCACACGATTATGTATGTGTGAAGCACTTAGAACAGCATCTGCACATTGAGAGCGCTCGGCAGGTGCTAGGTCTCTATCATTCCACTAACCCAGTGGTACTTAAATGGAAGTGACTTTGCCTCCCCCGCAGTGAGACATTTGGCAATGCCTGGAGGCCGTTCATTTGTCACACCTGGGGGGGCGGGCAGAGACAGGTGCCAGGGATGCTGCCAAACATCCTACAATGAAGGGGACAGTCCCCACAAGAAAGTGTTATCTGTCCCAGAATGTCAGATTCCACCCCACCCCCTCTACCCCATCCTAGACCCTCTGTTCCCAGTCCCATAACTGTGCTTCTGGTACCTAGAGTGGCTCTTCCTCTGATGTCCGTTCTCAGCCGAGCTGCATCTTCAGCTGTGGCTCAGTGTTGGTCTGGTGTCTGTTCGGGCTGACCTGCATCCTGCCATGAGTCCACACCATGCTGGCCGACCCCCCAATTCTGACTTGCCTGGTGCCAGGGTTCCTGTTGGAGGAGACTGTGCAGGCTGTAACTTGAGCCTTTTCTCCTGCTTATGAGGGCTGTGGTGTCAGAGTTGGTGGCTGTCTGGCCGACTGATCGTCGGCCCCACTTCCTTCTGCTCACCACCTCTGATCTCCTTTCTGTGCTGTTTCCCTCTTTGTTCAGAGGGCCCTTTCTTGTTCCACACGCTGCCGTGCCCACCCTCCCTGAGGGCGGCTTGTCGCCGTCACCCAGGGACTTTTGATCCGCACGCCCTCCTGGTGGACACAGAGCTCAGGTGGAGTTGTGTGCTACTCTTTCTGGAAGTTTCACAGGCAGGGAGGGACAGAGGACACTTCTTCGTGGGGGCTTTTTCTCTCTTAACTTTCAATGCTTTAGTCCTCTCTTGGGTCCTTATGTGAGTCCCGAGAGCAGAAGAGTGAGCCAGCTCCTCTGGATGCCCTCCACCCCAGGTTGGCTGCGGAAAAACCAACTTTCCTTTCGTGGGAAATATCATGGCAAGGGCGTGCATTTTGGGGTTCTCTGACCTGAAGTCAGGTTCTCACTTATGTCCTTGACCGGCTCTGGGAACATGGGCAAATTACTCTTAATCTCTTTGACATTAATTTCTTCATTTGACAGATACCCCGAAGAACCTATGTCAGAGATTAAGAGAGGCTATATCGCCCCGTGGTTAGGAGCACACCGCTGAGCCTGGCTGTGCTCGAATTCAGGCTTGACTGCCTTCTCGTGTGTTTTGGGCAAGTTCCTTAAGTTCTCGGTCTCGTTTTCCACATCTATGAAATGTATGTGACAGTAATGCTGACCTCATCGGGATGGATGGACCAGATGATGTTCTGGGTCTAAATTCTTTAGTCCCTTCGTTGGACCATTTCTTTACCTTTCTTATGTTGCTGAGCTCCAGAAGGGGTGGGGAGGGTGTGGAATGGGGAGGCAGAGCACAGAAGCCAAACCCAGCAGGAACGGGCAAGGTGAGCTGGCATGGAAACCATGTGGTCAGGTGCAGAAACTCCTCCTGGAGAGGGAGCTTCATGGCCGGAAGTATATATACATAACGAGAACATGTGGACAAGCATCCACCTTTTAAAAATTTTAATTAATTAATTATTTGTTTATTGCATTGGCTTTTTTTTTTAAGAAGCAGGGATGGTTTGGTAGGGAAAGTGTCCCCATATGCCTACCTTTTGAGATAGTCTAGAGAAAAATAAACAAACACGGAAAAGCACCTTCACATCTTAAATTCCCGGCTCTTTGAAATGGCCAAGTCTTCCCCTGTGGTAGCTTCACAAATGGTAAACCATGCTGTCTGAGCTCTACCCTCATCCTCGGGGCTCCCTTTCACAATCTTGGGGTGCCTCTTACCCTTTTAAATCTGCGTTTGCTTCCAGAGGCCTGTCTGCTGTGTTCTGGAAGACTTCCCTTGGGCTGCTGAAGGCTTTTCAAGCATCAGCCTAGAGGTGGAAAGGTCTGGGTGTTTCTATCACCCCAGGGCAAACCTTGCCAGTGACTGACAGGTGTGGGAGCATAACAGCGTGGTTCCTTTGCCTGGAAGAGAATTTTTTTCCTCCAAAATTCCCTTGCTGCACTCTGTAGCTTCACCTGAAATTGCACATTGCTCAGCTTCTTTCCTGGGAAACACTTCCTTAATACATTTCTTGCACAGGACTCATTGTCATGGGTCGGCTTCTGGGGAGCCCTTCTCTGAGGCACATCTCATGCTTGAGCGTTACACCAATATGCACCCTTACTCCTAAAAGAAGGTTGGGAATAGATGGGGTGAGGGTCAGGGATGGGGAAAAATTGGAGAAGTCATGTTTTACACATTATATGGTCAGAGAGAAAATACCCATTTCATAATTTGACATAGTTCTAGGTAGTTATATTAAATGGGCTTTGCCTTACGTACCCCAGCATTCCAAGGGAAGACATTAATATACACATGTGTACACACACCTATATATTCCATTTTAATAACTAGCATTGAAGCCGTGGTAGTAATTTTTTCCCCTCTAGTTTTCAATACATGATGTTTTTGTTACATCAATGTTACGGAGATGTTTGTGGACTCTCTTGGGAGTCTGACTACAAGTTATGCTCCTCATCCTCTAGGAAAAATGTGTCCTAAATACTTAACCTGAGGAGAATGGTTTAGTAATACAGTTGAGATAGAAGACCTCTACTGAGGCATTTTTGACCTGGCACTGTGTGGAATAAAGTTCATGAGGAATTCATTTATATTAGAATCATTTATTTTTGTGCCAGACACTCTGCTAGGAATCGCTTACAAAGAGACCGTCATTGGAATATATTCTCTCTGGAATCTTATAAAATGTTCTCTTTGTTTCCAGTGTACTGAAATTCTATGATGAAACATCCTGCTGTGAATATAATTCCATTCATTGTGTGTGGACTTACCATGAGCCCTTTGAAAAAGAAAACTTCAGACTTCAGGAAAAAAAAATTTAATTACTGAACATATTTGATTCAATAAGAGAGAATAGGGAGGCATTAGGGAGGTGAAAATAGAAAGTGTCCAGTCTAGTGTTGAAACGGATACTGTAAACCTTTGAAATTTATGAGGGAATATTCTGGAAAACTTGTTGAATGTCTAATGTTGCAGTTATGGCAGTGACTTAAGAAACCATGCTCAGGCCTGCAAATGTGAGTTCTCTGACATTTCCTGTTTTGTTCACTGCTGAATCCCCTGCATTTTCCCATACAAATCCTAGTTTCTTCAATCATGCATGTGGCACTGACGGAAGAACAGACATCTTATTGGTGGATGGGGTTTCGGGATTTCTGCAAGTGTTACAGCTCTGACTGTCAGCAGGGAAGCCCTTACTTACTGTATATGCTCCTATCCAACAACATACATTCCTTAAAGGGACCACACCACGCTGACTACTAGTACCAAAGAAACCCTTCACACCTTGGGGATGGGGAGCAAAGTGACCAAGAGTGGAAGTGGTCAATGCATTTGTTACCCAGATTGTGGGAGAAAACCATACATGGGTAGAGGATGACAGTAGCTGAGAATTGTCTGGGAGGTTGTTACAAATGTTGCCTAAGAAAAATGAACCCTCTAGAGATTAGTCCAATGCTGGGCATTCCTTCAGTAAGCTTCTGGAACTGGGTACAAAGGATGATTCTGAGTGCCTTTAGTTCCCTTTCTGTGACTTCGGTCGCAAAATGGTTTTGATCCAACATGAAGGCAAAGAGGTTTTGGCCAAGGAAGTAGCTGCTGGCTAGGTTCTGTAGCCTGACCCACCTCCTAGGCAGTAGGAAAAGGTGCAAAAGTACCTTCCTTTTATGGCCTGAATCTTTGTATCCTCCCCTGATACATGTGTTGAAGCCCTGCCTCACAGCCCTCACCCCCCACCTGAGTGTATTTGGAGACAGGGTCCATAAGATGGTCATGAAGGTTATGGGGTCATAAATATGGGGCCCAGATATGATAGAATTAATACCCTCGTGGAAGACACACCAGAGAGCTTTTTTCTCTCCATCTCTCTGCTGGGAGGATACAAAGAGAAGGTGGCCAGGAAGAGCTCTCACCAGAAACTGAATTGATAGCAGCTTGATCTTGGACTTCCCACCCTCCAGGACTGTGAGGAATGAATTTCTCTTGTTTAAACCACCCAGTCGCCTCCAGCAGACCAACGCTATCTCCAAGGACAGACTCCAGATAACTTGTTCTCTGATTCCTGAAGTTTGTAATCTGCTTTCGGGAGTTGAAGTCCCATCCTTTTAGTATATTACATGATTTACGGTGAAAGATGAAAGATCAAATAGAGGCATAGATTCCCACTCTTTTCTGAAACTTCACTGAAACAACGAGAGTGTTTTCAAATGTTCCATAAGGACAGAGAGAACAGGAGAGGAGGTCCCAGCAAGAACATTTTAGATGCTGAAGAGGGAGAGAGACTTCTGATTTAGTAGGTGAAAGAAGAGTGAAAATGGGAAATGCTGAGAAACCATGGGATTTTCATTGTTTACTTTCAGAAAATATGAGGGCTAGGAACACTGGTGACTCTGGATCGGTGGCAAATGTCAGGCTAAAAAGATGAATTGGTTGAAGTGTGTTTAGGAAGTAGGAAGACCGCCAGAATCCCTACCTGACTTTGGGAGATGAGACATCTGTCCAGTAGAATGCTAGCAAAGGTTTAACAACCAGTTGTCCAAAAAAAAAAAAAAAAAAAAAAACCCCAAAAATACCCAGTACAATTTATAGCATTTGCCAATTTCCTTGGTGTAAATACTGCTGCCATGGCCAATTTCAAGTTGCCAATATGACATTGTTGAACAAAGAGAAGAGTTGTATGACACTGTTCTTCCCATACAGAAAAAGTATATAAATAACCTCAAGAGCATGGATGATAGTAGACTAACCAGGAAGTTATGAATTTTTTGGTATTATCTTTGTTTTAATATAATTATTATATGTTTACATAATTTAATTTTTAATAATGACTGTATTCAGCAACCAGAATGACAACGTCTGGAAATTGAATAGTTGGCTCTTGTGAGTTGGGGCCAGTTGGCTCCTCTGTACCATTGGGACAGCCCCTTCCCCACACTGGCAGAAGACTGGATGTTTATTATCTACCAATTTAAAATAAAGGGTCTTTGGACTTGGAAAGATGGGGCAAAGTTAAAGTTAGGGACTGTGAACTTGAAACCGTGAGGTTAAGTGGAAGTCTACCGCTGAGTTTAGAAACTTCTCGGTCTTTGTCTCCCATCCAGCTTCTAGTATGTTGGTAGTCAGAATTGTTTCCTCCTGGTGGGAGATGAGAAGCATCTTCTCTGGGTTATTTGACAGCTGAAAAGAGGTGGGAGGCAGGGGAGGAAACAAAGGTAAAGATGCTGACATTGAGATTCTACAAGGAAACACACAGGGTTGATCCCCTGCCATGAGGACCATTGTTAATAAGCCCCATCCTCAGACACAGAGCTTCTAATCAGCCTTTGGAATGACTCAAACTCATCAGTCAGGGTTCACAGGATATTCGAGTAAAACACATACTTACTATGGAAAACAGCTACTTGGAAGAGACAGTGACGATGCAGGAAGAAGTAATCACCCATAATACAAACTTCTGATAAAGAAGAAAAGAAATCGCATGAATGAAACAGAGGGTACTGCTGAAAGGGAAAAAAAAATTGGCAGAGCACAGGACCAGCTCTTGGAAATGAAATGAGAAACATTATAGCAGAATGAAAGGCTCAATTAAGAGTTGGAATTGAGAAAATCTTCTAGAAAATCGAACAAATGGCAAAGATTTGGGAAAAGTAGGAAAAATAAATTACAGGATGCATCCAGGAGGTACAACAGAAAGAGGGGAGATTCATGGGAGGGGAGATTCTCAGAATTGGAGGACATATGGTTCCAGGTTGTCAAGTCCCAGGGTGATGAATTAGACCCATGAATGAAGGCGTTTGATTATGAAATTTTAAAATACTGGGCAAGCCTCGGGTTCTGGGGAAGTAGGGGGATAAACTTCAGAGGATCTGGAATCAGCACAACTTTGTATTTCTTTGGGTTAAAAGCAATGGAGTAGTGCTTTCAAAATTCAAAGGGAACAATGATCCCTCGACAGAGAATTCTGTATTCGATAACATTGTCACTGACTGTGATGATGGAAGAGACATTTCAAATAGTTGGGGTCTTGGGGTTTACCCCCAAACACCCTTTCTCTGGAAGATAATGAAGAATGGGCTCCACCAGAAACAAAGAGATCAGGAAAGTGAGGTCCATGAAGCAGGGGAGCCAACAAAAGTCAGAGGCAGCAGGAGTCCCGGGTCACTGTGGCAGGGACACCTCGCAGTGAAAGGTGTGTGACACGTCAGGTGCACAGGCCTGCCCCCCCCCCCCCGCCCACCGAAGGAATGGCATTGTCCTTGGGAGTGACTTTGTGTGGATGAACTTGACAGCATTCTCAACTCGTATGAATGTATTGAGAGATTTATAGACCTACGGGAGAGTCTGAGGTAAATACATAAAAAAGCCAATTACCTAAAAAAGAAATGAATTCAGAAAACAACAGCTGTTAACAATCAGAAAACAAAACATTCTTCAGAAACCAAGTACTCATGGTGTGCGGCACAAATCGGCTGTGAAGAGCGTTTACACGGTCACCGCGACGTAAGCAGTCAGCGCTGATCTGACAAACAGTGCGTTCTAATATGGGGAGGAGGAGGTAGATGGGAAGTGTGTGTGCACATGTGTGTGTGCACATGTGTGTGTGTGCATGCATGCACATGCACCCAGTGGGGGTGGCAGGGAGGGGAAAGAGGGCCGAGGCTGTTTTTTCCATACAGTAGGAAGTGAATAGAAAATTACAAAACTAAAAACAAAAAGTGGCAATGTAAGTATGTTAGCTAGATGATTCTTTTTTTTAGATCTATGGAAGGAAAACCAAAAACCTTTAAACGTGTTTGATTCTAGGGACCAGAGATAATGGGGGCTGGCCTGGGAAGAACCTGCTGTGTAACAAGCCTTGTGCAATGATTTGAGTCTTTAAATCATCTTCATGTATAACTTTGCTAAAAATACAATCCAAATTAAAATATATGGTGATACCAAAAGGCATTTCTGGAGAAATAGTGAATGACGAAAGACAGTTGCGTAAGTACGAGACCCTGAAAAGAAGCAGAAAGCCTTTCGAACATATTTTTGATGCTTCTGAATAAAGCTGCACTCTTTTCTTTCTTCTTGGAAAAAGCATGTGTTTTATTTAATTAAAATTTATTCAATGGTAATTTATGGATGCATTTGAAAAACATTTTGGAGTGAATAAGGATGTTGCAGGAAGATATATACAATGTGATACCATTTATGTAAAATCTCCAACATAAAATGATGCTATTTGTTGGTTATGGATAGTTAGACATGCAGTGCAGTTGTAAAAGTCTCCATGAGAATGATCTCCAACCTCAGGCATGTAGTGTTTTGTGAAGAAGGAAGGAGGTAATTATACCGGTATGTGAAGTGAAGCTTTAGCTATATCAAGTTCTTTTTTGATTCAGAAAGAGAGAAGGGAGAGCTGAATCAAATATTGCAAAGTGTTAATGTTTACTAAAATTGACTCGTGGCTACATGGACAGCTTATTTTATGTAGTTTTCAAAGTTTTGGAAATGTTTCATAGTTAAAAAGATTGAGCCCTGGTGGTCAAGAAACCATCATTCTAAATCTAGATATTGGGGACAAATTGATATTTTAAATCTATTGTCATTTTACATATAAATTTTTTTGAACTGGTTCTGGATATGACAACATATAATTACTAGTCAGTCAATTTTATTGACAGTATTGCTCAGTTTTGTTTTCCGTTGTTTTTTGTTTTGTGTTGTTTTTGTGAAGACACAGCCCCAAACATCACCAAAACTATGGCTAGGGATATACAAGATTTAGTGCTCTTATGCCACTTATCTAAATTATAGCCTAACTTAGGAACATATTATTTGGTGTAACAGTCAATTCAATTTAATAAATATTTACTAAATTTCTACTTCATAAGAGACATGACAGAAAAATAGCAATGAGCAAGTCAGTGTCTTGTCCCCACTGGGAAAGGATGTGGCACAAAGTAGTGTTTAGGTGAGGACACTGGAATCAGAGAACTGGATGGATCGAGTCTCAACCCTGCCAAGGTTCAACACTGATTGGATTTTGGACAAGTTATTAAGCCCCTCTGAGCCTCAGTTGCCTTATTGCAAAATGGCAGCAATAATACTACACACCTCACAGAATTGTTGAGATTAAATTAGCTAATCCAGGTTTAAACACAGGGTTCTGTGCCTGGTATCTACGTTACATTCTCTGTAGACGCTGGTGTGATCGACAGTTGTTGATTTGTGTTATAACTTGGGAGAATGCACCATTCAAGATGGGGCGGTTCAGCTAGGAAAACTGGTGCCCACAACTCTACATGGCTGAGCATTTTTTTGCTGGAGTGAGAAATTCTAAGAAACACCTTCATGAGTGGATGGGACTAAAGGGTATTATGCTCAATCAGAGAAAGACAAGTGTCATATGATCTTACTGATATGAGGAATTTGAGAAACAAGACAGAGGATCATAGGGGAAGGGAGGGAAAAATGAAACAGGAGAGGGAGAAAAACCATACGAGACTCTTAATCTCAGGAAACAAACTGAGGGTTGCTGGAGTGGAGGGGGGTGGGAGAGATGGGGTGGCTGGGTGATGGACTTGGGGAGGGTATGTGCTATGGTGAGTGCTGTGAATTGTGTAAGACTGATGAATCACAGACCTGTACCCCTGAAACAAATAATACATTATATGTTAGTAAAAAAAAAAAAAAAAAACTTAAAAAAAAAGAGGCTGGAAACTCTCCTACTTGAGGCAATGGAATGAACTCTCCACATTTCTTCTTCCAGTGCAATTCTTATTTATTAAACATGCCATATCTTGGGTTAATATAACACAGCATTTTCATTGTTCAAAATGTCCTCTTATTTGGATCATGTCTAAGTTTTCAAAGTGTCCTTTTTATTGCATTTCATCCTCATAATAATTATGTGAATTTAATTGGGCAGGTTTTTAAAATTCAAGTTTGTCAATTAAAAAAAAAGAAATTAAGGGCAAAAAAAGAGAAACACCTTCATGAAATTGTAGCTTGGAATTACATCTTGACCCAGCTTCATGGACAAGCAATTTCTTAAGAAATTGGCACCTTTCCAGGGAGGGAGAAGTTATGTCAGTCACGCTTAGATTCACTTAGGTCCTTGCCTGTTTTCAGTAGCAGAGACAATAATTAAAGCCCCACTCTGGGACCAGCTATAAAACAAGCTTGAATCCACAAGCAAGGGCCTGGCCATCTCTAGAGGACCTGCAGATTGAAATGGAGAAAAAGAATTTTAGTTGTAGTTGGAATATGTCACTGAAATGTTACTCGGATAAAAACCTTAATGGTGGAGACAAAAGAAAGATTCATTTGATGGTGCCTGGGTGCTCATTCACTCACCAAATGTTTCCCGAGCACCTGCTATGTGCTTCACAATGGGTAGAGTGGTAAGGACACAAGAGTGAAGAAACAAAAGTGTCTTAGCATTCCATAAGCAGACAGAAGCCAGTGGGAGAGAAACAAAAACCAAAACCAAAATGCAAGCAAATAAATGGAGACAGTAGAGATGGTTTGAAGGATGCTATAATAATGAGCAAAGATGGTGAGTTGGTGGGCTACTTTAGATGGGAAAGTCTGGGAGGGCCTTTGTGCAAGAGGTTTTGCCAGATCTGAAATTACACTGGTGGGAAAAGGGCAGCTGTGCAAAGACCTGAGAAAAAAGTCCTCAGGGAAAACTCAGGGAGAAGAAAGAGCAAGTGCAAAGGCCCAGTTGGCCGGAACCAGTTGGGCGTATGGGAGGGCTGCGCACAGTGGGTGAGTGGAGAGGCGGTGGGACATAAGGTTAGGGACACAGGTACACAGAAGCTTCTGTGAGGCTATTAGGGAGCCCAGGTTTTATTCCAGAGCAATAGCAAACATCAGGGTTGTCTAGTGGGAGCTGGTATCTGATTTACATGTGTAGAAGGATTATTCTTTCCTATCAAGAAATGACCAAAATAAGAGCAAATGAATCCCAAAGTAGGTAGAAGAGAGGAAATAAAAATTAGATTAGAAATCAATGAAACAGAGAACAAGTGGAAAAATCGAGAAAGAATCAATGAAGCCCAAAGTTGGTTCTTTGATAACATCAGTAAAATTGATGATCCTCCAACCAGATCTAATGAGGAAAATAGAGGGAGAGGCTTTGTCAGAAATGAGGCAGACATTCTATGGATTCTACAAATACTAGAAGGATAATAAGGAAGTTTTTGAACAGTTTGATGCTGATAAATCTTACAGCTCACGTGAAATGAATACACTGCTTGAAAGACACATACTCTCCAAGCTCACTCAGGAAGAAGCGGGTAACCTGACCGGCAGCACATCTGTTACAGAAATTAAATTTGTGGTTAAAAACCTCTCCATCAAGAGAATTATAGGTCCAGAGGGCTTCACTGGTGCATTCGACCAAACATTCAAGGACGAAATCATGCAAATTCTATCCATATTCTTCCCAAAAGGAGGAGATATTTCCCAAAGGTTCCTCCTAAGATCAGAAGCGAGATGAGGATTCCTGCTCTCTTCACTTCTCTGTACAGTATACTGGTGATTCTAGCCAATGCAGTAATTCAAGGGGAAGCAAAGAGCTTTGTACTGGAAAGGATGACGTATAAATGGCTGTGTTCGTGGGCAAGACTATCATATATATAGAAAATGTGATGGAATCTACAGACAAGCTGATGGAACTAAGCAGCGACTCAACCAAGGTGCAAGATACGACATCCATACACAAAATATATTGTACTTCTATACTTGGAATCAGAAAGTGAACCAAAGTACCTTGTCTGGTACCATAAAAATATGCACTACTTAGGAATGCAGCCAACAAGAGATGTGAAGGAGCTGTGTACTGAAGACTACATATCGTTGGTGAGATAACATTTTTTTAAACATTTATTTATTAGAGAAAAAGATAAAGAGAGCAAGTGGTGGGGGGGTAGAGGATACGGATCTCAAGCAGACTCCCTGCTGAGCACAGAGCCCCAAGACCACGTGGGGCTTGATCCCACGACCCTGAGACATGACCTGAGCTGCAATCAAGTCCTCCACTTAATCCGGTGAGCCACCCAGGTGCCCTCATTAGTGAGATAAATTTAAGGAGAAAAAAAATGGAGAGATATATACAGCATTTGTGTGTCATTCCTAATACTGTTGTCAGTTATCCACAGGTTGATCTATTGTTTCAAGACAATCCCAATAAAAATTCCAGCAGACATTTTTGTAGAAATTGAGGAGCTGATTTTTAAAGTATATATGGGCCTCGGGGCACCTGGGTGGCTCAGCCAGTTGAGCGTCTGACTCTTGATTTTGGTTCGGGTCATGATCTCAGGGTTGTGGGATCAAGGCCCAAGTTGGGCTCCACTCAGTGGGGAGTCTGCTTGAGATCCTTTCCCTCTGCCCCTCCCCCTGCTTGTGCGTGCAGGCTCGCTCTCTCTCTCTCAAATAAATAAATAAATCTTTAAAAAAGAAAAGTGTATATGGGCCTTAGAATTGCCAAAACAACTTTTAAAAAGAACGAAGTTGGAAGACTAATGCTATTTTAAGACTTATTATAAAGCAACAAGGCCAAAGTAGTGTGATGTTGGCACCCACATAGAAAGATAAATTACAATTGGATATCCATCTGCAAAAATATGACACATACCTCATATAAGATAAAAAAAAACTTCAATGGACCACTGACCTAAATGCAAAACCTAAAACTATACAACTTTTAGAACATGTAAGATATAAAATCTTGTGCCTTTGTGTAAGAGCAGGCAAGGATTTCTTCAAGACGACACCAAAAACACATTCCACAAGAGAGCAAACTGATAGATTAGACATCATTATGTTAAAAACTTCTGTCTTTAAAAGAGAATAAACAGAGGGACGCCTTGGGGGGCTCAGTTGGTTAAGCATCAGACTCTTGATTTTGGCTCAGGTCATGATCTCGGTCAGGGTCATGAGGTCAAACCCGTGTTGGGCTCCACACTGGGCATGGAACCTGCTTCAGATTCTCTCTCTCCCTCTCTCTCTGCCCCTTCCCCCTGTTCGCATGCTAGCTCTCTCTCATAAATAAGTAAATAAGCAAGTAAGAATAAACAGGGAAGTAATAGACTGGGAGAGCATATTTCTAAATAATATAGCTGATTAAGGATGTATTAATATGAAAAGAATATAATATATAAATATAAATAGAACCTCAAGCACATATATAAAAGAATATAAAAAGAACCTCAAGCATATGAAGCATATGTACAAATTCTCAACATCTTTAGTCATTAGGAAAGTATGAATTACAACCGCAGTGTGGTATTGCTACATATCTGTCAGAATGGCTAATGCTCAGTGGCTGACCACACCGAGTCGAAGGCACTGGGGATCTCATACCCTGCTGATGGAATACAGAATGGTATAGGCACTTGGAAAACATTTACACAGGTTTTCTTTTTAATGTTAAATATATATCTGCCATATGACCTACCCATTCTACTCCTAGGGAATTACCCAGGAAAAATAAAACAGATGTCTCTACTGAGACTTGCACACTAATGTTCATAGAATCTTTATTTATAATAGCTAAAAACTGGAAACCAGCTATAGCTCACCCACAGGTGAATGGAAAAACAAAGAGGTGTATTCATCCAGTAGAGTGCTAGTCAGCAAAGGAAAGCAATCAACTGTTCAAACCCATTACAACGTGAATGCATCTCAAAATATGCTGGTGAAAGAAGTTGGACACAAAAGAGTATATATTGTATTATCCCACTTTTTGCTGCTATAAAATTCTAGAAAATGCCGGCTGTGGCGTAGAGAACAAATCAGTGGTCACTGAGGGCAGAGGGAGGGATGGTTGGAAGAGGTTGCAGACGTCATGAGAAAGCCTTCGGGGTGGCACCTGTGTTCATTATCTTGTTTGTGGTCATGCTTTCACGGGTGTATACACATGTCAGAACATCAAATTGTGTATTTTGCTTATTATATAGTTTACATAGGCCCAGTTTATTGCTTATCATTTATGCATAAATAAAGCTGCTGAAGAAATAGAAGAACTAGACCATTCTGTAGGCTAAATGGGGAATGAACTGTGGGAGAGAGGACAGGGCTGGAAGCCAGGAGCCCCGCTGCAGGATCCACATTAGGGATGGGAATAGCTTCAGCTCGGGGGTGGGCAGGGCCACTGGGAAGAAGTGGACTGTGCTGTTAATTATATGTGGAACCAATTTGTCTCCACAGTGGGCCCTCCAACTGTATTTGGAGAAATATATGGAAAAGGGAAATTTTGTCACCCCTGTGGTAGATTTACAAGTACACTTCGGGGAAGCTGCAGAGACATGAAGCCATATGGTGCTTTGGGGAATCATGAATATTATCTTGACTATTTCAGTTCTGTTAAAGTACAGAGTTGGTGAGGGTGAGGACTGGAGTGATTTGGGAATGGAACTGAGCCTGGTTGGTAGAGAGGTTTGCAGATCACTAGAGAATCGACAACTCTCTGTAGGTGGGCCGTGAAGCCCCGCTGGAGAGTTTTGGATAGGGCGGCTACTCCGATGATTTATGCGGGAGACTGATCTGCAGCTGTTTGTAGGATGGGCTGTGCTTTGGGGGGTGTTTTAGGTAGTGAGGCTAGGTAGGGAGGGTTCATGAACTCTTTACTTGGAACAGTTGGCTGACAGAAAGGTGATTGACGCGGGAGGGACAGTCTACAGTGCTTGTCGGCTGATACTGAGTGAGTTGGTGGAGAAGAGAAGAGGCTTCAAGGTTGGGCCAATGGTGGAATGTGGGGTGTTCAAAACATTAGCTGGAATCCAGTCATTTTGGGCATTTCTGCGGGCCTCAACAGCTCGATACATTCTTTCGGGTGTATTTTTTGAAGGGATGTTTGCAGAGCTTTCCAGGGAGGCAGAGCGTGAGGAAGTTCAAGTTCAGAGGGATTATACTTCTACAAAAGCAGAAGATTACAGAGCCTATAGCAGAGTCCAGTTTTTTTTTTCCCTTACCCCTGTTGATCTGCAGCTCTTTTGTGTAAAGCTACACTGCATACCAAGAATGAGAGGCAAGGGTGGTATTTTTTTCTTGCGATGTGGCAATATACCCCCTACAGAGCGAGACAGAATTGTCATGGTTTTCTTTGTTTTGTGCTGAAAGCATTGTTTTATGGATGGAGGATGGAGTTTAGGCAGGAAATAGGTTAGGTACAGTTGTATATGTGTTTTTTTTTGTTTTTTGTTTTGTATAATACCGTTAAAGAGCCTTTCCCACATAGTAATTGATCACATCTTCTTTACCCTTCCTGGGTTAGGGGGCTCTAGCTGTGGAGAACCCTAGTCACTGTGCCTCAGTGGCTAGCCTAGACTTCTTACATTGGATTCTCTTAAAACATTTACTGGCTTCCTAGGAAACCACTGCTTGAGCACTGTATAACCAAACTTTACTAAAGATACTAATTATACAATATTGCAGCAGGAAAAAAAAAAAAAGCCTTGGGTTTAAAACCAGGAATAAAAATGTAGGTTGTTGGAATAGTATGTACTGCTTTTTCTAGTCAACAAAGAAGAAGAAAAAACAATCTTGAAATAGATCTTCCACTCCAAAGGAATGTGTGGAGTGTGTGTATGTAGGATCATGCATGATCATCCTGATAAGTTTCTGAAGCTGGATTTCCTTTTTTTTTTCATTAGATTCATAAGCATAATTGCCAGAGAGGTTTCTAGTTAAAATGTACAAAACTCCTGTGACCTAGGAGGCTTGAACCAGATCTGAGTGTGTCATGGAAATACATTTGATGATGAAAGTGCCAGACCAATTTGTTTTGTTCAGATCTTTAATTTTTATTACATATCAGAAAAATTGAAATGAGGTAGAATTAGCGAGCCCAATACAGTATTTCAAATCTCCAGCTTTTTTAGCTCATCCTTAAACATATTGATGTCCACAGTAGTCTGACGTTAGTGTCAACCGGGTCAAGTAATTTTCACGTTCCAGATTCATATGAATGCTGTACCAGGTTGACGTGGCACATAAATTGATTTTTTGAAATACTGTCAGCATATTATGGTGTCGTTTAATATATATACCAGGTTGTATTCAGCAGAAATTGGAATCAAAAATTGCAAAAGCTCTATGGGGTTCAACTTGGCAGCAGGAGAGCTTAATTTTGATTCAACAGCTACCAAAATCCCTCATTAATTGGCGACATGGAACAGTGATTTTAGACCTCTGTACCAACTTCCTGTTCTTCTCATAAACTACCAGACACCCATAGGCTTCACTTTTCATAATTTAAATTATGATATGTAGGGCAATGTGGTGGCAAAGAGCTCTTGGCTTTGCAGTGAAATGGACATGGATACCGAGTCGGTCCCTTGCGAGTGAAGCCCAGAGAGATGAAGGGACTGATTGGAAGATGTCCAGCTAGTCGGTCACACTGCTAGGGAAAGGAACGACTTTTTCTGACTCTTCAGGCTCATGCAGCCGCTGCTATGTTTTTATGCCTTTCTGTTCCTCCCAAGCCTTTCCAGTAGTGTACAGACTACGTCGTGTTGTGCAGGGCATGAACTCTGAATACTTCTCCCAAGTCTGTAACCGACCCGGGATACCCTCTTCTGTCTTCCGCTCCCACTTCCTACATGTTTGGCCCCTCACGGGAGAGAAAGATCAAGTAAAAACTGTTGGTTAAATATTTAAAAAAAAAATCCTTATTCATACAAACAGAGAGAGCAATCAGTTTTTAAGAGGGAGATCCTATTTAAAATACAAAACAATTAAACCTTGCGATTTGCATAGTCAGATTGCATTAGCATGTTACAAGTAGCAAGAAACTCTTTTAAGCAGAAAGCAGGCAGAGCAGTAGGAATATTTTCAACATTCTATTTCAAAACACTAAAAAAAGAAGAAGAAACCCAAAAGCCTCAATAAAAGATGTCATTTTTGCCAAACATAACTCAATTCCATTGAAAGTCGCTATTTCCAGTGTGGCAGCTGGAGTCGCACCTAGGAGCCGCACACGCCCAGCAGGGACAGTGCTGGGAGGAGGACTTTCCAGGGGAGCCCTTCGGAAAAAGCCTGGGAGGGGCCACTTGACTGTGTGACCTAAAGTTGTCCCCACCGCACCCTGCCCCCAACCACTTAATTAATTTTTTAGACCCCAGTTGTCTATGATGTCATCTCCAGTGTTTGGCCTCGCCTCGTCTCTTCAACTCCATTCTCCATCTTTCGACATGAGGGTTGTACTCTCGTCAACTTCTTTTAATACTATCTCGCTCCCATGTAACACGATCTAGGTCAGATACGCAGAAGGACAGACGGATACAAAAGCCCGGGAGGCTGTGCAGACTCATGCAGGCGAGTTTTTTAGGCTGAAGGAAGATGGCTTTTTTCTGTGCAATAAAGAATAGAAAGAGCCACATTGATTTTTCAAAGTGTGGCTTTGTAGCTCTAGGATTTCTTCAAGAGAGGCAGTCGGGTTCATCAGCTGTGGTGATTGACCGGCTGCTGCTCACGTGTGTGCGTGCATGTGCACATACATGTGTGCGCGTGCACGCGCGTGTGTGCATGCGTGCGCGTGCATATGTGTATGTGTGTGTGCATGTGCGTGTGTGCATTGCATGTGCACGCATGTGCCTGTGTGCATTACATGTGCACGTGTGTGCGTGCACATGTGTGCGTGTGTGTGCCTGTACGTGTTTGTGCATTGTTTGTGCACTGCATGTGCATGTGTGTGCGTGCACGTGTGTGTGTGTGTGTGTGTGTGTGTGTGTGACAGGGAGGAGTCCTGGAGGGGTGAGAGGAATATAAATGGCCGTCTTCTTTTCAGCTAAGTTTTTAGTGGCCCAAAAACATACGGAAAAGGGAATAGAAAAAAAAAAAAACAGATGACAGCAATGAAGATGGGTAGACCTGTGTCCTGGGTGGCCATTAAAATAGAAAGTGTTCTGATTGTTGTGAGAGTGGAAGAAGAGGCAGCAAATAAAGGGTTGGTTGGTTCGTTTTCTGGCTGCTTTACTCTCTCCAACTGGGTAGTAATAGAAGTGGATTGAGAGGGTAGATCAAGCTTATATTCAAACATTTTATTGGCTTCGGCAAATGACTTGGAGCTCAGGTAGGTGGGCAGTTACATTCAGCATTTAAGAATTTACCAATAAAGTGATACTTTCTTCTGAAAATGTGTTTATACCTGTGGGGTTTATGGATTCTAAAACTTTTTTGAATATTTATTCTGACTCATTCAGTGAGTATTTACTGATGTCCTATGTGCAAAGTACAGAGAAGCACAGATTTAAAGAATGGGAGCTGTTATAATAAACATTACTTTAAAACAATTGAAGAAAAAACAAATTTGTGAGGGGGTGCTATCAGATGCAGTTGGCATGGATAAAGAGAAGAGACATTGTCACTGATGACTTATCTCCAGCCAAATTTGGGAAAGGTGGGGCACGGGAGATATTCTTTTTTTTTTTTTTTATTCTTATGTTAATCCCCATACATTACATCATTAGTTTTAGATGAAGTGTTCCATGATTCATTGTTTGTGCATAACACCCAGTGCTCCATGCAGAATGTGCCCTCCTCAATACCCA
>NC_138374.1:71753866-71782252 GCF_054177405.1 Leptonychotes weddellii
TTTTTTTTTTTAAAGATTTTATTTATTTATTTGAGAGAGAGAGTGAGAGAGAGAAAGAGCACAAGAGGGGGGAGCGGGAGAGGGAGAAGCAGACTCCCCGCCGAGCAGGGAGCCCGATGCGGGACTCGATCCCGGGACTCCAGGATCATGACCTGAGCCGAAGGCAGTCGCTTAACCAACTGAGCCACCCAGGCGCCCTTGTTTACAGTTATTTTACTTCAACTATACAAATTCTCTTGCCTCTTTGTTCTTTCTGAAGAGAGAACATCGCTCTGCTGTTATTCCAGGAAAGCCGAGAGACCAAAGGTGTAATAGGGAACATTCTGGACTTTTCTCAGAATGTTAAAGAAGAGCGAGTCCTACAAAAAGAAGTTTCCTTTATTTGTTGGAAAAGTGGATTCAGATATAAAATAATTCTGGATACTGCTAAGTGTACTTAAAGACATCTGATACTTGAACATCAAGAAGCCAAAAGCAGGCTCACATTATGAAAGTCTTCAAAAGCATGCTCTGTAAGTGTTTAAGAGGCTCAAAAAATCTACTAGGAACACTGATTATTACCAGAAAGGAAAAAATACTTGGACTTTTAATTGGTCAAAATGGCACGTGATATTCAGAACATAGTAAGGCTTACTTGTATGATCCAGTTTTATTTCCTCAAGGAGAATGTCAGCATGTCCAATCCATCCCTGTTTAGCTTTTCCATATTTTAGTGTTTAGCCAGGACATCGAGTAGGTGATGTATGGCAAAAAAAAATGGTCAGTTGCATTTTTTTGTTCTGAGATAGGTTTAAGAGCTCTTTACCAAAGTTTTGTTTCTTTCTTTTGCTTCTGTCAGAGGCCTAATTATCTTTCCATATGTAAAGCTCCGTGTAGCAGACTCTCATAGAAAGTACCATAGGCAACCTCACCATTTTCAGTAGAATTGATTATAAGTCATGGCTCATGCAACTTTTGTCTTGCTCAGCCCATGCAAGTGGAAGGGAAATGTGGAAGGATGAGGTATGGTTTATGTAATTGTTTTAGACCTCACAGGACCAACATCAAAACATCAATGTGTCCTGTCAGCCTCATAGTAGCTGCCCATAGGATAACGATCAGAGCTTCTTTTTCATTCAAACAGCTTTGATGGAGCACCTGCCAGGTGTGGTAAATAAAAGGCTTGGCTGAGTATTTAGAAACACTCCCACTCTGTGCAGACTTCCTAAAAAGACTTGGAAATTTTTTGGTGTTGTTTCGGGGATGAGAGATAGACAGATCTGACAAATTTTTTATGTCAGAATAATGACTTACATGAGTATTGTCTGTAATAAGTTTTCCTAAGAAATTATTGCATGATCATATAGGCACTAATGGCTATTTTTTTTAGCTTAAAAGGACCCACTTTACCCCTACACACACACACACACACACACAAACACACACACACACACTTTAGCCCAAAAAATAAACAAAAATCAAAATTCCCTGTAAACTTCATGTGTAGGTTTGAAGTTAAAAAAAAAAACAAAAAACTGAAGGGGTGCCTGGGTGGCTCAGTTGTTAAGTATTTGCCTTCGGCTCAGGTCATGATTCCCAGGGTCCTGGGATTGAGCCCGCATCGGGCTCCCTGCTCCGCGGGAAGCCTGCTCCTCACTCCCCCACTCCCTCTGCTTGTGTTCCCTCTCTCGCTGTGTCTCTCTCTGTCAAATAAGTAAATAAAATCTTTTTGAAAAAAATTGAGCTGTAGCTCCCTTGCCTAGAGGGATATTAGAATTAGATCCTTCTAAAATCAAAGGCAGAGCCTCCATCATTTCTCTGTATTTCCACTTTGGTTCACCAGGGTTTGGTTTTGATAGGACCAGATAGCTAGTTGGCTGCCATCTGCCTGGGACTACTTGCCCTAAGGGAGAGAGGTTCCTGGTTCCTGGTTTTGAGAGTGAGCTAGCAGAATGCCATATATATATATATACACACATATACATACACACACACACGCACGTGTGTGTAGATATACGGATATACACACATGTATGTCCGTATATCTACATATATATGTGTGTATATCCATATATCTACACACGTGTTAATTATATTCCATTTACTTTCAAATACAAATGTTAATTCATAATAAAAGACACTTATTTCATAAGATTAGGAAGAGACGTTGAAAGATGTAACAGTCAATGTCTTACATGTCACAAATGTCATCGTAGTGTTGTTTCTTACGTCAACCCTTCATAAAAAGCTCAAGGTTTAGTATCAAAATGTAGCTTCTTGAAGACATTTCTTTTGGGAAGATAGAATCATTCTTCAAAAGGCAGAACTCTGCTGGTCTGATTTTATACAGAGACAGAACTTAGAGAATCTAGAAAAGTGTTTCTGCAAGGGTGCTTTGTGGACATCTGCATGTATATAATTGAAGGCACTTGTTAAGAAAGCAAATGACCATGAACTAGCCCAGATCTACTGACTCCTGATCCCTGGGCTGGGTGCATCCATTTTAACCTGTCCAGAAGAGTAGATGTTTAGATAGATGTACCCTCACTACATCTCCCTTATATGGGTAAACCTTTTTCCAAGAGAAGTCCACGGTGGTGGGGCTAGAGTACACATGTTCTTAGTTGTCTGAAGGGAGGTGCATGTAGGTGGGAAAAGCCACCTTCTGCTACAGGAAATCCCAATCCCGTTTGTACCATTGCTTCTAGTCCCACATACCAGCACAGCAACTGGGCACTCCCAGGACTTCGGAAACACCGGATCTTCTCCACTCTTGCAAAGTCAGGCACCCTTCCTCTTCCCACCCTTGGTCCACTGCCCCTGCCTTTTCCGGATAAGTGCCTTTGATTCTGCGCTTATCTGTTCTGAGCATGTGAACTACTATCTCACTGATTGTTGTGCATCTTCACATAACCCTGGAAGTGGGGTTTGGACTTCTAATACTCAGGCATTAGAACATAGCTAGTATGAAAAAGAGATGGCCTTGTTCTTTATTTACTTACCCCTACAGGCTTTTACGCATGATTTTAATATCAAAGGAGGATATTAAATCTCATTCATGCGAATTATGATGAAGAATAATTCACAGACGAAAAAATCTGCCGCGTAAATGGGTAGGTAAGATAGGGATTGTATGCCTTTTGTGGAAAAAAATACTATTAAAAAAGATAAATAAGACAGGTGTCAATGAGAGAGAGCACACTGTTAGAGCATTAACTTGAACCAAACACCACGGAGTGTCTTCACTCTTCTCTTCCTCATGCAATCATTCCCAGATCTTGACATAAAGCTCTCTCTGACTTTTATCTCCCCACTCCCTCATTTAGAATCCAATTTAAAGTGAACACATCAGAAGATAAAACTTAAGAATTCAAAATCTTAAGAAGTCTTAAAGATCTCAGAACCGAATTCAGAATTTTAATGTTCCTCAATTGGTTCTTACATCTGCCCTTATCAGAAATCTGAATGGCATTCTCGTTACTTCTTGATTTAGCAATTATTTGTACTTTTAAAAACTTCAGTTTGAAGGAGCCAAGGGTAAAATAGGGCAGATGGAAATATTTGCAAATGGATGCACTTCTGGAAAATTCTACAGTCTGTGTGCAAATGGAGTAGAGTTTTGTCACCAGGATTCCAGACTACTTCTGTTCTGATCCTATTCGCAGCAGCAGTTAACTCTGATCTTATCAGGTTCCTCATTTTTAAAACCAGGGGTTGAATCTCTGAGTGTTGATTTCTTGTTATTGGAAATCCTTTGGTTCTTGGAATTACGTAGTATTCATTGTACATTCATTCATACAGTCACCTTGCAGATGGTTTACAGAGGCAGCAAGCACTCGGTGTCTCTGTGAGTTCACTGGGAGTGTGGCTAGGTGAGCACAGAGGGCAGGTACTAGTGCAGAAAATAATAGTCAATGTCAGCCTTTCGTAGATCCTCCTTGGTCTAAGTGTAGACCGAGGATCTACACTTAATTGGATGTGAATCCATAGACTTCCTATAGAGCTATTTCTAGAACAAAAATATGTATTTTAATTCCGTTTCTTTATTAGATATTTATGACATTGTAGTTATGTCTCTGAACTCCTCTCTGATGTTATTGAACACCTGGAATGACATACCACTTCCCCCCCAGAGTCTCTAATATTTGGTCTACTGCTGCCCCCAAATCTTGGTTCATAAGATGGTTCATAAAAGTATTGGTAATTATAGGAAAGTAGACTATCATTCAATATACCAATGTATTTACAATCCAGAGACTCCTTTGGAGAATGGTGAAGTTGATGAAGAATTTGGATTTTTAGCAGCAATTTAAAAAATTCATTAATTCATTTATTCAACAAATCCTTTCTCACCAGAATCCTTAATTCTTTGACCATGTTACATTTATGGACGACTGGAGTGAGGGGAGATATTGAGCAAGACATTTCAGGCATGATGAATTTTATCAAAGGAGAAATCAAAGGTGCTGCCAGGTCCTGAAAGCTAATATTAAAAAGAGTTTGATGGGCTGGATCAGTAGAGAATTCCTGGATCAGTAGAGAATGCCTAGGTTGCTGGAAGGTTTCTTGCCCACACAGGTATGGTCACAACTGAATATATCTTCCTTTCCAACAAATCTGCTTCTCCTCTAGAACTACCAGCTGAGTTTGATGGACTGTATCAGTAGAGAATGCCTAGGGAACTTTCTGGATGAAGGGACAGTTAGCAGAGATCTGAAGAACAAGGCAGATAATAAGCCCAGTAAGGATTTAGGGAAACTGTTCTAAGCCGAGGGAATGACTTATGTGTAGTTCTTAAGGCAAGAGAGAGTGTCCTTTTTGAGTAATCAAAAGAAGACTAGTATGGTTGTAGTAGGAGTCCAAAAAGGAAAATGGAGCATGAGGTAGACCAGAATTTGAGTGGGCTTGAAAGTCAATGTAAGGATGTCAGTCTTACTTAAGGGAAGCTATCTAAGGGCTTTAAGAAGGGGTGGGGCAGAAAGCAGAGAATATAATCAGAGTTTTTTTTTTTTTCCCCTGTAACTTTTTATTTTGAAATCATTTAAGACCCACAAGAATTTGCAAGAAAAGGATAGAGGACATTAGAGTACCATTCACTCCATTTTCCCAATGATCATAGTATGTTATATAAACTGTAGTATAGTGTAAAAACCAGGACACTCACATTGGTACAATGTTATTAACTTCGGTACAAACCAGATTTGGATTTCACATCTTTCACATGCAGATGTTTGTTTTGTTTTTAAGACATCACTGCAGTGTGTAGAACAGATTGAAATATGGATGCGGGGGACTGATTTGGAGATTAAGAAGTCTCCAAATCAAAGCCAAGGTCGCATGGAGAGCTGAAGGCACCTTAAACTAGCAGTGGCATGGAGATCATTGGGAGCAGAGAGATTCTAGGAAAGTGGGAGAGGTAGACATGGGCCGGGGGTGTGAGGGAGGGGAGAAGATCAAGGATGGCTTCCTGACTCCTGTTTTGAGCCCTGGGCAGGTGGTGATGCTAATAGTCAAGGCTGGGAGTTCTAGAGGAGAAGCAGATTTGTTGGAAAGGAAGATACATTCAGTTGTGACCATACCTGTGTGGGCAAGAAGCCTTCCAGCTGGCGCTCTAGAAAGAAGTCTGGTGAGAGATGTGCATTTAGGTGTCGTCAGCATAGAGGTAGTAATTTCAGCAAGATTACCCAAGAAGAGTATGGTAAATTAAAAGAGAAAAAAGGCTTAGCACAGAGCCCAGGGAGCTATAAATATTAAGTAGGTTGACAAGAAAGAGGAGCCACAGGGAGGATGGAAGGGAAGAGCAGAGAAAGAGTCCAAGGGGGGCAGGTGGGGGGGCGGGGAGAGAGAGAGAGATGGGAGGGAGAAAGATGGGAGGGAGGGAGAGCAAAAATTACTAGGTTGATCTCATACAAAGGAAAGAGTATTTTGGAGAATAAATATCCTGGTGACTTCTGTCTCTGGTCTGCCTTCAGGCAAAGATGTAACTGAGAATTTTCTTGGGGCTCTCGGTGTGTGCCATTCTTTTATTCTTAGGGCTTAGCGTTTACAGTTTTTCAGGCTGCACTTAAGAGAAAGCGTGGTATTTTCTGCTGCACTGTTTGTCTTCCAAGATGTGATTTTGGACAGACAATACGTGAATCATGCCGTATTTTATTGATTAGTTTAAAGGGAACAGGAACTTAAAAACTGGGGAGAAAAACCAGTAAACTATGCATAAAGGTTGAGGTTTCACAAAACCCAAACTACTTTTACGTGTGACCCTGCGATTAAAATCTATTTCCCCCACTACGACGTGTGTGTGACAGTACATACACCAACACCCAGACAACTGAAATCCGATTGTGGAGGTGGGTCCTGGGTATCTAAAAACATTTCCCCAACTGACTCTACCCGCCCTCAGCCCCCAGTGTGGGTGGAGAAGAATTGGAACATGGAAATATGCTGATAATCTTAGATGAGAACATTCTATATAGTGACTTAAAGATAGGACCTAGGGTGCCTGGGTGGTTCAGTCACTTGAGTGTCTGCCTTCGGCTCAGGTCATGATCTCGGGGTCCTGGGATCGAGCCCCACATCGGACTCCCTGCTCAGTGGGGAGTCTGCTTCTCCCTCTCCCTCTGCGCCTCTTCCCCCCGTTTGTGTGTGTGCTCTCTCTCTCAAGTAAATAAAATCTTAAAAAAACAAAACAAAGATAGGACCTAATAGAACCCTTATTGATATTGCTATAAGGTAGGGCATGCCAAATAATTTTTTTCTGAAAAAAAAAGAAGGGGGGGCAACAGGTAAAGAAATAGAAGACAACAAATTTGGGGTGAACCCAGTGGATTCGGAAGCAATCATCACAAATCCCAGAGGGGATTCAAGGTTGGAGTTGGTGAGGGAGGGGTTTGGTTTATGATAGATTTATGTTATGACAAGCTGAGTGACCAGTTCAGAATAATAAGCTGGAATAACGTCTTTGAAGACCATTTGATATTAGATGGGGAGTAAAGGTCATACCGGTTTAAGTGGCAGATAACTGAAGGCTGAGCCAAGGCTTAAAGAAATCATGCAAGAGGGGCGCCTGGGTGGCTCAGTCGTTAAGCGTCTGCCTTTGGCTCAGGTCATGATCTCAGGGTCCTGGGATCAAGCCCCGCATTGGACTCCCTGATCTGTGGAAAGCCTGCTTTTCCTTCTCCCACTCCCCCTGCTTGTGTTCCCTCTCTCACCATCTCTCTCTCTCTGTCAAAAAATAAATAAAATCTTGAAAAAAAAATCATGCAAGAAAATGCTGGTATGCTGTGAGAATAAATGGAATTGGATTTTGCAGGAGGTATGACATGGCACCATGAGAAGCTGAAAGTTAGTTTCAGGATTTTTCATTTTGGAAAGGAGGCAACATTTTGGGGGTTCCCACAGTGCACTATGGAAGCTGATTGGGGGTGTTTCGAGAGGGTAAGAAAACTATTTGCCCGAATTTTGTACAAGTGTGCAATGGAGCATCTGGTCCTTGGTATTTCAGCAGAATCCCAAGTGGGCATAAACTGAATGTGGAGAGACAGGTGGCTTAGCATGTCATCTTTTAGAAAAAAGTAGACGGAAATGAAGAATTATAATTAGGGGCACCTGCGTGGCTCATTTGGTTAAGCATCTGACTCTTGATTTCATGCAAGATCGAGTCTTGCATCAGGTTTCATGCTTAGCAGGGAGTCAGCTTAAGATTCTCTCCCTCTCCCTCTGCCCCAGATGCATCCCTGCTCAAGGATGTGCACTCTCTCCTCTCAATAAATAAATAAATAAATAAATAAATAAATAAATAAATACAATTATAATTAAAAGTGTGTACTTATGGGATGCCTGGAAGGCTCAGTCGGTTAAGCATCTGCCTTTGGCTCAGGTCATGATCTCAGGGTCCTGGGACTGAGTCCCACATCGGGCTCCTTGCTCAGTGGGAAGCCTGCTTCTCCCTCTGCCTGCCACTTCCCCTGCTTGTGCCCTCTCTCTCTGAAATAAATAAATAAAATCTTTTTAAAAAAAGTATTACTTATATATTTACCCTCCACCGTGTTTTCAAAAGAATTTAAGGTTGCTAAGAAGCTGGGTTTGATGGCTAAAATTATCCATGGATGTAAGAGATAAAGAACACGCATGGTAGTAAAGTTTCAAGAGTCAAAAGTGAAACGAGATCTTCATTTTATTAACTACAAGCATGAGCTTTGCTCTATTGGCATTCAAAACTCCTAAATACTATCTTCAGTACAGAAATCTTAATGATCCTCATGGTGCAGTCATTTCTCTGAATGGTGTCATTTACGATACAATTCTGGGTCCAGGAAATAAATGAAGGGGAGGGTAATGAGGCTTCTACGATGTCGAATGAGTCAATGTATGATTAATATTGAGTCACTTCCCTGTTCTCTGTTGGCTGCTTTCCTGCATAAGGGCTCTTGGTCTGCAGGAACTTGGTCTGAGAATCAAATCTGTAAACCAAGATTTCTTGTAGGGATCATGCTGTCAGGCTGCTAACAAGTGTATTCCCTGCACACTGAGGAATCCTTCTCACTCCAAAGATGGCCGTCCAAGTTTGGTTTAATTCACGCTGATTTCGACTTTGCTCTGATAATTGAGGAGGAGCCCAGGCTCTTCAAGTATTTCGGATTTCTTTTTAGACAGATAATGTGGCCCTCGCTCTGTGTACCCTTCCCACCGTGAACTTTGCAGACTTTAACAGGGTCTGCTTAGAATATATGGTATCTGTGTGTTGTGTGTGTGTTTTTAAATGTGGAGGATAACAGCAATGGTAATAAGTCTTACTGGCTTTCTTTCAAGTACTTCAAGTAATATTCCAGTGTGTGTGTGTGTGTGTGTGTATGTGTGTGTGTATGTGTGTGTGTACATACCACATCTTTTTTATCCATTCATCAGTCTATGGACACCTGGACTGCTTCCATATCTTGGCTACTGTAAATAATGCTGTGATAAACACAGGGGTGCATGTATCTGTTCAACTTACTGTTTTTGTTTTCTGTGGGTAAATACCCAGTAGTGGGATTACTGGATTATAGGGTAGTCCTATTTTTAATTTTTTTGAGGAACCGCCATGCTGTTTTCCACAGTGGCTGCACCAGTTTGCATTCCCACCAATAGTGCACGAGGGGAGGGTTTGTTTTTTCCCACATCCTAGTCATTGCTTGTTATTTCTTGTCTTTTTGATTCTAGTCATTCTGAGAGGTGTGAGGTAGTATCTTACGGTTTTGATCGGAATTTCCCTGATGAGTGATGTTGAACATCTTTTCATGTATCTCTTGGTCATCTGTATGTCTTCTTTGGAAAAATGTCTCTTCAGGTCATCTGCCCATTGTTAATTGGATTTTTATTATCACTATTATTATTGGTGTTGAGCTGTAGAAGTTCTTTATATATTTTGGTTACTAACCCTTTGGCAGGTCATATCAAATCATGTATCATTTGCAAATATCTTCTTCCATTCAGTAGTTGCCTTTTCATTTTGTCGACAGTTTCCTTTGCTGTACAGAAGCTTTTTATTTTGATGTTGTCCTAATAGTTTATTTTTGCTTTAGTTCCCTCACCTCTGGAGTCATATCTATAAAAATGTGTCTATGGCCAATGTGAAAGAGATTATTCCCTATGTTTTCATCTAGGAATTTTATGGTTTCAGGTCTCACGTTTACTCTTTAATCCATTTGAAGTTTATTTTTGTGTGTGGTGTGAGAAAGTGGTCCAGTTTCATTTTTTTGCAGGTAGCCATCCGGTTTTCCCAGCACCATTTGTTGAAAAGACTGCCTTTTCCCCATTGTATATTCTTGCCTCCTTTGTGACCATATAAGTGTGGGTTTACTTTTGGACTCTCTGTTTTGCTCCATTGATCTTTGTGTCTATTTTTGTGCCAGTCCCCTATTGTAGTGTATCTTGAAATCTGGGATTATGACACCTTCAGCTTTGTTCTAATTTCTCAAGATTGCTTTGGCTCTTTGGGGTCTTTTATGGTGCCATATAAATGTTAGTATCATTTGTTCTAGTTCTGTGAAAAATGCTCTTGGTGTTTTGATAAGGATTGCCCTGAATCTGTCGAGTGCTTCAGGTGGTATGTTAACAAAATACTACCTTTCCCCTCATTGGACCTGCAGTAAGTCCCATAATTTCTACTTGCAAAATATACTTTGAGTTTATTTACACTTCTGCCCCTCTGCTGTCCCCTTCCTAACCTCAGCCATCACTATATCTTGCATGAAAATACTGCAGTAGCACTTTCCTGAGCTTTCCTTCCTCTCTCCTACTTGCAGTTGTCTCAGTTCATTCACTGCAATCCTAAGTGATCTCTTAAAAATACAAATCAGACCGTGTCATTCACTATCCTTGTTTTGCTCAGTTAGTTGCTTTTCATTTCACCAAGAATCCAGTTCTTTCTCACAATCTTCAAGGCCCCGTCTAAACCAGCCTTTAGAGAGGTCCTTATTTCAGAACCCAAAGGGGCCTTCCTCTTGAGTTTGCATTCAGCACCCATTTTGTAACCTTCCAAGCACTTTCTCTGTTTTAACAATATTATTTGTTTGTTGACCTCTGTGTCATGTTTCCTCTCTTACTAGAATTGTAGCTCTGAGAAGACAAGGACTCTTTTTCACTCATCTCTGTGCTCCCAGTGCCATAATGAGGCACTCAGGACATGCTTGGTGGGTGGATGGAGGGACGGATCTCAGGGTCAGGTACCTGCAGACTACTGTGTAAGACTGAGAACCCTGCAGTCTTGGAGAAGGGCTATGGGATGGAAATGAAATGTTATATCAACCATTTTGCTAAGTTGCATGATTGATTTGTTTCTGGAAGTTTTTATTGGGAGGATAAGGTGAGACAGCATGTCCCAGAGCACCTCAAATAAAAATACTTCAGGGGCTTTCTTCTTGGCAGCTCTCCTTGTACCTGGACTCTGCCCATGAGGAAAGTTAGTGTTCTCATGGATTCTTCCCCTCTTCACATCCGTTTGGTCAGTTCACGTTCTGCTCATTCCAGAGACTGACAAAAATGTAGAAACTGGGAGGGGCTGTGTGCAGAGTGTTTGTCTAGCAGTACCTGGATTTTTAGTAGCCTATTCTCACCTGTGGGTATCATAACCCAACCACTCCATAAAGGAGTCCCTTGAAATCTTGGCAACCACTGACTCGGGAGTATTGTACAAGCGCTGCCTCATTTCTGCCCCCTGAATCCTTGTGTTCCATCTAACTGCCTCAGGCTCAAGGGTCAGTGTCTCAGGCTCCGTTCTGCCCTCTGGATTAATTCCTTTAGCTAGGTGTCTCTAGATCCCGCTTTAACCCAGTACTCCACGAGCTCAGCAGCCAACTCTCCTCCCTTCGATAGCCTGTTTCAGACTTCTGCAACCTTGGCCTGGCAAAGCCCTGAAGTCTCTCCCCTTTGACTGGCTGGAATCATTCAGACAGTTTTAGATCAGGTACCTATGAATATATTGTTTGCAATTCTAGTACACTTTGTGTTATGAACTCTCTGTCTTCTGTATTTATTTATTATACTCAACCTCCTTGGCTTCATGGCCTGCCTAAATTTCTTTATGGCTTCCCTGTTTCTTCTTGTCCTCTCACTGACGACTGTGACCTTATTTCACAAGGGACACATTTTTGGGAATGGTTTTCAGATTTGTAGGTATGACTTCGTTCCATAAATACTGTGCTCATGTCAGCAGCTACTTTAGGTCAACTTTTCAGTCATTTTGTGGGTAATTATGGTTGCGTTTTAAGCCCATCAATCACTATTATCTGTATTTACCTGCAGTGGCAGAATTTGCACCTAGAATTGTTGCACTGGAAATATAATAAATATTCACTATTTGCCACCGAACAGGACAGACTCCTAAAGGACAGTGTGGTACAAGGGGATAAATAGATAGTGGATTCAAGTGACAAAATCACATTTATCTCCTTCCTTCCCTTCCTCCTTTCATTGGCTTCTTCAAGCAGGTGGAGTGGGGGAGGGAGAAGCAGACTTCCCGCGGAGCAGGGAGCCTGATGTGGGGCTCGATCCCAGGGCCCTGGGATCGTGAACTGAGCCGAAGTCAGACGCTTAACGACTGAGCCACCCAGGCGCCCCTCTTTTTATTTTGAATTCAAATACAGACATTCACCCAAACGGACAGTAAACTTTTGTACAAATTATTTCCCCTCCATATTTGAATTGTATATGAAGTCCATCTGAGGCAGGCTTCTAGGAAGGGAAGGAGAAAGAGGGAAATGGGGTGTCCTCGAGGCCAATGAGAGGACAAGTGTGAACACACTGGAGTCAAAATGATTTGAATTCCATTGCTGAATTCAAGGGATGGTTCTGTATTAGCGGTTATCTCCCTGTGAGAGCCACAAGATATGTTCGAACTTCTCTCATGTGAAGAAGGAATTAGGTCAGAGAGGGAATCTCCCTGAATGAACCATCACAGAATTTTCTTATACTATAGAATTATTGTCAAATGACCACAGTTCCCTGCTGATACTGGTGCAGTGGATTTATGGAGTCTGCCCTGTGGCTGAAGGTCTGAGAAAGAGAGAGACAGATACAGAGAGAAACAGAGAGAGAGACAGAGAGAGCGAGAGAGGCCATGAGAATATGAATGTCTATGTAATGAATGGAGGTCGGAAATGTGTTTATTTCAGGCAGAAGTCAGTAGACCTGAGTTCTGCTTTACTCTCTACCACGGACTTGGCAGGCATCTGACTCTCTTGTGCCTTTGTATTCTTATCTGTCACGTAGGGATAATAGTAACATCTGTTCTACCTACTGCACAGGTTTGTGGCAATAATAGAATGAACTGTTAGATGGGGAATTGTTTTGAAAGCATGCAGTGCTCTCTCCAGATAAAAGGTCGTATTATCCAAGCATGGCATTCTTACTTTTGCAGAAGTAGAGATAAGTGAGAAAGAATGTTTGCCTTTGGATTTTATAATTGGGATAATTTATTCAAATTATCGATACAGTTTTATATTGTGGGCGTGAGACAATTTAGTAGAGTGAGGCTGAGAAGTGAAATGGGTTTATCTTTATATCCTGACTCTCACGTATCATGTACCAGTTGCGGGACACTGGACTGAACCTCAGTTCCCCCACGGCAAACTCAGCAAGTGCTTGTGATATTTCCGTGAGCTAAGGCTCCTCGCTGAGGAACAATGATTAACCATGTGATGAATGGTAGCAGCGGTAGTATAACTACCACTATGATCTCATGCTGTCATCATTGATTAATTTTCTACACTTCGGTTAAGAAGCTTGGAGACCACAGAGCTTTTACAACCAGGAGCATGATGGTCTAGTTTTAAAATGTGCATTGTTCAAAAGAGAGTTTCTCAGTATATATGTCCTCTCCCTTCCAGCCAACTCAAAGCATCTAATGTATTAAAGACCTAATGCAAACTAAGGTGTTTGGAGATGAAGTGGACCCACGTTCATCAAAATAGAGCATCTGTTCCTGAAGACCTGCAGGTCGCTGTAACGAGGCTAAATTTGGCTTGAATTTCCTGGAAGCATCAGTGGAGGAAATAATGAATGACCCAAGTTATAATTTCCAGCCAAGAGAAAAGACACACTATTTTGGGGGTGGGCAGTTGATAGAGAAACATGTTATTTTCCTGCTGCTGAATTCAAACAAATGGAAGCTAATTTAAAATGTAAGACAATTTGTCCCAGAGGTTAAATCTAAGAAGTACCTGAACAACAGGAAATTTTTCTAAAATGATTTCTTTGATGACCAACTTTAAAATCAAGCCATCGAAGTCATTGAAATGGCAATGTATAAACACACAGTGATGACTGGGTTTTCAAGAGCTAGACAGAACATCATGGCACCCGATCTATGACCTAGAGGCAGGGTCTCCCTGGGTGATGAGGAACTGCATGGGTGTTCATGGTGTGATCAGCTTGATCTTGTTGGAAACAACTACGTCCTAACTGATCTCAATTGTTTGAGTGTTTTGAGAGAGAAACAATCGCTTCAAAATGTTGAATTGTGATTGGGTGTGTAAAAATATGTCAGATGTTCTCTTCTTAATCATTACTCTGTTTTGCTGTTTAGGGATCTAAACTTTAAAAATAGAGTGAGTTCACAGTAGACCAGGCCACATAGTTCTTACAGTCTGTAATGTAATATGGACGGTCTTATTTATTCACATGGAAAGCACTTGATGGTACTTCTGTGAAACCCCACATTTCAACTTCCATGATATGAAAGAGAAGTTCAGAGGATGGGAGTTTGATCTGGGCTCTTTTGGAGACTGTTCTATTTTAAGTTAGGCTCACTAGTGTGAAGTAGCTGTAAAATGCATCTCTAGAGAGCTGAATGACTTGAATAGTTGAATGGAAGGCTTTCACATTGAGTTTTTGGAAGTTGGTGAACACGTACAAAGAACAATAATTTCCTTTTCCTTTAATTAGTCTGCTCCATCTGTTAACATTGAAGCAGTGATTTTAAGAGCTACTGCATATTGTTCCTAGTTAGTTTGAATGAGTGCAGAGTATTAGTTAACAAGGAGAAGGCTGATGTGATATTAGGGCACATAGATTTTATGGGTTAACCATCTTCTCCTTGCCCCAAGCATGATTTTTCCTTTAGAGTTAAAATATCTCAATTTCATTTAGATACTCATCTATTTTAGAACCATAGGGTAAATGTTAGAAGGGAAAAGGCAACTGGAAATTATTTGCAATGCATGTAATAGACAAAAGATTCGCAATGCATGTAATAGATAAAAAGTTCGCAATGCATGTAATAGACAAAAGATTAATAGATAATTAATAGATAAAAGATTCATCAGAACTATGTTGCTATCATATATTTTGGCCCAGCGATTCCCGTGTTTTGTGTCAGGTGCTGATTTTTGGTCTGAATGCTGCAAACCGTTTTGATTTCTTCATGACCGTTTTTGCTACAAGATGGGGAGAGCCATAACAGAGTTGGCTGATGTGAAAACACAGTCTGAAACTTGTTGAAAGCTGATTTTCACTTTTGAGGAAATCTCTCAATTGGTCAGTAGCTTTGCAGGATTAAATGTTATCTTTCAGAAATGGGGGCTGATTGATATTTCTTTGCTCTCAGCCAGCTTCTACCTATAGGTAGAGCTCATTCAGGAAAGCCATCAGACAAGAAATAGGACCCATTATTTGGACAGAATTGTAACCGTTGGGGCAGCGAGAAGACGAATCCAAGAGTTTCTCTTGCTTACAAGAGAAATTTGGTGACTCCCGAATATTTCACAGTGGGGTGGACGGAGTTACCCTGTTGCAGTGACTCCCCACATTAGCGACTTTTAAGGGGCCTTGCGATGACTTTATCTGAGTAAACCACCCATGGAGGTTTGGAATTCTGAGGTGCCACCTGCAGAGACTGTACTTGATGTCAGGGTGGCTTTGAAACTGCATTTAAAATACTGCTTCTCCTGACACATGAGCATAAAACTGACCACTGAGAGCTAATGAGATTGTGAGTCTTGTTTTTGCTCTTGTAGCCAAGAAGCTGATTGCAGAAGTTTTATACGACATTTTTTCAACTGCTTTGGCTGAT
Source organism: Leptonychotes weddellii (assembly GCF_054177405.1). Taxonomy (NCBI): domain Eukaryota; kingdom Metazoa; phylum Chordata; class Mammalia; order Carnivora; family Phocidae; genus Leptonychotes; species Leptonychotes weddellii. The sequence continues at coordinate 71,769,393 of NC_138374.1, forward strand.
TTTCACTCTTAGTAATCATTTAGTAGCTTTGGCTATTTTTTTAAGTGCCTGGAAGTCTTTGTCAAAAGGAGGGACCAGTTATTAATTCTCACGTTTCTGGGCACAGCCCGCTTGGTCATATTTGCTATTACCTGGTGTGTGTTTGGCATGGGAGAGAGGCTGTCAATGGAGAGAAAATTCTAGGCCTCTGAAGATAGCCTGAAATCAGAGAAGAAACCTCATTCTTTCCTAATATGCAAAAGTTACCTGAGAGTCAGTGATTGGACGTGTTATTGGACAAGACAAGACCAAGAAAATGTAGGATTTATGAGACAAGGGTTCTCCCTATTACCATGGATGCTTTAGCATCCATTAATCAATGAACTACATGGCAGAAAACCTCCATGAATTCAGTAATATTTTAAAGTACATTTGTGTTATTTATTTTTTATGTCTGATCTGTCAGCTGTCAACCACACCTCTTCTACTCCTTTGCTGCGTTCCTGAGGCTTTAGAAAACACTGAAGCTCTCTCCCAGCCTTCGAGGAACTCTGAGACCCTCCCCCTGCCCACCTGCAGTCTCTTTCCCCTGTCCCCTTGCTTCTTGTTCACTCTGTCCTTTAGCCACAGAGGTCTCCTTTTGAGTCTCTGGACAGATCAAGCTCAGTCCAACCTCTGCCCCTTCGTATGTGTTTTTTCTTCGACTTAGAATGCTCTTCTCCACAATCTTTGCATGGTTGGATCCTATTGTCATGTAGTCCCTAGTTCAGAGATGCCTTCATGACCCACAACCCCCAGCCTGAAACAACCTTCCCCACTCTTTGAAATAAGGCTGGTGCCGCATATTTATTGCTAGCCTACTCTGTAGTAACCGCAATGTACAATATCCTTTGGTTAATGTTGAGAAGACTGAGGCTCCGTTTACTGATAGTGAAAATTGCTGGCTTCCTTGTTAGAGAGGTGGGTGTATGTTTCCCTACACTTCCCTAGAATTGCCCATTTTTACCTAAGATTGTGTAGAAAGACAGTTTCTATCAAATATTCTCTGTGCCTATTCAGGAACTTTCTCTGCAATAAGTAAATGGGGATGTGGACTTTCCAGTTCTTTTTCTAAAACCTGAACGTTGGGAAGACCCATGGCTGGAAATCCTGGCATTAAATTAGCTGGGGATATTGTACCACCTAATGACATTTTTAAAGAAGGAAAAGACAGTCATGTTGGTTTCAGCACTTATAAATTAAGGCACATTAAATTCTTAGAGTGTTAGAAAAATAATCTATCTCCAGTGATGTCCTGGAGCCAACTCTTACTGGCTCATATAGGAACTGCTTGTTAAATTTTCAGGGATTTTGCAAGCAGGTTGACTTTACATTAGTAGCTTGAAATTGGCTATGGTGGGAGTATTTATACCATAAAAATTGGCAAATGCTACAAACCAGGGTTTTTTTTTTTTTCCTTCTGGAGAGCCAGTTTACCAGCACAATATTGTATATGGCCAATATTTCAGAGGCTGACAACTTGATGATGACAAATCAACAGGGCTAGCTCAAAATAACTAAGTTCTTTTTATTGTATTTGTATTTTGAAAGCCACACATTTGGAGCCTGGAAGAAAAAAATTTTTAAGAGATTGTTTATACACAGAAGCAGACAGGAAGGATCAAAAATCAAGATCTTTGTATTTGCTTCTTACAGCCCCCAGGTCGGGCTGCCGCATTCATGCAGCATGTTGTTAAAATATGTGCTCCGAGAGGAGATAGCCGCCTTCTGGAACTTGTGATAGCAGCTCTCCCCAGCTCCCACACCGACGATAACACAGCTCACAGGTCTCACGTGCACCATCATATTTTAGTTACAGTGAGTGTCTTCGACTGTTTCTTCAGGGGAAGAAAAAGACTCACAGGACTGTGAGGTGGAGGCTCTGATTGATTATAGTCTATAAGGTTGGAGCAGGTGGAGACTAATGAGAGTTGACCTAACATTTCAAGCTCTCCGCGAGAAAGGACTTAAGGGAAAATTGCATGAAGAGGCAGGGCATTAAGTATTTCTCACCACCCAGAACATCTTCGAGTTACACCACACAGGGGCACGAGATGGATGATTTGTGATGTTTCAGAGGTGAACGTGTTATTGGACAAGACTTGTGCGAAGGGATAAATGATAAGACGTAGGTTGTGTATTTCTCAGTTTGTTTTAAAGTGACTACAAATGCATAGATGAACACCTCCAATGTGTTTCTTCAGAGACTTAAGATTGAATGTCCTCCATTTAAAAAGACATGTGAGATGCAAGAGCCTCTTGAAGTTCCCCTTCCCCACTGACTTTGTGGTAAGCATTTGGAAAATCTGGATCTAAGAGATTGTGTTAGACCGCATTGTTTTTCACCTTTTCTGATGTCTTTGTGAAACAAGTTAATAGTACTACTTATGAGAAAAGAGAAAGCAGCTTTCTTCAGTCATCCTTGGAATGAGCGAATTATTTTTTTTTTGCAAGAGAGCTTTACTTCTAAGCTGGTGGCATTTCTAGGGCTTAGATTTTTAATGGAGCACTATTAATATTTCCCAAGGGATAAGATACCATCTGTAGCTAAACAACTTGGGATTGGGCATTGATAGCATCCAGGCTTTATTATATTAGAAAATATGAACCTGGGATGCCTGGGTGGCTCAGTCATTAAGCGTCTGCCTTCGGCTCAGGTCATGATCCCGGGGTCCTGGGATCGAGCCCCGCATCGGGCTCCCTGCTCGGCGGGGAGTCTGCTTCTCCTTTCTCGCTGCTGCTTCCCCTCCTTGTGTTCTCTCTCTCTTTCTCTGACAAATACGTAAAATCTTTAAAAAAAAAAATGAACCTATTGATGACCTCGCTCTTCAATGCAAAGAAAACAAAGGAATTTTTAGTCAAGAGGATATTTATACTCTTTTGATTAAAATTAAGTTCCTGAAGATCAAGGAAGTCCTGATGTTTGGAAACGTGATCCTAGAACAATAGATCTCAGGAGTGACCTTGAAGGTGCTACTGCCATTCTTGAGGTCAGAGATGGTGAAGAGAATTAAGAAAGGAAATTTCATGAAAATCATACATGGGAACAGAGTTCTGCATCTTGTGTTGAAGACTCAAGAGAAACAGCTCTTTACCTCAGGAGAAATAGAGTTTTGGCAAGCTGAAATTAAACAAACAAACAGCTAAGCAGCCCTGCCAGACTAAAGTAAAAGTCTCACTTTTAAAATAGTCTATTCTGAAGTCCCTAGCGACTGGCTGTCTCTTTATTAGGTGAAAATTCCTACCATTAGTATTTAAACACAGACCGTATGAACAAGAATCTATTATAAAGAATAATATTGAATATGCCAATAATAGCTAATCTGTATTAAATATGTCATTATTTAAATGAGAATTAAATGAGATTATTTTTTATTTCTCCTCATAGCAGTTGCTTTTTATAAACTACCTTTAAGATGAAAGATTTTTCAATATAAAAGAGCATGCCCATTCTAGAAAATTTTATCAACTGAGAAAAGTAGAAAGAAAAAAATATATAGTTCTATTTATTTATTTATTTTAAGAGAGAGAGAGTGAGTGGGCGCAAGTGGGGGGAGGGGGAGGGGGAGAAAGAGAATCTCAAGCAGACCCCACGCTGAGCACAGAGCCCAACGCGGGGCTCAATCTCACAACCCATGAGATCACAACCTGAGCTGAAACCATGAGTCAGACACTTAACTGACGGAGCCCTATAATTCTGTCACCAGAGGCAACTGATGCCAACATTTTATTTCCTTCTAAAATTGTTTCAGGTCATGATTGCATACTCTCTTACTACCCATTTTGTTACTGCTACTGCAGTTAATACTATTACCACCTTCTTCACCCACCATTTTACTGAGAGTCACATTCTGTTTGCACCAGTCTTCACATGTAATTCCGTCGAGCTGGTAATTTGTTTCCAGTTTTACTGAGAAATCATTGACACGTGTCGTTCTATGAGGTTAAGGCAGACAGCATGGTGGTCCAATTTACATTTATTGTGAAATGATGACTGTAGTACGTTTTAGTTAACAACCATCATCTCCTATAGATACAATAAAGAGAGAAAACTTTTCCCCAACAATTCTCTCTCTGTATCCCAGAGCGGTGTTACCTGCGGTCATCATGCTCTGCGTCACAATCCTGTACTTACTTACCTTCTAACTGCGAGTCTGTGCATCTTGACAGCCTTCCTCCAATTCCTTCTTCTCTGATTCCCCACCTCTGGTGACCACAAATCTCATCTCTGCTCTGTGAGTTTGGTGTGTGTGTGTCTTTGTAAAATTAGATTCCACATATAAGTGAGATCATACACTATTTGTTTTTCTCTCTCTGACTTATTTCACTCAGCATAATGGCTTCAAAGTGCATCCAGGTTGTCATCAATGGTAGGATTTCCTCTTTTAGGGTGGAATTATATTCCATTGTGTGTGTGTGTCGCGAGTGCCCATGCATACCACGTGTCCATCCATCAGTGGACACTTAGGTTGTTTCCCTGTCTCGGCTATTGTAAATAATGCTGCTGTGAACATGGGGATGCAGCTATCTTTTCAAGTCAGTGTTTTTGTTTCTTTTGGTTATATTCCCAGATGTGGAATTTCTGGATCATATGGTAGATCTATTTTTAATTTTTTGAGAAACCTGTCTACTGCTTTCCACAGTGGCTGCACCAATTTCCATTTCCACCAACAGTGCACGAGGCTTCCCTCTTGTCCACATCTTCACTAACACTTGTTACCTCTTGTCTTTTTGATGATGGCCATCCTAGCAGACGTGACGTGATACCTCCTGGTTTTCTCTTATTCTAAATTTTCTTATTATCTAAATTTCTCTTTCATCTCTACATTCTCTTATAAAATATTCTCTTCCTCTAAAAACAATTCTGTATTCTGCTTTTTCACTTAAAAATAGTATAAGAATTTCCCCCATGCCGTTAACAGTCTTCATAAACAATTTTAATTGCATCGTAACAGTCCATTCTAAGTATAGTTTCATAATGGTAAATTTTCACTTGTTTTAATTTTTTATATATACCTTTTTATTATTAAATACCAAAACCATCACAAAACATAACATGTGATGGCGATAGTCCAGTTGGACTGAGGCCTAGAAGAAAAGGCACCCGGAAATGGAGAGGGCTAACGCTTTAGTCAGTATTCACTACTCAGGTCATTTCTTTGAGAACCACTTGTGAAGTAAATGGTGGACAAGGACCAGCTCATAGTCAGATACTTGTCAAATTAACACTCTTAATATAAAATTCCAAACGTACTGCTTCCACTCTGTGTTGTTAAGGTCTTGCTTTCATCTTATCTCCAACAGCTCTCTGATTGTGTTCCTCCTGACAAGACGTTTCTTGGTTTCTCTTTAATTTTTGTATCCTTAGGAAGTCATTTGGAACTTCTTCTCCCCGAGAATCAAATTATCACCATCTTTAAGCTCTGCAAAATTTTCCTGTTAACCACTGAATCCCAATTATAGAATTTGTAAATATCTTTCCCACTGACTGCCTGTTTCATCCATGTCTAAATCCTGTCATGTTGAAAAACATCCTGTTCAATGGTTTTATCTGCCCGGTTACCTCATTTTAAGCCACTTGCAGAAATAGATTTTCTCGAAAATGTGTAAGGTATGGATAAAGAACTATCACATTTCTACCAGTTCTTTCAAACCGCTAATTAGGAATCCAATTCTTAGAATTTTTTTTTTAACCAAAATATTATTCTTGAACACCCATACTCTAGCATTAGAGTAGACCCTTGGCATAGAGTAGAGAAAAAACTAATGACCACCCTCACGGAGCATAAGGTCTAGTGGAAGAGGGCCAGAAAAAATAAGTAAACAAATTGTTTTTTACCATGCTGGTGTATAGTACAATACATCCTGATGTTCTTTTATTATATGTAGAGATAGTGGTAATAGCGTTTGTTCCATAAAATTCTCTTGTATCTTTTTCACATTTATTCTTAAACTAAATTGCAAACATCAATTTAAAGTGCTTGTCCATTGGTTTTCTCACAGTCTTTGTGATTAAAACACATTCTCAAACAAAATGGTATGATATGCTTTTGCTTGTTTTTGGTTGGTCACACGTGCATTCAGTGATACTTTGTTTAAAAGGAGAATTTCTCAGTGCCTTTCCGATGGCCGCGGAATTACTTTGTTCTCAGGTCTTTCAGAAAATGATTGGATGCCTAACAAGAAAATGCCTAGTGTGCCAGAACACCGTACGGTGCTGCTAAACTTCTCAGACTATGAAAACGCTTGCCTGCTGTGCCAATAAATCTTCCCTCTCTTTCCCTAGGTCCAAGGATCTCATAAAGGAAGCTATCCTTGACAATGACTTTATGAAGAACCTGGAGCTGTCGCAGATCCAGGAGATTGTGGATTGTATGTACCCAGTGGAGTACGGCAAAGACAGTTGCATCATCAAAGAAGGAGATGTGGGATCCCTGGTGTATGTCATGGAAGGTATGGTTTGTAACTCTAATCCTCTGGCATTCAAATATTCCGTTTTCATCTTATCAGCCTGCACACGGATGGTAATGTATTACATGGGACAGTTCCATTTTTCCCTACTTTTGTTGTTGAGAGGCAGTTTGGAAAGAGGTGGAACACGACTCAGATACAGTGGTTGACTAGTTGTATGAAGGGTTTGTGTTTAGAATATTAAGCTGAGAATCTAGTATTGTTTTAGACATGGAGAAAGGCTGATAGGGTGAAAGAAAGAAATACTGTTTATTACACTGTGTAAGTCTGCACACCATTGGGTTGTTGAGCAAGTTCACGGAGCTTCCAGAGGAGCTGGAAAGTATTTTTGGCCGAATGATCAGAATGTCAACTCTGCCTTTAATTTTCAGTGTATGGCTAGGTTTCTTGCTATCATGCTTCTATAAAAAGAATGTTTTCAATGCTTTATATGTGTGTGAAAGAGGAAATCAGACTGGTCGGATGGCCTATGAGCTACCTAATTAGTGAGAGATTGTTTCATAAATCTTGCCCCAATTAAGATAGAAAGTGCTTATAGGCAGGCACCATACAAATATATTTTATGCCTAGATAAATTTTCATATTGTCTATTTCTAACTTGGAATTTATAATGCCATGTTTTCCTTCTGGGAGAAAACACAAGCCTGAAGTAATGGCTGGATCAGCTGAGGAAAAAGTGAGTTCCGAAGTGCCTAGAAGATCAGAGAGTTGCCACGCAAACATCACAATCAGTTTCTAGGTGGTGGTTAGTGTCTTACCCCAAGCATTCATGGCAGTGTCCTAGAATTGTCAAGTTGATAGGTCATTAAGAGAAGGGGTGTATTTGGGCAAGTGACTTAACTTCTTTGAATTTTACCTAATTTGTAAACAAAAGGTCCTACCAATTGTCACTCCTTTCTGGCAGTAGATCTCAACTGGTGATGATCTGTGCCTCCGTGGGACATTTGGCAATACCTGGAGACATTTTTGGTTGTCACAGTGGGAGTGGGGATAGATGGGGGGTGGCTACAGGCATCTCATGGTTAAAAACCAGGAATGCTGCTGTGCTGGGCTGTTGCCCACAGCAAAGAATTATCTGCCCAAACTGTCCTTAGTGTTGATGTTGAAAAATCCTGCTTTCTACCGTCTTTATAAGATTGTTCTGAAGTTAATATGAAATTCTTGGAATAAATGTTATTGTAAAGTGTAAAACATTATAAAATAACAGTATGCATTACTCTTTCTATCGCATACGTGACAGCATATAAGAAATGTGCTGCCTGCCTATGTTATGCACCTTTAAATTTTTCTTTGTCATCTTTTTTGACATATATTAGGCATTCAACTTTTAAGTCATAATTTTGATCATTTTTTTTTCTCCATAAGTTTTCAGCTTTTGGGTCAATATTATGAAGTTTTTCCCCAGGCCAAAAGGAAATAAATGTTCAGCTAGGCTTTTTTCCGAATAAAAGCAAGACATTATAAACAAAAACACGAACAGTATTCACTTGGCAGACAATTGCAGGGGAAGGAGATGAAATTATAGGGCAAGAGTATATGTGGGTAGTAAGCAGAAAAGATGAGAAAAATGCAAGAAATATACAGAGGCCAAGTATAAACTATAAATACAGAGAGAGATGTTAAGAAGTGCTGACAATTAAAAAAACAAGTTTAAAGCATTTCTTAGATTATAGTTTATCAGTGGTTTCATGGTTGATTTTTTAGATAATTTATTGTCAGTCATGTTTGTAAGAACATCCCTGTTGCATAAAGGAAGATACACCTCACTTCCCCATTTGCAGATGCTAATTATTGAAAATCCATTCAAGAACCGGATATTTCCAGAACCTATATGTTGTTTTCCTTTATCTTGAATATCTCTTACGAAAATAGAGTTCCACACAACCTTGCAAATTTTTTCTAAAGAAAATCTCTTTATCCATACTATTCTGGTTTCTAAGACTAACTGCTAGTTTACTAGCTATGTTAGAAGAAGCTTAGAAATCATAGTGTATATTTACTAAGTGCTTAGAACAAGGTCCAACATATTGAGCATGCTTTGTATAAACACTTTCCATGTATAAAATTTATTTAATGTTCAAAACAATCCTATGAGGTAAGGGATAATGTTTATTATTCTTCTTTATAGATGAGGAGACAGAGGCCCAATAAGGTTAAGTAACTTGCCTGTGTCTCCCAACTAATTTATAGTAGAATTAGGACTGAACCCAAGTTATCTGGATATAGAGTTCCAGCCCTTAACTATGGGGCTATGTGTTAGTCAGGGTTCTCCAGAGAAACAGAGCTGATAGATAGATAGATAGGTATCGATGGATAGATATTTATTTTAAGGAATTGGCTCATGTGATTGTGGACACAGGCAAATCCAAAAGCTGCATGGTAAAGGCAACAGGCTAGACATCTAGGGAAGAGTTGATGATGCTATGGTTCAAATCTGAAAGTTGACTGCTGGCAGAATTCCTTCTTCTTCTGGAGAGGTCTGACTTTTTTCTATTAAGCCTTCAACTGATTGGATGAGGCCCACCAATATTATGAAAGTAATCTGCTGCTCAGAGTGTACTGATTTATATGTTAATTTCACCTAAAGAATACGTTCACAGAAGCATGTAGGATAGTGTTCGACCAATAATATCTGGATATCGCGGCCTAGCAAGTTGACACATAAAATTAACCATCCCAGGTCCTCCCCTTGTCAACTCAGCACCTGTGTGCATCTCCTTAAACCATGCTTAATCTCCAAATAAAGACAGCAGCAAGGTTGCAGCTCTGCCTACCATGACATGATGATTCTGAGTACAACTGAAAATCCACTAACAATTTCCCCAAAAAAGGGTACAGAGTTCTTGGGCAATATTTACTCTTCTCCGTAATATCCCATAATTTAAACTCTGTGTTATAAAGCTAATACTTAAATACTGTGATGTAAAGTCGATATATCTTATGTTACATGTTAAGGGGGTATGAGAGAAGAAAACCAAGAATTTGGTGCGCATACATACACACAAACATATTTATAACAAAATAAGGAAGAAATACCCATGACGGGCTTCCCGAGGTAAAGGTAAATATTACTAAATTTTCCTCTATTGCTTCAAGCTAATTTTGAAAAATTTTATTTATCTTCCTTTTCCTGCTGGATTGACTAAACAGCAAGTCATCTTAATTATCTTTTTTGAAACAGGGTTTTAAATAGTGTATCAATATTCAGAGTCACAGATTTTGCAGTGATGCTGTTGATTGCCTTCAGTTAAACTCACTAAAATGACTATAATCTTATAAATGATGCCTATCTGTCTCCAAGCTGTAATTCTAACCAGTTCAGTGTAACTTGGGCTGATCTTGTGCTAATATCCTTGTGTCAAATAATTTCAAATTAAAAAAAAAACCCGTCATTTAAATTTTTATGTTTTAATTGAAGAAATGTTTCATTGTTTAGCTTTTTATCAACATAATTAATCTTCTCAAAATTTAGATAGCGTGTTCTTGATAGAGATGGATTCTTTTTCATCTGCAAACATTAATATTTATAAAGAGCATTCCATAGCAACAATGGATGAGTAGGCTATGGAGGATCATTCACAAACTTGCTTTTATCCAGACATTCAGAAAAACACCCAGGGAGTTTACGTGGAAAATCAGTCCAATTTTCTCTGTCTCTCTTTATCTAAATGAAGTTTCTTCGTATAATGCTGTTTAACATGTGCCTTAAGTGGTTTTCATTTTAGCTGGGCAGTGTCCCAAGTAGGATTGCACACCTAAATGCCAGAATTTCTCATCGTTTTAGCAAAAGAGAAGAGTCATATGGTAAGGACTTCACTAATTAGGATGACTGGGGTAAAATCATCTGGGGGTAGCATAAATATATTATCATATATTTTCAAGCAAAATGAGTTGTGTGACTTTCAGATACTTAAAGTTGCTGGCTAGGAGAAGTTTCAATGTTAAGTTTGAGTCAGAATCCTTTGGTATTAGTTTTTTTTTTTTTTTTTAAAGATTTTATTTATTTATTTGAGAGAGAGAGAATGAGAGAGAGCACATGAGAGAGGGGAGGGTCAGAGGGAGAAGCAGACTCCCTGCCGAGCAGGGAGCCCAATGTGGGACTTGATCCAGGGACTCCAGGATCATGACCTGAGCCGAAGACAGTCGCTTAACCAACTGAGCCACCCAGGCGCCCTTGGTATTAGTTTTTTTAAGGCAGTACTGTAAGTAGGTTAAGTTGCTAAGGTTCCATTTACATTTTAATTATGTTTTCAGATATATCAATGACTCTTACAAAATACTTGAATACAGGTTATTTTCCTAAACAGACATTGGCCTGGATTATGATGTAAAATTTGTTACTATCCTTATACTCTTGCCCTCCCTTTTGTTATCAGAGATATATTTTAGTCTATTGTGTTTCAAAATAAAACATGTTCTGATTTAGTACGTTTCAATGGTGATGTGAGTAAAACATCTTCTCTGTGAATCTAATCAAATATTTTCGTATTGAAAAATGTCAAATTTGTATCCGTCAAAGTGGTTGATTTGCACATTTCCTGTGATGTTTCATTGTGGAAGCAGATAGCTTACATTTTATATCCTAAAAAAAAAGAAATCGCAAGTCGTCTATCGAGTGTTCTGTGAGCATTGGCTATTTTAACTTAAACTTTTTAATGAAATCATCAATTTTTTTATGAGGCGCTTGTTAATGATAATAGCTTTTATTAAGTACTTATAAATGCCAGGGACTGTTTAATCCTTTTATGGGTATTAAATTTTAATCTTCATAGCCACCTTAAGGAGTAGGTATTCTATTATCTGCATGTTAGTAGCTGGAGAACCTGATGCAAGGACAAGGTGAATAACTTGGCCAAGATCATCCTACCAGTTCGTTGAGGTGCGAACTGCACCATCTGCCCCCGAGTTCCCATACATTATGATGGGGCAACATTAACTTTCGAAGTGCACATTAGAGGACCTGGTGGTATATATTTGTTATGTATTATTATCCCAGTTTTAGGAGCCCATTAAAGATGTACAGCATGAAACCACAGAATAAAAAGAAATGGTTTATTTTTAAGGAAAATATAGAACTTGAATGGCGATAGGGCAAAGCGAGAATAACCCAGATGTTCCCATAAATACCTCTTAGGTCTCTCTGCATCCTTTGAACACTGAACTGCTTGTTGACCTCTCCATAGATCTTTGACCATTCACTCCTCTCCTCTTACCCGTAACTTCTTCCTAATCCAATGTGCAGCTTTAGATTTGGCTTAATCTTGGCCCGCCTCTCTGTCCTGACAGGACTCAACTCTGCTGTGTATCTGGAAGGATCTGTTTTTTCTGTCTATAATGAAGGGCATTGATTTTGTTTTTCTCACAGCCCCCTTTTAAGAAGCTCATCACACATGCTCTTTTTTTTTTTTTCTGGATGTACCACAGTTTATTTATTTTTTTAAATTTTTTATTGTTATGTTAATCCCCATACATTACATCATTAGTTTTAGATGTAGTGTTCCATGATTAATTGTTTGTGCACAATACCCAGTGCTCCATGCAGAACGTGCCCTCCTCAATACCCATCACCAGGCTAACCCAACCTCCCACCCCCCTCCCCTCTAGAACCCTTAGTTTGTTTTTCAGAGTCCATTGTCTCTCATGGTTTCACACATGCTTTTTTTTTTTTCTCTTTAAAGATTTTATTTATTTATTTGAGAGAGAGAGACTGAGAGAGAGAGAGCATGAGAGGGGGGAGGGTCAGGAGGGTCAGAGGGAGAAGCAGACTCCCTGCCGAGCAGGGAGCCCGATGCGGGACTCGATCCCGGGACTCCAGGATCATGACCTGAGCCGAAGGCAGTCGCCCAACCAACTGAGCCACCCAGGTGCCCCTCACACACGCTCTTTTAATATGGCCTTTGTACACGGATGCTAAGTGATATTTGACCATTCCCATCAACACTCAGGGACAAGCCTCACATTTCTGTTGTTACTGCCCTGAGATGGCACTTTTTCCTTCTGTAGACAAAGTCACTGGGTTGTCTGCTTCCTTCCCCACTCAGTGGGTTGATACCAAGTCTGCCCTTTAGGCTGATGTTCAACACTGTTGATTCTTCAGTGTGGGCGTGAATCACCATGCCGGCCACCATTCCAAAGTAAGCTTACACAACGTGATCCTTCAAGCTCTGTTCCTTTCTCCCCCTGAAACATTTTTACTGTCTTTATATAATTAAATGATGTACAAAAGCTGACATTCAAAGAGGGATTTTATATAAAATTGAACATTAATGATGAGCCTGGCCATGTCATTTGGCATTCAAAACACTACCTGAGAGTATGAGGAAATTGAATGCATTTTCATCTGAATGAGCTCTCCCAGCAATTTTTTTTTT
>NC_138374.1:71782752-71798790 GCF_054177405.1 Leptonychotes weddellii
GCCTCGGATTCACTTCTCCGCACGTCCTACCTTCCAGAAAGTGGTCGCTTTTCTGTTCAGAGAGTTGTTGCTATTCCTTTCTTCGATCTCCTGTTGAGTTTGTAGGTGTTCAGAATGGTTTGATCCCTATCCAGCTGAATTCCTGAGAGGAGACGAAATCCAGGTCTCCTACTCCTCCGCCATCTTGCTCCGCCCCTCTCCCAGCAATTTTAACATGAGAAACAGACCATTTCATTCTCCAAAATCAGCTGTTGCCTTTTGGCCTTGTGAGTTTTTCATGTTAATCTGAAAGCTATCTTTAGAACAGTTGAAATACCAATGCTCTTGAGGTTACTTTGCAGTTCTTTCATTGGACCAAGCTTATAATATTAATGTGAAAGAGGAAACCTATGTACTGCTTACAGAAAACCAAAACAGACATATGTTTATAAGAAGTGATCATAAGCCAAGTGGATCTGGAGGTATGAAATGCAACTATTAAACTATATTTCTGTTATGGAGTCTATGGCGAAGACAAGGGTCTGAGATATTTAGATGGTGTGGGTTATCATGTTTATTTTGGGGTGCCAAGCTTCAAAAAAGCCTTTGATAGACTTGACCAAGTCCGGGAAGTATAATTATATATATATTTAAATGACATTGTTTCATGAGTAGATGGAAAGTTTAGGAAGAAAGGGTACTTTTTTAGATACTGAAAATGCTGTCACTTGAAATGGGAATTATTCTCTATGAATCTGCATGACCAAAGGAGAAATGCAAGTTAGAGGGAAGACTTTGGCATCAACCTGCTGCTGAATGATATGCTCCAGGAGGGAAGTGAGCAGCCTGATGTGGTGGCAAGAACCCCATCTCAGGAGGCATTCCAGCAATGACTACAGAGCATCTGCTTGGAGAGAGTTTGTGGGGGTGAAGAAGGGATTCCCTGTGGCTGACTCATAACGCATCTCCTGTCCCTTCCCTAAACTCTGACATTCTCAATCTGTGAGTCTGTGAAGGAGTATCCTACAAGCTAGTTTATGAGAACCCAGCCCTCCAAAGTCTTCCTCTCAAAAACTCACCTGAGCATGCGATGTTAAATGTTTTTGTACTATAATATATAAATCTAATAATACTGCACATATTTTTCTATTACTTAATTTTTTGGCTCAATTTTATATGGTGCTGTATAACCCAATTTATCCTTTCTGCTGATGATTATATTTAGACTATTTCCAGTTATTTTGCTCTAGAATACTAATAAGGCTGAGCAGCTTTTCCTATGTTCATGGGCCCTCTGTGTTTTTGTGAAGTATCTGTTGTAGTCTTCTGCCCATTTTTTCTGTTGATTGGTTGACTTTACATATTTCAGATTTTAATCCCTGTCATTTACATGCATTGCAAATGTCTTTCTCAATCTGTAGTTTTACTTTTTACTCATTTGTGGTATCATCTGATGAACAGGAGTTACTAATTTTAGTGTAGTGAAATAACATCAGTCTTCTTCTTGGTTTGTGCTTTTTGTATCTTTGTAAGAAATTCTAGAGGGTGGTGTTTTCCGTGCCCATGTTTATGTTGTGAATGCGTGTGTCAGTGAAGGCAGGTGCTTGAGTTAGGTGTATGAGGAATTATCTATCAAGGAGTATATCTGCATTTGTGATCTAAATGAGAGTTGTCCTTTTCAACGCAGGAAACTGGAAAGGCAATGCATTTTCATTTCTATGTTCATATTTTTCCCCAGTGTATTTTAAGAATTCTTTATAAATTGTCCTTAGAGGATAGTACACATGCTTTTGAATTTGCTTGGTGATAACAGTGTCTTTTTTCTGTGAGGGTGCGTTTTATATTTGGAAATAATAAAAAATCATTTAGTGATGGATTTGATGAATAGGGATAGAAGACTAAGCTGAGCGATACCTTTTTCCTTTGTTGCTAATATAGATAAAGATGTGTGTGTGTACCTACCATCATAAAGTAATGGCATTTGTTGTACAAGTCAAGAAAAATTAAAAAGATGTTTTAAGGATACCACTTTTTGAAAAATTGACATATTTTGAAGGATAATGTTCTTACTACTCATTAGGCTGTTTACATATGTCTTTGTTTGATTTTTTAAAGAATAGCATAATCACATTGTGGTTCTACCATTGTAGCTCTCTCCAGTTTTTTTCCAAATTATTAGTGGTAGAATTGAATTTTTTACATTGAGGAGGGCAATAGTGTGGCTTTTCTTACTTTCGAAGACTCCCAAAAGCTAAAATCCTTGAAAATCACTGTCCTTGGTCCTTTTTTTTTTTTTTTCCCCTTTTTTCTTTTTGGGACAGAAAAAGTTGGAGAGCCATCATTTTTTTTTTTTTCAAAAAAATCTCTCTGAAACTGGTAAAGGAAATCAGAGGTTATGTTAAAAAGGTACAAGTATATTTTTCTTACTATTACTTCATAACAGTTATAGGTTTTATTTCTATGCTGCTTCATTTTGCTAAAATATCCATCTCTCCATTCTGCGATTTTGAGAGAATGCCAAATTTGAAAGTTTAAAAATGCATTTCCCGTGAACGTTAAAAATGAATACAGTGTAGCTGAAAAAAAAATGAAAAGAAACTATGGATTAGTACCATTTTGGCAATAGTGTGATAACACATTGATTTCCTACTAATGAGGTAAAGCTTACTTTGGGCCTCAGTACCTGGGACTGGTGGCCAGTTTGCATGCTAAACATTCGACGGGCTTCTGAAATTGTTGTGGGCTCAATGTAAAATCACATAGATGTATTTCTTCGGAGACTTTTAACAAGATCTCGAATAATTTTGGGGTGGCGGGGCTGGATAGAGTAATGCTTTTAATATCCATTCCTCTAATGAAAAATCCCTGAACGGTAAGCAGTAGTTTGGCAGGCTCTCAAAGAGCTAGGCAGATAGGAGCTGCTTCCCAGCAGGAGATGCTGTGAGATGTGGCTGCCATGGCAACAGCCCACCCCACCCAGGGACCAAGGACATTGGAATTGGTCTCACAAGTCCTTATTGGAATTCTCCCATGACTCCGCATTTGAGAAACGCAGCCCTGTAATAGCCCATCCTTTATCTGAATTTAACTCCTGTCATTTTGGAAGGTTGAAGTCTGAGTCTGATCTTTATATTTAGGCCCTTCTGTAAACTCCTTTCTGATGAAAATGAAAATATTTTTGTGCTAAAGCTTCATAGTAGTGCACAGAGTATGAAGTTATGATTGATGATTTAAGATGGTATTAAAATTAATTCCTGAAAATTCATGCTTTATGCATATTTAAAATTTCAAGAAATTATTATTGACTATATTAATGATTTACTTAATACCATTTTTTTTTGCCTTGTTTGCCCAACTTTACTAATGCTGATTGTTTTTTGGGTACAATGAAACTACTTGATAATTATTCATAAGAATATATGGAAGGACGTGCTTTTAAAACAAGACAGAATATTTACTTTCTATTTGTTGTGTGCTATCTTGTGTGACTTAACAAGAGCACTTAAGTTACTTTGATACTTTTCATTATCAAAGCCAGTTAAGTTACTCTGTTCTTTGATCAATAGCAAAACTATATTGGAAGAATCATCTGGTGAAGGGGCCCAAGTATTAGGAGAGATGGTTTTCCACTTCATTAATATGCAATGGTGTATTTACAGAGTAAAGCTAAAACTTTTCATACAATTATAATTAACGCCAATGTGTTTAAAATTTTCCTTCAAAAATTGATCAAGCTTTTTTAAAATATCACTCATTTCACACTGGCAGAAAGAAGGGAGTGAGCATTCATTTCCATTAGAATTTAATTAATAGCCTATTGTGATAACTTTTACTGAAAGCCATTCACTGAATTGTCAAACTTTTTTTTCATTTATATGGTTAGAAAGATATAATTCAGTGTTACATTTTATATTTGACTTGTGTTTACAGAGCATCATTTTATATTACTCTTTTGTTATGTTGTATTTCATACTGTTTTAGAATATTTAATACCTTCAGCAATATTCTTAATATAGATTTATGCTGTCCCCAATGTTCCACTTGATAGTACATGCCCTTAAATTAAAGTCATTTTTTAAAGATTTGTAATAATTTGCTCCACTATTTCCAGTGCAGACATTTTTATTGACTTAGCCTGTTGGAAATATTCATGCACAGATATTTGTACTTTGTGCCTGTGTGTGTGTATATGAATTTACATGAAATTATTTCTTCCCAGAGTCCACATCATGTCTTAGGAGATGATGGGGTGGTTAATATAGTATAGAGGATGCTATTAATGGCTAAATTCAAATCTATAAGAAAAATAGAGGATTCTGGGGTGCCTGGGTGGCTCAGTTGGTTAAGTATCTGCCTTTGGCTCAGGTCATGATCTCAGGATCCTGGGATCGAGCCCCATGTTGGGCTCCCTGCTCAGTGGGAAGCCTGCTTCTTCCTCTCCCACTCCCCTTGCTTGTGTTCCCTCTCGCTGTGTCCCTCTCTGTCAAATAAATAAATAAAATCTTTAAAAAAAGAAAAATAGAAGATTAACAATAATCATAAGTATTGATGATAAGGCTCTCGAGTAAATGAAAAATTAGTCTGCAAAGGAAAAATACTTAGTTTATGTGCTTTTAGAACAAATTTCATGCCATTTTCTTAAAAGAAAATTAAGATAACTTCTATGGAAGGTCTTGACATTTCATTTAATCCTATGCATTTAAGTTTTTATTTCTTACATCAGTTCTAGAGGTCAAAGCCACACGAAATAGGAAAAATGTTTCAGCAGATTTTTGTGTTGAGAATTAGGTTGCATATATACATAGCAGGTCTTGCTCAACTACCATGCTTTCCTCCCCCTCCATATGGCGTGTTTCTACAAAAGTAGAAAAGGTGTTAGAGATAAAGTAGTGTGTGGATTTGACTGAGTGTCATCCATGAATACATGAAATTCTTTGTAAATCCCTTGACAATTGAGAACAGCAAAGAAAGTATTTCATGAAGTTCTTTTGGCAGTACAGTTTCTTTATTATGGTTCACTTATCGAGTCATTATTTATTCATCCCAGCTGTTCAGTTCCTACAAATGCTTTCTCGGGTCTGATTGTGTCTCACTGGACACTGAGGGTAGAATAGTGAACAAGACATACACAGTCCTATATCTTCCAGACTTTATAGCCTGGTGACGGTCGTAGGGGAAGAGCACAGAGAACATTCACGACAATAAGCACGATACTTGTGGATAGTTATCAAGGTTATGAGTAAATTGATAAAACAGGGTGATGTAAGAGAGGGTCATGAGGTAGGTTTGGCAATGATCAGGTGGGTCAGGGAGGGCTCTCCTGCGGGGGTATCATTGGAGCTGAGACCCGAATGACAAGAAGGAGCCAGACACATGAAACTGTGAATAGAGGTCCCAGATGAGGACAGCTGCAAGTAGAAATGTGCAAAGGTGGGGAAAGATTGGCGTGGTCCAGAGAGAGAAGGCAATGACATGAGTTGGCATTGGCAAGGTCACTTATAGGACGCAGGAGGTGGTTTAATTTTACTCCAAGAGATTTAGAGAGCATTGGAGTTTCGGTTGAGATGGGACATGATGTGATTCAGGTTTTATGAGTAGAAAAATAGATTCCACTAGTAATCGAGGGTGGAAAACATGTCCTGTGGAGTGGTGGGGTACACAGGGATTCCGGTTGGGAGGTCGTATACAGCAGTGACCCAAGCGAAATGTAACGCTGGCTTAGGCTGGGATGACAGCATGGGAGGCAAGGGACGGCTGATGCATTTTTGGCAGCTCGTAGATGTGATATGGGGGTGAAAGAAAGAGAAATGGGGAAGGACTTGCTGGTTTTTGAGTTAAGCAGTTGGGTGAACGGTGGTGCCATTTTCTGGGATGGGAAAAAGTGTGTGGAGTTCATAGCAAAGAAGCGAAATCGGGAGTTCTGTCCTGACGATGTCAAGTTCAGACGCTATTGGAGATGCCACGTGGGTGACACCTGTCTGACAGCCCCATTAAGAGGCCTCAGTGTAGAGGGGGACATGTCCCATCAACGTAACAAGGCAGAGAGGGGAGACTGATGCAAAGAGTTCTCTTGTAGTTAGAGTAGCTAACTGCTGTACATGGCCGTGGATCAAATGAGCGAATTTTGGTATTTTCACAGATTTCATACACAGAGATATTCATAAATATTTTAAAATTCTCTGATGAGAAATCTTTGTAGTAAACTGAAAATTCCTCCCAATGTAATCACACTAACATTTTTGAAGGAGCTGTCCTTGAAGTCTGGGCTGGGGAAACACGTAGGGGCTCCTTGAGGTCAAGCCTATCTTTATAATAACATGAGCATGTCCTTTGTCCTCTATCGCATTCTCTCACGAGCATGTGGTAGAGTTTTCTAGAAGCGACATGATGGGTGATGTAGCTGCAGGAAGGGTACAGGAGCAGAGGATGAAGCTGTCTTCTATTGAGCCAGATATCAATATGATTTCCAGAAAGTATAAAGCAATGGCATGCTTGTTATTAAAATTTTTGTTTTAAAAATATAGTTAATTTTATAAAAAGTCTTTTTTACATGTAGTAAGTTTATTATTTTCAAGCGAATACCTGTGTTAAAGAATTTCCTGTTTTAAAGTCTAATGGAATAAACATCAATAGATCTAACCCAAAGAAGCAAAATCTTTTTGAAGTTTTCAGTAATTTTTGTTAGTGTTAAGTGATTCTGAAATATGACCTGAAGACAAATATGACCAACTGGATGCTTGTTTCAGAAAACACGCTGGATTAGTTTAAAGTTTAAAATATCAGATATTGGGGCGCCTGGGTGGCTCAGTTGGTTAAGCGACTGCCTTCGGCTCAGGTCATGATCCTGGAGTCCCTGGATCGAGTCCCACATCGGGCTCCCTGCTCGGCAGGGAGTCTGCTTCTCCCTCTGACCCTCCCCCGTCTCATGCTCTCTCTATCTCATTCTCTCTCTCAAATAAATAAATAAAATCTTTAAAAAAAATAAAAAAATAAAAAAATAAAAAAATAAAATATCAGATATTGAGGGGCGCCTGGGTGGCTCAATCCATTAAGCGTCTGCCTTCTGCTCAGGTCATGATCTCAGGGTCCTGGGATCAAGAACTGCGTTGGCTCCATGCTCAGAGGGGAGTCTGCTTCTCCCTCTCCCTCTGCCTCTCCCCCTGCTTGTGCTCTCTCTCTCTCTCTGTCAAATAAATAAATAAAATCTTAAAAAAAAAAAAGCATCAGATATTGACTCCACAACCCCAAAAAGCACATACATAGGATCATGTTACAAAACAAATGTCTTTTTTTTATTTTTTTGTTTATTGTAGTATAACTGACATATAACATAATATTAGTTTTAGGTGTACAACACAAGTATTTATACATACTGAGAAATGATCACCACAATAAGTCTAATTCACATCCATCGCCATACATTACAAATTTTTTTTCTTGTGATGAGAACTTTTAAGATTTACTGTCTTAGCAACTTTCAATTACGCATTCCAATGTTATTAATTGTAGCTACCATGCTGTACATTTCATCTGCAGGACTTATTTATTTTATAACTGGAAGTTTGTAACAAATGGCTTTTAAATAAAATCTTGGTAAGTTAGAAACAAAAATTTCTGTGAAGACTGACACTTAAATCTAGAGCAAATAGCCAATACTGATCAACAAAGGGCAAGTCAGTTGCATTGAAGTGCTTATCATTCTGTTAATTACATTCCATTTCACAGTTTGAAAGGTATCCTTGATGCATTTTATGGGTTCTGTTTGCACACTTTCTAATGTTCAAGATTTGGGAATATAATTGGGTTTCTCAGTGATTATCCTGAATTAGTGTAGTAAGATCCTGAAATTTTTTTTTTTTTGTAGTTAGACTTTAATTATAGTTCCCAAAGAATAAAAGAATCAAATATCCTTTGAATCCAATCAGCATTTTTGGAGAAGAAAATGGTTTTATACTGTGCTTATTCCTTACTTAAAAGAATTCTAGAAGATGTAGCATTTTATATTTAGAAGGTTCATTGCAATAATTCATCTAATGCCATAAATGCTTTCAAATGAAGTAAGAGAATACGTTATTTTACATGTGGTCCCAGTGTAGTCTACTCAATGTTATGTGTAAACTGAAAATTGTCAGTTACTGATTGTGTGCCTCGTTTTAAATTTTTATTGCTAAGTAAATGTGTGACATCTCTACATATTTCCCTGGTGATGTGTTTTGGAAAGTGCTTTTTCATTTGCTAGTGCATTTGCTTGTTTTTGGTATTTTAACACCATGCTATTGAGCATTTTCTTGGGATAAGTTTAAAAAAAAAAAAAACAACTTGCTGCTTTCATTGATTTTTCTTGGTAAGTCAGGTTTCTTTTTTCTTCTTCCAGAGGCAGCTCTTATGAGATAAGTAACACTTGAAGATAAAAGGCTTACTCCAACTGTGAACACATATGACATTATGTTGTGATGAGAACTTAATTTTAGAATGTGTTTTTTTATGCAAGTAATAGTTCATTACTTTCTACAACAGTACATTCTGTTTCATGTTCTCACAAAGTATAGACTTTTTTGACATAACTAGACTGCCGAACTAGGTTTCTGTCTTTTGTTTCTGAGTGCTTTATGTTACGAACTTTAGCCATGTAGTATAGTTGTCTTGTGGAGGAATGGCCACTGGACTAAGAGCCATTAATTGTGGGAGTTTAATCCAGATCCATCCATTAAGTGGCTGTGTGACCAGCTTGAAATGTTTGGAATAATCCTCTTTGAACCTTACTGCATTCCCAGCTTCATGAACGACACCTCCTTTCTTCCCCAACCCTGGCCCACGCTGGAAACCCAGGAGTGATTCCAGGCCCTGTATCTGCTTATCCTCAAATTCTATTCCATTTATCAGCCCAGCAGCATCATGTGTTGCTGTCTGTTGCTGCTTTATTTCAGATCTTCAGAACTTCTGGCCTGAATTTTTCCAACAATTCCTATAGGTCTTCCTGTCCCTAGGCTTCTTACACTTCCGTACATCCTCTATGCTACCATGAACAAGATCTTTCTAAAAGACACATGTGTTTGTGTCATCTCCTTGCTTACTGTTTTCCAGTGCTTTCCCATGGTAAATTCCAAACTCCTGAGGATAGAAAACTCTGCAGTGAAATAAAGAGAGAGCTGGCTTTTGGAATTTGGCAGACATGAACCTGAATCTTGACTCTTACCATGTAACTAGTTAAGGAAGCTTGGGGAAATTCTCTAACTTTGCTCCTGCCTCCCTATTAGATTCTGCACTCACCACTCTGTGGCTTTGGCTCAACTTCCTTGAATGTTCTCTTGTCTCTGTGACCCTATAGATGTTTTTCTCTGCTTGGGATACACACACTAAGACATTACTGCTCTTCTTTGGCCTGATCAGATGCAACTATGATTTGGTGTGGCATTCAACCATTCACCATTTGAACCTGGTTTGGCATTCAACCATTCACCATTTGAATCTGGCTGGGATGTAACTCAGCTAAAAAACAATAAAAGTTAAAAAAAAAACACCCCACATTAAAAAAAAAAAAGACATTACTGCTCTTTAGAGGTACTGTAGGGGTTGGCTCTGCTGAGAAGCCTTCTCTGACTCTTCCCTACTGGGCTGGATTCTGTTCTCTGAAGTTGGTGTAACTTTGTGTCCCTCTCTATAAGCACATGGGTCACACTGTGTTTCATTCATTCATGCAACTTATTCATTCAAAAAATACTTACTTTGCATATACTCTGTGCCAGGCATTGTTCCAATTTTCTAAGTGTTTGGGTGATAGTAGAGACCAAAGAGTAGAAAATGCCTGTTAATATTGCGCTTGTACCCTAATCGGGAAGATATGAAACAAACATTTATAATGTATATATGTGTGTGTGTGAGTGTGTATGTATATGTGTGTATGTATATATATAATTGGTTGGTGATAAGTGCTACGAAAACCAAAGCATGGTAAGGGGATAGAGAGTGACATTCAGGATGGGGGAGGAATCGCTGTATTACATATAGTAGTCGAGGAAGGACTCTATGAGTTGAACATTGAGCAGAAGCAGAGAAATGAATAAGGTGACAGTAGGCCATGCTGATATATGGGGGAGGACCATTTCAGCCAAAGGGAATACAGATGTCCAAAGACCTGAGATGGGGTTGTGGTTGACATGTTTAAGGGATAGCATGGAAGCTAGCATAGCTGGAGTAGAGTGAATGATTATGGGGGGGTGGGTGAGGAATTGGGTAAAGAAATCAACGATACAACAGAGCTCCAAGTGGCCTTGTAGGCCATGTTAAGGACTTTTGTTATTATTATTTTTTAATCAAGATGGGACTACCCAGGAGAATTTGAGCTCAAGTGCAACATGCTCTAATGTATGGCTTCCTTGGAGCCATGGAAATTGGAAGGAGGGATATCAGTTGGGAAACTGTTGAAGCAGTCAAGAAGAATGCAGTCAAGGGAATGCTGACTTGGACTAAGATGGTAAGAGTGGAGGTGGTAAGAAATGGTCCAATTTGAGAACTGGGTCGAAAGGTCAGCCAGCACTGTTGAATAATGAACTGGACTGGAAGTGGTATGTGAGATGAAAGCAGGACTGGAGGATTCCAAATTTTTGGCCTGAACAACTGGAATAATGGAGTTGGTTTTCCCAGAAATGGAAGAGATTAATTGAGGAGCAAGGCTGTGGGGGAACACCTAGTGGACAATCATCGTTTGCTGATTTATTGCATTAGGGCTTCGCTAAGTTGTGGTACAAAAAGCCCTCAAAACATGGTAGCTCAAATAAGATATATGTGTATTTCTCTTTGCCCTAATATTGTTGAGGTGAGAGGAGCCATGGTACGCCATGTGGTTAATCAGGCACCCAGCTTTCATCCATCCTGTTGCTCCAAGAACCACCCCCCCCCACCCCCTGGGTGTGATCACCACACTCAGACCTGAAGTTAGGTCACCACCATGTTGGAGTTCCATCCTGTGGGAGGGGAAGAAGAGGCTTGAGAAAGCAAGGAGCTTCATCCTGTTCTCATCCTTTCGCCCAGCACTCAGATACAAGAAAAGCTAGAAAAAGTAATCTCTACAAAGGTAGCCACCTGTCCAGTAAAGAATTGGTGAGGGATTCTCTTACTAAAATGGAGAGAATGAAACTTTGGGGACACTTGGGGGACATTATACTAGTTCATACTAGTTAATCACACAGGATGGAAATTAATTTATGCTTGATATTGTGTTTCCTCCTATAAACTTTTGAATTAATTTCATAACTCATTTTTCATATTTTAGACTACATTTTTAAAAGTAATCTCTACGTGTACCTGGGGCTTGAACTCACAACCACGAGATCAAGAGTCGCACGTTCCACAGACTGAGCCAACCAGGCACCCCCAGACTACATTTTTAATGTGTATTCATTGCTAACAGAGAAAAACTGTAGCATTTCAATTATCTTTAAGTCTGTGTCTTATATTTATTCATTATCCAGGATGAACAAAGAATGACAAGCGAGTATTTATGTTTTTTTAAGAGTATTTACCTCACACACTTGCTTCCAAATAGCAATTCCAGAAATCACACTCCATGGTGAAAGATGAGTCACTTCTGTGTAATGAAACTGCATCACCTCTTCCAAACTGCTAATTCTCCAAACCTCACCTAACGTTCCACTGTAGGCAAATGTTGCCTCTTCATCCTAGCGCTGTTTAACTTTAAAGTTAGTGAAGATGTATTTGGGTTTAAAGATGTTTTAATGAATCATCAACCATATAACATTAAAAAATACATTTTAGAATAAGGAATCTAATCCTAAAATAAAATCTAATAAAACAAATTGGAAAGAGAGTATTTTTTAATCAGATGACCATGAGATAGCACACAGGACGTTCTCACTTGGGAAGCTCCAGGCTGGGTTATCAACATGAAAGAGAAGTAGTTCTTATTTCTTTGTAACATGGTATTTGCATTGCATTACATTTTATCACGTCTTTATAAAATTGGCCCTATCTTTTGTCCAAGATCTGTACATGTATATATATCCCATCAGGTCATTCTATTTGCAGGACACCACGTGCTATTTTCTAAACACCTCCAATGAGAATGATTGAATTTTTGTGTATTTATTTGCACATCTTCAAGCCTAGGTCTATGTATCAAATACATTTTCTTAATTTATTAGTAGAATTTTAATTCTAAAGAGGATATGAAGGCATGGGTATTGAAGAACCCCTTGGGTCTACCAGACTCTGAGTTCCATTTTGGCAGAAACTTTGTGAGCATTCCCCACTGCCTAGCCTGGGGACAACAAAGAGTACGTGTTTCATTTATTTAACAAATAATTATTAGTTGAATCTTGTTTGAATGCTAAATATACTCCCCAACACCAAAACCTCACAGTTTATTGTAGGTAATCTATACACACACCCACATGCATGCAAAAACATCTCTCTCTCTCTCTCACACACATACACAAAGCTATATTAAATTCCCTTTAGATCTAGAATTATATTATGGATAATGAAAATTGATAATACATTATTCTTGTAGCTTCTGAAAATTTTTAAGCAGATATTAAGCATTTGGTTAATTCTGAAAATTATCTGTTTTCCTTCTAGATGAAACTTTCATTTTTAAAATCTCCCATATTTGGTCTTTTAAGCTTTCTGAATCCTCTATGGAAACTTAATAAGCCACAGCTTTTGAAAATTGTTTGATTGAACAGAATATCATTTGGACTGTGCAGACTTCAGATTAAGATCCTTAAGCATGGGGGGGTGTGTGTGTGTGTGTATGTACACATATATAAATTCTCAACTTTCTGAAGATGAAATTTTGAAGGATATTATACCATGTTGTGATCACGCTATGGATCACTTAGCATATTTAAGAGTTCAGTAATATATTTTGATAGTAGTAATAGAGAGATTCACAAAACCATGTATAAATCTTTCATCAGTATGGAAGCATATCTCATTATGCTCAAGAGAGAACTGGCTGAGTTAAACTTTGCCCTAAGGAAAGCAAAGAAAATTAGAAAAAAAATTGAGTAAAAATATTTTGGCTTTCATATCTTATAATGCTTCGCCTGTAACTAAAGTGAAACTGAGTTTAATAAACTTTTACCATGGATGACAAATGTATTTCTTCAGTTTATCATACCAAATATATTTCTTTCTAAAAACACTGAGCTAGGGGCGCCTGGCTGGCTCAGATGGGAAGAGCGTGTGACTCTTGATCTCAGGGTCGTGGGTTTGAGTCCCATGTTGGTGATAGACATTATTTAAATAAATAAAACTTTAAAAAATAATGAAAACACCCAGCTGTATCAAAGAATTGCTAAATTTAAAGTAATCTCAAATGATCAAATCTTGGGGTGCCTGGAGGGCTCAGTTGGTTAAGCATCTGCCTTCAACTGAGGTCATGATCTCAGGGTCCTGGAATCAAGCCCTGTATCGGGCTCCCTGCTCAGCGGAGAGTCTGTTTCTCCCTCTCGCACTCCCCCTGCTTGTGTTCCCTCTCTTACTGTCTCTCTCTCTGTCAAAAAAAAAAAAAATCTTTAAAAAATGATAAAATCTTGGGGTGCCTGAGGGGCTCAGTCGGTTAAGCATCTGCCTTCAACCGAGGTCATGATCTCAGGGTTCTGGGATGGAGCCCTGCGTGGGGCTCCCCACTCAGTGGGGAGTCTGCTTCTCCCTCTGCCCCTCCCCCAACTTGTGCACTTGCTCTCTCTCTCTCTCTCATAAGTAAAATCTTTAAAAAAAAAAAAAGATCAAATCTTTCTTGAGGCCTGATTAGATCAACTATGTAAGGTCAAGAAGCTGTACATCCTAAAATGTTTGAAAGAATTGAATTTCACAAAATCTGTTACTATTGAGAATGTTTTCCCTTATGCTTCAACAAATGTAACCTAAAACTCTTTTTCAATTAAATTATTTCTCATTGTTTGCAATGGAGAGATGCTTATCAACTTCAGTTCAGTTGTCCTTGTTTCCAGGATTGAGGAGTAAAGAATCCCATGTTTTTGACTTAGGATATAGTAGGGTATACTAGTCAAGAAAAGTCTTGAACAAATTATTTAACATTAATGAACCTATATTTAATTCCCTGTAAACTATGAATTAATATTACCTTCCTCAAAAGGTTCTTGTATGGAGGGCCAGATAGGATCATGAATGTGAAACACTTAATATTCATTTAAGGGCATTGTAAACATTTTTTTAAATGTACGCTAATTATTCTTAGCATAAGAAATTAGCATAGGAAATTCAGATATTTAATTTTCTTCTCATCTGCTTAAGATGTGCATATAATTGGGGGCGCCTGGGTGGCTCAGTCAGTTGAGCGTCCGACTCCTGATTTTGGCTCAGGTCGTGATCTCATGGTCAGGAGATCAAGCCCCATGTCAGACTCCATGCTCAGCGGGGAGTCTGCTGGACTCCCTCCTCCCCCCTCCCACACACACACTCTCTCTCTCTCTCTCCCTCCCCCTCTAAAATAAATAAATCTTTTTAAAAAACACAGATGTGCATATAATCGAATGTTTTATTACCTTAGTCTCAAGAAGCGGGAACTTGAAATTGAAAATGGTAAATGTTTAACAGTCGGTTCTGGAAAAAAAACAAGAAAAGAAAAACAAACCTTGTTGGTAGTCTTTGCCAATGTTTGTGACATGAATACTCTCCTTGTGGCCAATTTCAGACTACCAACATCATGCCTGAATGCAGAGTTGCTAATCGGAGTCAGCTCTGGCCCACTGCTGGGTATGCCCCTTCATAAAGAGAACTGCTTAAGCAATCACATCTGTAATTGTAGGATTGGTACCTTAATTTGACACTTTGTACCTTTATTCATTACTCATGGACTGCATGTTTCCATTAGTGCAGTACATTGGTTAGATTTCCTTTCAACTGCAATTCCTTTCAGCCCTGAAATTTCAAATTTCTCTTTGTCATGCCTTTGAAGTTGCAGCTGGTTCAGAAACAGTTTGCCCTACTTGTCAATAGCACATTGGGTGCTTTATGCAGTTAGCATGCTGGGTTACACAAGTGCAGGGTTTTTTATTTATACATCATGAGTAGTTTCTTTTCTCTCAGGGAAAAGACAATGTAAAAGGGCTTGTGCATTCGCACTGAGTTTAACCAGCTAGTTCTTTATCAACTTACCAATGATGTGGCAGATAAAATATGTTTTGTAGAACAGGCGATTTCTGGAATCAAGAAACACCAGCAATGGAGTAGCTAAGACACTTGACTAGACTTGGCATGCATTGTCTAAGACAGAGTCAGTATGGTGCCGTAATCGAGGTGGGCTCATTTAACTGTTTTAACTCATGCATGTATTAGTTATAGATTCTGAATGCCTTTTTGTTTCTTCACACTGGTGTATGTTAGTTTCTACCGATCAACCTACAGCATGAGTTCTTTTCACGTACTAGTTGCCACTTACTTCCATTAAACAGATTTATACTTTTTCTTTGATTCATTTTCAGTGATAGGATTATCAAAGTGTCGGTCATATTTATTCAAATATGATCATTTTCACCCCAAAGGTAAACAAACATGAAACCTCATTCATATCTCATCGCTTAAGGCCAGAGCTAATGCCACCTTCTTCATCAGTGCATGGCAAGTTTTTCCTTTTTAAAGTAATTTTTCCCTCCCCAGATTTCCTGTCTGTCTCGGGCAAATATCACTATAGTGTGGTTCATTGGTTCTCAAAGTGTGTTTCCCGAACGAGCAACATCAGAATCACCAGGGAACTTGTTAGAATTGAAAATTCTCAGCCCACCCTAGACATCCCGAATCAAAAAGGCTAGGTATAATCACACCCAGAAGTCTGTGTCTTTTTTTTTTTTTATGTTATGTTAATCACCATACATTACATCATTAGTTCTTGATGTAGTGTTCCATGATTCATTGTTTGCATATAACACGCAGTGCTCCATGCAGAACGTGCCCTCTTTAATACCCATCACCAGGCTAACCCATCCCCCCACCCCCTCCCCTCTAGAACCCTCAGTTTGTTTTTCAGAGTCCATCATCTTTCATGGTTCATCTCCCCCTCCGATTTCCCCCCTT
>NC_138374.1:71798890-71808673 GCF_054177405.1 Leptonychotes weddellii
ATTATATCATTCAAATGGTAGGTACTCAATAAATATTTGTTGAATGAACTCATAAGTCAATAAATATAAGGACAATTTAAGAAACACAAGCTAATTAACTGGAAAAATAAAGGACCAGATATTTCATTTGAAAGGCTATCATCTGAAAGAGAAATGAGGTATGTCCTTTAAACATCCAGGGAGCTGGAATGAGGGTAAATGAATAGAAATTATCAATGCTGTGGGGCGCCTGGGTGGCTCAGTTGGTTAAGCGACTGCCTTCGGCTCAGGTCATGATCCTGGAGTCCTGGGATCGAGTCTCACATCGGGCTCCCTGCTCAGCAGGGAGTCTGCTCCTCCCTCTGACCCTCCCCCCTCTCGTGCTCTCTCTATCTCAGTCTCTTTCTCAAATAAATAAATAAAATCTTGAAAAAAAAAAAAGAAATTATCAATGCTCAGTAAGGTTAGGTTATTTTGGTTACATTAATTCATCACATCCTGACAACAGTTCTGTGAAGGAGATGCTACACTCATTTTGCTGATGAAAAAGTAAAGCGTAGAGAGTATATATCTCACTCTAGATATGAGGATCATATAATAAGGCAGTTTCAAACTCCATTCTCTCTGTCTGCCTTTTCCCATCATGTTCAGAGACTCAAATTTCAACTCCAAGAGATGGCTGGTTCAATCACCGTATTCAATGACTACTAATTATATAGTGCTCTGAGCAAGGCACCGTGCCAGGAGTTTAGCAGTTAGCAGTGAGCAGCTAAAGTCCTCATCTGTAAATGTGGATAATAAGTGTGCCTAGTACTTCTTAGGGTGTTGTGATGATTAACGATGATAGACATCAAAGTAATACTTAAACAAGACATACATCCAAATCCTGAAAAGTGTGAAGCTGAGAAGGCAGGCTTACAATGAGAAATAATAATAGAGATACCTGCTTTAGATGGAGTGTCAGGGGAAGTTTCTGGAAAGCCGTGACATTGATGCTGATCCAGAATGACAGGTGTGATTCGGCTAGGTGACAAATAGGGAAAGAGCATCCGGACGGCGGACCTGCACATGCAGAGCCCTAAGGTGTGAGGAGCTTGCCCACACATGGAGCGGAGCGAGCTTTTGCCACTCAGAGCTTTCATGTGTCATCCTGGAAATAATATTTGGAGTACAATGGATGTGCTGCATCAGCAGCAGAACAGCATTGCATTACACATCCTATCGTTTTTCAAGCAATCCTCAGCATCTGCCTTCGCCACGTAAGTCTGTAAAATGTCTTGATGTGACAGTAAAGCAAAGTATAAAGGTCCAATGAGGAGCAACAGTGTGTAGTAAGTATGACATGAAATAAGTACACTCTTTTAAAGAGTGGAAACTAGAGAAAACCAGAAATCTGAGGAATTTAGAGTTCCGATGAGTATTTGGAGCGGGTTTAAAATTGTACGATACCCTCTTGGTTTTCTCTGTAGCACACTCCAAGAATCACTGAGGGTGCCCGATGGCTTGGGGGCACTGTCATTCATGATTGACATGGTGCGCTATTCCGTCCCTAACTGGGTTACACCAGTGTTTCTTCTAGAAAATCTCAGATTAGATTCTTTCCCGGTCATATTTATCATTTGATGGATAGTCCGCAATGCAGAGTATGAAAATGGGGTGGTTTGAATCACTAAGTAAAATGGATGAATTTAAAATGCAGTTAAATAGCGGTAAAAATCGTATGCTATTTCTAAGTAGCTCTTTAGAAGACCTTACTAAATAAAAATGTAAATATTTCAATTTAATTGGCTTTTCCTGTTAACAAACTTCTCTTATTCTTTATTTGACTAAAAGACTAGCCAATGGAGGGGCGCCTGGGTGGCTCACGTGTTAAGCGTCTGCCTTCAGCTCAGGTCATGATCCCAGGGTCCTGGGATCGAGCCCCACATCGGGCTCCCTGCTCTGCGGGAAGCCTGCTTCTCCCTCTCCCACTCTCCCTGCTTGTGTTCCCCCTCTCACTGTGTCTCTGTCAAATAAATAAATAAAATCTTAGGAAAAAAAAAAGACAAGCCAATGGAGGCGGCTCGTTGCTGTACTATAGAGACACTAAGTCTCTCAATAATCACATCAGGTCCTCTTTCCTATTTCCTGGAACCTGCATAAACTGAACAATAATAAGTACTGGTGATGTTTGTCGAATGAATGATAGAATGAAGTAGAAGCTAACATAAATGGCCAAATAATTTTGAGTGGAAATCAAATATACAGAATATATTTAATTTTTACTGTAGAGATTTTATTTTTTAATTTAATTTATTTATTTTGAGAGAAAGCGAGAGAGAGAGCATGAGCAGGGGGTGCAGGGGAAGGGCAGAGAGAGAATCTTAAGCAGACTCCAGGCTCAGCAAAGAGCCCAACCCAGGGTTCGATCTCACGACACTGAGATCATGGACCTGAGCTGAAATCAAGTCAGACACCTGACTGCCTAAGCCACCCAGGCGCCCCTTTACTGTAGAAATTTTAAAGGCTGGTACTGATTCCTAACATAAATGTTATGCATCCCCTAGCTAGATTGCCCATAACTATCAAAAGTGTAGTGTGTAAAAAGAAGGAAAAAAATCTGAAGGTAATATTGCTACATTGCTTTAAAACATGAAAGTCATTTCTGTTTGGAGCATCACTGAGATGTAGTATACTTTGGATTCACATAAAATGAAGTGGACAACAAAGACAGTTACTCTGAAGAAGCAGTGTCAAATGCAATGACAAAAATGTTCTGCCTCTTAACCATTAATCTGTAATTGCAAATTATAGTACTACATAATATAAATCTTAGGAGTAATCCCTAATAAGTATTTGTAATTAAGAGGCAAAATGCAATTGACAGATTATAACTCCATAATATGCCTCATGTAATACGTATATTAAGAAGAATACACATTTGGTATTAAATGTAAATATCCCAAATCCTTACTTCTTATGCTTCTAGTGTGATTATTCCGTAGAGGAACTCGTGTCTTCATGCACATCTGCGTATCAGTATTCTTTGTAAAATACAAATTTACTAGAGTTAGAATGAGAGGATTAAATAGATAGGACATTCTCCTAGTAGGTAGACAGCTTTTAATGTGATTGTTTATGATCTGATTATAGAAAAAGAAAAAACCACTTTACGCACGTGTTTCAAATACACTGACCTTCTCCGAAGCCATAGAACATGTTGATACATGATGTTAGTAGTACACCAGGTTGGCTCAGAGAGCTTAATGCCGCCAAGTGAAAACTGCTGATACTCTACATTTGGATAGGATATTGTTGAAACATATTTTTATTATGTATGAGCAAATATATTTGGTATTTCCCTAAAACACTCAGCAAAGCTTTCACTCTAGCTTCATGAGCTGCCAATGACTTGCACTTAATGGTGTCAAATTTCAGTCAACAGGGGTTATGAATATGTAAATTCGTGCCCAGAACTTTGTCCTAAATTCTGAGAGGCTACCATTTCCAAGAAACATGTCAAAAAAGTAAATTCTTTGGACTCTACAGAATACCTATTAGTTTTATTCAGCATCTATGTCATGACTAGTCAAGAAGACATCTCCTGCCTCCAACAGTTTTGCTTTCTTAAAAAAGATTTTTTGAATGGAGAATAAATAATAGTCAAGAACAAAAATTAAATGCAGATAAAAGCTATGGTTTAGATAAGGTTACATAAAGATATGGTTAATATATGATAGTTCATTATCAACTTTATCCAAAGTATTCATCTAAATCATTTGTTCATATCTTCTTGTTACTTTCAAAAATATGGTAGAATAGAACTATCATTTTGGGGAGCATTAATAGCCTAGAGATGCACAGAACCAGTGGGAGGTTGAAAGTCTTACTTTTGATTTTACTGAATACGCTAATTGTGGGATAACAGATGGGTCTTTCTTCCTGAATCCGCTCTCTTAATTAGGAGTCACAAATTAGAGTCAACTGGCTTTCCTGCCTTTAGGGCTCTGATCCCTGAAACACACAAAGCTCAGTAGTTGTCTGGATTTCCCTGTTGGTCGTTACTCTTTGGACAGTATTTTTGCACATTGGAATTTTCTCGGGCCTTCTCCTTAAATGTGAACATGCTTATCCAAATGTGAGGAATGGAATAGAAAAGGTTCTCTTGAGCCAGACAGCCCCAAGTCCACATTTTTGCCCTTCCCCTCCCTAGCTTTATGGTCTGGAGTACATTCCTTAACTTTCCTGAGCATCTGTGTCCTTGTCTGTGCCATGAGAATAATAATAGTTTCTACTTCATAGTAACAGTCCCTGCTATGAAATAACTTCATATCAAGTTTTTAAGCCCATAGCCTGGCACATGGGCCACCTTTCATAAATGTTGTTCTTTCATTATTTTGTTTCACCCCTCAGAACTCTGTGAGCCTTTTGCTCTAATTTAAATGAAGATCCTACTAATTGGCAAGATTTTAATGTGCCCTAATCTCCACCCAAGCCCCACAGCATTCAAAGCCTTTGAAAGGCTTCACTCACGGAAACAAATACTGCAGGAATTTTTAACGCTATTCACGGACTCTCTGAAGGGACATTTATGAGAGGGGCGGAATCTGTCAGAAGTCTTCAGGTGGCCCTGTGGAGGCTCCTTCTCTGTACATGTAAGGGCAGCTTGGTTGATTATGTCACCTGTTCCTATTGTTCCACTCCTTTCTACTTCTAACCTCAGGGATGGCCTCAAGGCAAAAATAGATAAGTAGACTTGGTTGGTCTTTACCATTGACCTCCCTCCCTTTTAACATACTTTCCCCATATGCCAGTATCCCAAAGATCCCCATCTTCGAACGAAAGACAGCTGATCGAGAAGATATAAATCGTATTTAGTAGACAGAGAAACCCGCTTCACATATAGGAACATTTACGTGTGATACTCTGTCATGTAATTTCAATTGAATTAGACCGAAGAACGGGGTATGCTTCTTTAGCAAACAGCACATCAAGTAAAATGTGTGAATTCCGCCCCCCCGCCCAGCATCCACTCATGATGCTAGACCTCGATTAAGATGAGTTTGCATGATTTCAGAGTAAGGAGGTCTGCACATAGCCACAGTTGCCACAGTGAATATGGCATTTCTCATTAAGGTTCTTTCTCTG
This sequence comes from Leptonychotes weddellii, assembly GCF_054177405.1. NCBI lineage: Eukaryota > Metazoa > Chordata > Mammalia > Carnivora > Phocidae > Leptonychotes > Leptonychotes weddellii. Next base: position 71,803,997 of record NC_138374.1, read on the forward strand.
GCAGCAGCAAGACTCTTAGACAAACTTTACTGCAAGTCTCACTGTGAATAGCTCTTTTCCATATTTAAAGAGAGATTTGAAGGGGGGCGGGGAGAGGTTTCAATCTGCCTATGTTTTAGGATTTAAGGCAGGTTGCTTTATGGGTTCTTAATTTAAGGCAGATTATTTTATGGCAGTCCTCAAAGAGAGGTAAGAACACTCTGCTTTCTTTGATAGCCCTACTATTTTGTATCTACAATTTCATTTAAGTGTTTATAACATTTTGAACCTCCTTAAAATAGAATTCTTACCGAGGATGACATATATTACTTTATACTTTTTTTTTTTTAAGATTTTATTTACTTATTTGACAGAGTGAGACAAAGCGAGAGAAGGAACACAAGCAGGGGGAGTGGGAGAGGGAGAAGCAGACTTCCCGCGGAGCAGGGAGCCCGATGTAGGGCTCGATCCCAGGACCCCAGGATCATGACCTGAGCCGAAGGCAGACGCTTAATGACTGAGCCACCCAGGTGCCCCTACTTTACACTTTGGATCAGTGTAGACACTGTACTGAGGAGACACGGATGTCGACGGAAATAAGGTCTCATCCCAACTCATTGCAATGACAACAACAACCACCTTCTTGTTCTACTTTTTTTTTTTTGAGAGAGAGAGAGTGCGAGCAGTGGGGGAGGAGTAGGAGAACAGAGAATCCTAAAAAGGCTCCGTGCCCAGCACGGGGTCCCACGTGGGACTCGATCCCACAACCCTGAGATCATGACCTGAGCCAAAATCAAGAGTTGGACGCTCAACCTACTGAGCCACCCACACGCCCCTCTTCTTGGACTGCTTCCTGAAAGAACACTTTGCAAATAAAGCTGTGATTATTGTGCAGCATACTTTCAAAGAACATTTTATAGTAATTGTTTGCAGGGCATTTTTTTCTATTTTAGGTGAGGGACAAAGAGCTATTCTTAGAACATAAAAATAATCAGTGCTGAACTTACTGATGCTGTCCTTGCACCAGGCATTCAGTTTTCAGCCTAGGGCATGCATTATCTCATTTAACCCTCGCCACGGCTTTAAAAGAGGTAGATTCTGTTATAGCCAATTTACCAGTAAAGAAATTGAGGCTTTGGTCAACCTGCACCCCCCCACTGCATATTTATTAAAAGGGCAGAAGGTGGAATTCAGTACAGGGTGTACGTGACCACAGAGTCTATGTCCTCAATCCCTATGTGATATTGCCTCGTGGAGGTACCTGGCATATATCCCACAGGAAAGAGGGATGAGGACCCAGCTCCCAGCTGACCACAGGCGGACAGGTGGTCCTTCCTGCAGAGATGGGCCTCAGCTTTCTCAGGCACCCTGTCTTCTGAGAAGCACCTGCCCCAATGGCTGGAACCCACGGGACATGACAGAGTGGGGAAGTCTGAGCACCGGCCTTGTCCCCACCAATGACCCCAGCCACCTTGATCTTCCACTTACGATGCTTTTCTGGGTTGGATCATTTATCCCCTGACTCTTCTGGAATCCTAGTCCATACCACACTGACACACCAAAATGGCGGAGACAGAGACCCTCTCACAGAGGCTGGATTTCCCTGCCTTTGGCATCCTCCCCGCCGCCACAGACCCATGCTACTAGAGAACTTGACTGGTGTAGGCACGGGAGGAGTGGTTCTTTCCAGCACTATGTACACTGATTCCCGAGGTTTCAGCTGCCTGCAACCAGCTGAAATATTGGCATTTCTGACATCTAGAATCACATTTCTAAAACTTCCAATCTATTGCTTACAGAAAATTTAAAATATATATATATATATATATATATATATGTTGGGTTGCAACAGTTTTGGCCCTCTACTAAATTATCAAATTCAAATTTTCACTGAAAACCTATTTTCATGTGACAAAATACCTCATTGGAACAATAGTTTTTGTGATGTGTTTTGTAATTAGAGTCCAGTTTTGTTGTGAAGCTCTGAATTCCTGACTGTATGCCCAGCTGTCTTTTTACTTTTAAAGCATTTTTTAATATGTAGATACCAACAGAATATCACATATTGTTGAACACAAATCCTTTGAGCTGGCTACAGAAATAGGGCTTCTCTTTCAAACTGATGGTGTTTTGGGTCATGCTTTTTTGGTGTGGAAGACCCTGGGGTAAAGAATGATGAGTTTGCTATAGAATTGTTTCTTCCTGAAATCAGAGTTCCTTTTTGGTGTTTTATATTTACTGTAACTCTATTGAGATGGCTGCTAAAATATGCCTGAGAATAAATTTAGTTGAGGGGCGCCTGGGTGGCTCAGGTGGTTAGACATCTGCCTTCGGCTCAGGTCATGATCTCTGGGTCCTGGGATCAAGTCCTGCATCGGGCTTCCTGCTCAGCCGGGAGTCTTCTTCTTCTTCTCTCTCTCTCTCTCTCCTCTTTCCCTCTCTCTCCATCCCTCTGCCCCTTCCCACCGTTCATTCTCTCTCTCTCTCTCAAGTAAATAAATAAATAAAATCTTTAAAAAACAAAGAATAAATTTAGTTGGTTATAAAGATTTGACATCACTACTTCCAAATGCTGACAAGTTTCCCTGTCTCAAAACAGCTACAGTGATGTTCCCTTTACTTCATCCATGCTCCTTTGGTAATGGGGTGGTACCCCACATCTGGGCCAGATCTGCTTTTGGCCAACAGGATGGTTGCAAACCCTTTTGCTATGATCTAAGGCTTACCATTGCCAATATTGATAACTCATCCCATGTGGCACATGATAAAGTGGGTAATGGGACCCAGCTTGTTAGAAGTACATGTATTCAGTTACCCAGTGGGTTCTATCAGATAATGTGGAACCAAGCAAGCAATGAGTCTTGACCAGGATTTCAACAGAAGCATCCAGAAAACAGATTTGTCTGCACCATCCACCAACACCATCAGGTCTAGAAACTGAGGTCTGATGTCAGCTTATGTAGAAGCTGTGACTCGTGCATCACTGTCCTCGTATTCCAGAAACCCTTTATTCCGGGCTTTATTTTATCCTTCCTCCTGGGAATGGTCAACCTGGGACGAGGGGGCTGGACACGGGCCACATTTCTGCAGCTTCATAAAAAAAGTAGACCTGCATCAATTCAAAGATGTATTTTGTATTGATCCAAAAGAGTGACATTTATAAACTATTTTACAAGGCATCTTCTTGTAAGAAGAAAAGATTAATAATGCTCTCTCTGGTCTTTTTTCTCCCGTAAATTGTTGCTGGCTGGAGAGTAAGTCTTTGGTAGAAAAATTAAAGCTCTTATCAAATGATGGCATAATGGCTCGGCACCAGTAGTAATCACTGTGCCTCGTGTGTGACGATGATGCCACACAGACCTGCATGCTCTGGAATAGCGTGCAGTTGATTTTGGGTTATGAGAACACAGAGAGAAACTGTGTATAAAGGAATTCATTATGGAGTGAAACGAATCACTTCGCGTTTCCCCGGCGTAAGCTGTTTATATTAAACACCATGGTTCCGAGGCTTTCTAATTAGCTAGTACTCCAGATCCCACCCCTGGGGGCTCCACAGAGCCCACCTTAAGCATTCTTCTTGCTGTTAGGCAGGGGTTCTGAACATCTAGTGCCATTTTGCACAATATGGTAGCCCCTATTTGTGGCACATGGTCACATCTGACCATGTGAGAACCATGTGAGATCCATCGTGTTACTATCTCTACTTTCTAAGGGAGTTAACTTCAATCAAGGGAGGTTGAGTTAAGATCCCCCAAGATCATGAAGCTTGCACATATCAAGATAAGCCAGGAGCACTAACATTTCAAAGCCTCCCCCCTCCCATTTGCCCATATGTGTATGGTAATTTAGGAGAAGTGAGCAGGTGAGAACCTGACCTATACAATGTGTGGTTGCCTTACACACCACTTAGTAAAGGCCTGGGTGATATGAAGGAGGAATTACCGAGTTTTATTTTAAGATGATTCCCTAGATCAAGAAAATTATGCCATCAGCAGGTTGTGTTTTCGTTTTTTTATTTTATCCTTTTAAAGCTAATCCAGTTAGGAAGTATCGCTTTGCCAATGCCATAGAGTTCTTAATTTTAATCTGGGCAACTCTTCGGCGTGTTTTATTTGAGTGCTCACAGTAAAGGATGTTGTTTGCTGCTTACCTCACCCAGGTCAAGAGGGGATATTCTTAGATTCGCCACTTTGCAGACACAGAAATGCAGCTCTGGCAGGTGCATCCCTCAGGAAGAGCCTACTTCTTCTGGAAGGGGCAGGAGAGAGGCCAGTTGATTCCCAAGTGTCCAGAGATTACCACTCCTTTCTTTCAGCATCCAGGTTATTGACTTTACAGGTCATCTTGCAACCTCCTGAAAGTGATCCTGGCCATGACAACACCTCACGTCATCAAGTGGGGATTTGACAAACGCTCAGCTGGCTTTATTGTTATGGACCGTGTCACAAAATAATTAAATCTGCCAACACTTCATGGGGTGCAGTCCTGGCTCTGCATTTTGCAAACAAGGTGATCTTAAAAAAGTTACTTAACCTCTTAAGACTCACTTTTCTCTTCTATGAAATGGGACAGCGACAGTATCAACCTCAGTGGGACATGGTGAGAATTGAATATGATAATATAAAGGGAGCACTTATAAGAATGTCTGGTGAAACCCTCCTACACTGTTGGTGGGAATGCAAGCTGGTGCAGCCACTC
>NC_138374.1:71809173-71824540 GCF_054177405.1 Leptonychotes weddellii
GGGTTGCTGGAGTGGGGGGTGGGGGGGGAGGGATGGGGTGGCTGGGTGATAGACACTGGGGAGGGTATGTGTTATGGTGAGCTCTGTGAATTGTGCAAGACTGTTGAATCACAGATCTGTACCTCTGAAACAAATAATGCAATATATGTTAAGGAAAAAAAAAAAGAAGAAGAAGATAGCAGGAGGGGAAGAATGAAGGCGGGGGAGTCAGAGGGGGAGACGAACCATGGGAGACTATGGATTCTGAAAAACAAACTGAGGGTTCTAGAGGGGAGGGGGTGGGGGGATGGGTTAGCCTGGTGATGGGTATTAAAGAGGTCATGTACTGCATGGAGCACTGGGTGTTATACACAATGAATCATGGAACACTACATCAAGAACTAATGATGTAATGTATGGTGATTAACATAACATTAAAAGAAAAAAGAATGGTGAATATTAAGTCTACAATAAGTTATAATTATCCTCAATTTCCGACCAATATTTTCATTCTGTGTGGCCTGACTTTTCTTACATTATGCCATTCTATTCATAACACCAAGATGAAATAGATTCTACATTACTGTATTCAAACAGACATGGATTGAGGTTTATTTTACTTGGATGTTTGATTCTGAAACTTTTTAAATTATAAGAGGAATGTATGTTTATTTTAGAATATATGTTAGCAAAAGGATAACAATTGAAATCTTCCTTGACCCAAAGAAAGCCACCGGTAAGTATTTTGGTCTATAACCTTTGAGTCTCATCCTGTGTATGTTTAAGTCTATATATTTACACTTAAAAAATTGAACTATACTCTTCATGATGTTCTGGAAGTGTTAAAAGGGAAACTGAAGTACTTTAAAATTCAGAGATTTTCATTCGAGCCGACGTCTGTTCAAATGGGGAACCCCCAAACCAAAAGTGGTTATGAGCTTTGTGCCAACAGGAGCCAGGAAAAAAGCTTTTCCAGAGAAGATATGGAAGCAAAGCAAGGAAACTATTTCACTGGCTACAGCTGAAGCCATTGCCTTATTTGGGAAAAGTGATTGGCTGTTTGTGATTGGTTGTTCTTAAGTTTTGTTTTATCCAATTTAAGTGCATTCACTTTGGCTTAGGTTTTGGTTGGCATTAGGACCACCCCAGCCCAATTGCCCCCTTGTTTAATTATCTTACCAAAACCATAAATATATGGTGAACCTCTTTCTAAGTCTTTAAATATTATTTTACAACCTTATTATTAATGATTGCATAGTATTCTATGGTGTATATAACAGTAGTTATTTAAGGAATCCTGTACTTTTGAGTATTTGGCATTTGAATTCTTTCTCTTACCTTTCTCTTTCACACTCACTATTACAAACTCTCTGCAATGAGCACTTCTGTGTGGTAGATGATAGCTCAAAGTAGATGTAATTTGCATTTCTTCTAGTGGGAGCCATTGGACTTGTCTTTTCACTTTGTGTAAGGTATTGGGTTTACTTTTGCCTTAAAGTCAAGGAAGACACATTAGATATTTTTTAGTTGAATTTTTCAATCCTTTCATTTCTATGTTTTGGATTTTTTTTTTTTTTTTTGGTATTGTCACAAAGGTCTTCCCCACTTTGAGATTATCAATAAATTTCCCTCCCCTCTCCTCTGGGACTCTTATGAACACAGTGGCTTCTCCTTCTCCTCTTCCTCCTTCCTCTGGCATTGACATCTTTGTTCTATTTGGATATTAACCTGATGTGAGGGGTGGATCCCAATTTATTTATTTTTTTCTCAAATTCTTAGCTGCACCAGCACCATTTTCTCTCCTGTTCTGAGATGCTACTGTTGCCCATTCCAATTTGTTTGGCTCTATTTCTGGAATTCTTTTTCTGTTCCATTTTTTCCTATGTGCCAGGGCCACATTGCTTTTATTATTAAAGATTTAATAAATTTTAATATCTGGTAGTGTGAGTCCCTGTTCATTTCTTTCCCTTTTTAGAATTTTCTTGGATAGTCTCTAGGTTTTTTTCATATAGTCTTTAGAGCTAGCTTGTCTAGTTCCAACAATAGTTTAAAAAGAAAAACCCTGTAAGAATTTTTTACTTGAATCACATTGCATTTTTTAATTACCTTGAGGAGCATTGACAACTTTGTAATGTAGGGTCATCCTCTTCCAAGAACTTGGCAATGGGATGGCTCTCTATTCGGCTAAGCCTACTTTGGCATCATTCATTTACAGTGTTTTCTTTATATACAGGTCTGGAACATTGCTTATTAAGTTCCTTGCAATTTTATACATCTTTTCTGTAAATGTTTTTTCTCTTATATATCCTAACTCTCTACGTTTTGAAAAGCAGAAATGGAAGCTGTTGATTTTTATATTAATTTTGTGCATTTCTATGTTAGTGAATTCTGTATTGTTTATGGTCATGTTTTGGATGATGCTCTTGGTTTTTCCAGGTACCAATCATCACCTTTACGGATATGAATAATTTCAACCTTTCCCTTTCTAAACTTCACAATGCTGAATGTGTTCTTTTGTATAAATGTGGTCTTCCCCAGATATTGTGCTTGGCTTTATTGAGCATTTTCTCATTAATAATAAAGAGACAGAATTTTGTTAGGGGAATATCCATCTATTACTGTCTTATTGAGTGGTTTTTGTTTGTTTGTGTGTTTGTGTCAAGGAAGACTGTTGAATGTTACCAGATGTCTTGCAGGAGCTGTAAGAATATCATGTTGTTTTCCTGCTATGATTAATTATATGATTAGAATCCTGATATTGAATCATCTGTGATATTTCATTTTTTAATGCTGCTGAATTCTGTTTTCTAATGTATCTGTTTAAGTTTTTTATAAAGATCATCTTAAGTGAGGTTGGTCCCTAGTTTTGGGTGTTTATGTGTTCGTGTCTGTCTATATGGGTAATGGACATTTACTCAGTTTTAGAGACAATTTATGCACACTTCAAAAAATAATTTGGAAGATTTCCTCCTTTCTCTGAAACAGTGGATAGCCTTCAAATTACTTATTCTTTAAGGATCTCTCAGAAATCTGGGGAAACGTGTTGGCCTAGTACTTTTTCTGGGGCTAATTCCTGGGTAACTTTCTTTACCTTTCTTATGGAATGTGATCAGTTTTCATATTCTTCTTCTTTGTAGTCACTTTTGCCGAATTACATATACATACTTTGCTTGAGTGCTTGAAGAATTCTTTTTGTATCTTTAAATTGGAATAACATTATAAGACTTTGTCTCAGGGAGGGCTATACTTGCATGTAATGCCAGACTTCTTGTTTCGACATTTTTTCCCTTTGAATTCTATTCTTACCTACTTGTATTTTTCTGGTTTTTCTTCCAGGAAAAAGAGAAGTTATACCTATCTGCGTTCTTCTTTGCCTTTCTTTGAGGTCTGTCTTTTTCCCTCTTACCCTTCCCAATTGCCTGTTTGTTTCATTTTCTTCATTGTTTATCCCTCATTTTATTGTCTATTTCCCTTAGTGTGTTTTCTGCAATTTCTGTTTTTCCTTTGGCTCCTTCCAATTTTTTCTTCTTCTCTCTCTCTTTTTTTTTTTTTTTGGATGGCTTTATTTTGGACGGCTTTGTTTTTTGTTTGTTTGTTTTGTTTTTCTAGAGAGAGAGAGGGAGCAAACACAAGCAGGGAGAGGGAGAAGCCGGCTCTCCTGCTGAGCAAGGAGCCGGACATGGGACTCGATCCCAGAACCCTAGGATCATGACCTGAGCTGAAGGCAGATGCTTAACCTGAGCCACCAGGTGTCCTGGCTTTGTTTTATTCTCATAATTCTTTCATGAATTCCTATCACATTTCATCTCCTTTTGTCTTACCACTTCATTTCTGGAATCTTCTTGCAGTTCTGCTTTGGGCAAGCGATGTCTCAGGATGGGGCAGGAGTTGGTCGGGGAGAGTGGGGGGAAGAGACCAGGATATTTCCCTAATTGTATAACATAGAGGTTCTTTTAATATTCTGCTGCCATGGAGACTGTTACCTACACAGGGGCCTCCTGTGTGTGTGTATGTGTGTGTGTGTGTACTCACTCCTTCTACTTGTATGAGTAATTATTTCCGTTAATTATTTCCATCAGTCAGCTTTATTTCTGCATCTCAGAGTGTGCTCTTCAGAAAACACTCACTTTCTGTGACCCTCTTGTCACTGAAGTCTGCTCTTATTCACTCCCATGCTGCCATTTCCTGACCTCAGTCCTTATACACATTTTAAGGTGTGCAGATTATCCCTGTCTCCTACTTTTGCCAAGAAAATGAGTCTTGCTGTGTCTTTTTTTCATTGAATTTATTGCTTTCAGACACTGTCTAGGAGGAGAAAGGGAGGATTCCAGGTTCCGTAGTCATGTTTATGCTAGAAATCAAATTGATATTTTCCTAATTATTTAGTCAACATTGCCTTGAAAAATATTGTTATAAATCTTGATCATGTGAAGTTAGTGTGAATTGTAAGCTCATATGAAAAATCAGTATATTTAAAGTCAATTCCAGGGGCACCTGGGTGGCTCAGTCGGTTGAGGGTTGGACTATTGGTTTCAGCTCAGGTCGTGATCTCAGGGTCCTGAGATTTAGCCATATGGGGAAATCCATGCTCAGCGGGGAGTCTGCTGGGGATTCTCTCTCCCTCTGCCCCTCCCCCCACTTGCATACTCACTCTGTCTCAGATAAATAGTCAATTGCAAAAGTTCTACTGGGAATGTGTACATCTGTACTTTTGTAATAGGAACTTTTGTAATAGGATCCACATCTACATGAAGGGAATGGAGCAAGTTTCATTTAATTTTAAAATCTTGGCTGTCATTTCCTTGAGAATGGGCAACTGTAAGAAAATATAATTTTAGCATTAAATGACAGTGTTAACATTTTAAGAATTCATAAAAACAGACCAGAATTATTTAAGAGTTGATGTTTTGTCCATGAATTGGTTCCCTCCAGATACTGAAATTTGACAAGGTATTTGCTCCGGATCTTTAGTATTGTCTGACATTTGTCGGACAATAAGCTCTTGCAAGACATCTGGTAACAATACAACCCCCAAAGACTGGGGTTAGGTTTCTGTGTGTTTGGCTGCTAAGTGAATCGCTTGGGCAACCCAAATTTAAATTATTTAGATACTAGAATAATTTATTTTCATATCTCAAAGAAAGGTCAAAAATTTGGCCCAGCTGGGGCACCTGGGTGGTGGCTCAGTCGGTTAAGCATCTGACTCTTGCATTGGCTCAGGTCATGATGTCAGGGTCGTGAGATTGAGCCCTGCCTCCGGCTCTGCATTAAGTGTGGAGCCTACTTAAGATTCTCTTTCCCTCTCCTGCTGCCCCTCGCAGCCCCCAAAATTGGCCCAGCTTTCTCCAAGAAAATTACCCATCTTGTGAATTTCTTATTACAGTTATATGCACTTTTATTGCTTCTCAAATAATAAGGCTACAGTGTCTAAATATCATGATTATATGTAACAATGAGACTGAGTAACGAGGACTTTCTCTCTTCTTTGAAAATATCATTTCTTTTTAAGTATTTGAGGCCCCTAGGATGGTGTAGACTACCCAAAGTTTATTAGATCTTGTTTTGGTTTCTTGAATATGCTTGACCTATGAAACAGAAATCATTCTGCTGATAGAGGAGGGAGCTAGTGAGGAAGGTTCCGTTTGTTTGGTCATCCTTATTGAGACAATGAGCTTCATGTTTCTGTCTCCCCTTGCTCTCAACTCTAGGACAGTGTGAATGGAAAATTAGGAATATAGAATTTTCCTAGTTGATTTAGTCTGTGTCTCTAAATACTTGATGCCATTTTCTTCCACAATCTGATAAACACTGAGGAGGAAATGCAGGGCTAACTGAGCCAGCTGTGTTTATTCGCTATTGGCTGCCCTCAGTCTCGTCGCTGAGACTTTAATTATAACTAACCTCCTCTAGCCATGGGCTATTTTTTGATGACACAGATTCTAAGAAGAAAAACACCCATGAGTAACTCTAGAAGATCATAAAACTTTTCATGTAGTTTTGCATCTTGACAAACAATTCTACATCCCAGTTGTGGATTGTTTTATTTCATAGTTTCCTTTACATTAATAAAACTAGTCAAAATTATCCTTTCAGTATCTATCTTATGTGATTGCTTAGATCAAAACTATGTTTAAATGTATTTTCCTGCACGTCTACTCGTTCTTTTAAGACACTATTAGAACAAATAGATGAATAAAATTATGACATCATGATCCTTCAGAAAATATTGAAACAGTCCCCTTTTTTCTTTTATTCCCCCCCCCTCAGCTTTCTTGAGCTATAATTGACATATAACATTGTGGTTTAAGGTGTACAACATGATGATTTGATACAAGTATAGTTTGTAAAATGTTTACCACAGTTAGGTTTGTTAACACATCCTTCATCTCACACGATGTTTTATTGTTGTTATAGTGAGAACATATAAGATCTACTCTCTTAGCAACTTTGAGTATACAATACGGTATTGCTGATTATAGTTACCATGCTGTACATTAGATTGCCAGAACTTACTCACCTGATAACCAGAAGTTTGTGCCCTTTGACCAACGTGTCCCCATTACCTCCAATCCCCCGGCAACCACGATCCCACTCTCTGTTTCTATAAGTTCAATTTTTTTTTCAGATTCCACATCTATCTATCTATCTATCTATCTATCTATCTATCTATCTACCTACCTACCTACCTACCTACCTACCTACCTATCTACAGTATTTGTCTTTCTCAAAATAGTCCCGTTATGAAATGGCAAGTTATTGAATGCCTGGAGCTTGGGGAGGCAGGGGAGTGGTGTTCCTGATTAGGCCAGGGTTGGCGTCCTAGAAGGTTGTCGATATCCTAACTCAAGTAAACAGAAATAAAACGACATCATAGGATGGGACGAGTCAGTGTCAAATACCATACAAAACCCAAAGCAAGGATATGGAAGCACCCCTATCCCAAGGGCAAAACACAGGCCAGAATCAAGCAAATTCAAGGCTCAGAATGTCCAACAGCACGGAGATGTAAAAGAGCAAGGAGAAAACTGAATAGAATTTTCAATCGTTTATGAATGAAGCAGAAGTATCTGTCATTTTAGCTTTATCGATCTTAGCCACCTTTTGTGTGATCAGGTCGGACTACATAAAGATATCACTGGAAAGGGTTGCTCTCCGGACCCTTCCCATAAAGAGTCAGAGTTTCTTAAGGGTCTTGGCATAACCCAGAAAAAACAGAGGTAAAGTTGGTCTCCAAAAACTGGAAAAGTGCCATCTGGAAGTGAAGAGGCCCTTCAGAAAAGGGGCATTTGGGATCTCAGGCTCCTTGAGGAGTTTGCCGTGACCCTGGTTTGCAGAGATCCAGGAAAGCTCTCTCCCTGGCAGAGAGGCATATGTTCTTGATGATACACAGAGCAAATGTAACTTCTAGGTCTGTTGTTGTTTGTTTGCTTTTTAAGGTGGTCTATATCTTTTATGACACAAAAGTCAGGAAGATCACTGTGGCGGACGTTGTAAGTTATGCTCGATAGAACTGGAAGCTGATTCTGCCGGCCCTCATCCTCCTGGTTCTCATTTTATCTACTACCTTCTGTCTGCCTCCGTGTACTCCGTCCTCCCATAGTCTTTTTTTCATTTAAATTGTACTCAGATAACTACGGAACTGAAGGGGGTCTTAGCGTTCCCTGGCCAGCCCTTACGGGTGTTGGAACTGAAGCTTGGGAGGCCATCCTGCCCAAGGTCACCCAGCAGTGTGTGGCAGAGCTGAGGGGAACAGTCTCTTGATGGTCTGCTGCTCTTTCATGGAAATAAAAACAAACGTGGGAAATCTCAGCTTCTCCCTCAGGTTCTTCTCTTCAGTAGAGCCATTTCTGTCCATGTAACAAGGGCACTGGTTGGAACCAGGCTACGTTGACCCCTTGCTCTGTGACCTTGACCCAGTTCTCTTATGCCCACTGTCTCAGCGTCTTCACTGGTAAAATGGAGAGATCAACAACTTCTAGGGTGCAGAACCTCAAATAAGTTAATATTCACAAATGTTGTGAATAGTGCCAACCAATAAGTGCTCAATAAACATCAGTGGTCATCATTCTTGGCCATATTAATCATGCTTTCTCTCTTCTTTTGTATTTTCATGGATACCACTCAGCGCATTCTTATTTACTAGCTCTTTTATTTAGAATGTTTAGTTTTTTCCAGTTTTCTCTTCCCGGATCCAGTCTTTCAGGGTAGGGATTATGCCCTGTGTTTCTTCTTTGTACCTCCACAGAGCCCGGCACAATGGTTGATGCAAAAGAGGGATTCTTTCTCAATACTGTTGTTTTGCTTTGCTTTGCTGTATCATGTTGTGTTTTTCCTGCTGGTTGATACTAAGACAAACACGTTTCTAATAGTTGTAGCTCTGGTCCACTTTTAGATGTTCTCAAAGAAAATGGCTGTTAAAATATGGTGCTCTGTGTTAAAAAAAAAAAAAAAAAAGCAAAGATCACTTGCACGCTCATAGCCTTCAAAGGTATATAAAAAGGTCCTCAGAATATGTGCTTGGGATGGCTTCAGGAGTAGCAGGTAAGAGGAGAGGATATTTTGCACACTGTCGGGGCCATTATGTAAGACGCTGCTGGATACTTGCAAACTGTATGCTAGTACCATAGTAATATGAATAGTATCACTCTTAGATCTGAATTCTGGGCAACATTTTACTGTGACATATTTTTAATTCATATTCTTGGCTACACATTAGAGTTGGTGAGATTTTTTAAATTGAGATACAATGGTCCTAAGCCTATTAGTTTTAGGTATGCAACATTGTGATTTGATCTATGTATATGTTGCAAAATAATTGCAACAAGTTTAGTTTATATCCTTTACCACCACTCATAGTTTCAGTTTTTTTTCTTGTGAGGAGACTAATTTTCCCCCCAGTATTTCTGTAGTCAAAATGGCATATTGCTTTTGAAGATACCAAATTTTCTGACTTCTAAAAATCAAAGAAAAATCTGTGTTCTCATGAGGGACCAAACAAAGGTATACAGATCAGAAAGATAGAGAGAATCAAATTATAGAAACAGCAAGATTTGTGGGCAAAAATGTGGCCATTTTTGCCTTAAAGTGCTAGTGAGTTTCTATCAGTGAATGGAGTAGTGAGGAACTTAACTTGTTCTATGTTGTCCATGGAGCTCACCCCTATTTTTTTTTTTAATATCAAGGCTCTAGAACCTATATTTATAAACAGTAAATGCAGAGGTTACATAATAAACTCTTGGGTTACAGTTGTTTGTTTATTCATTCAACAAACATTTACTGAATGCTTGTTATACACAAGGCCCCATTTAAAGACATAGCCTGAACCAGATGACTTTTCTGCATAGTCACCAACACATCTGGAATTAAGTTAAAATACAATGAATGTAGAATTGGAATTAAAAGGAGAATGAGACATGAGATATGAATCATACATGGGTATATATATCGAGAGCCTCTATGGTGGACACTGTTTAGTGTGCTGTATATTTATGTTTTAGCTCACATCATCCCTGCCTCTCTGTAAAGGTGGCTTATTTACCCATTATACAGACAAGGAAATGGAAGACTCCAGTTGTGGAATGACTTACCTATGGCCACACAAATAATAATAGGCAGAATCAAGATTTTAACTCAGGTCTTCTGATTTTTTTTTGTCCACTGACCTACCACACACAGATCTTAGAAATGTGGACTCAAAGTAGTTGATAATGTGTGTGAGCATGTGTGTGTATAAGTCATCAAACAATCTCATAAACCCCCAAATTGTATTTAGGTCATACTGACAGTCTAAAGGCAGTTCATCTTTTTTTTTTTTTTTTAATCTATCTATCTATCCATCATATTTATCTATCATCTATTTATTTATGTGTCTATCATCTCTCTCTCTCTCTGTATCCCTCTTTTTTATTCCATAGGTAGAAGCCTGTATCTCCCACTTCTCTTCACCCATTTTGCCCATTTGTGTTTTCTATTTGAATTTTCTTTTATTAGTAACTGTACAACCAATTGAACACTCATGTATCAGCCATATTAAGTAATAACTAAGGAATCAAGTAAATAATAAGTAAATATAAAAGGCAATACCCAAATACCCAAAGCTTGTCTACAGATGATGGATCATGGAAAGTACTTCAGTGAGGTCTATAAGTGGGTAAACTGAGCAAAGGAATGGATACCATCAGGAGAAAAATCTAGACAGTAATAAATGCCTGATGAGCAGTAGTACAATAGGAAGAGTTTAGCAAGGCAGGTGGATACTAATGGGAGTGAGAATGTGAATAAGGTACAGGATAAATGGGAATGGCTGGTTCCTGGTACCAGGAGAGAAATGGTAATAGTGGATGGCAGCAAGATACACTAGAAACAGAATGTAAAAACCTGGATGTGTGAAGTTGTTCCTGAAATGCGGGACCAATATGGGAACACCCAGAGTTCTCTTCCTTTGTCCTCCTTTTCCTTAGTTTTGGCATTAATCCCTCCATTTAATGCAGGGGCAGGGCTTTACCTTAGGTGGCTCTGTGGAGTCCTGGAATTGGGTTTGCATTTGAGCTTGGCTACGGATGGGGCAGTGAAGTCTAAGCATTGTGGACCTCCCCTTCTGAGTAAGATGGAGGTGAAGATCTTCCCCGTGCTGCTGGGATGTGAACGTGAGGAGAAATACCACAAAGGATGCATTGCATCTGTTCTGATGCCAGGCATGTCATGGTTGGATGGTGAGAGGTGGTTGGGCTCAGGTTGGTAAGCTAACTTACTGCCCTTTCTGTCTTAACGTCTCTCATGAACATTCTTTGGCTAATAGCAGGGCCTGGGAAAGAAAAGGCCACACTGTTGTACTTCGATATACTTCTAACATTTGTTTATCAGTCTGGGCTCATTGAGTCTCTGACCTCCAAATTAATAAAGGAAAATATTAGTGGTCCTCAGGCTAAATGTAACTCCGAGAAATCAAACTGGGTGAACCGTGTTGAGTAATGCTTTCTGAGAAATAATATAACATAGGGGTGCCAAGGTTGCTCTTGTTTGAATCTCATCTTTTCTACTCTCTACCTTGGATGACCCTGGGGGAGTTATAGAACTTCTCTGAGCCTCAGTTTCCCCATCTGTAAGATGAGTGAAGTAGTACCTGCTCTTCTCAGTCCTTTGGGCTGCTATAACAAAATACCACGGCCTGGGCAGCTTATAAACCATGGAAATTTATGTGTCACAGTCCTGGAGGCTGGGAAGTCCAAGATCAAGTCACTGGCATGGCCTTGTTCTCTGGCAGGTGCCTCTTCCCTATCCAGAGCCCATGCCCACTTCCTATTACCACTAACTTCAGGGGCTAGGATTTCAACATATGACTTTTGGGGCAGGGAACAAACATTCAGACCAAAGCACCACCTCATAGGTTTTTTATGAAGAATAAATACATGTAAGTCACTGGAGCCGTGTCCAGTTCATAGTAAGCATCCAACACATAATTAGGCAAAGTTAGGCTTAATTTTATTCCTTATTTGCATCTATCTTGTTTATGTCTGAGATTCATAATAGTGATGATGATGATGATTTATTGGGACTCTCTTGTGGCCATTTCTTCTGCTAAATGTTTTTAAATGCATCATCTCTTTTATTTTTATTTTTATTTTTTTTAAAGATTTTATTTATTTATTTGACAGAGAGAGACACAGCAAGAGAGAGAACACAAGCAGGGGGAGTGGGAGAGGGAGAAGCAGGCTTCCCACAGAGCAGGGAGCCCGATGTGGGGCTCGATCCCAGGACCCCGGGATCATGACCTGAGCCGAAGGCAGACGCTTAACGACTGAGCCATCCAGGCGCCCCGCATCATCTCTTTTAATCCTCATAGCAACTCTGTGTGCTGGGTACTCTTAGTGTTCCCATTTTGTAGTCAGTAAAATCAAGGCTTAGAGGGAGATGACCAAGTTACACAAGTAGCAGAGATGCTCCTAGAACCTAAGAAGTACGAGTCTGGTGCCTCCATTCAGTCTTAGGAAGAAGTTCGTGTATTCAGTTACTTAGGGAAGGTCCATAATATCCCACAGGCACTGTGAGTGATTCTAGCTTTTTCACTGAGATCTTGGATCCACTTTATTACCAGAGAGTGAATGGTGAGTAAAATATCAGTCCGTGCCTTGTACTGAAGAAAACTCTCCTATGGTTAGTGGTTTTTGATGCTGTTAAAATTCTGCTGAATCTGTGGTGTGAGATGTTAATTTCCAGAATGCCTTCACCTGACTGATGATCAATCCTGTGGACCAGAGCCTTGCACATATTCTGAAACACTTTCTATTTCCTCCTACTTCTAGATTTAAATACTATAAAGCCATTGTACTTTATTTAAAAAACCACTTCGGTATAGAGGTGTCCAATATTTCGATATGGGTAATATAGGATAGAATTTTTTTTTCTTCCAAAAGTCAAGTACGTGTTTCTTAATCATCAGTTTTAAATGACACTTTGAAATAGAACAAAAAAATTAACAAAGGAGGGAGGACTGCATGATCTTTGGAAACTTCCTGAAATCTCTCTGCAACTTTAGTTTTCTTTTCTGTAAAATAGAGGGAGTTGAGGTGCTCTCTACAACTTTAAAATTCTAGGACTCTAGACACAAAAAGTTGTGACTCATATATGTGATTATTTTGGAATAAGAAATCTCAACCCCCCAAAAAAGTAGCCTAGAATTTTATTTAAAAATTCATTCTAAAATACTCTCAAGACTTAACAACCTACCAAAAAGATTAGAGACGTGGTAGGGGAGTTAGGACGTGAATCTGAGGGGGCGCGATCTGGTTAGAACATTCCATACTGCAGTAAAAAGCTTGATAAATATCTCACCTTAAGTAAAGTATTTCCTCTCAAAAAGAGAATGTTTATTAACTCAAATCAACTTCTAATTTAATAGATAATCAGTCAATGTGATACAGCAAAGTAAAAAATTCCAGTGTCCTGTGCAAAAGGGATAGCTTAGGAGCAGGAGGATGTGGCCATGAATCCTCACAGCATCGCTTCATATCTGGAAGTCCACTTCTGAAGTCCATTCATTCCTTCACTCACTTAGTCTCTGATTTATTAAGCATTTGTCTGAAACATCTGCTCTGTACCAGGCCCATAGTTGAGTGGCGGAAACAGACAAGTATACCAATCATTGTAATATAGCTATTTAAGTGCTAGAATAAAGCCAAACTCAGGGTTCTTGGTGAGCAAAAGGACATCTAATTTAGCTGTCATTTAGCCAGTAGGGATCATGAAATTCTTACCAGGGAGCTTCATGCTTGAATTAGGTTTGAAAGATGAATAAGAGCTAGCCTTGGCTAGTGCTCAGTAAGTATTACTTGAATGACAGAAATGGCAGAGAAGGATGTCATGAGGGATAAGAAAACATGACAATTTAGGGAATGTGTTTTCAGCATAGGGTACTTTTTCTCAGTGTGGCTCAGGAACCACCTGCCTCAGAATCGCCTGGAAGTATCGCTCAAATAGGTAAATTCTGTGGTCTCCCCCTATACCCACTGAATCAGAACTGAAGGGTAGGGGCAAAGGATATTGACCTTTTTAATAGCATTGCATCTCAGGTGATTGTTTCATATGATGAAGTGAAGAACCAGTGACACAGATTTTATATTATAAAGTGATTAAAGGTGAAGAAGAGCCAGGAAGGGACAAGATTGTGACAAGCTTTGAAGGACATGCTAAGGATTTTGCCTTGATTTTCAATGAAGCCCTACGTTATTTGCCCTTGGTCTTGCTATGCTTTGAAACCACAGATTGTCTCTGTTGTTCAGCTCTGATATGGCAGCGGCGGGAGTTGTAAGGCTCTCTATGAAAGGTTGGTTTATAAATTCGATGCTTATAAATTAGGGAGACTCTACCTTACGGTGAAAGAGACTAACTTCCAAAGTCAAATCTCTAACTATTTTACTCTTACCTGCAAGCCCCAACTTCTCTGTGTTTGGACACCAGAGCTTGCATGCTCAGAAGAAACAGGTGACGAGTCTCAAAATGGGCACTAACTTCACGCTGTTTGATCCACCCACCCACAACCCATGCTCAGCCCCAAATTCTGGTCCCCCAGTCTGCATGTTTGTGCATCTAGACACAAGATAGACCAGGGAACAGGATATAAACTGACATGCACTTGGAAGGGGAGCATCTCCCTGGAGCTGCATTGAGAGACTCCTCCTGGGGCTGGTCAGGAACTGTCTTTGTGAATTGCTCAGAATGAGAGCTGAAGGCTTTCTACTTATCCTTTCTACTTACCCTTTTTAGTGTTAAAATATGACCTTTACACTCAATTCAAATCCATTGCTTTCAAATTATTTTTCTACATTTCTTAAGTATATAATTATGACTTTTTTCGCCACCATAAAGGTAATACTTCTTTTATCCTTGGGTAATATGTAAGATTATTTTTAAGAAATCATATCTAATGCTCTATAAATTATAATGCCTTTTGGGCACACAGTAAAAGATTAATATTTAGTATCAGGGTTTAACATTTAAAAAAAAATATAATCAGGTTTTTGTGTCCAAATTTTTTGGAAATTTTGGTCCTCCATTGAGTATTATAAAATTTCCAGTCTTTAATTTCACCCATGACTTTTTCTTTCTTTATTAGGCAGAAAGGAATTCTAAAAGGGGACTTGTGTGCCTCTCTCTAGGTTACATCAAGTGGAAAAAAATGTATTTATGCTTACATTAAGTGTCATATTTTAGTAGTTTCATGGTACGTATATGAGTGAAAATCAGCTCCGTATATGTTTGCACATTCAGGAAATCCGAAGTCTTCAGCTTGGCTTTTGACATTGCTGGAAACTCACTTAAGAAACAATGTACTGCCTAGGAATAAATCTAACCAAAGAGGCAAAGAATCTGTACTCAGAAAACTAAAATACTCATGAAAGAAATTGAAGAAGACACAAAGAGATGGAAAAACGTTCCATGCTCATGGATTGGAAGAACAAATACTGTGAAGATGTCAATGCTACCTAGAGCAATCTACACATTCAATGCAATCCCCATCAAAATACCATCCACTTTTTTCAAAGAAATGGAACAAATCATCCTAAAATTTGTATGGAACCAGAAAAGACTCCGCATAGCCAGAGGAATGTTGAAAAAGAAAAGCAAAGCTGGTGGCATCACAAATCCGGACTTCAAGCTCTATTTCAAAGCTGTAATCACCAAGACAGCATGGTACTGGCACAAAAACAGACACACAGATCAATGGAACAGAATAGAGAGCCCAGAAATGGACCCTCAACTCTATGGTCAACTCATCTTCGACAAAGCAGGAAAGAATGTCCAATGGAAAAAAGGCAGTCTCTTCAACAAATGGTGTTGGGAAAATTGGACAGCCACATGCAGAAGAATGAAACTGGACCATTTCCTTACA
>NC_138374.1:71825040-71877098 GCF_054177405.1 Leptonychotes weddellii
ATGTTTAAAAAAAAAAAAAGAAGATAGTAGGAAGGGAAAAATGAAGGGGGGGAAATCGGAGGGGGAGACGAACCATGAGAGACTATGGACTCTGAGAAACAAGCTGAGGGCTCTAGAGGGGAGGGGGTGGGGGGATGGGTTAGCCTGGTGATGGGTATTAAAGAGGGCACGTACTGCATGGAGCACTGGGTGTTATAGGCAAACAATGAATCATGGAGCACTACATCAAAAACTAATGATGTAATATATGGTGATTAACATAACAAAATAAAAAAATGTAAAATTAAAAAAATAAATAAAAATTAGGCAGAGGGGGAAAAACTAATGATGTAATGTATGGTGATTAACATAACATAATAAAATAAAAAATAAAAAAATAAAATAAAACAAAAAAATAAAATTCATCAGAAAAAAAAAAAAAAAGAAAAAAGGTACTGTATTAAAAAACCCCTCAATTCAGATGGATCCAGATTTGATTCTTGGGCTCATTAGCCCCTGACAAGGACATCTTATTCATTAATTCACACTTATTTTAGTTATTTTTGTGCTATAATTAAGTATCCTTGAATTGGACCCATTCATCCCTGAGGCAGGTTAGTGTTACTTGCATTTGAATTGCCTCCTTAATTCAGTTCAAACGTCAGTTTTCAATTTTCCAATTCTTTTGCTGTTTAAATTAATCAAACAGATTAAAGATGAATAATTACTGGCTCTGTTCCTATAGTAACAAGTGTCACATTCTGACAACTTCAGAAACAATGTTGGTTATTTGGGGCTTTCTTTGTTTATACTCTTCAAAAACAAGGATGAACAACCTATTTTACTTACTTTTTTAATTAGCCAATACTTTCTAAATAGGAAAAATCAGAGTGTTCTGAAGGACAAATTGTGGCTCAAAAAGGTCATTTTAAAGTTGGCATCAGTGTTAACTTTAGGAAAACAGAATACCTTAGCTTTCTATTTTGTCAAAGACTATGGTAGTTTGGATATCTAATTTCTTTTGTATCTTTCAGAAAAGAGTCCCAGGTCTTAAAGCATTTAACTTGAAGACGATAAATGTGCTGAGAGCAACAGAACACTCAGAAATAGTTATTCTACTAAATTAACTTTTAACTAATGAGCATTAAGCGTATAAGCTGTATTAGGTCCTGGGGTAAGAGCTGCAGTTTTATAGCGAAATCAAGTTTTTGTGATGACTTTATGTTTTAAGACTGGGTTAGATGGAATACATTTTCTATTTGGGCTGCAGCAAAATTCCAACTCAAAGCATACTTTGAAAAGTTCCAACTTTCAGAATGCTTTGCTGGAACAAAGGGAGTTATGAAAGGAGGTGTGTGGGGAGAGGGGGAAGGGAAGAAATTCATGTGTGTGAAGGCTTCTATAAATTATATTTATGCGTTATGTGCTTTTTCAGATGATATGCACATAGACATTTAATTCTGCTAATATATGTATTTCTAAGAATCACCACTATAGGCAAATTTCACAAAAAACACCCCAGAGCTTATGGGGACAATGGAGTCAGGGACACAGCACTCAAAACCTTTGTGACACATAAAAATTTGATATGGGACCCTAGTAAAAATGGTCACATACTTTTACACATCAATTGGTTAACTGGTCAAGCCGTACGTAAATACTACGGTGAATATGGTGCATTACCGTGAGCAAGACCTGAAGTTTGCTGGGCCAGTAAGTGTTGGAAAGATTATAGCTGGTGAGTTATGTGAAATGCTAGAAGGAAGACTATCTGGAATCAGATGGAAACTTGTAACCCTAAATGTGGGTGTGTGTGATTCACGCACACCAAGGTAGCTGGTAAATATTTGAGGTATGTGACAGACGTAATTTTTGTGCTCTTAGATGACTCAATTCACCTGGGTGCAGTTTTCTGCAAATGAAATTATACAGAAGCGAATGTGATGTTTACTTTTTGCTTCAATTGTTCCTTAATATTTTATTAGTAGCATTGGAATAAATTTGCATTTCATAACAAGCACGGTTCTTGTGGAGGTAATATCTCCCTTCTCCCTCAGAGCACTCAACCTACATCCTGACTTTGGCATGTATGTTCTGCTCATCTGATTATTAATACATATCATTCCTTCACTGAGGCGGTAAGCAAAGTCTGTCTCTGATCATACAGTACCTAGCAAGTTTACTCACTCATAGAAATCGTTACAAACACCTCAGCGCCTGGGTGGCTCAGTTGGTTAAGTGTCCGACTCTTGATTTTGGCTCATGTCATGATCTCAGGGTTGTGGGATCGAGCCCTACATCGGGCTCCACACTGGGCATGGAGCCTGCTTGGATTCTCCCTCTCCCTCTCCCTCTGCACCCTGCCCCCTGCTCGATCATGTTCTCTTAAAAAAATATATATAAAAATAAATCATTAGAAACACCTGTCAAATGAGTAGTGGTAACTATGGGAGGCATAGATGAAACCTTTCAAGAAGGCAAGAATGGAAACTGTCAAAGAGGAGACAGAGTATCTGGGTGCCTTCTGGGAAGCTGTGTTTATTGTGAGGTAGTAATGTGTCCACAGGACCGAAGGGCAAGTATGTGGAAATAGACTCAGTGCATACTCTTGAGACACATTATTAAAGGCTATTTGCCCCGATGTACCTTCTCTAGAATAGCCAGGTTGAAATGAAAATAGGGGCTCTTTGACAAGAGACAATGAGTAACAAGGGAGGGTTGGGGGGAAAGACGGCTGTAGCCACCCCTTGGACAAACATTGGATTGTAGGCGCGTTTCCGTGAAGCGCAAGACGCCCCATGGAGTTTTCTCAAAGCTGTTGTGAAGGATAGGACAAAGACCAGAGCTTTTAGTGCCCTGGGCTTCATTTCAGATTTAGATGATTTTGTTCATGAAACACGTGATTTGGGGCGGCTGGGTGGCTCAGTCGGTTAAGTGTCTGCCTTTGACTCAGGTCATGATCTCAGGGTCCTGGGATCGAGTCCCGCATTGGGCTCCCTGCTCATGGGGGAGTCTGCTTCTCCCTCGCCCTCTGCTGTTCACCCTGCCAAATAAATAAATAAATAAAATCTTTTAAAAAGTTAGAAACACGTGATTCGCTGGCCATCAGAGAGAAGTTTGAAGTCAGCATCCATGGCTTTAGGCAGATGGTCGGGCACTGTGGGTGGTGGCTTTATGCTTGATGTGTGGCAATGAGCCTCATGGCTTTCTTAGTCCCAACTAGAGTCATCTTATCCCTCCTCCCTTTCTTCTCGATGTGATGGTAGGTCTCCTGCAGTGGGTGGGCTTCTTGTGTGTGCACGGATGTGTCTCGTCACAGGGCTGGTGGTTGAAGGGGAGATATTTGGGCCCCATCCTGGAAAGCCTGTAAAACTGTAGGCCAGATCTTCCATTCAAATAAATATGCAGTCAAATTCAGTCTTTGATCTGAATGCTCGAGAGCTGTTCTCCTGTAAATGGGTACAAGTTAATTGAAAATGCTTAGAGTACCAGTAGGAGAAGTCTTGATCTCTAAAACAATGCTGTATTATTACAAGAGCTGTGATTTTCTTTACAACTGGCAGAGCATCTAGAAAAATTGCATTAAAGCATTGATGGGCGAGTACTCCACCACACACTCAGCTCAATAATTCAGTGGCTGATTGCCCAGTTTATAGCTAATTCAGACCTTTAATTTTTCCTGTGCTGCCAGCCTTTTGGCCATTTCCGACACCAGCTACGTGACAAGAATATTCAGGTTGAAAGTTAGTGAGAGCTAAGTCAGTCAATTATGTCAGCAGTGATGGTTTCGTTTAAAGATTTGGTAGAAGAGGTTGCTGAAACCCTTAAGTAGGATTTAGAGTCATCTGTGGATTTCATTAATCCATGATCTTCCTCTAGTAAATTACCGCACAGAAAAATAATCAAGAATTATTCCATTAGCACTTCTGGAAATGCGATTCAAATTCTGTGCTCTGGAGAAGGAGATAAGGAGTAGCATCATCTTTGATAAGAGACAATAGTGCAAATTGAGAGGCCAAAACGGGTGATTGGAATCTGATTGTCAAAGCATCTTTTATTTCCTCATTCCTTCTTCAGGGATAAAAATTGCAAATGGATGAATTATATGTGAAACTGTTTTCCGTATGAACCAACTAACCAAATGGCGTCTGAAAGGTTGGTAAGTGACGCATCAGACTGGTGTTGCTGAAGTTATAAACCCAACCATGAGCGTCTTCCATATGGATAAGTCCTGTATTCCTGTGCTCTCTGCTCTCAGTCATATGTAACCCCTGGTTCTCCTGGATTTAGTGTCCCTTTGCAGTGCTCTTGGAATATGGCATCCATTAAGAAAGTACTTGTTCCAGACATTGCCCTAAGTACCAGGGTTATAGGTGGATTCAGACTTTAAAGAGTTCAGAGTCTAGAAAAGGAGACAGGTCGGGAAGTGTGGCAGATTCCTTCCTTTCACCCCTGCAGCCTTGTTCTCTACTCTGACCAGCCACATTGTCTGCCCCGGCACAGTGCCCTGCATGGACCACCAGCCGGGGCTCCCTGGTCTTCATCTTCTTGGTGGGAGTCAGCCCACTGTGGAGGTAGCCCGGCAGCAGGGGCGGGGAAGGGGAAAGTGAGATTAGTTGTTGCTTCTCCCTGTGACATTCCTGGGCTTGGCAACGTTCCCTTGTGGAGTGTTCCTGCTCCTCCAAAGGTAGCCTCCTCTGTGGACCCTCTCCTCCTTATCCATACCCTTTTCCTCCCCTTTGTGCTAGAGATTCCCGGGTTATGGGCTAATCCCCATGGTTCTTCTGCTTGCCCCCCCCAACACCTCTGTTAGTCCTTTTCTAAACAAACCCTCCTCAAATGATTTGAATGCAGGAGAGCTGTTTGCTCTTTGGACTCTCCGGTAGTAATTATTACTTACTCAATTTAATGTAAGTCAAGTATGGGAAAGGCTGTGGAATGCTGAGGATGGATAAAGGAGAGAAGGACCACTTCTGAATAGTAGGTATCTCAGGAAGTACAGCTTCAAGTGGTAGGGTGTGGACTGAAACTTGAAGGATTGGAAGATGTACTGGGTGAGAAATGTGGGGAAAGCATAGCAAGTGGGAGGAAAAGCACTTGGTTGGAATTACAGAGGTTAAAAATTCAGGGCCACCTGGGTGGCACAGTCCGTTAAGCGCTGACTCCTGATTTTGGCTCAGGTCATGATCTCGGGGTTGGGAGATTGAACCCCCCCCCCCACCTTGGGCTCTGTGCTCAGCAGGGAGTCTGCTTAAGATTCTCTCTCTCCTTCTTCCCCCCTCCCCCTCCCCTGCTCATGCTTGCACTCTCTCCAAAGAAAGATAGAGAAAGTTTAGTGGCTGATCCTGGAAATGGTTGGAGTTTAACATATGTGCAAGGGAAGGGTGACAGAGCTGAGGGTGGCGAGGGCAGGCTGATGGGGAGCTTGTCTACCAACCCTTTCATGCCTGGCACAAATGTAGTGTTCAGTAAATAACGTTCTGACAAAATAAAATCAGTGACTAGAAAGGTGGTCATGAAGGGTTTTGGATGCTAAGGGATTTGTACTTTTCAACATAGATGTTAGGGAAATAGAACCAGACTTTGTCAGGGGAGTGATGCATTTTAGTAAGTTAATTATATCATTTGTTTTAGGTTATCAGTGCATTAATTATCTCCCTGACTAGACTGTAGCCATCCTGAAGGCAGGAAGCAAGTCCTATATACTCATAGTACCTCTCAGTGAAATGATTTGCATGTTGCTGGCATTCAAAATATGCTTGGTGAAATACTGCAAGCAAAAACTACAGGGTTAGAGTTTCCATAGCATCTGGATTTTATTTTAGCCATTTTTTATTAGAGCTTTTAAAATGATGCCATATTGATTTATCCCAAACATTGATTTAAACATGGTATAATTGATAGCAGAAATACATGCCAGGGATGGGTATGATATGCTGCCTACTGAAACATCATATGTTCCTTTATTACTCATGGATTCAAAGAAGACCTTAAACTTGGAAGGTGATTTGCTACAGCTAAGGGACTCTCGTGGGGTTTGCAAGGAAAGCTTTGGCTCCTTCTGTAAATATTTATTGCCATAATCAATAGCTCCATGGGGTCACTAGTGACATTCTGTCCTTGAGAATGAAATGATCACTTTCAGCAGAAATTGCCCTCAAAATTTTCACTAATCTTTATCTTAAATCTCTAAGAGTGGAAAATGTTCCATTTTCCATGGGTACAAATTAATTTAAAATTCAAACATATGAGCTCAGACTTGATAGTGAGTACAAAAACTTAGTTTCTTTTTTAAAGATTTATTTTCCTTATTTTCTTTCTTTCTTTCTTTCTTTCTCTTTCTTGCTTTCTTTCTCTTTCTTTCTTTCTTTTTCCTTCCTTCCTTCCTTCCTTCCTTCCTTCCTTCCTTCCTTCCTTCCTTCCTTCCTTCCTTCCTTCCTTCCTTCCGAGAGACAACGAGCTGGGGGATGGGGCAGAGGGAGAGGGAAAAGCAGACTTCACCCTGAGCAGGGAGCCTGACATGGGGCTCGATCCCAGGACCCTGAGGTCATGACCTGAGCTGACGGCAGCTGCTTAACTGACTGAGCCACCCGGGTGCCCCCCCAAAAACTTATTTTAAATTGGGAAAATGTAATATAACAATCCCATGCATTTTTTTTTTCTGCTTGCTTGCTTGTCTTCTTGGGGAAGGGTGGATGTTACTGACTGAATATTTGTGTCTGTGCCCCCATTCATATGTTGAAATTGAATCCCCAATGGAATGGTATTTGGAGGCAGAGCCTTTGGGAAGTCATCAGATGAGGAGGATGGAGCCCTCTCTGGTGGGATTAGTGCCCTTACAAGGAGAGGCCAGAGGACTACCTTGCCCTCCTTTTGCCATATGAGGATATGATGAGAAATTGGCCGTCTGGGACCCAAAAGATCGTCCCCAGAAATCAGCCACACTGGCACCCTGATCTCAGACTTCCAGCCTCCAGGACTGTGAGAAATAAGCTTCTGGTGTGTATAGGCCACCCAGTCCATGGTACTTTGGTATAGCAGCCTGAACTAAGTACGTAAGCATGCTATTTGTAAGAATGTGCTGGTGTACTTCAAATAGGAGAATGAAGTCATTTCTTTGTACAGACAGTTCTTTCCAGCAGCTACTTACTACATCCAACATCCACTCTTGGCTCTGAGCTATTGGAGGTGTTTTAGGGATTTGGCAGCAGGAAATGTCAGTCCACTCTCCAGACCTCCTTTGCTGGCTGGGTGCACCTGTCCTCCAGCTGTTGTGGACATTGGTTGTTAAAAGTTCACACCTGTGGTCTTCAATCTATGGTCTGTGGCTCATGGGAAACCCTTAAACCAGAGATGCCTGGGAAGTTATACTTCCTTCAGAAGTAGCCTATGGACAGTAAGTCACGAATGCAGTAGCCCAGCCTTGCCCCCCTCAGATGGACAGTCTGTGTGGTTCTGTGTTTTGGAGTTCCCGTGGGATCAGGCTGAAGCTGGACTTCCCTTGGAGCGATACCTTTGCCTGGCTCCTTCCACTGTGTATCTTGCTTCCCTCACTCCTCTACTTTCTTCTGAGAGTACCGCTCCCATAAATTTCTTGCAAGAATCCTTGTCTCAGGCTCTGCCTCAAGAAAACCCCACTGAAGACAGACACAGAGGAAAGTAAGACACAAGCTGTTTCCAAGGAGTGCACAATCCAAGAGGAATAACCCAAGTTTGCAAATCATTTAAGCTAGAACGTCATATGATTTAAAAGAGATGCGAGAATAGTGCTATGGGGATTTAAAGAAGAAATTTTTCACACAGATTATTGAAGGGATGTAAGATCCTTGATAACTTGAGGTTTGTTTGAGAATTGCCTTTTCCCTATTTTGTCTCGATAAGATGTGGCAGGTAACAGTAGGGTCCTATCTTGGTTTGCTTGCACAGCTAGGAAAAGGTATTTGTTCTTCATTTGAAAAGCAGTGAAAAACCACTGTATATATATATTCATGTATATATGTTACCATCACAGTGATTCTGTTGGAAATGTACTTCTGAAAGTATATTGAGATGCAGATGTAGAATACATTTCAGTAGTGGGACATCAGAGTTGAAGAGACCACCAAGGAGGCTCGTAGTCACAAGAGAAAAAAAACACGATGTCCCACAGTGCCTTTGTGGTGAGAAGTAGATATGAGAGTCATTTTGAAAGTGAAATTGGCAGGATGTGGTGAGCAGTCAGATATAGAAGACAAGGGAGAGAGAGAGAGAGAGCAGAGTGACTCAGGGCTTTTGAGCCTAATTGGCCACCTCTTACCACCCTCCCACAAGTGGGATCCTTGCATCAAAGGACATGCACAGTAAAAATTCCGCTACAAAATGCAAAAGCTGAGTTTTGTCCCCTTTTAGACACTTGTGCCAACTTGTGGGGGGCATGATGTTCTTATTTTCATCCTGAAAATTGTGAGTGAAGTTGAAAATCTTGGCTAGGTTTTGTTGACTGTACCTGTCACAGCTGGGAGAGGTGAGCGGGCCTTTCTTCTATCCTTGTGTTTCCATCTCTTCTTGACGTGGATTAGTTCTTGCTATACTTAGTTTGATGCCCTGTTAGAGTCCCATTCAGACTGTTTTCTGACCGCAAGCCAAGAGCAACTGGATGCCCAAATGGAATTTTCCATGCAAATGAAGTGGGCTCAGCAGGTTGCATGGAGATGTTGAAGGAAAGCCTTGTCTGTCCTCATCCAGTGTGGGGGACAGGCTTTGGGTCAGAATCCTGGCTGCACCAACAGCTAGATTTACACACTCGCACACATCACTTGAACTCTGCGTGCCACAGTTTCCAAATCTCTAAGGCGATAGTTTCTCCAAGGGTTATTCTGAGCGACAGTTGCAATCATGGGAATATTTTTTTCTTTTTCTTTTTTTTCTTTTTAAAGATTTTATTTATTTATTTGACAGAGAGAGACACAGCGAGAGAAGGAACACAAGCAGGGGGAGTGGGAGAGGGAGAAGCAGGCTCCCCGCGGAGCAGGGATCCCGCTGCGGGGCTCGATCCCAGGACGCTGGGATCATGACCTGAGCCGAAGGCAGACGCTTAACGACTGAGCCACCCAGGCGCCCCGGGAATATTTTTTCTTACACTTACAAAATGTTGGTGGATTTTATTCCTGCTGGTCTTACATCCCCAACAGCAAAAACTATTTGTTTCATATTTCTTTTCCCCAGCATCTTTCCTGGCACGTAGGAACTGTTCATTAAAGCTTGTCCTTTGGATGGATGAATGAATTTTTGCCTTGGACGATATAAGTGACAGTCTATATTCCTCATTCTCCTTTGCTCACTGAAATAACAAACAGGAAAGGAAAAGGTATATTGGGAGAGCTTTTTTGTTACTAAAAACTATTTTCTTCTTCATCTGTTTTGGCAGCTTTGCCCGGAAACTTATGTATTTTATTTAGAATGGATGAAATTAGTTTCCCCTCTTCATAAAGCATTTTATTATTTCTGATGGGCCTCTGGATGTTATTACTGTTATTTAAACAACGGTGTCCTGTTAAGGGAGGAACTGCTGGCCTTCGCACATGGAAAAACTGTTGTTGCATTTTTCATTTTTACTTTTTTGGCATTTCCTGAGAACGATAGTAAGATGAAAAGTGACCTGCTCTTTGGTATTTTTTTTTTTTTTTCTGTTGGAATGGCCTGTTCAGATTATTTGTGCATTTCTTGACTATTTGCGCATTTCTTGATTGCGTGTGCACGCACGCGCGCACGAATGTCCTTGTGCCCCCAAATCTCCTTCCCCTTCCTCAGGAGAGAATTTGGATGCTTGATAGTATTTTTCTGAGTTCAGTAGTCTAGTTATCTTATACTTTTGGTCAGGCCACTTCTAATCTCTCTCTCCCTCTAAGAATCATTTTGTACTTAGGGAGGGTCTTTAGCCTCCTAGCTGTCCTATTGCAGGTGCACCGAGCATGGTAACCACTCCCACCTCCTAGGTGCAAACGTGTGGACCAGCAGGCTTGGTGAGTTGCCAGGTGAGTCAAGATTGGAAGTCATTTTTCTAGCTTCACATACAGGTCTTTTCGCAAGACCCCAGAGAACCTTTAAATATGTACATTCCAGCATCCCTACGAGAGCATCTGTTGTCCTTGAGGCATGCTGAGATGGAAACATGCCTGAATCTAATTCAGTTCGGTTTCACGAGCCAGGCAACCATTGAGTCAATTCTCCTTGGGCCAAAGGGGGTCGGTGGCGCTGGGTTTCTGTCACTCAGAGCTAAGATGATTAGCAAGTGAATAGTCTGACCCCATGTTCCACCAGGAGACTACTTGCCACTTCCCACCCAGCGTGGTCCCTACTTGCCCATGCTGTGATGGCTTTAGTTATGTCATCACCCATCCTGCATGATGTATCCCCATTCTACCCTGAGATTCTGTCTTCCTTTGGATCTAACTCAGGTGTCCTCTCCCTGTTCAGCCTTTCCCAGGTCAAGCAACCAGAATTTTCATTCTCATCTATGTTTCCATAACCGTTTTTATGCCCATTTCATATGACTTTTCATATCCTGTGTTGTATGATGGTTAATTTTTTGTATATTTCTCTTACCCATTAGATTATAATTCCAGAGCATTTCTGTATCCTACACAAGACTCACCCAGGGTGTCTAAAACCCAAGTAGAAGATTTGATAAATATTTGTTGATGGGCAGTTGAAGTTGTCTGCTTAAAATGGACTTATGTTGATCCTTTTCACTTAAAGTGTATTAAACTTAAGCAAGCAGCCAGGAAAATAGTTGTATTTCAGTTTTTCGATGTCCTACCTTCTGACTTTTATTGTATTTGCTCTGGTGAGTGTATATCTCACATGCATATTTTGTAATTTTGTTTTTAAACACGGCTTCATCTCTGATGGTTGCTAGCCTGTCGGGAATGTACCCGTTACCAAAGATGGAGCCCAAAAGTATTCTCAGTTTGCTCAAGTCAGGATGAGAACCAAAGACCAGTCTTAATGCTAAAAATACAGTCTGAGAGGGTAGCTCATGAGCTGTGCAGGACTGTCAACTGCCCCATGCTGGAAACCAGAGGCTGGCAGAGTGCTAGACTGCATGTCCAGTTTTTCTTGGGATACAGAAAAATCCATCAGTATGGATTGATTTTCCTGGGTCAGAAAGATTGACTGATTTTTGCCTGCATTACTTTTGTGGTCCTTTTTTCAACTCAGAAAATAATCTCTTAAATCGACAGCAGCTTTTTCTGAAGCAGAAGCTCAAGTGCAGTTCTGACTTTTTGGCAGTTCTTTACTATTTGGGACAGGGGAGTGATCATCTTTTCCTGAATAAATGGAATCAGAAACCAAATGAAAGCAGAGCAGCAGATCAGCTCACATGCCGGCTACAGCCTCTATATATGCATTTTCTCCTGGCTATGTGTGATTTTCCTTTTCTCAATAGAAAACTTGATGCAGTGGGCACCTGGGTAGATCAGTTGGTTAATCATCTGATTCTTGGTTTTGGCTCAGGTCACGATCTCAGGGTCCTGGGATCAAGCCCCGCGTCAGGCTCTGCTTTTAGCTGGGAAGTCTGCTTGAGATTCTTTCCCCCTCCCTCTGCACCTCCTCCTCCCCCCTGCTCTCTCTCTCAAATAAATAAATCTTTAAAAAAAAGAAAGAAAACTTGACTCAAAGTAGGTAATTATAAAAAATTTGGTTTGGAATTTTTAAATAATGTTATGGAATATTTCCAAATAAGTCTTATGAAGAAGTTGCTGCTATATATTCTCTTCTTGGTAAGTGAAACTGTTTCTGATTTCAGGAAAGAGTGTGGGAATTGGCCGGGGCACAATGGCTGGGGAGCGCAGATTATGTTCCAGGTCGTTAATACCTATTTCTAGGCTTTGTAATATTCTCTAGGCTGCCAGTGTTCTCAAAAGGAAAGGAATTATCCTGATTAGCTCTCAGTTACTTGCTTCCTTCTTGATGCTGGCATTTTGTTTCCTTTTCCCTTAAAAGCAGGGTACACAGGTGCTCAGGGCTGCCCTAACTCACTGAACCTCTAATTCCTCACCTGGCTGAATGGAATAGAAAGAAAGCATGTCCACCTCCTTCCCCAAGTCCACTTCCTGTGCTGGCTCCGAGTGTCCCTTGGGACATGGAGCAGCAGAGAAACATTTAGGTTACCTGGTTGTGTCTGCCTCTTCTTATCCTCTTAGGGGCGTGGATTTGATTTCCCCATAGCCATCCCAGAGATCCATGGGAATGCGCACAGCTCCACCAAGGCACAGGCCTCTGCTCTGGAGGGGGTACAACTTGGACTTCTCCCAAAATACTGCCCACATTTCCTCTACTTGGGATGGCCCAGTGTTCCATTAGACTTTGCAGGCAGATTACGGGTGAGTGGAAACCCAAGGCAGCTTCACATTTTCCTACTTTGTGGAATTCTTACAGAACGTAGAGGGTACTCCCTAACTCTATCGCTTGGTTATTCCCAGTATTGTCTAGTATTCCTATCTCCCCAAACCCCAGTCAGAAGTAATTTCTCTCTCCTAATCAATTCATCATTCATCCTTCCATGATAGTTACAATGTAGGCATCTTATCTTCCCCCCATAATCACATGTAAGCTTTTAAAGGGGCTGTCTCTTCTTCACAGTAGACTCATCAACTCAGTGTCTCCTGCGGTAGAAATTCAGGAACACAGTTTAAGTTCCATGTAGAACAAAACTCAATTTTCTTTGCCTTTCCCATTCCCCAAAATTTTAATGATCTAGATGAACAAATATTTAAATACGTATTATCGTTTCCTCTACTGAAGGAGTGCAAGATACATACACCCTTTGACCTCAGGACTTCGTTGGTAGAGAGAGAAGCTGACGGTGCAGTGTGTGTATATGGAGGTCTTGTAAATGTGGGCATTGCTTCATTTGCACAAACTGTGATACTGGTTACAGGTTATACAGTAATTCAGGGGGGTCAAATTGTTATGGCTTAGGGAAGTTGAGGAAGGAACCAGGGTGATTACTACTGAAGGAAGTACGAGGTTCTGGGGTCTCTGACTGCACACGCTTCTAGCTTTTCCTAAGTAAATGTGGATGGTGGATCAAGCCAACACAGACCCATTGTTACCAGTTGGTTTGCAGGAATGGATTTCTTGAGAAGGATGGACAGATTCCTTTCTGCAATATTAAGAGTGAAGGAGAGGTTATAGGATCTGGAAATGAGAGAGAAGCCACTGTTCCCTTGAGTGATGAGAAAGGGGACTTCTGAAAGCCAAAGTTTAGTGGAGTTTTAATTTGGGAAGTTTCAGGAAGGGAGTAGATCAGAGCACGGAGGAGGGAAGGTGTGGGAATCGGGGTGAAGCCTGGGGCTGAGACAGTTGTATTTCTGCTACCACAGCTGTGGACAGGCTCACCAGTCGTGGTTTTGACATTTTGAGGCGCAGTCCTAGAATTTCATGTGCTTCACACCACTTGCCTCAAAGGGAATAGGACTACCATGTAGAAAATTAGGAAAAGACTTTGTGTGAATATTTGACATTAAATTAAACACTTTCCCTTCATGGCCTCCTCAATTTACATTTCTCCTGAAAATGTTCTGTGACTTGTACTCCCCGCTGAGTTTGCTAGGTATGGGTGCACTGAGGCAGGCAGGTTTGGAAAATGGGTTTGGAAAACCAACTAGAAACCCCTCCAGCAATGGAAAAGTTGGGTTTTTCTGAAGACATTCATGATATATTCACTTTCAGGTTTCTATGTTTACGTGGAAGTGAGAAACAGAAAGATATTGTTTTGACTAATTGTTGGCAAACTGAGGAAGGAAAATCGCTTTGATGCAGAAATGTATTCCTTGACTGTTTTAAAAGTGTGCAGATCTGCATCGACTGTGTATTCAGAGCTGCATTGCTAGCCTCATCTGGCCTACATTGTAATCTGGGTCCCCAGGCCTTTATGGGACTGGCCAGGCTTGAATGCAGGGAACAGAGAAGTGTTTGGAATAAAACATCATTACTTCAGCTAAAGTGGTATGGTTTCCACCTGGTGGAAGTAAAGGACTGTAAGAGTGTGAACTGTTTACCCATGAAAATAGTTTCTTATTCTTCTTTTTTTTAAGATCTTATTTATTTATTTGAGAGAGAGTGGGAGTGCGTGTGAGAGAGGGCATGAGCTCCGGATGGTGGTGGGAGGGAGATGCAGGCTCCCCACAGAGCGGGGAGCCGGACTTTGGGCTCCAGCTTGATGGGCTTGGTCCCAGGACCCTGGGATCAGATCACAACCTGAGCCAAAGGCAAACGCTTAACCAACTTAGCCACCCAGGCGCCCCAGTGGTTTTTCATTCTGTCCACACAGTATTCATTACTTAATTTATGTTCTTTGTAACAGTTACTAACACAATTAATGACTAATTAGTACTATCCCTAGTAGTTGAGAAAGTAGCTTGGGTTTAATTTTTTTATTTATGTCTTATTTTTTTGGAATCTTATTCTTGCTGAATTCTGCCTTTTTCTTAGGACCAGTTAATTGTCAGCAAGGGCAGGTCAGCATTCATGAAGCATGGAAGCCACCACCACAACAGAAGTGTCCCAGATTTGGGGCTTGTGTTCCATTCTTTCTCTGTGATTTTCAAAGGAACCAGAGTGTTTCCTAAGACCAATTCCCTCTTTCCTCAGATTCTCTCTCTCTGTACATATACAGGTGTGATTTTCACTGAATTTGAGGGCAATCGAAGTGATTGGTCATACCCATGACTTTGCCTGAACTTAATTGCTTCAGAGCAGTAGGAGTGATTCCTGACTTTTTCAAATCCTGTTTTTGTGGTGGTGTAGTGTTGGAAACTTCTTCCCCAGACCTTTTTAAGACATTGTGCAAACTTTTCTTTCAACAATAAATGTATAGTTCTATGTGTCTCTCTAGTAGTGAGATCTAGCAGAAGACAACCAAAATATCTCATATGGAACAACCACTCATTTGGAACCGCTCACTGCCCGAGCAGATGTTAGAAGAATTTGCAGTATATTAAACAGCCATGACTGTTGAAATCCTTGTTGTAATTAGGTTGAAACTAATGCAGAGTTCTTTAAAAATATTATTTCCATGAAGATAACAGAGGTTATTTTTTAAAAGCATTTAAATGGAACCTGTAGCAGGTTTTGATTTTTGCATTCTGTGAAGTGTGTGTGTGTATGTTTATGAAGGAGAGAGAGAAGGACAAGAAGAAGGTGGGGGAGAGGGGAAGAGATGCAACATTTTAAGAAAGAGTGAGAATAAGTCACAGAACAGAGAGTTGTCATATTCATCCATTATTGGGGGAAATATTTCCAGTATTTTGAAGATATATCCCTAATATGCAGTGACAGAAGAGTAGCTTGAAGGGTCTGTGATGCTTATTCAGGATGGGATTCCTTATTATTGTGTAAACAAAAAGGGAAAAAGCATGATATTTATACTTTTTTCCATAGTGTGACATTGTAGTTTAAAATTTTATAATTAAATTCAAAGAATTTTTAGAGGAACTAAAGCACCTAGAATTATTTCTCATGTTGAAAGAATGGGATGTTGGTCTTATCACCCCTAGAAGTTCTTTTAAAGATACAAAATATGGGGGCATATGGCTGGCTTAGTTGGTTAAACATCTGACTCTTGATTTTGGCTCACGTCATGATCTCATGGTTGCGAGGTCGAGCCCTACATCAGGCTCCACGCTGCTTAAGACTCTCTCACTCACCCCCCCCCCACTTGCACTCTCTCTCTAAAAAACAAAACAAAAACACAAAAACAAAAAAAGATACAAAATATGTGACATAAATTTCTTAATAGCCTCACAAAAAAAGTCTCAAGATGGACAGAAGAGCGTATGAAAAACAAAATGTTCTATCGTGGTTTCATAATCTGTGCAAATGTGTTCCTTCCTTGGTATCTGTCCCATGACATTCCAGTGTCATGACTGAAATACCTAGTGCATGATTGTGATGGAATGAAGTCCGCACTATGAGTTAGCTGCCACTTGGTCTGGACACAGACCCTAATTTCCTTGAATTAACTGAGCACAGTTGTCTTTCTTAATCACTTTATGTGCCCACCATGGAATGGTAGGGAGCCTCTACCCAGTGTAACCCCATGAAACTCACACTGATGGGGATTCTGTCCTTTTTTTTTTATCAGTTATCCTAGCACCATAGCTCGTTTTTTTTATTATAATTTTTTTATTATTTAAATTCAATTAATTAATGAATCAATGTAATTAATTAATTACAAATGTATTATTTGTTTCAGGGGTACAGGCCTGTGATTCATCAGTCTTATATAACACCCAGCGCTCATTATAACAAATACCCACCCCAATGTCCACCACCCAGTTACCCCATCCCTCCACCCCCCTCCCCTCCAGCAACCCTCAGTTTGTTTTCTATGATTAAGAGGGGGAGTCTATCTTGACACATATCTACGAGTCACCAATACAGGGAAAGTGAAAGACTACCACTTGCCCTTCGAAATCTTCACCCTTTAAGTGACAAAGGTCACTTCACTCATTTCATTGGCCAAATCAAGTCATGGGACCATATCCAACCGCAAAAATGTCAGGGAACCTGGTAATGTTCCAAGAAAGAGGAAAACCAGAATGACTGTGAGTAGTCTAATGCCAACCAGAGCTACCACAGATAATGAGTGAGACCAGGAGGGAATGGGTGAGTGTAAATTCATTACTCTTAGGAGAAAAGTAATTCTGAGCTCATGTCATGCTAATTAATGATGTCATGTTTGAAGAAAGAATCTGCAAATGCGTATTCTCCGTAATTGAAAAATGAGGAGAACTTTTTCTTTAATCATGGGTTAGTCTGGGGTAGTTGGATGATAAATTACAAATGATTACGACAACCACGTGTTGATGCTTCTCTTTGGCGGCACTCTTCAGCATTGTTGGAAACAAAAAGGAAAGCTGGAGGTCATGTACATTTTTTTCTTAGGCAGAGCAAGAACAGGTGTTGAAATGTGAACGGTGAGAGACGGGTTTGTAGGGAGGACAAGAGAGAAGCTGAGGAGGGCTTTGAGAAGCTGTCAGGGGTTTTTGCAGCTGGGATGGCAGGATGAGGAAGAGAAAGGGTGTTGAAATTCTTTTACTCCCAGTAAGAGGAAGCTCGGTCAAGAAAGGATAGAAAACATATTGTTGTTTATAAAGCATCCATTGATCAAAGCTGTCCTCCTGCCTCTCTTCTCCTTCCCTCCCTGTCTCCTTCCCTTTTTCCTTGCTTCATCTTAAGCCAATATGACAAATATATACTAGTGTACTCTTCTAGATTCTGGATATGGAATTGGCAATCCTTGTCTAGATGGCGCTTATAATCTGGTGTGTATGACAGTGAAAATATATGCACAAAACTCAAAAGCAGAGTAAGAAGATGCAGTCTTGAAAAGAACTACTTTACATAATGCATTTAGGGAAGGTTTCTCTAAAGGCATAGCGTTTGAAGGGAGAGTGTAGTGATGAAGCAAGCCTTGAAATTGTATGAAGAAGACCTTCCCAGACAGACAGAACAGTTAGTGCAAAAGTCCTGAGGCAGAACCATGTTGGTCTGCTGGCCAGCACTGGGTCTTCAGAGGTGAGTGCTTGTGGGGCTTGGCACAATATCTGGCCCACAGTCCTTGTGCAATAAATATTGGTGGGGTGAATGAATGAACAATCGAATGAATGCAGATCCCATCCTCAAGGAAATCACAGCACAGTAGGGGACAGAGGCTTGGCTGAAGGTCACAGTAGGTGGTGTCAATAAAAACATTCCGTTCTATACACACTGTTGTCCCCATTTGGGCTCTGCAGCCAGGCTGCCTGGATTTGAGTAATAGCTCTTGCACCTGTTAGCTCTGTGACTTTAAGCAAGTTGCTTACTTTTTCTGTGCTTTGTCCAAGTGAAACGGGTATCACCCTTCCAGGAGGTCGGTATGAGGGCTGCACGCAGGAGTGTGCGCACAGGACTTAGAGCAGTGCCTGGCATCGGCCAGGTCTTCTGGTGATTGGTGTCAGCCATCATCATCGTCAGAGATCCGCTGGGACCAACTGCTTGAGAAGGTTGCCCAGAGCTTCACAGAGAAGATATTTGAGCCGAGCCTTGAATGGAAAAGTAGGGATTCTGAAAGGATAAGAGAACTTACTCGTATGTGTTGGGTGGGGTGGGGAGGCATTCAGCATTATTTTTCAAGAGTTTTTAAAAAACAGGCATACCTGGCTGGCTCAGTCGGTTAAGCGTCTGCCTTCGGCTCAGGTCATGATCTCAGGGTCCTGGGATTGAGTCCCGTTTTGGGCTCCCTGCTCAGCGGGGAGCCTGCTTCTCCCTCTGCCCCTCTCCCCTGCTTCTGCTCACACTCTCTCTCTCTTTCAAATAAATAAATAAAATCTTAAAAAAAAAAAACCCAAAACAAAACCCCCCAAATATTTGGTAGTAAAATGTCTTTTTGCTGAGTTATCAGATTTCTGTGATATAAGTTCCCTCTTATTCCCCAAAATGCTTCTGGACTCAAGTTGTGGACGTGAGAATGAAATCATTGCCATTTCTAT
The DNA here is from genome assembly GCF_054177405.1 of Leptonychotes weddellii. NCBI lineage: Eukaryota > Metazoa > Chordata > Mammalia > Carnivora > Phocidae > Leptonychotes > Leptonychotes weddellii. Next base: position 71,843,538 of record NC_138374.1, read on the forward strand.
CTCATAAGACAAAAATAAATAGATAAATTGAGGCCATGTTAGCTTTGATTTTCATTAAATAAAAAGAAAGAAAATTCTATCCTGTGCAGATAGTCGCACAGGAATAGGTAGTAATAGCAGTTAAAATGTAACCATCACTGAGGATATTCGATTTGACCGTGTGGGGGGCCGTGTGTGGATGTGTGTGTACATTTGTGTTAGTTTTCTCTTCCACAATCTGCTACTGAGTATCACAGATGTGAGACGTTCTTTTATAGGCATTAAACAATCAGACCTGGACATATTCCGTGGGTTTATCTGAGAGAAGAGAAAAGTGCATTTTGTACACGGTGCTTCTCTTTGGCGGCACCTGAAATATGTTACGAGCTCATTAGCTAATGAAGCAGAGACTTCCTTTCCAGGTTGACTCGAGGTGGGACAGGCTTGCCCTGCATGGCTGATATGCTCAGAAGTTGTGTCTGAAATGGGATGCAGTGATTAAAGCTACAGGTGATCACAGCAGAAGGCTCACATCCGATGTGGCAACCAGGGAACTATTTACCTGTGCAATAGCCGAGTGCCTGCAAATTAAAATTGCATGCTCATTCACCTGAAGTTTGGTGGAGAAAAAAAAATGCCGGCAAAAGTAGGAAAGTGAAATCTATGAGCCTTTCTCTTTTAATACTAAACGTATGGGTGATGATGACACATGGCGGGCTGGGCCACTGGGAGAGACTAGCGTGAGGAGGCAGATGCCTGGAAGGTCAGAGACACAAGGCGGTATCTATTTTGAGAACGCAACACATTGTTCCTGTGTCTATTTACATGAGTAAAATGCCTAAAGCCACAAACAATCATGAGTTAGGAATGATTTTCCCGTGGTATAAATGGGTGTTTCTGATTCTGGCCTTCGCACCGGGCTCACACACACACACACACACACGCGTGCGCGCGCGCACACACAACCATTCTCAACATAATGTATTATTTACATAAATCAGTTCTCTCTTCAGCCCTCACCCACGTTCCTTTGCCATCACTTCAATTCAGACCTGATTATGAATGGCCAAGGTATCGCAAGAAAAATGGGAAATCCAATTCTTCTAAAGTTTAGATTTCTTTTGTGAAACAATTCCCAGGGATTGCTTTGGAGTTTCTTTACAAGGATGATAAATTCTTCATTTCTTTCAGATTCCTCCTTAAAAACCTCAGGCCTTGTGAGTGATTAAACTCTCATAATTCACTATGGTTTCAGCGCGTGTGCTTTCCAAGGGCCATTTTAGGCATGGCACTAACTCGTGTTTATGTATTTTGTATTGTCAACGAGCTAAGGTACGATTCAGATCATTGACTGTGTGGATTTAGGAAGGCACGTAGTTCCTAGCCAGGTCAGTACAGTATCTGCTATACCCATGATGGCCGGTTTGGGGTCTTGCATTGGAAGCTCCAAGCAGTAAGATGTCATATATGTGAGTGTGACATTGTTTTCTAACAAAAATACTGCTCTGAAGCACAGAGCCTTGCTTTGGTGAAGTCCAAGTCTCTAAGGAACATGTGTGCCTCTTCATTCTCACCATCTGTGGTTCATACAATGTCCTCAGCAATGACGAGATCACAGTTGGGCAAGATGGAATTTCCTTGTTTAAATTTTCTCATAGGATTTTCCCACACAGAGTTGCTAATGACTAGCATATTTCGAAGTGTATTTTCATTATAGTTCCCATGTCTTTACAAATATACCACAGTCACATAAAAGCAAGATTAGTGATGGGTGATTTAAAATGCTTATTAGGTATGAACCCCAATGGTTGATATTATTATTTTATTTTAGGAAGTAATGGCTTGATTTTGTGTTCGTGTGGAAAATGCTATGAATACATATACTAAGGATATTATTTCTAACAGTATTTTGGGACCCAAGTCTATTTAATAAAAATGTTAGCACAATTCCTGGCACATAAGTTTTCAATAACTATCAAAGGAAGGGAGGAAGGGAAAAGAAATAGGGGCTCAACAGCCAGAATGTTCAGATACTATGTAGCTTCACTACTTAGTAGTTGCTTGACTTTGGATACCTACTAAGTCTGTTAAGTTTCAATTCCCTCCTCTGTAAAATGGAGTTGTTTTGATTATGTGAGAAAAACAGCTACCACAGAAGCCATGTACAATTACTAAATTTTCTAAACATTTTGAAAATTATTTTTAATGAGTGTAAATCTCTCATTAAATAAGTAGTAGGATGAGCTGAGAATTTTATCTACCAGTGCCAATTGCTCATTTTTTAAAAAAATATTTTATTTATTTATTTGACAGAGAGAGAGACACAGGAGGGAGGGAACACAAGCAGAGGATAGGGGCAGAGGGAGAGGGAGAAGCAGACTCCCCGCTGAGCAGGGAGCCCCATGCGGGGCTCGATCCCAGGACCCTGAGATCATGACCTGAGCCAAAGGCAGACGCTTAACGACTGAGCCACCCAGGCGCCCCTCCCCTACCCGATTGCTCATTTTTAAAGACTAGTGATGACAGATAAGTGAACGGCGCACCACAGAGGGATTCCACAGTGGGACGCAATGGATTTAGAGAAGGGGCATCTCGGCAAATAGGGAGGGAGACGAGGGTTGGAGGAAGAAGTGAATGAGTGGACACCTGAGGTCTTCCATAGGTGAGGACATTGGAGTTGGATGTTTGTGGTCTGCAGAATTCCTGGGAATGACCCTCAAGATTCCATGCCTGATCTAATCAAATAAGTCCTTAAGAGCAGAGAACTTTCCCCAGCTCCTGGAAGAAGAAGAGGGCAGAGAGAATTGAAATACAAAGAGGAATTCAAGGAGCTGTTGTGGGTTTGAACGTGGAGAAGACACCATAAACGGGAATGTGGACACCTAACTTTGCTCCCTGCTAACTTGGGGACCTCAGTCCCACAGATACAAGGAACTGAATTCTGCCAACAGCCTGAATGAGGTTGGAGGTAACTTCTTCATCCGGAGTCCTCTAGGCAAGACCCCAGCCTGGCCACCACCTTGACTTTGGTCTTGTGAGGCCTGGAGCTGAGAACTTAGCCCAACCCCTGTGGGTTCTGACCTACAGAAACTGTGAGATAATGAATGGGTGTGGTTTTAGGGCACTAAATTTGTGTCAATATGTTACATAGCCAGGGAAAGCTAATGTAATTTTGAAGGATGTACTTAAAGAGTTAGCCTGGAGAAGAAACAGAGACGGGGGGCCAGTTAAAAGCTGGTGGAAAGATCTAACAGAAAAGTCAAAAAGGCTTAAAAAAATGCAGAAAATCGTGGCATATTACACCAGCAGTAGGGACAGCAATTACCATTATATCCAGAGCTGTGGAGCTATAGATAAACATGGAGTATCTTGATCAACAGCAGTTTATTCATGGTCTGGCTTGGTTGAATAATAAAATGGCTAACATTCATCAGAAGATAAAACTTCTTAGTCCTATCTATTCTAAGGATCTATGTTTGTGGAGGGAAATTTAATTTTGGACAGGTGGGAATAAGGTACAATGAATAAAAGATTATTAAAAGTTGGTCCAAATTAAAATATTTGAGAGTAATTCCAAATTCAGAAAGAGGGAATGAATACACTAGCATTCATAATAAAATAGAGGAAAAAAACTTAAAGGCAGACTGGAAAGAGTGAAAGGGAGTAAGAAGTATTTTTCTGGCTTGAGCCTTCATTTAGTCTTACTAAATGAAGGCCCACACTCCACTTACAGTATATTTATAAATAAGATGCCTACTTTCAGTACATTTCACTCTGCACTTGGTTCTTTAGCACCTTTCCCCAATGATGGGAGAAAATGTATTTTAATAAAAATAGTACACTTCATAATACCCTTATACACTCACTGTAGCAGGGTGAACTAAAATCAATATATTTTTGCCAAATATAATTCGCCTTTAGGTTTTCATATCTTTGTAAAGATGGAGGACTGCTCTCCCCCTGATATATATATATTTTTATAAAATAGTCTCTCATATTGTATCAGTAATAAATGCTTTAAGATTCTCAAGTGACTCAGTGGGACTTGAATTATTTCTACATTATTATATCATCTATGTAGGTATAGACATCAAAACATATTTATTTAAAATGTGCAAAATTTCATTAAGATGATGACTCAAACTCTGAGAATCATAAAAGAGCGCTATCAAGCATTCCCTTGGTTAATAGTAAATTTTACTATGTATGTGAGTGTGACTGGGAGGCTAGCATTTCTACGTGATTCTTTGGTTTACAGTTTCAGCTGCCATGTTGATTTCAACAAGCCAATACGGTATATTCTAAAAGGAAAAGATGGATGAAAATGAACCATTTTTTTCCTACCCCATGTTCTGCATTATTTCACTTGAAAATTAAGCACATCTTTCCACACAGGCAAATAGTAAGCTGTCAGCAACCCCCCTCTGATAAACTAACAACCCTGAAAGGAAGATGATTATCTAGTCTGACCAGTGGTGTGTAAGAGTCAGAACGTCATAGAAGTCAATGCAGACATATTTTTCTTCCTCTTTACATCCTAATCCATGTTATCCTATGGAAAACTTGGATCGTATGAGAGAAATAAAGGAACAGTCCACTCCTACCTTCACCTTGTCTACATTAAGACCAAAGTTACTCCAAAATTAAGGTGTTTTTTGAGCAAAGTCATTTGCCTGCTTTTCTTTTACAACAGAACTAAAGTAAAACATGATTTCCAAGCAGGACATTGATCAATATTGCCTCTCTTTATCTGGGTGGTTTAATTGGTTCAAACACTCCGGCATTAACTCTCTGAGGATTTTCTAATTATACCTGTGGTCAGAAATGTTTAGTTGACTTCTGCTCTGACCTTTTCATAGCTGTTCTGACCCCTTCTTTAGTAAAACTTCTTGGTTCATTTCTTTAATCAGGTTGAGAAATCTTGCTTAGTGTATTTGTTTCCTAAATAACTTATGCCCAAAGTTTATAGAATGGGCTTAGAAATAATACTGAGAAATTCATAGAAGGAAGTCACATGGAGACAAGAATTATAATCCAGGCATAGTTTAGACTTCTGATGTGGTGGCCACTGTTAAGTATGGGAGTTTTTTGAGAAGACACCGGGATAGTAAGGTTTATGGTATTCCCACCCACAGATGCCACTGCTTAATTTTCTAAATTGATTGTGTTCAAAATAAAGAACATTTTATATTTATAAAATACAAGTAATTTTATTTTTATATCACAAGTAGTATGCACCAGTCATAAAGATACAACAGAGAAGAAAGTATAAGCTCCATGTGGATGGAGATGTTTGTCGGTGGTGAGTGGTTCATGTCCCAATTTGATACCACATTATGTGCTCCGTGTGTGTAGCTACCAAATGCTTTCTTGTTTACCAAGCACTGTGCATGTTTACACACCTGCATAAGTGAGTCTCTACACTATAAAGGTATACATTTTTTTATGTGGGATCATACCATTCATGATGAAATGTCTTTTTACTCAATATATCATCAATATATACCATGATAAGATAGACATTTCTGTGATTTTCATGGCCATGTAGGTTCTCCTATACTTTACTAATTATTTTTTACGGTTCTTTTGGGCTCTTACCATTCCTTAATTAAAAGCAGTGTTTCAAGGTAAAACATCATGGTTTTGTATTATGCATATAATTATTTTCTAATGATAAATCCTTAGAAGTAGAACTGATGGATAAAAGTGTGTTGGTTCACAAATGTGGTGTGAATATTCTACTGAAGAATAAAAGGAAGCAGTCACTCATGCCTAGCTGTGAATGAAATACAGTTAATTTATAGGGCGCCTGGCTGGCTCAATCCATTAAGGGGCTGGCTCTTGGTTTCGGCTCGGTTCATGATCTCTGGGTCCTAGGATTGAGCCCTGCATTGGGCTCCACGCTCGGCCAGGGATCTGCTTGAGATTCTCTCTCCCTCTGCCCTTCCCCCCTCCACTCACACTGTCTGTCTCTCTCTAAAACAAAGAAATCTAAATAAATAAATAAAGTTAATTGTCCTTTGCATACCTTGCTGAGATGAGTGAGGGAAGAAAGGAGATTTTGATTAGGAGCAGGTTTTGATAATTCTCCTCTGCCTGCCCAGCCTGTAGAGGGTGTCTCTGGATAACAGGGAGGAAGCACAGAGACACAGAGACTGGGAGCAGGGAGGAGCCAGGGACTGAGCCCTAGCAGAGAGGTGCTGTCGGAAGACAGAAGCTGTGCAGTTGTGTGCCTCTTTCCAAATGGGTCCGTTTCGGGAGCGTATGGCAAGACTTAACATTTTCAGTGGGACATTCTGATGTCAGGTCCTCTCTTTCTTCTTTCTCGAATCATCAGCATCATTGTTGGAGTCACCAAGGAGTCAGGAAGAGGTGGTCCGAGTGCCAGGCGGAGTCTGACATGACAGCATAATCTGCCCTCTGGAGCTCTCCAGCCTGGTCCCCATCCACTCCTCAAAAGGAAGTTGTCTTTGTCTAGCAATGGCTATTTATTGCACCAAGATTCTAGCAGATAGGATTTTCAGATAGCAAACTACTTTGCATTTCTGCTTCAGAAATTTTCCCAGGCGGTACAATATTTTATATGTTGCTGTGACCGAGAAAGCTATTAACTCCATAAGAACACCTTTGCTGGGGTGCCTGGGTGGCTCAGTTGTTAAGCGTCTGCCTTCGGCTCAGGTCATGATTCCAGGGTCCTGGGATCGAGCCCCGCTTCGGGCTCCCTGCTCGGCGGGAAGCCTGCTTCTCCCTCTCCCACTCCCCCTGCTTGTGTTCCCTCTCTCGCTGTGTCTCTCTCTGTCAAATAAATAAATAAAATCTTAAAAAAAAAAAAAAAGAACACCTTTGCTTTCATTTGACTTTCCACCTACAGGGCTTTCTACACCTTCATTGACTGTATTACAGGGTATTTAGAAAAGTGCAGCCTCTTAAGTAAACCCCAAGCCCTATCTCACTGTCAAGTTTATTACAAGAATAGGACTGAGGAGGCCCACCTCCCACTGAAATTATAGAGGGGGTGGAGGGTGGGCAGAATCTGGCCCCGTGGGATCGTGCAGCCTGGAAATAATCTATGAAAACTCCTTGGCAGTTTTAGCCATGCCTCTACTCTCCAAAACCGTAAATTCAGTGTTGGTGATTAGAATAGGAAAAGAGAACTTTGATTTGCAATGGGGCATGTGATAGGGGATGCACATGACATTTTTAATTATTTTTATTAAATATAGTTTTATCATAAGAAAAATCTGCTAGGCACCATATTTGTTTGTTGATTTGCTTTTTTAATTTCCTCAAAGCAAAGGTAAGCATATTTTAGCATATTTTCCTTTTTAAATCTTTTGTTGAGGATCTTTGCCGTACTAAAGTAGAAAGTTGTGTTAACAATTCACTTCTCATGCATATATGTTATTAATATTATAAGTTCTATGTGGATGTTTTTCTGTAAGTTAAGGGTTGCTATGGTATCAGCTATAGGCTGACACTTTCTTTAATCTCATCATTTTAAAAAACTACTAAGGAGGGGCGCCTGGGTGCCTCCATCAGTTAAGCATCTGCCTTCGGCTCAGGTCATAACCTCAGGGTCTCAGGGTCCTGGGATCTAGTCCCCCCCAGGGAGCCTGCCTCTCCCTCTCCCGCTCTGCCTTCTTGTACTCTCTCTTTCTCTCTGACAAATAAATAAATAAAATATTTAAAAAAAAAACTACTTAGGAAATTGTATAGAATTCATGAGATAAAGGAGCATGGCGAGCACACAGACATTGGTAATGTTTCAGTTTCTAAGAAAAAGAGAGACAAACTTAGATTCCTTCATGTCTAGATCAGTAACTGAAATTGATTCTGGCCTATGGGGCAGATTATTTACAAAATTGATCCTGAGAAAAGGAAGAGTTGACCACTAAGATTCAGAGTTAGTTCACTATGATCAGGTCATGCAGTCAAACATCATTTTTTTTTTTTTTTAATGATGTATTCAATTGATAGATGCCTGGAATGTTGTAGACATGGTGCATCTGGATTTTAGCTAGATGTGCATCAGAGTTATCGATGACATCCTCCTCAGCAGGGGGAGGGTTGAGCTGAGTGATAATCTGGTTAGGTAGATCTTGGGCTGTTGGAATCATTATCATAACAATGTCATTAATTAATGTCAACTTGATGGAAACTTGAGTCTGGTTCAGTATATTTATTAATAAATTCACAGAGAAGCTTAATGACATACTAATAAAATTTGAGGATATTAGGGCTGGGAGGGTTAGTTCATATCTTGAATAAGGACAAAGAGCCAAAAAGAACTCAACAGAAATAAATGATAGATAAAAGAGAAAGCTTATGAAGAATGTCACTGATTTAATAGTTTCCAAAAATGCACATGGAAGGGGAAAGGAATTAACTTTGAAAGTTACCAGAGGAAGACCTAGGATTAATGGATAGAAGTTTCAGGAGAATCTGGTTTTGGTTCAGTGAAAGGAAGAAATCACATTTATAGCTGTCTGCAATTGAAATGGACTGTTCAGGAGGCAGCCAACAAGGTGTCTCAGTAAAAACTGGATGAGCCCAGGAATCACTGGATGAACACTTGATCAGTATTTTCTACTAGGCATTCAGCATCTGATTCCATAATGGTGATAAGGTGGATGAGCAGATAGCATGATGTCTCCATTATTTAGAGGTGTTATTTGTCCTTTGCATTCTCACAAGACTTTACTTTTAATTCTTTTGGCATTTATTCCTGTGCAAAATGTTTATTGGTATCTATGTCCTGTCTCATTTCCCTGACTTTGAGATCAAGTCTTGTCAGTTATCCCTCTGACTTTTAGTACCTAGCATAGTATCCTGCACATCACAAATTGAAATTGTGAATAAGTAAATTAATGGATAATTCTCTAATGGTATATTTTTTTCTCCATAGGAGGTCAGGACATCCTAAGGACTTGAGGATACTGTATATACTTTGTGTTTATGACAGCATAGTACACACGGGTACTTGAGAGGTCTTTGCTCTCTTCTTGGGTGGTAGCACACTGAACTTAGCATTTTTGTCTGGATATATTCAAGTTACCTTGTTTAACATTACCTAGTAGTAATTTTTTTTTAAAGATTTTATTCATTTATTTGAGAGAGAGAATGAGATAGAGCATGAGAGGGGGGAGGGTCAGAGGGAGAAGCGGACTCCCCGCCGAGCAGGGAGCCCGATGCGGGACTCGATCCCGGGACTCCAAGACCATGACCTGAGCCGAAGACAGTCGCCCAACCAAGTGAGCCACTCAGGCGCCCTACTTAGTAGTAATTTGCAGGCAAATTAGATCGGGGGAAATATCTGAGGTCAGTGTGCAAGGAAACAGGTTTCAGAAGACAAGGAAGGAAAATGCACTGGAAAGGTAAAGACACATAATGATATGAACTTCATGGGGACAAGAAGTATGATTTATTCATCTTTTTAGCCCAAACACCTAGTTTATAACAGGCTTTCAAAAAATGTTGAATTGCTCCCTGACGGTCCATTAGAGTTGGGTTTTTAAAAAAGATGAGTCAGGGCTCTGCACAATGGGGAAGGGCATTTTATTTGGAGAAAGCAACATAAACCAAGAGGTGTGGTATAGCATCGCTGGGATCAGGTTAAGCGTCCGTATCACTGGGAAATAAGGTGCGCCAGGGAGGAGGGAAAAAATGGTACAAATGAGGTTGTGATCACAGCTGGGACCAGGGGGCCTTGAGTGCCATTCCAAGGAATGCACTATGGGTCTGAGGATCCTGGAAACTGAACTTAACCAGTGGACATCTCCAGGCTTGGGGCTCTAAGCCCTTAGGAGCATTTTCCATCCGTGGGTGATGTGCTTTGGGGAGTGTCGGAGTGGGATGGGGAGTTGCAGGAGAGCATTTGAGCAGTGCCCAAAGTGACCTGGACTTTGAGCATTATGGTTGGAGGCCCCACAAGACCAAATGTTGCGATTGTATCTGCATTCTCAGGCACAGTGGGCTAGCATTCTAGATGTTTCTGCATATGGTTTATTTCTGGATTATGCTTTCAGATATTTAAAGGGGGATGTGTTTAGCCAAGGACTTCTGTTGTTGTGTCTGTCCCTTGCAAGCGTCGCTTTGAGGTGGTGCTTTAGGCTCGGAATGCTTGCTGCCCGAGGCTGGGGTTTGGGGCGAGGGGCAGGATCCCTTTTCTCAGGCAGCTGCCGCAGTCTCCTGGCCTCAGTGGATTCTTCTTCTAATGTGCTTCCCCAAGTGGCTACTTGTACCGCTTATGCAGTTGGTTAATTTTAAAATGATGTCGGCATTTGCTATGTTGATGTGGAATGCTCTCTAACTTAACTCTTGCTATATCCCAACGTCCCCTGATGACGAGGGTGATAATTTTCAGTGCTACTTCAGACTTAACAAATGTCACCTAAGTAAATTGCTTTTGAAGGGACTGAGAGAGTGGGAGAGGGCAAGAGAGTCCCTCAGGTGTGGTTCTCAGATCCCTGGAATTTCTTCCTAGACAAGTTGCCTTCGATTGCATGTACATTTCATGTCCAATGAGCTTCCTGCTGGGAGCTAAGTAATCATTTTCCAGTCTGTTGCCATTGTGATTTACATCTTCCTTGAAACCTTTTGATGACTCCCATTTTGCTAAAGATAGCCTTCCTTCTCTGGACTAACAAAGTCCTATAGGGCCTGGGTTCTGCTTACATTTTCTACATTTCCTCTCTTGGAAGCACGTGGGCCTCTGTTCAGTGCCTGGAGCTTCATGTTTGCTCCCACTTTGGCCTTCACACCTACCTTTCCTCTCCCTGCAACTTCCTCTCTTCCTCCATACATTCCCATGTGTCTTACAGGTTGCAACACGATCAGCACTGACCAGGAGTATTTCATTCTGAGCCCTGGCTCATATATTGCGGATATGATTTTACTTGTCAATTATAGTTTTACATTAATTTTTATGATCTTTTGGTTAATAGCTGAACTTTTACCTAAAATGTAGAAAGCCTGTGAGTCTTGTTCATTGTGGGTCTCGATAGCATAGTCCCATGATTAGTGGAGAAGAGATGCTCGATTATTATTTGATAAATGAATGAATAAATGATATTATATTTAAACATTCTTGGAATCTCATTTCCCTGGTAAGGAGGAATTGATCAGTAGTTTGTCTCATCCTGGATAAATTTTTCATTGTCCGTGCCAGTACCAAACCGACGCTATTCCTTTATTGTTAGACTACTTGTTAGACTAATTATGGGATCTTACAAGTTTTAGGATGTCAGGTGCTAAGCATGGAAGGGATGAAATGGATAAACCCATTACAAACCCAATTTCAAATCCCTGCTCTGCAGCTTAGCTTACCAACTTTTATGACCTCTGCCATGTATCTCAGTGGCTCTGAGCCTCAGTTTCTCCACCAAGTAAAATGGGACTAAGAACCTCACTTCATAAAGTTAGTGATGTCTATCAAAATTTTAAATGCTTCTATTTTTAACCAAGCAATATCACTTGCAAGTACTGATTCAAACAAGTACAAGGATCATTATTAATAATAGTAAAACCTGATGTCCGGAACACAGTTGACAGAAATGATACAGTGTCTATTCAGCGGAATACTTTCCAGCCAGTAAAGCCAACGCAAATGAATTAGATGTGGGAAATTGATATAGGAACATGGAGAATGCAGGCAAATTAGATCGGGGGAAATGTCTGAGGTCAGTGTGCTAGGAAACAGGCTTCAGAAGACAATGAAGGAAAAAATACACAAACACATGCGTAGCCGTTTCCTGGAATATACTCGAAGCAATGGTAGTGATGGTTACCTCTGGGGAGTTTGAGGAGTGCTCCAACTTGTGTGTGAGTAGGGGTGGCATTTACTTTCCACTTCATACTTCTCCTTACTGTTTTCATTTTTACCAAAAAAGTAGATTGCCTAGATAGCTTTTTTTTTTTTAAAGATTTTATTTATTCATTTGAGACAGAGAGATACAGAGAGAGAGCATGAGCAGGGGGGAGAGGCAGAGGGAGAGGGAGAAGTAGACTCCCCGCTGAGCCAGGAGCCCGATGCAGGGCTCAATCCCGGGACTCTGGGATCATGACCTGAGCTGAAGGCAGACGCTTAACCATCTGAGCCACCCAGGCGCCCCGCCTAGATAGCTTTTTAAATTTCCTATAATATTACCCTCTTACGTGGCTGTGAGGATTCATAAAATCGTATGGGAAGATGTCTGGTACATACTAAAGAGTTAAGTGATTGCTTTAAAGGAGAGGCGCAAGTTTCCCAGTTTAGAAAAGTTTCATCCACTAGCCCTGGTAACCTGGTGATCATCCATCATAGAAGTCCCGGGCATCTGGGTAAGCTCAGCCTTGGCCCTTCTTCCCAGGAGAGCAAAGGGCACGAGAGTCCCTCATTCATTTTAGGAGGTGAAAAGCCTCTAGTCTGGTCTTTAGAGCTCTGATCACAACAAATGTATTTTACATCAAAAATTGCAGAAGTTAATTTTCAGAGGGCAATTCCGAGTTGCTTTCTTACTAAAGTGTAATTTTCTAATTAAAAATTTAAAAATACAGAAATGTTAATGGCAAAAAGGGAATGCCACAGGAGTGCTTGAACCAAGTATTTGGGACCTTGAAATAGACCACGTCTAAGAAGAGCCCATCTTTGGGGCTCACAGTGTGTTCAGAGTGTTTATGGCCAGGTTGGAGTGAGAGGTCGAAATATGTGCTTGTGTTGCAGACCTCTCCCTGTGTCTGCCTGACTTCTAGTCTCTTCAAAGTATAATTCTTCCCCGCCACAGTGGTCACTTCTTTGTTGCTTGAACCTGGGTTTCTTTTTTCCTGTACTCAGGGGTGTGTGAAAATTGCCTTTCACTGGAACCGTCCTTTTTTGTTAGTTCTGCCCTTGACTGTGATGAGCTGACCCCCCCACCCCCACCCCCACACAGAAGCCTCATCTTGACCTGAAGCTTCTGATGAGCTCAGACCATTTTGGAATTATTTAGCAAGGTCTGATGTGTTTTTTTTTTTTTTTTTTCCCTACAGTTTTTTTTTCCTTTTTTTTTTGATCTGATGTTTTCTACCTAAGTTTTATATCAGAATCTGTTGTTCCTCGACATGGGACGGCATTTATTAGAGAATTCAGCAAACCCCTGGTTATAAACACAGAGTTTCATCCTGGTTAACAGTCTGAGGTCTTATGTCCTTTTGGCAAGGTCACCGTATACCAGCCTTATTTTTACTGTCTCTCTTCTTGAAAATGGTAAACACACATACCTTTAATAGTCCTCCAGGATTCCACAAACTGACACATTGTCAGGTCGTTTTGATGGACTGCTTTTCACTGGGCAAGCTTGAGGTAATGAAAAGAGGTTCATGGTGGAGGCGGATGCACGTAGGGGGGCAGGTGTGTGCACGCACCGAACCTGTGCGTTCCCGCAGAGCTGGTATCCAGGACGGTGAAAGTAGAGCAGGCTGGTTTATTTGCGACAATGTACTCCAGCTGAACCTCGTGCTGTTTTGTCGGCAAAACCTAATGGACGGCCTTGTGATAAGAGACACGTTAACAATGGCAAATAGGAGTAATGCGGCAGAAGGGAGTGATTGTGCTCTCTTTTATTCTAAGAAGAAATTGGAGTTGGTAACTCAAGAAAGCAGCGGTTGACCCGGGATGTGCTGTTTGAAACGCAGACACTTTAAAGCACAGGGGATGCTCAGTAGCATGCACTTGGAAAAACGTATGTCTTTGCATGTGTCTGTTTTTTGCTTAAATTTTTGGGCTCTGCAGTATCACACTAAGCATTTCACACCCAGATGATGGTTATACTAAACCAGTTGTCATTTGAAAAGCTACAAGATCGAGGTGACAATATTTATTATCTTATTGCCCTTTGAGAGAAAGACTTGTGAAAGTACCTCAGCACAGTGAAACAAAGTAATAATTCTGGACAAAAGGATCGACCAGAAGAGGTGCCACAGTTTCTGGAATAGAGGGCATCATCCATGATGAAAATGAAATGAAAAACATGATGAAAATTCCGTGCAAATTCTTGTTCTGCCCTGTACTAGACATGACCTTTGCCTGCTCTCGCCACAGCCGCTTCCAGAGAACCAGCCTCCCTGGCTCCTAGAAGAGGCAGCCGCACAAATCAGGTGGTCATCCCCAGCCCTCCCCATGATTAACTGATTAGGGATGGAGCTCTAATCAAAAGTGAGCTGATCTAATCATAGGATGGAGGTCGATCCGAGTGTTTCTCTCAAGAATTTGAGCAAAGTGGCAAGAACACTTGAGTCAGTCAGTGATGAATCCCCAGCTAGAGTGTGACCTGCAGGCTGGGCTCTGTAGGTGACCATGTAGACACGAATGAGCTGGGAGGTCGAGGGTGAGGGTGGGAGAAGCAGGCAGATGCAGTGAGAATACGGGAAGTGGAATTGAGAGAGCTGGAAGGAGCCACTCCAAGACCTGACAGTCTTCCAGTTTCTCCAAGAACATGCCTGACATCCTTGTAACCACATAATAAACCCCTGTTTACCTCAGCTCCCTTGAGTTTCTGTTTTCTACAGCCAAAAGAGTCTTGATGAGAATATTCCATTTTGCAGCAGGATCCAGTATCCGTGGCTATGGCTTGGAGTTTATTTCTCCACTGCAGGATGCAGCATAAGATTGTTCTAAGAAAAACCTCTAAGATAATCAAAAACTAGAAGGGATTCAGTATGAGGGTGCAATCAAAATAGTTAGCACTCCAGTATGGAAAATGTATTCCAGATGGAATGTTATTAAAACTTATAAGTCTAGAGTAAACATGGATGTGTTCACCAAATTCTTGAATATCAGAACCAGATGGCATTCTTTAAGACTTGAAAAGATTATTTTCATTCAAGCAAGCAACGGGACTTTACCAAACAGGAAGGGGGTGAGTGGAGCTCATTAACTCAATGTATGGCTTATAAGGGCTTAGAATATCAATGAGGAACTCAGATAAATTCATGTGAGAAATAGCCATAATAGGTGATTGAGATCCGATAGGGGAGTTTGAAAATGTTGTTGCACCTTCAAAGGGACACTAGTGAGGGTGATTTTGCCTCGCAAGAGCACATCCCCTTGATGTTAGTATCGGATTCGGCAATAAGCTGTACCCTTCGTTCCTCAGTGTCTCATGGATGGCAGCTCTGAATTTGCCCGTAACCCTCAGATGTCTTGTTTCTTTCTTCTTCTGAGTCAGATACATCTGATTCATTCTTTCCTCAAGAGTCTGGAAAGCTCAGGCCATTTTGAAAATTTGGGGAAGACCTCTTATCTTCAGTTCATTAAAGTCAGAACTGCGATGCCTATTTTCCACATCCACATGGGTCATTTTGAGTTAGGGGTCAATATGGTGCCACGTCTGGCCACGGAGTGCTTTTGCCCAGCTACCTGACTTTGGACAAGCTACTTACCTTCTCAAGGCCATGGCTGAGGTCAGCCTGTTTGAATTCATCAAAGATTATCAAAGACAGTCAACAGTTGTTAAAGATCTTCCTGCCTCTCAAGATTGGGCACGAAGAACCCACTTTTCTTCTATGATACCCACCAGTCTTTCTCAGAGAAATACCTCCCATTTCTCTTTAACTAATGAATCTCCTTTCTGATTTGGGGTAATTATTCTTCATGACCCCAACTGCATTGGAAGACGAAAGCTGTTTGCTTTTTCTTTATAGGGAGAGTTCAATCATTTCAAAAATGAAATGCTAGGATCTCCCTCTTGGAGTCATTATGGAAGGAAATACCAAAAACTCTTTCCTTCTCCTCTCCCCAGCCCCGTAAAATGTTTTAGAACAAATGTCACCACTAATACATTTTAACTTAAAGATGAAAAGCCATCTTAGCTTTTTTTCCTGGTTTGAACTTGAACTTTTAGTTTTTCTTGCCAAATAAGATTTATCTCTGCTTTATGAATATATAGTTTTAATTTGGGACTTTTATTATCCACATTAAATATAAGGCTAACACAGGAAGGTAAAATAACTGTCTGCTAGCAACAGGGAAGTAAAACAGTAACAGGCAATGAAATAAAAATGTCCTTCTAAATACGGGTTAATCAATAAAAGTCTGCAGCCCTTTTTTGTCATTTTTCCCCTCTCAGTGAGTCCTAGTCAAAAAACACTCAAATCATCCGACATTTTATTTCTGATTGGAAAAGAAAAAAACTAGATGCCTTTCTCCAAAACAAAAAACACACAGAAAATCAATTTATGATCTTTGCCCAAATTGATGACCAAATACATTCAACAAACTATTTTTTTCACGTTCCATGGGCTAGGAATAGACACTCTTTACATAATTAAGAATATGTACCATTCTTAAGTAGCTTGAAATAAAATCACTAGTGTTAATTTTGCTTCTCTGTTTCTAAAAGACCAGAATAAGACCTGGATATGGAAATTCAGGCTAGTACTTTCCATCCTACCTGATGATGGTGAGAGTGTTGGAGAGGAGCATAGCCTCCCTGAGACAGTATTCCATGCGGAAAGCCTCGTACAGAAACACAAATTGCTCAATCAGAGAAGCAAAGCCTTTAAACCACCAGTTAAGGTCTCTTTGAAATGATTCTGCCTTTCTCTAAGGATTGGGGAGCTGGAAAGGCAGATATGTTCTTGCTTGTTTCTCAGTGTTGAGACTGGGTATTAATGTTGCATTCCTCTTTGTCTGGGATGGCAAATTCTATTTCACCAAATATTTATAAAGCCCAGTTAGATTTAAGTCACTGCTGGGGAGTATGTCCTAAATCAGTTTGCATTTTGCGGAATAAAACTGACTTACTTTTTTTGAAAATAGTGATAATGGCCATCCTGAGTATTACCTTGTGAGTTACCATGAGCCTTTGTTGGAAAGTCTTTCAGTTTTCTTCACTTAATTCCCTGGGGGTGGACCTCACGAAGTCTCACTGCTGAAGCCATTCCTCCACAAAGCTTCTCCCAAAGCCTTATGATGACTAAAATAAAATTCCAGAAGTATGATTTTCTATTCACAGACTATTAAAAATGTTTTTTCTGATAGGATAAGTGATGAGGACACATGAAATTGGAGATACATTTTATTTTATTTTAAAGATTTTTAAAAAAAATTTATTTGAGAGAGAGAGACGGAGATAGCAAGAGAGAGCTAGGAGAAGAAGGAGAAGCAGACTCCCCACCGAGCGGGGAACCCAACTCAGGCTTGACCCCAGGACCTGGATTCATGACCTGAGCTGAAGGCAGATGCTTAACCAACCGAGCCACCCAGGCATGCCTGAAGATACCTTTTAAAGATTAATAACTATATCATCAAAATGATGAAAATTGGTTAAATTATGTACAGTAATCTGTGAAAACTGGAGAGCATGCAAAACAATTTAGAAAATCTTCCATCGAGAGCTGAAAAATATGATGGTGTTTCTAACGTCTGGAGGGGAGGAATATATACAAATATTTGTTATTTTCCTAGGTCAGGGGTTCTCAAATATGAGTGAATCAGAATGGCCTAGAGGACTTGTTAAAGCACAAATTGCTTGCCCCACAGTCAGAGTTTCTTGGGGTACTTTGGAACAAGAATTTATAGTTCTTTTTTTTTTAAGATTTTATTTATTTATTTGACAGAGAGAGACACAGAGAGAGAACACAAGCAGGGAGGAGTGGGAGAGGGAGGAGCAGGACTCCCGTGGAGTGGGGAGCCTGATGTGGAATTTGATCCCAGGACCCTGGGATCATGACCTGAGCCGACGGCAGACGCTTAACGACTGAGCCACCCAGGTGCCCCAAGAATTTATAGTTCTAACAAGATCTCCAATGGGATCTTGGAGAACCACTGCTCTAAGAAGAAAAACAATTGCTTCTGGTCCCCGAGTGTGACTTTGCATATGTCATTTGGCTTATTAGCATCACTTCCTTCATCTGTACAAAAGGATCATTCCTAGCTGTCTACCTCACAGGGAGGAGAAGACGAGATTAATCAACAAATGTGATAACCCTTAACTTCTAGGCAACTATAACCTGTTACACTGATCATTCAAATGCCATTGTATTACTTTTACATACAGTATAGAGATGTTGGTTATTTCCAGTGGTATCAATGAACTTTGTTGTCAACATTCGTAATCTGTCAGGTGACACTTCTCCCAACTCCCCTCAAACTTGGAAATGAGGACAATAGTTTGCATTCTAAACACAAATTTGGGCCACAGTGTAGATGTTAATCCACCCAAAGAATGAGGTTCTTTCTTGTTCTAGAAGATTCCAGTATAGCTTATTTAAATTAATTAACCTACAAAAAGAAGCAACATGACAATCAGTAGGGATGTAGAGAGTCTTCATCCCAGTGGAGTGCTGCTCACAAAAAGCTGGTGACCTTGGAAGATTTTAGCTAGGGTGACCACACCTCCCAGTTTGCCTGGTTCGGTTGCCTGGCTCATGCCTCTTGTTTTGGCATAACTATTAGTAGTGTCTACTTTCAAGACTGCCACTCTTTAGATAATATAGTTTAGAGTCTCCCTAACTCCTGGAAATGAGCTCTGAATATTTCCATCCTTGTGGGCAATTCCCCCCTATAATGTGTGAATGAATCCAACTTTTCCTGTCCTGATGACATTAAGGAGTGTTTCACCTTACTCAAGTCCCTTGTCCTGATTTCATTTTTACCAAATGATCTTCTGATCCCATATTCATATTTTAGGACACACGGGTTTGCTGGGGTGGTCCCATTAGTCCATTTCCGTGAGGCCCAGGGCACATTTGCATATCCAAGGGGACCTGTCAGTTGGGTGAGACTGAACATCTCAGCGTTTCCTGACTGCTGGGAGGCATAGGCTGAATTTGGTGGTTGGGAGAGAATGAAACTCACTGCCTACAAGAATCCTGAATACATGTCCCAGGTGGTGAGATGTATAGCATTGGCCAGCAGCCATGCTCAAAGCAGGCTTTCCCTAAAGATAAGGGACACATGCAAATTGAAGTCTTTCGATTTAAGAAAAAAAATTTTTGTTGTTTAAGTAAACTCCATGCCACACATGGAGCTTGAACTCATGACCCCGAGATTAAGAATTGCATGTTCTACTGACCGAGCCAGCCAGGTGTCCCCCTGAAGTCTCGATTTTTGAGAATATCTGAATAACTAAATAAAGGAAAGCGTTTTGATAAAAATAAAATGCTTGCCATAGTATCTGTCTGTCTATGAAGAGACAAAAATCCTGATTAAAAATCATAAGCACTTCAGACACAAGTGAAATTAATTTTCTCATTATAAATTCACAAAAAAGAAAATAATAGCCTGCTATTGACTTCCGTGTTTCAGAGCTTGAACCCAAACAAGTTCGTCTTCTAAGACTTCAAGTTGTTGGTTACAGGTAGCCTTAGGCGGGAGAATTGCTACAAATGAATTCCAGATTGATCTCACTTTACTGAGATCTATAGTGTTATCTTGACAGATCCTTAAGTATTTTCCATGTAAAGAAAGTAAGCTCTCATTGGACTTGCTCATTATTAAACCATAAGGTAGATAATCCTATTTTTCCTTTTTTAAAAAATTCTATGTATACTGCCAACAGTCGAGCATAAGAATTATTGTAGCTCATTTTCTCATTCATGCTGCTTTAGTTAGAAGCATGGTTGGTTTTGTTTTTTTTTGTTTTTGTTTTTTTTTTTCAGATAGTCTAGAAAGCACTCATTCACCTGCAAGTAGTAATAGAATAACAGAATTGTCAAATGTTAAGGAAGAACCAGTTTTCATTGCTGTAGTTTGTCAAATCACCATAGACAATTTTGTTGCTATTTAAAAATGTTTTTTTACACATAGTTTCAACATAAGGCTTTCCCATTTAAAATATAAAGAGCTGTTGTGAAAATTCTGGAATATGGTCTTCAAATTTAAATACGTTTATAACTGGGGGTGTCTGGGTGGCTCAGTCAGTTCAGCGTCTGACTGTTGATTTCGGCTTAGGTCATGATTTCAGGGTTGTGAGATCGAGCCCCACGCTGGGCTCCGCACTGGGCGTGTAGCCTGCTTAAGATTCTCTCCTTCTTCCCTTCCCCCCCAAATAAATAAATAAATTAATAAATTAATCAATTTATAACTGAAGTATTTGCTTTATTTAAAAATAATCTTTAAGTGTTTTCCATACTTGGTATGTGTAGACCCAAAGTCCAATGGTAAAATCAACAGGAAGATAGCAAGCTTAAGATAATCAATGGGGGGGGCGCCTGGGTGGCTCAGTCGGTTAAGCGGCTGCCTTCGGCTCAGGTCATGATCCTGGGGTCCTGGGATCGAGCCCCACGTCCGGCTCCCTGCTCAGTGGGGAGCCTGCTTCTCCCTCTCCCTCTGCCTGCCGCTCTGCCTACTTGTGCTCTCTCTCTATCTCTCTGTCAAACAAATAAATAAAAATCTTTAAAAAAAAAAAAAAAAGATAATCAATAGGGAAAAAAAAACTAATAAAAAGAGATTTGGGGTTATAATAACTGAAAAAAGTCTCTTTGGAAAATAACTCTATGGTTTTGGAAAACATGATAAACATATTAGAAAATTGGAGTTTGGCCAGCAGCTTGGTAGAAAGAAATTAAAATAGGATTTCTGTTCTTAGCTAAAATATCAGCTCACACCCTCTCTAACCTTGCAAAAAGAAACTGGTTTTGAAATAGCATCTATAACCCAGAAACCAAAAGTAAATGATAGAAATATTGGAACATATAAAAACAATATAGCAACAAGCCAGATTTCATGAGCTTGTTTTTTCTTTTTTTTAAGAAAATACAAAAATAAGTAGCAGGGGACCAATTTTAACACCTTCTGACCCTAAATAGCACAGTAACAAGTATATAGAAGAGTTCAAATTGGGGCTTCCCAGATACTCATTTTACAGAACAGCCTGTGTAAGGAGGTTACGAAAAACATACTTAGCCAAACAGCTAAATCAGAGGCATTAGGCATTTCGGGATTTTGCACATTTGGATAATGTGTGAAAATATTTCCAACTTTAAAAATATCTTTACACCTTCCTCTGTGCCGGGAGAGGGAGTGTGGACGAGGCCTGAGATGCCAGCATGAGGGCTGGACGGGTCCACTTGCTCACGGCTCGGTTGTTTCTGCTTCTTCCTAATGAAGGGCTTGTGCTCTTGGCGTGCAAGGGAGGAATGATTACAGGAGGGACTGGTCCAGGGGTTCAAAGTCCAGTTGCAGAAGGAGACCACCCCGGGTGTGAATTCTGGTTCTGCGACTTTCCAGCAGAGCTGTCTCCAGCAGGCCCCTGGCCACCGGGAGCCTCAGACCTCCAGCCGCAGCAGGGGATGGAAGTGCTTACTCCTTTCGGCTTGTATGGCATCAGCCCAGTTCTTCTTGAAATGCGTGTAACACACGCCTGGCGCGTGGAAACTTCCAGGAAGCATTGGCTGTTGGTAACTGAAGACCTAAGGGAGATACAGAGCATATTTCTGAGACCCACCAGCCATTCCCTCCCCATCTCCCCCCGCCCCCCACCAATCTAAAGTTTGCTTTGCTCAAGACCTGCATTAGTACCTGTTTTCACAACCAGAAGAAATTCAAAGAGGATTTTCGCCTTCATAAAATGGTGATTGCTTCTTTGCTTTGCACCATTTGACTTAGGAAGGGTTTCATAGGAACACTTTACTTTTAGGGAGTGGGGAAGCCTGTATTATTTTAGATGCTATCAGCAGTGTTGCTGTCCATATACTAAAGACTCTCGCCTGGCAGAGCACAGGGGCTCAGTATATTCTGCAGACTGAATGGGCTGTGGTTTCATTTTTAAATAGAAGCAAAATGCCACTTTGCCCATCTCAGGTCCTATCCTGCAATGCTTGCGAACATTATAGGCTCTCAGTTGTCTACTCTGATAAGCACAGCGCACCCAAATTGAATTACTACTGTCTCATAGGCATGCCAATGCTTTCTTATAGCCTATCTTTGTTGGTGAAATTGTTGCTTTCTCAAGTGGCCCTCACCATCAATTTTGCTAGATAAAATGTTACTAAGTCAGATTTAATGCAAATGTCCTCCCCTACACATACTGCATCCTCTGTAGACTCATAGCGTTGTGTACTTGAAATGCGTCTTATCTAACTCTCCTCTAACAAAAACGTATGGTTCCTAAGGCTGGGAAATCTGTCTTTCAAGCCGTTGTGTCCTCTTCAGTGTCTGAGAAAATGGTCTCACCGGAATGTTCAGTATATATTTATTTCATTGAAGGAACGCCCTCTACCTAAGACAGAATGATGTAGAAACTTGAAACAGATCAAAAGAATTATCATCGTGAACACCAGGAGCAACCTCCTTTGTGTAGTCTGGATTGAAAATGCCAGAATGACCCCGATAGTTGAAGAGAGCTCCCTACTTAAAGGACTAATAGCCTGGGACCATCAAAGAGCTGATCTCTTAAAGATCTTGGGAGAAGATTCTAGACCACAACTGGGCTAGCTTGGGGGTGACTCTCTTTTAATTCATTTATAAAACAAATGTCTACATTTTTTCTATAGACACAGACATTCCCATCAGGAATTCTTAGTAATTCTTTTTTTTTTTTTTTTTTTAACAGTAATTCCATCTGTAATAATTCTTCCTTCTACAGGGATGTTAATTTTGCTACATTCTTTTGAGAATGTCAGAGCTGGGAAAGATGTTAGCAAATACTGACTACAGCTCACATAATTTTAAGAGGAGGAAACTGAACCCTTGGGAGATAAAGCTTTCTGCTTTAGATCAGTGAGTTAGTGGCAAAATTGGGGCCAGAACTCTGTTCTCTGGAGGAAGCCCAGAGCAGATCTCAGGAGACAGGCATAAATGGCCGTACAGATGACCCAGCTGACCCAAACCTCTAAAGTGATGTGGCAAATGTCACAATTCACACGACAGACGTTGTTTTAGCTCATGATTGTTGTCACCTCCTCTTTCTGCCAGATCCTGTCCTTTTAGATGATCGAGCCCAATCTGACAACATGAAGAAGTTCAGATGCAGAGAATAGAATTCTCCCTGCCCCCTGCCCCCCCCAAACTTGAGGAGTTACGCCCGAGCTAATGAGAGTGCCCTTAAAACATCAACCAACTCTTCACTCGTCCAAAGTCAATATTCAGAACTCCTCCATTTGCGTGAACTGTATTTAGAACCCTGGGTCCCTGTACCCCACATCATTGCAGTGGAAAATAGATTTGCCGTCTGTACCCAAACAGAAAGGAAGCAGTTTGGCCTGAAATGAAAAGACTGCTGAATAAGTGAGGGGGGGAGGCTCTCAGAACTGGAATTCAAATAGAATAAGAGTGATGGATTGTGAGGAAGGAAAGGGAAGTCACCCCATGCATAAGTGACTGGCTGAGAAGTTCTCTAATGAGCACACTGAGGAAAAAGGACACACTGTTGGGAGAAGAGCTGGATAACCAAGCGCAGGCGTCAGATGCTATAGGAAATGTGTCAAAGGCTGAAAATGCTAATGATCAGAAAGGCTTTATAACTACATTCAGAACACGAAGGTGGAAGATGCCAGGATGATTTGACCACAGGTTCCTCTCAGGAAGGAGTCACACTTGTCTTCCCCCAACACCTGACAGTTTCTTTAGCGAAGCAGGTAAATATTCGGTCGGATAAGACATAATACTTGCGAGAGGAAACTGAAGCCGAAGGATATGAGAAAATTAAAAAACCCCACGTTGGTGCTTTAAATTCGGTTCCTCGAACTGTGATTGCAGATCTATGATGCTTTGACATTTCCTGGGTGCCGGCAACCCCTGCCCTCAAGGGCTCGCAGTCTAGGACGTAAGGCTTCCACCAGACAGGTTAATTATAGAACAGAGTGATAGATGCAATACTCTGCTGATTTCTGTTACTTTGTAGAGCAGTGGGGAACAGGAGAGGAGCAAGGAGGTTGCAACTGGCCAAAGGTGGATGTAATTTTTAAAAAGAAGCTCAATTCCCTGATTCATAGGTAAATTAGATTGGTAGTCTGAGTCCATCGTGAGCAAGAATCTGGAACCAATTAATGGAAAGAGATCGTGAACATGAGTGCAAGTCGGAGATGAGCCTGAGACCACCGTGGATTTACTGAGAAGCATCAGACTAACATGATTGCATTTCCCTTTTAGAGAAAGCAAATCCGACTGGGAGGCTAGAAATGCAGTACAGAGACTCAGGCCATAGACTTCATCCCATATATTGGGTTTTGCGACCGTTTGACCAGGTCTTCAATGACAGATTTGTTGAACAAGATACGAGCATGATACTAATATGTTGAGATTTGAAAATGCGAATTAATTGGCATACATCAATCAAAAGGGAGGCTTCTCTCTTTGGGTGGGTTCTGGGGCCCTTTGCCTTGTTCCCTGCACCACCCTTGTTGACCTGCTTTCTCGCCCCTGCTCTGGCATACCTGCAGGCCCCCTCCCCCATGAACTTCCTCCCCGACGGACTCATCATCTGTGTAGGGACCTGTGGAAGCCGTCTGCTTCTCCGTATATCAGCTAGTTCGCGGGCGTGGATCCATTGCTTGTGAAGACTTGAATTAGCTCTTTCCTGATGGACTTTAGCTGTGGCATGGACAGTTCAGTTCCCCATCATGTCTGTGAATGGCTGATACACCTGTAAACAGGGAGAATTGTGCCTGACCCTAATACGTGAATGGACTTGCAAATGCTAATTACTTGGTAGATATCAGTAGATACCCTCCTAGCTCCCCTAGGAGCCAGGGATAGGAACAGAGTAATTGTACCTGGAGGAGACTGTTGTTTGAATTCTTAGACTGCCCTCTCCCATCTTCCTGGTAAATTTCTGAAAACATTCTTTACATGGCTTTAGTAAATAAATATCCTTAGAGTAAAGACAGTCGAATATGGTATACTTGTTCCTAAACAAATATAATTTTTGTTTACATTATTTATTTTTTATTGCAGTATAGTTGACACATAAATGTAATTTTTGAGGGTTTTTTTGGGGGGGGTGGGGCAGCAGCATCTTTCTAGGGCTGGTGTTCAGATGACTTTTCTTATTTGAGGACATATTAACACATAGTTGATAAAAATTTCTCAGAAAAGAGCAATGTGAATATTTTTTAAATGTATCATATATGCTTTACCTAACAGTATCTCTGGGGCTAATCAAGACTTGTTAGTGGGGCGCCTGGGTGGCTCAGTCGTTTGAGCATCCAACTCTTGATTTTGGCTTAGGTCCTGATCTCAGGGTCATGAGATCAGGCCCCGCATCAAGCTCTGCGCTCAGCGGGGAGTCTGCTTGGGATTCTCTCCTTCCCTCTCCCTCTGCCCCTCCCCCTACTTGCACTCTAAATAAATAAATAAAACGTTTAAAAAAAAAAAAGACTTGTTAGTAATTTAATGATATTTTCTGTGCTTTATGTGTCAAACTGAAAGGAAGAAAACCCGAACATTTGAATTTGATGTAGGATTATTCCCTTTCTTTCTTTTTCACCATTTGTATTGCCAAGGTGGGTTCAAGATAATTTATTGCAGGTAGCCTGAAATTTCAGTATCATTCCTGAGTTCATCCTCCTGTCTAGGGGGATATGCAAAATAGATCATATTTATTTATAGGTTACTCAGGCCCTTTCTCTCTCTCTCTTTCCCTGTTTCTCTTTCTCTCTGCCTAACCCCCTTGCCTTGGGGTCTCTGTTTCAAGGAACCCAAAGGGCCTCTTTTAATTTCTCTTTACCTCAGAACGTCCTAAAGGATCCTTCTGGGGATGAAACACTGTAGGGTTCCTGTATTCTTTCATAAGTTTTAAACGTATGTATTTTCCAATTACTAAAAAAATAAAGGCTTTACATTTTAGCACGTTTGTAATGAAAACCTTAAGATAAAAGATGGCGTTATCACCATCCTTTTAGAAGAGACTGATGTTTGACTCGCCATAATTCTTCTATTATGTAGCTGGTTGATAACCACTTATTGGGAAAAAATGTCTGAGAGCTCATGGAGGCTGCTGGAGGTTACCTTATCATTTCTTTCCTACAACCGCGATCGTATCTTTTTAACTGCCAGCTTCACAGTGGACACGGTCTCCTTTGTGAAGTCTGGGACTACATTCCTGAGCCTGTGGATGGACTGATTCAGATGCTGCCTTCCGTCCCCCAGCTGGGCAGCCACGCAGAACACCGAGAGGTGATTAGAATTTTACTGCCCCTGATTCATAGACCTTCAGCTTCCCCTGGTCTCCCTCGCTCCCCTTTGCTTAGCAACAGGACTCTGGCAAGCTCTGTACTGCCAACAGATTGCTTTTTCCTTTTCATATTGAAAAGAAGAACTTAAGCATAGGAGATAGCCAATAAAACAGCTCAC
The DNA here is from genome assembly GCF_054177405.1 of Leptonychotes weddellii. Classification (NCBI taxonomy): domain Eukaryota; kingdom Metazoa; phylum Chordata; class Mammalia; order Carnivora; family Phocidae; genus Leptonychotes; species Leptonychotes weddellii. Next base: position 71,869,768 of record NC_138374.1, read on the forward strand.
ATTTTACTGGAGCTTCCCATTAGAATATTATACTCTGAATACCAGGGGCTTCCTCAGGCCGGAGGATTTTTGCACTATTCCTGGTTGAAACCGAGTTAACCACTATCACAACACCTGGGTCCCTGTTGAATGTAGCAGAATGTCAACAACCGGAGAAGTGCCTAGCTACAAGTCTACCCTCTTTTCTTTTCTTTTCTTTTTTTTTTTTAAAGATTTTATTTATTTATTTGAGAGAGAGAGAATGAGAGAGAGCACATGAGAGGGGGGAGGGTCAGAGGGAGAAGCAGACTCCCTGCTGAGCAGGGAGCCCGATGCAGGACTCGATCCAGGGACTCCAGGATCATGACCTGAGCCGAAGGCAGTCGCTTAACCAACTGAGCCACCCAGTCACCCCAAGTCTACCCTCTTTTCTCCCCCCAGGTGCTATTTTTAGAAATCTAAGTCATCTAGGTCATGAATTAAGGCCACCCTGTAGTAGTTGTTAAAAGGAATTTAGAGGTGTGCATGCTGTCTTTACTTCTCTGTTAAGGCTGTTCTGTTTGGTTTGGTTTGGTTTTAATTCAGCATGTCCATTCACCAGTGTTGGTGGATCCTCTGCTCTGAGCAAGGTGTTGGGTTGGAGAGGAGAGTAGACACGGCGTGAGACTCAACCCCTCCCTGCCTCAGATACTGGAGCAGACACGTTTATGGGTAGCATTAGGCTGAATCTAGGAGATTTCCAATATTCGACCATTTTTGACCTGAGGTAATGGCAATTCATGTGTTACAGCCTAATTGAAGTGCTCTAGTCCTGTGCTCGCTTCGGCAGCACATATACTGAAGTGCTCTAGTCCTGCTTGACGAACGCCAAGGCTTAAGACCTTCAATGTAACTGGTCGAATTGGGGAAGGTCTTATGGGGTAATCTATGATTTTAGGAAGGCCTTGGAATTTGGGAAGAGCTAGATTTCCCTAAACCAGCCTCCTTCTGTCCTAGACAGTGCAGAGCTTGATCAAGTGATGGAGAGGAGAAAGTAGAAGTTATAAATAGAACATACCAAGCAGTCCAGAACGACTGGAACAAATAACTCATGGGTGGACAGTGGAGGACAAATATAGCCAAGACAGTGAAATTGGTGTCAGAGTGCATTATTTTACTAGACTGTCGGGAAGCATCAAAGCTGTTGAGAAAGGGAGTAGCGAATTCACAGCTCTGTGCCTTCTGTTCCAGGAGTCTTGAGATCTCCTGCTGTCTGCTTCCCAAGGTGGGCTGACTTTCCCTGGCCCAGAAGGCTCAAAGACCATTTTGGCAGTGTCTTCTCATGGCTATTTGGATCTAGATGTCCACATTGACCAAAGGAGTCCAAATTTGAAAGGGAAACTGACAAGGGTTGTTTGACAACAAAGCAGAAAGGGATAGGACAGAGGTCACGTGCCTAGAGCATCCATATAGATGACATAAAACAAGGGTCTGCAAACCATGGCCCAGATTCAGCCCACTGCCTGTTTTTGTAAATAAAGTTTTATTAGAACCCAGGCCCATTCATTCTCATAGTGTCTGTGATGGCTTTCTTGCTGCCTGGCCATCATACTGTATTGCAGTATGACTTTTTTTTTTCTATTTAGCCCCCCCTTTTTTTCCATTTAGACCTTTGCAGAAAAAAATGTGCTAACCCCTGACATTCAGACAAAAACAGACAAGCAGTGGGTTGATTTGGTTTGTCTTTTATTTTTCAACTTTTCTGTCGGATATTGATACAGGAAATATTTTAAACAGAGGGGAGCCAGAAAGTACAAGCGTGATCAGAGATGACAGTTGGCAGGCCCTTGGCCTCAGGGTCAGTCATTAGTAGGAGAGTTGAGGGCTGTGGTTGGTTGGGGAGCACTTGCTTGCTGCTCCTTACACTGAGATTCGTTCCCTGCCGATGCCCTATGGCCAGATCTTCCTAGGTTTCAAGAGAACCTGGACATTGGGATGTGTATGTCGTATCTCTCAGTTTCTAAACATGGCCAGTTCATGCGTGGCATTAGTTTTCAACCTCTGTGGTCAAATGTGACATTTCTCTTGTCTGGATTTGGTTTATGACCGTTGCATTTGTGGCTCTGGATTTGGGACTAAGAACAAGGTATCATTTTGAGAAAGGAAGAGCAAAAAGGTAGGTGGAGCTAAATGATACAGCAAGAAGACAAATAGAGCAGTAGATGGTAGGGTCCCCACCCAGCCTGGAGGCTCGTGGATGCCCGTGGCGGTCAGGCTGCGAGAGGACCCTGTTTACCCCTGTCTGTCAAGTTTGCTTTAGCGCACAGCTTGCCGGGCATTGGTGAAATGATTCAGATACACTGACAGGTTGTATCACTGTGTTTATTGGACTAATTTCCCTTCATCTGCCCCTCAGATAGGACTCTAAAATGTGAGAAGAGAAAGGAATGAACTGTGCATCTGGAACTTTGAGTTCTTTTTCAAACCAGAAGAAAAGGAGGAAATTAAGGAGTTATGTGGGCAAAACATATTTCTTGGTCTTCAGACACACATGTGAGGAGAAGGAAATATTCGGGGGAAAACCACAGTAAGCATTAATTTCAATGAGATCTTTGGTATAAAGAAACAACCACTGAATGTTCTTCTCTTGACAACTGAATATATGTAGTGAAAAGATGTTTGCCTTTTTAATGGAAGTGAACCACCCCGAGTACAGGATCTTGTTTAACTTATTTGTCCCACATCTTCAGGGCCCAGCACTCGGGAGGGCTATGTTTGCTGGTTTGCTGGATGAATGGACCTGTGAACAAATGAGCCAATGGAGCTCCATGTAGATCCTCTAGCACATAGCTTAGATCTTTCCCTTATTGCCTGTTTTTGCTCCGATGACCTGGTCTGCCTTATGTCTCCTGTCTTCCTTTTCCAAAACAATTCTTTTTAAAACAAAAGTGTCTTTTTTTTTTTTTTTTTCTGTTTTACTTTGGGACAAATCTTGCGGTCATGTCCATCTTCCAGGTCTGCCTAAAGTTCACTTCGGCTCGAACTTTTTCTCATCTCTCTCACTTCCTCTTCAGTTTGTGGACAGCTGTTTACATTCCTGTGAATTATCATGTTTATTAACAACAGTGTAGCTATAAGAGAACAAGAAAATCATGGGAAATCATAAAACAACAATTTTAAAAGGGTCGAAATGAACTGTCAGAAAGTTAGAAGGATGGAATCAGCCTATGCCTGGTGAAAAACTGAATTGAATTGGATAAGCTTCAAGGGTTGCTTCTGAAAACATTCTCAGTTTGCCCAGGACAGTTATTGATCCATGGCACACACCCAGTAAGTATAAATTCCCTTTACTGCACAGAGTACCATAAATCAGCGTTAAAGAGATATTCATACGTGTGTAAGACATATTTTGATTTCTGTGTTTCTTCTAGGTCTTATTTCAAGTACAAATAAAAATATTGTTAATATTTGGTTTTGAAGGGAGTAGTTTGCATGGTATTGTGAATGGTTTATCAGAAAATTACTCATTTACACCTGTGATTTAAAATGGTCCGTGATTCCCTAACTATGACACTATAATATTCAACTTCACATTTCCTTCAGCTAAGTACAACTGCGCTCGTAGAAAACAGGGCAGCAGTGAAGTTGGGATTGTGCAATCATAGTATTTTAGAGCTGAAAGTAATTAGTAGAATCCATCTAATTCATTCTCTTCATGTTTCTGATGAGGAAACTGGCCACATAAGGGAAATGGACTCTATAGCAGACTTTGTTGAAATGTATTTACTTATTGCAAGAAGTGCTGATTGCAATAGTCTATCTAAAGTTGCATATAAAAGGGCTACCTAAAGTTCTAAGGTCCCTTCACTATTACTATTACACTATTACTAGTTAAAAATTCCACATGATGGAGATGGTTATCTAGAATTTACAGAAGAAGAATAATAAATAATTGTTACAATTAAGCGAAATGCTGTAATTAAATTGTTTCAAATTAACTTTGTTCTACTTACATAAAGCAACCCCCACATTCTGAAGATGATGTAACTATTAATTGGTCTGAGGGATTGGTAATTGAATAATGAAGACACAGGTCAGATTAAGGACAAAAATAAATATGCCCAAAGGTGAAATTTTATCTGGCTCAAGAGGGATGAAAAGCAATAGGAGATCTCATGTAAATTGATTATTTATTGAAGAAGAACAAAAAAGCGTGATGGTAGTTTTGTTTTTAAAGAAGAGGTAGGCGGTTAATGCCGTATTTAAAATAGCGGCTATGCTTAACTTATGTTTTAAAATCATTCTCCACAGGGGCGCCTGGGTGGCTCAGTCGGTTAAGCAGCTGCCTTCGGCTCAGGTCATGATCCCAGGGTCCTGGGATCAAGTCCCACATGGGCTCCCTGCTCGGCGGGAAGCCTGCTTCTCCCTCTCCTGCTCCCCCTGCTTGTGTTCCCTCTCTCGCTGTCTCTCTCTCTCTGTCAAATAAATAAATAAAATCTTTAAAAAAAAAATAAAATCATTCGCCACAAAAGTAGAGGCAAGCAAATTTTAGTAAATTTATTTTTTCTAATTTTTTTTGAAGATTTTATTTATTTATTTAATTGACAGAGACAGCTAGAGAGGGAACACAAGCAGGGGGAGTTGGAGAGGGAGAAGCAGGCTTCCCACCAAGCAGGGAGCTCGATGTGGGGCTCGATCCCAGGAACCTGGGATCATGACCTGAGCCGAAGGCAGGCGCTTAACGACTGAGCCACCCAGGTGCCCCAAATTTTAGTAAATCTAAAGTGTACTAAAGCCTTTGGAAGAGTAGCTTCTAAGGAAAAGCTGGTAAGGAAACATGCCCATGTCAGCAAAACGAAAAGGCAACCCATGGAAATGGGAGATGATATCTGCAAACCACATGTCTGATAAAGAATTAATATCCAAATTATATAAAGAACTCATGCAACTCGGTAACCACCACTATCACTAGCACGACAATCTGATTTAAAAATGAACAGAATGCCTGAATAGACATTTTTCCAAAGAAGACATCCAGATGGCCGGCAGGTACATGAAAAAACACTCAGCATCCCTCATCATCAGGGAGATGTAAATCAAAAGCACCTGGAGCTACCACCTTGCACCTGTCAGAATGCCAATATCAAAATTTAGACAAGAAATAACAAGTGTTGGCGAAGATATGGAGAGAAGGGGACCCTTGTGCACTGTTGGTGGGAGTGTAAGTTGGTGCAGCCTCTGGAAAACAGTATGGAGTTTCCTCAAGAAATTAAAAGTAGAACTATCCTATGATCCAGCAGTTCGGCTTCTGGGTATTTACCCAAAGGAAACAAAAACACGAATTCAAAAAGGTATCTGCACTCCTGTGTTCATCACAGCATTACTTACAATAGTCAAGACAGGGAAGCAGCTAAAGTGTCCATCAATAGGCGAATGGATAAAGAAGATGTGGGGTGTGTGTGTGTGTATGATGAAATATTATTCAGCCATAAAATAGAAGGAAATTGTGCCATTTGCCACAGTGGATGGATCTTGAGTCTTGAGGGCATTACACTAAATGAAATAAATCAGACAGGGTAAGACAAATACTATATGATTTCATTTACATGTGGAATCTTAAAAAAATAAAATAAAAACCGGTAGATACAGAGAACAGGATTGGTGGTTGCCAGAGCCAGGCAGTGGGGAGAGGTGTGTGAAATGGGTGAAGGTGGTCAAAGGGTACCAACTTCCAGGTATAAGATAAATAAATCCCAGGATGGAATGTACAGCATGGCAACTATTGTTGATCATACTGTATTGTATATTTGAAAGTTGCTAAGAGAGTAGATCTTAGAAGTTCCCACATACACACATAAAATTGTTACTATGTATGGTGATGGATGTTACCTAGACTTATTGTGGTGATCATTGTAATATATACATTTATCAAATTATTATGTTGTATAATAGTGAAATTAATAGTGTTATGTGCCAATTATGTCTCAGTAAAAAAGGAAGAGAGAAAGAGAGAGAGAGAAAGGAAGGAAGGAAAGGAAAGGAAGGAAGGGAAGGAAGGAAGGAAAGAAAGAAACAAGGAAAGAAAGAAAGAAAAGAAAGGACAAAAAGAAAGGAAGAAAGAAGGAAGGAAGGAAAGAAAGAAGAAAAGAAAGAAAGGGAGAAACATTCCCATGGAACCAAATCAGTAGGTAACTGGGAGTACATACCTATATTATAGTATCACCAACATTATATGTACCAACATATAATGTACCAAATGTTAATTTGGAAGTTATTTTGACATACAGGATATGTCAGAAAATGTGAAAGTAATAATAATTTTCAAAATGTGTAGAAAAATAAACCTGGAAACAGGCATTTTTTATTTTCTGTTTATAAATGGTGATACATTGTTCCTACTGTCTTGCCTATATTTAAGGTATATTATAATTTAATTGCTGTTTTTTATTCAGATATATTTCTTTTTTTTTTTAACTTTATTATGTTATGTTTGTCACCATACAGTACATCATTAGTTTTTGATGTGGTGTTCCACAATCCATTGTTTTCGTATAACACCCAGTGCTCCATGCAGTACGTGCCCTCCTTAATACCCATCACTGGGCTAACCAATCCCCCCTCCCTCCTCCCCTCTAAAACCCTGTTTGTTTCTCAGATATATTTCTAAGGTGGTGCTTTGGATTCTAAGAAAGTGTTAGACTCATTTTTTTTCAATTTTTATTTGCAACGCAATTCAGCTTTGGTTAGTGAAAAAGAACAAAAGAGGACATGTGAGTGCTTATTACAAAGGTCACAAGTAGCAACATATTTATTGTAAATTGTGATCTTTAACAAATTATAGTATTCATTCACTCACTTGCTCATCAGTAACTACTAAGCATCTGCCGGGTGTGAGGTACTGTTGCAAGGCTTCCGTAGACTAGTGAACATGACCCCAACCCCTACAATTGTGAAGAATACGTTCTAGCCACCAGATATATTTATCATCTTTGTGTGCCAGGTGAGAAATCTACAATCACGGACTCTAAAATGTCATATTGTGCTCAGGTGGATTTGAAAGAGTAATGCTTTCTTTGAACATATTCATATTTGTTCAATTCTTTATTATTATTATTATTATGTTATGTTAATCACCATACATTACATCATTAGTTTTTGATGTAGTGTTCCGTGATTCATTGTTTGCGTATAACACCCAGTGCTCCATGCAGAACGTGCCCTCCTTAATACCCATCACCAGGCTAACCCATCCCCCCACCCCCTCCCCTCTAGAACCCTCAGTTTGTTTTTCAGAGTCCATCGTGTCTCATGGTTCGTTTTCCCCCCTTCATTCTTCCCCTCCTGCTATCTTTTTCTTCTTCTTTTTTTTTTTT
>NC_138374.1:71877598-71905929 GCF_054177405.1 Leptonychotes weddellii
AAAAAAAAAAGAAGAAGAAGAAGAAGGTAGCGGGAGGGGAAGAATGAAGCGGGGGAAATCGGAGGGGTAGATGAACCTTGAGAGACGATGGACTCTGAAAAAGGACCTGAGGGTTCTAGAGGGGAGGGGGGTGGGAGGATGGGTTAGCCTGGTGGTGGGTATTGAGGAGGGCACATTCTGCATGGAGCACTGGGTGTTATGCACAAACAATGAATCATGGAACACTTCATCTAAAACTAATGATGTAATGTATGGGGATTAACATAAGAATAAAAAATTAAAAAAAAAGAATACATTATAAAATAAATGTAATAAATGAAAAAAAAATTATACTTCTTTAGGGGCGCCTGGGTGGCTCAGTCAGTTAAGTGTCTGCCTTCGGCTCAGGTCATGATCCCGGGGTCCTGGGACTGAGTCCCGTGTCAGGCTCTCTGCTCAGTGGGGAACCTGCTTCTCTCTCCCCCCTGCTTGTACTCTCTCTCAAATAAATAAATAAAAATCTTTTAAAAATCATGCTTCTTTAGGAGTGCCTGGGTGGCTCAGTCGGTTAAGCATCTGCCTTCGGCTCAGGTCATGATCCCAGGGTCCTGGGATCGAGCCCCATGTTGGGCTCTCTGCTCAGTGGGGAGCCTGCTGCTCTCTCCCCCCTGCTTGTGCTCTATTTCTCTGAGACAAATAAATAAATAAAAATCTTTAAAATAAATATGCTTCTTTAAATGATGTGTAAAAAGTCCTATTACAGGACTAGAAAAAGTATTTTGTAAATGATATTAAATTGCCTAGAAACAAATCAACTTTATCTATATATTTGAATGCAGGCACTTTTCAGTGATTACAGTGATGATAAAGCAAAAGAGAAATCATGACAAAATTCATAAAGTTCTTTCCTTTCCATAAAATGATGGCAGTTTAGTTTCCTACCCTTTCAACTCCTGACATGGCTGTGTCCCGCTCACTTCCACATTGCTCAACAGCTGGGAATTTTGAAACAGACCTGAGTTTAAATCTATCTGACCTCTTATTAGCTACTTTATAGTGAACATTTATGAATTGCAGGTTCTTTATCTTTTAAATGGGATTTAAAAAGGCGCTGTCATTTTCTCTTGAAGGCTCAAGAGGAAGCATATTGAAGGTCCTGGGGTAGTATCTAGAATAGTTTTCAATTAGCAATAATCGCGCCTCGGATAAACCTCATTGGCTACGATACTGCCACTGGGCAAAGCTGGTAGTATCTAGAATAAAGGAGAAGCTCAAAGCTGGAAGCTGTTACTGGGTGGGTTGGAAGCAGCAGAAAGCAGAGGATGATGATTTTGATGACGTGAAAGAGGATCTGGCAAGAGGTGAGCGATGCGTGATTATCAAGTCAACCCACCGGTGAGACCCCTTCATGGCTAAATCACTGGCAAGGACTTTGGCTGTCCCTCTATACCAGTTTGGTGGATTTCACTTTCAAAATATGGTTGCTTTTAGGTTTCTCATCCATCAGAGAATTAGAGATGTCAACATTAATGTGGGAAAGCAGAAGAATGATAGGTATCACGAACGTGTTCTCTTTTAGGTTCATGGAAGGAACGGCACTATATTGCTGATGGGGAAAAAGACTAAACACGCCAATCATATCTGAAATTAATTTACCTTTCCAGACCACCATTTTATGGAAAGAAAGAACTATTTCGCTAAATGCTCCCAGTGGTTAAGGGACTCTAGATCATGAGCAGTTTCATTTCTTGCGAATCTCGTATGCTGATGAGGTTCAAGTGAAGCCGTTTTACAAGGTTTGCTTTATTAGATTATCAAATTTCCCTTCCCTGGGCTTAATTTGTGATGGGAAATAGAACTCATCCTTTTTTTTTCCCCCTTTAGACATCTATTTCTACCACAGGGTGTCCAGTGTGATTTTGAGATCAAAGAGTTTTATTTAACCTCTGCATCGGATCTTACATATTTCATTCATCCCCAAGCCAGTTATGTACAAATTCTACTTCCTGAACTGATCAGCGAGTCTCAGAGAAGTCCAGATTATTCAGAGAAGAGAACTTTGTTTCTTTCTTTTTTTTTTTTTAAAGATTTATTTATTTATTTTAGAGAGACAGATTGTACCAGCAGTGGGGAGGGGCACAGGGAGAGGTAGAGAGAGAATCTCTAGCAGACTCCCCACTAAGCACAGAGCCCGACAGGGACTTGATCCCAGGGCCCTGAGATCATGACCCGATCTGAAACCAAGAGTCAGATGCTATATTGTACATCGTATTCACTTTGGAGCATTCAAAACCATTGCTTCCACTCCTTATCCTCAGAGAGCTGTGGAGGTGGCCCAGGACATAGACATCCCCATTAAGGGGGCAAACTTTAGAGCTTTGCATACCTTTAATCTTTGTAAATGCAAAATGTGTTTTGTCAAGGGGACTTAAGATTTCATACTATTATGCATCGAAACATTTGAGGCTGTTTTCCTTCTCAAAAGGACTCTATGGTATCAACGGTTACATATTGTTTCTGGGTTGCAAATCAAACAGCTCTGCAGAAAAGTTCTGGCATGTTTTTGAAAAGGGCAGCACAAACTGATTATTATGAATTAATCTAATAGTTCGTACTCATGAACCTGCAATGTTTCAACCCATAGGCAGTTATAAATAGGAGCTAGGTAAGATCAAAACTGCGCATTATGTGTACCAGATTCAAGAACTGAGTATTTGAGTTTACAGAGACCATTCAAAGACATTCTGTGGTTGAAGCACTGACTAATTCCTCCAAGTGCTTCTCTTGACTTAGGATAAGTTACTTTTATAAGTATACTAACATAATTTTCCTTGGAAAGTTTACCTGTTTTTGTTTTTAGTACACCTATAATATATTCTAATGTGTATGTCTCAGTTATAATGGTATCCAGTATGAATATTTTTGCAAGGTATTGTGCCAAAAAGTTGATTTTTGCATAAATGATTAGTAATAAGGGGGGCGTGCTCATTGAGCTGCAGACTAAGAACTCTCAGTCTGGTCCACACCTTCATAGGGAGTACAGATCTATTCAACTTCTCCAACAGGCAGTTCAGGAAGAGGAAATGAACCAATCTAAGGAATTGATTTGGTAATCATAGATTCCTAAAACAATAACAACACCATACATAGCAGTGGAAAGCTATGTAATGCAAAATTCATTAATGCAGTGCTTTCCCCTAAGGGTTTTGGATTTACAGTTAATCGAGCTAAAGTACCTGACTGGCCCTAGGAGAAAGTAGCTTGTATTCTCAATGATTTTAGTTATTTTATAAAGGTGGAAAATAACTGATTATTTATTTATTTAGACTGAAAATATCATTAAAGATGTGACATGGATGAATAGCTGGAGTTCTCCCTGAAACCTGATATTTATTACCTGAGGGATGGGAAGCACTCAAACTATAGACTGATGGCACATTCTTCGGCTTAGATTAATAATATAGCAGATATTTGGATTCTGTTCCTTTGACGGACTGAGAGAAAAGTAATTCAGGATAGAATTCCCCAAATAACACTGATGGGGTTAGTGGAAGTTAGAGTAATTTCAGTTTCCACAACCACACATAAGTGACGAATTTAAAATAAGAACATGATAAAGTAGTTTTTTTTCAATAACGTAGTAACCTTCCACCATGTCTAAGTGGTTTGTGTTCAATTAAATCGATATTGAGTGCCAAGGATAAGCAATGGTGATAATTCATATAACCATGTAGATTTTTAAAATAGAAATAATTAGTGGAATTCAATATTTTTTTTTGACTGGGAAAGAGTTAGAAATTACCTAATTCATGCACTTCCCTTGGAAAGTAAATATTTTACTTTCTAGGTTTAAGTGATTGAGTTCATGGCTCGTCCTTTTATACCAAGAGAGAAACCACATTGAAAAACACAAACTTAAAGTAGAACACAAGGACATGTGTAGTCTCAGGATCTCTCAGATGCTTTCAGCTGTAAGTAACAGAAAACCTCAGTCTCAAATTGTGCCAAATTGGCTAACACAAGGACATTTATTATGTCACACAGGGATTTCTCAGGTAGGCTGTACCCCGAGTGTGGTATGACAGTGTCCCTGAAGTTCTCTGATTTGAATTTGGTCTCCACAAAGTGTTGGTTTCCTGCTCAGCTTGACAGCAAGATGGCGGCTGTGCCCCAAGACCCGGATGTTCAGAGGAGGCTGTGAGACCATTTTTTAGGTTTCTTTCCCGGGTGCTTCTTAGCAAAGGCACTCTCATTTTTTTGGTTGGGCCACATGCCAGGCTTGTGGAATTATCATGATTGCTGTAGAGGGGTCCCAACCATCTTTGGAGCTGGGAATTCGAATCCACTTCCCCAGAGTCAGGTGGTGTAAGCTGGTCAACTAAATAAAACTGGGGGTTCTTCTGAAAGGAAGAAAGGGAGAATTGGATGTTGTGTAGGTAGTCATCAGTCATTTTGCAGGCAAGGAATTAGTGGCCCAGAGAAGACTTAGACTGTGCAAAGTTACAAACTTAGAGCCATTTTGTCCAGTATTATTGTCCACATTATTTATAAAGTTTTCCCAGTGCCCCCTTCCCCCCCCAAAAAAAACCTCAGCCATTCTGTCGTATTTGCACTTGCAAAAGTAGAGAAACTTTATCTGAGTTTCTGAGGGTGAATGAAAGCTGAAACACCAAGCCACTTCCATTTTATGCTTCCTAAAGAAGGACATGTCTGATCTTCCCATGAGCCCACCACAGACCAAGCCTTCTTACAACTTTTCACAGAAGAGTTTTTATTGTATGATTACTTGATTATACATTGTTCTTTTTACTAAATACTAGGAGGGACAATGTTCTGTTCTTGGTACATAAACTGACACTCAACAAAAGAACGAATGAATAAATCCTGAGATCTTTCAATCCCATAATCATGAAATACATTTAAGCACTGTTGTGTGGTCCCATGTGCATAAATTGTTGTACTTCTAGGTAATGTGTAGACATGGTCCACATCCTGAAAGAGTGAGATCGATGAAACATATAACAGACATGTAAAAATAACAGTATGAGACTACCTGTATCATATGCCAGTGACATCACAGATGGTGAATGCCTCAAAGTTCAAGAGAGTCTAATGAAGAGTGCTATGGTGTTTCAAGACCCCATGGAAGGGGCAGAATCTGGGCTGGGAATTGAAGGAAAGGAGGGACATCAACAAGTGGAAAGGAGGGACTCCAATCCAGGAAGATGAACCAAGAGAGGAGAAAGCTTAGATTTATTTTAGGAGCACAGGATAGATCTGTTTGGTGAAGGTGTTTTGTCACTGGGAATTAGAAAGAAGTGCCGTCAAGGAACCGGGAAGCGAGGGGGACCGTGGCAATCCTTCAGTCCCAGCTAAGCCATCAAACTATTTGGGAAGCTTTCAGAGTAGGATTTTGATGCAAAGGAACCAAAATGTACAAAGATTAATTTGTAGGATGTGTACCTGTGTGGGATGGAACATGAGGGAGAAAAAGTAGTGAACAGGTAAAGTTGCCCAAGTGTAAATAAAGGTACAGAAAAATAAGAAGCAAGAAATGGGTATGAAGGGATAGATGAGGCAAATTTTGAGGAAGTAAGATGGGATGAAATAGCTGGATCCAGGGGCTAAGCTGGCCCCAAGCAAAGCTCCTCAGTGCTGAGCCTTGAAAACTGATGGGATCATTGAATGAAATAAGGGAGTCCAGAGGAGAGTTCTTTTTTTCAGAGAAGAGGGTGGTCTGGGTCTGCAGCCAGTCGGGCACTTAGGGATGCCCATCAGGCAGCCAGAGATGTGCAAATCAACTTCAAAATTAGCACAGCTGGTGCTATAGACTAGAGAGAAGGTGACTTACAGGTAAAAGCCAAAATCACAGGAGAGGCAGAGATTAGCCACACTTAGCAGAATGCCTAGCACAGATGTATCTCAATGCACATTTGTTGAATTGAAACGAAACTATTAACCAGAGTGCTTTGAGTTGGCAGCGACAGAAACCCATCAGATACTGACTGAAAGGCTGAATTTATGGACTGAATTTCGTGTGACAGAATAATCCAGAGACAGGGCTGGCTTTAGGCATGACTGGATCGATGTGTTTCCATGGTTAGGGATTTTTCTCTCTCTCTTTCAACTCTGCTCTGTTCTGTGTTAGCTCTTTTTCTCAGGTGGGCTCTCAGATTTTATGGCACATTCTACCAGCATAGACCCTCCCACAGAAAGAGAGCGCCTCTCTTCTACCAAGTCCTGGGTAAGCACCAGAATTCACTCTTCCTGGAAAAGCTGGGAATATTCCATCATCCCTGGATCCACCACGGTGATTTGATGAACCAGGCCCATCCTTAGAATCATGGGTGGTGTGATGTCCATCAAAATACACTTAAACTAAACCTACAGGGGGGTAAGGATGCAGACACATGTAAAGAAAAATCACGCTTCCTTTGCCAGAAGAGAAGAGTAAGGATGCTGGGCAGGTAAATAGGACATGGGTCCACCACAGGACTTAGGCCTAAATCCTGTAGTGAAGACTGAAGCCCGGTCCTCGAGTACGCACATGTCCAGGACAGGAGGAAGGTGGGCAGAGAAGGAGGAATGGATGAATCCGCAGGGGAGGCTGAGCAATGAACTTGAAGCACAGGTGGGAGCTCATCACGTGCGCTTCCTGATGCACGGCTTCAGTTACAGGGCTTCTAGGGACACGGCTCCAAATGGCATATTCCATTGGCTGACACATCCGTGCAGGCTCTTCTCGGTAATTTAGAAATACGGCAAGACATTCCCAAGTCCAGAGGCTGTAGTGAAAATGCTACTTCTAACATTCTTACATCTTTTGTTACCAGATTTAACGCATGTGACTCAGACATTTTAAGATGAAAGAACAGCCCACATAAATGATTTACAGTCTGGCTTTTGTGGTTCAGGGTTTTTACTGAGGTTTTCAAAAGAAAGAAGGTAGAGGACAGATGTCAGTCCCTAATGACTTCAAGCTTCAGTTTCTCTCTTGTCCTTTCTATCTGTTAGGGCCCCTCCAGTCGCCGTGTCACTTCTTTCGGGCAGCAAGCTGCCCTTGCTCAAATGTCCCTTTGGCCTCCACCTTCTGAAGTGCATTTTGCCTCCTCCCTTGGGCAGGTGTAAGGCCTGCCATTGCTGAGTCAGCAAGGGGTGGGGCCAACGCTCCTGCTTGGTGACCAGTGTGGCCACCGTCAGAGACGCTCTGTCCTCTCATTAGAATTCTCAGATCATTCCTGGCACGTAGTAAATGCTCAGCAAATGCACATTATCATGATTACTGTTATTATTAGGAATATTATAAAAAAGCTCTGTCCAGTTGGCAAATGCCACCAGTTGGCATATTACTCTGTATAGGAACTCACCCCTTTTGTGATTTTTACTTCTGTCTATGAAACGTATCTCACACCCCAAGAGAGGGTTCTTCCCTTCGGTGTAAGCCAGATCACTATTTCTTGAACCGAACCTTAACATTTCACACCTATTTGCTTTTGGACTCCTCTTTCTTGCTTCTGCTTTTAGTGATTTCCATGTTCCTTGGATTGATTACACATTTCATCATTTTTAGGGCCCTAGTTCCTGCCTCCCTGGCTTATATGTTTGGCTTATTTTTTATACACACCCACATAGTGAGATAGCATGAAAACTGAAAAACCTACAATAGAATATATGTCTGGTTGTTAGCGTGTTTCTACATACACACACGCATGCACACACACACACGTGCATGCATCTGTGCAACCACGAGCTCTTACTGAAAGCCGTAATGACATGGATGCTGTGTGCACGTCGCTTGTTATCAGGAATAGCCATTTAGCAGATAGATCTCAAGGATGTGGTTTTTTCTTGAAGCACACCCTCAGAAGAACTGTGATTATCATCATTTACTGTGTCCTTACCATGTGCTGAGGATCGCGCTAAGTGATTTACATACATTATCTTAGCCTGTGTCACCATGACAGTAACCCTATGGGGGAGGATTTGTCTCTATTTTATAGATGTGGGAGCTGGGGAGCTGAGCCAGGACCCACATGTAGGCGAGTCTGCCTCCAGCGCCTCTGAACAGGCTGCACCTGTCAATCCAGGGCAGCTCCGTGGGAAACAGCTTTATGCTTCTTTATACTCAAAACACTGCAGGAGCCAAATCAAATCAAACCAAACCAAAGCCACTATTAGTAAAAGGGACTCCATAGCATGGGGACTATAGTTAATAACACTGTATTGCAGATTTGAAAGTTGCAAAGAGAGTCAGTCTTTAAAGTGCTCATCATGAGAAAAGAAACTATGTAACTACGTGTGGAGATGGGTGTTGACCAGACTGATTTGCTGTGATCGTGTCTCAATGCATAAAGTTATCAAATCATTATACGGTACACCTGAGACTGACGTAATGTTGTATGTCAATTATCCCTCAATAAAAAAAAATAGGGGTGCCTGGGTGGCTCAGTCAGTCAAATATCTCTGACTCTTAATCTCAGCTCAGGTCTTGAAGTCAGGGTGGTGAGTTCAAGCCCTGTATTGGGCTCCATGCTGGGTGTAGAGCCTACTTAAAAAAACAAAAAACAGGGCGCCTGGGTGGCTCAGTTGGTTAAGCGACTGCCTTCGGCTCAGGTCATGATCCTGGAGTCCCGGGATCGAGTCCCGCATCGGGCTCCCTGCTCAGCGAGGAGCCTGCTTCTCCCTCTGACCCTCCCCTCTCTCATGTACTCTCTCTCATTCTCGCTCTCTCAAATAAATAAATAAAATCTTTAAAAAAAAAAAACACAAAAAAAACCCCAAAAAACAGAACCCAAAAATGAATGAACGAATGAACGAATGAATGAATAAAAGGTACTCAATGGAATAAAAAGCATTTATTGCATTGCTATCCTGATTTGGTATCGTGATGCTTGGATAATAGGAAATTAATAAACATTTATGTGAAGGACTCTGCTGTTCCAAATTACCATTTTCTCCTTGTCAAAAATGAATCAGTCTGTGTTTTTTACTCTCCTGGATGTTTTTTTTTTTTTTTCATTCTGTACCACAATCTTTTAGATTCTTTTTGTTCTTTTGAGTTATTCTGATACTTTCTGCTAGTCTCTCTGGGAATATGTGTTCTTTGGGATTTATATGTGAATGTGGTAGGTTTCCACAATAGGGTTAATGAGTGGGAAATGCACGAACTTTGAAAGCATGCCCTGCAGAAATGCTTGTGCTAACATGCAGATTGCCCCAATTTTCTGCTGCAATGTCCTTCTCTGCAGGGAGTTGTTACTTTCCAGGGTTGTACCATAAGAAATCAATTCTGTTTATGGAGATTATTGAGATTAAGAGCAAATACCAACTCCAAAATCAATGTGATATGACTATACTTTTCTGTACAACTACTCACAGTTTTTGGTCACCAGTGAAATCCTATGAATTTTTTAAAGAAGGTTTAGGTGAGCCTTAGCCATCAGAAAACTAATTCGGTTTCTTTTGTAAGGGAGAATATTTAGAAAGTAAATTCCAGCAACTTCTGTAGTGTATAAGATGAGAACACTTTGTGTCTGCTTCATATTCGATAAGAACTATGGTGTTCTTTCTTGAAAACTCTGCAGTTTACAAAATATGTCAGAACTCAAACCGGCATATATAAGCGAGATATGGCAAATGTTCCTCAGCAAATTTTCAAGGGATTGGAATATTTCCCAACTCTTTTTGAAGAGAAGAAGTAAAGTATTTTTCTTTTGGACTCCCGGAGGAGGATATTATTAAATACAAATGCAGAGTATTTTGAAATTGCTGAGTGGGCCACTATTTCGATATGCTGCCTGTCTTATCCAAAACTTTGGTATTGTTGTTTTTAATGGATCATCAGCTATCACAGAGAAAGATTAAATTTTTTTTTAAGTTTTAGTAAATTGAAACTTGATGATTTTGGCTTGCAGTACTGCTGGATTCTGAGTATTCCTGGAACCTGAAATCATTATGTGCACTTTTCCAGATTAATTCTGTTTGGGGTATTGCAAAATAATTGCAGGGAAAAAATGCAGTCCTATTCTTTCATCATATTTTATTTTCTGAAAATGGACTCAAGAGTTGATATTTAAGATAATGAATCGACTCTCAGCAGTTACCGTTATAAACAATGTAACTGTTGAAACAAAGCCAGCCTTTACATAACCAAGAAGAATTCCTCAGCACATGTCTCTTGCCACTCCAGCCCCAGCTTATCTCATTCGTGCTGGGTGAAGAGCAGGCTTTGTTTCCTTTGTTTTTGGTCCAATGAGAAAATATTTCCAGAATAGTTCCTTGATAGCATGGATTGAGTACCATAACACCGAGTTTCTTTGAATTCTCACCATCCTGTAAAGCCCGGGTTGAAAAAATTAAATGTCGATTGGGCTTGGCAGAGGAAGTCCATGAGTGAAGGTGGGGTTGTTGCAAAACCCATCCCCAGTTTAAAGGGATCGGCCACTACCCAGCACCCAGAACATGTTGGCCTATGGAAATTCAAAGCCCAGTGTCGTCAGAGCATTCTGTTTTTTGGAAAGAAAACAGAAATTTCTTTGTTGTTATTATTTACGAGGAATATCCTGATTTCTATATGCTCTAGACTAATTGGATCTAAAAAATAGTGTGTGTGGGAAAAAGATCTGAGAGCCACATGTGACCTGAAGGCCACCTATTTGCAACTTCTCGACTAAAGCATGACACCGTTTGACATCTTTATTGAATAGTATTTACTGAGATGCTGGGTATGTTCTCTGGCACGTCTCCTGATATTTGTAATTAGTCTGATGCCCTACTGGTTCTCTGCTCCTGAATCTTAGCATTTCCCTTAACAATGTCCATTTTATCCCTGATTTGCAGATGGGAAATCGGATTGGATTAGAAAGAGAGAGTTTGGCATAGTATAAGGCCCACATTTGGGTCCTCAATCTGGTTACTAATCTAGCGTTCATGTCAGAGATCCTATCTTCTTCCTGAGACAGTCTTTTTCTTATATCCCACTTTTAGTCATTTGTTTTCTGCCTAGTTTACTGTTCCTAAAACCCTGCCCGGAAAGCACATCTTTACAGGATTGGGCATTACACTGAAGCTTGTTTAGGGCTTAATGTGCAACCCTTGGTGTCCAGGCCTATCACTTGAGGTCTTCCGTTATCAGAGGGACTTCACTAATGCCAGACTTAATCTTCATTGCGTCATTCTACAATTTCAATTGCTTTTCAAGACCTCCCTATTTCATTGTGGTAACCCTGATACCAGTAACTTACCTGTCTAGGTCTTTCCTGGGATCTGGGTTGTGGATGCCTGGCTGGATTTGCTCTCTTTAATTATAGCTCTTTCTGCCCCAGTGCTAGATCTGCTAGTTGGGTGTGGTAGCTGAGACCTTGCTCTACTTAACCCTTCATGTCTGGCTATTACATCAGGTAAAAACCTTTGGAGAGCCGTGCTTTTGCAACTGATTTATCATGAAAAAAAAATAATAAACTAGGGAGGAAGAAAATCTTGCTGTGTGTATGTACTCATGCAGTTCAAGTGCACTTCCTCTTTCTTATCCAAAAGCTACTAGGTATTTGTCTTCTATGAAAAAAAAAAGATTGGGGCACCTGGGTGTCTCAGTCGGTGAAGCATCTACCTTCGGCTCAGGTCATGATCTCAGGGTCCTGGGATCGAGTCCTGCATTGGGCTCCCTGCTCAGCGGGGCGTCTGTTTCTCCCTCTGCCCTCTGCCTGCTGCTCCCCCTGCTTATGCTCTCTCTCTCTCTCTGTCAAATACATAAATTAAATCTTTAAAAAAGAAAAAAAAGATTGATAGTTATTTCATTAGTATAGCCAACTGATACAAGAATTGATTTTTTGACTTCCCTTTGATTCGTGAAAATATAAATGCCAGTACTGGAAGGATATGGTACCAACCTATTAAAATCCTCTTGTAGATGTAAAAGAAAGGATGTCGGGTTTACTGGAATGATGACGGTATTTCCTGTTAAAATCCCCTTGTAGAGTGTCATGTGTCTTTGGGATTATGTTCACAGAATGTGGTAACCCCTGATGTATTATTATTTGTATCAGTGAGCTTGCACAACAGGCTTCAAGAGCTGAGCACTGATAACGGAAATTTCCTTTGAGAATCAGTTTCTAAATTCCAAATTCCAGAAAGTTCAAACTTGTATTCATGTAACCTCCATCGTACTTGTCGCATTGATTCATTTTGTTTTTTGAGAAAAGAAGAATATTATCAGTAACCTATGCTGTCCTTCTTCTGTCTCCCCTCTACCTGTCCGTGTGAGTTTGGGAAAGCTGAACAACAAAGTGCCAAGTAGCTTTGAACCTGGTGGGTCTTAAGAGCGTAAGTAAATCCTCCATTAAAGATACTTGGAAGGTTGGATCCAGTAAGCCGATTGAGTATGCTCCAGGCATTTAAAGTGCAGTGAGATAGAAAACAAATGGCTAATTTGCAACGATGTGGTTGGAACTGGAGGGTGTTATGCTGAGTGAAATAAGTCAATCAGAGAAAGACATGTATCATATGACCTCACTGATACGAGGAATTCTTAATTTCAGGAAACAAACTGAGGGTTCCTGGAGTGGTGGGGGGTGAGAGGGATGGGGTGGCTGGGTGATAGACATTGGGGAGGGTATGTGCTATGGTGAGTGCTGTGAATTGTGTGAGACTGTTGAATCACAGACCTGTACCTCTGAAACAAATAATACATTATATGTTAAAAAAAAAAAGATAGTAGGAAGGGAAAAATGAAGGGGGGAAAATCAGAGGGGGAGACGAACCATGAGAGACTATGGACTCTGAGAAACAAACTGAGGGTTCTAGAGGGGAGGGAGGTGGGGGGATGGGTTAGCCTGGTGATGGGTATTAAAGAGGGCACGTACTGAAGGGGGCACTGGATGTTATATGCAAACAATGAATCATGGAACACTACATCAAAAATTAATGATGTAATGTATGGTGATTAACATAACATAATAAAATAAAAAAATAAAAAAAAAGAAAGCGAATGGCTAGAAAATTTTGGTTATAGGTTGAGTCTTTTCTAGCTCCATTTATTAAGTATCATGTCCTGAGTCAACCTATTTTGGAAGGTAGAGAAGCTCCCATTTTCAACGTGTTCCAGTCTCAAAGAGGAGATGTGAATAAATGTTTAAATGATAATATGTGTATACATGGAAATCAAATGTGATATATATAGTCCCAGAGCATGTGCTGACGTCACAGATGCATGTCTGCTATTCTGTGGCAAACACGTATGTGGTCCTTGCTTGGCTGTGTGTCCTTTATTTTGCTTATCTGTGGAAATCTTTGAGAAGAAGCCATGGCATTTAGGTTTTGCTTCATAGGGAGTTAATGTTTGGTCGCATGGGAATATGGCTTAGGTGGAACTTTGGGATTTTGAGGGAGGGGTGATAATAAGGAAATGTGACTTTTTAAAAAAGAGAACCGGATTTGACATATTTCTTTGAGTAGCATCTTCATATTAACACCTTGGAAACCTTATGTATGTAATCCAGTAGAATTGTGTTTGTTAGGAAACTGTCTTTTAAGACATAAGTATATTTTAAAATTATTTTCAAAGGTAGCAAGCATTAAGCCTTTCAAGGTAAATCTGATCTTCAAAAAGAATAAAAGGTATTGGATGTGAGTGCTGAAAAATAAAGTAGTTATAAAAATAGTAATACAGTTGGTATTTAAAAAAAAAAAAAACAGGCAGGTTTTAGATAATGAGGCTGATTTTCTTACATAACCAGCAGGAGAATTTTGCATATGATTAAAGAATTTCAAATGTATTTTGGCCAATATAATATCAATGAATATGTACAAGTGTTTCCTAAGTGATTTTTTTAAAGGAAAATATTTATTTGGGTAAATAAGGTTTTTTGTTTTTCAATTTCTTAGATATATTTCCTAGAGAGTGAAGTAGAAGGGAGGTAGATCTGAGTCAAGACAAAGTAACATGAAAAATAGTGATAAGGTTGCCAGATAAAATACTGGATGCTGAGTTAAATTTGAATTTCAGGTAACAAATTTTTTAGTATAAATTTGTCCCAATAGTTGGATCTACTTATACTAAAAAATTATTTGCTGTTGATCTAAAATTCAAATGTAACTGGGAGACTCATATTTTTATTTGCTGAGTCTGGTGATCTTCAATGCTGACCAGTAGTTGCTTTATTTTATCTTATTTTATTTTTTTGTAATAGGCAGACACGTTTAGAGTACCTTCTTCCTGACAATATAGCTCTATAGCTTGTGGAGGTGGTAAGAGTACACGTTGCCCTCAGAGTCTACACTCTAGCAGAGGAGATGAGAAATGTGAAGATAATCCTGTTTCAAGAGAAATTGTAGCAACTACTCCAAGGAAGATGCAGTGTCAGTTCAGAGAATAAAGGGGTTGCTTCTGGTTGTGGAAACCAGGGGAGGGACTGCTGAGTCCATATTGGCTTTTGGCTGGAAAGGGTTGATGGTGTTTAGTCACCTGAAGATAGGGAAGGAGTGGTGCTCCTAGACGGGAGAATAAACATTATGAAAAGCATTAATCTGGTGAAGTTTTGGGTGTATTTGAGGAATTACAGTTTGGTTGGAACAGTAGTTCTCAAACTTTAGCCTGCATCAGAATCATGTGGAGGGCTTCTGAGAATACACCTCCCTGGGTCCTGTCTGCAGAGTTGCCGGCTTAGTAGGTCAGTGTGGGCAGAGAATTTGCATTTGTCACAGGTCCCCAGGTGATGCTGGTACAACAACCACACTTAGGGAGTCATGGACAAGTGTGCAGCTCCGTGTGGCTAGTGGAAAGTGAGGTTGGGAATGTAGGTCAGGCCCTGAGGCCCTAGACTGGTATGCTCTGGAGCTTGAATTTTGTTTAATAGACAGTAGGGAGCCATTAAAGACTGGTGAGCCAAGTGACAGATCAGATTGTTCTTTAAGAAGATTTATTTGGTGGCAGTGTGTGGGATTGATTGAAAGGAGCACCAACAGACCAGAGAAGCAAGGATAGTGAAGTAGCTCCTGCTTGTGTTGTTTCCAGTAGCCAAGACCTAGAAATAACCTAACTGCCCATCAACGGACGAATGGGTAAACTCTAGTGTGTGTACATATGTATTATATATAATGGAATATTATTCAGCCATAAAAAACACGTCTTGCCATTTGTGACACTCTGGGTAAACCTGAAGGACATAATGCTCAGTGAAGCGAGTCAGGCAGGGAAAGAGAAATATGGGATGATCTCACTTATATGTGAAGTTTTAAAAAAAATGAACTCATAGAAACAGAGTGTAGATTGGTGGTTGCCAAGGGCTGCCTGTTTAGTTAAAACAGAACTTTTCCATTAAAAAGTAAGCGGTTGGGAGGGGAGTGGGGGGATGGGTTAGCCTGGTGATGGGTATTAAAGAGGGCACGTATTGAATGGAGCACTGGGTGTTATGCACAAACAATGAATCATGGAACACTACATCAAAAATTAATGATGTAATGTATGGTGATGAACATAACAATAAAAAAATTTAAAAAAAAAAGGTAAGCAGTTAAAGTAGGGGCTGGTGTTTATTACAAGAGGCATCCCAAGAGGTCAGTGGGTAAAGCTGCACAGAAAATTTGACGGACCCCATAAGTGCCACAGATTAGATCATTGGTGTCTCGTTTCAATTCACGTGGAATGCGTCCTCCATTGTGAAGACACATTTATGGGAGCAGCTTTATCTTCTATACCGAATGGCTTCTTTCACTCATATGCCCATTTCCTGTGGGCAGTATTTGCTGGACCCTGTGATAGGCTCTGGTTTAGAGATATAAACCAAGGAAAAAGAAGTCCTTTCCTAGAGGTGACATTCAAATTAGCCAGCAACTGGTCTGGATGGGGCTGTGAGGATTCAGAGGGGCTGCATTACAGCCTCCACGAGGGCCTTCCCCGTTCTGCTGAAAATCAGCTCTGTCACTGTTAGCGTGGAACTTACTGCCTATTTTCGCCCCTGTTCCTAAGTAAATTTTAATCAGATTTTTTCCCCATAAAAGTGGTATGTTTAATTCTGAAAAATTTGAGAAAGTGCCAAAAATATGAAGAAAAACATAATAATCACATATAATAACATAATTGTACCAGCCAAGGGAACACCTCACATTTCAATGTATATTCCTTCATATGGTAGGTACTGTTTTGTAACCTGATTTTTTTTAAAGATTTTATTTATTTATTTATTTGACAGAATGAGAGAGAGTGAGTGAGCAGCAGCAGGAGAAGCAGGAGAGGGAGAAGCAGGCTCCCCACTGAGCAGGGGCGCCCTGGGCCCCCACGTGGGGCTCGATCTCGGGACCCTGGGATCATGACCTGAGCTGAGGGCAGATGCTTAACCGACTGAGCCACCCAGGCACCCCTGATTTTTCTGTTAATAATATATGTATTTTCTCATGCTAGTGACTATTATAAGATATAATTTTTTTTTTAGCTAATAGGCATCACATAAAAATATCACAATTTTACTCCATACTTTAAAATATTAGATCACTTCGGATTTTCACTGTTCATATTTCTGCAAGGTACATTTTATATCTGAACTTATATGTTTATCCTTAGTAATTTATTTCCTTTGGGTTGCTTCATATACTAAGCTATTTTACTATAGAGGGAATCAAATGCTACCTTGATTAAGATGATGCATAATTTAAAGTGCGATACAACATTTAATGCATAGTTGGGATGAGGGCTTGACAGCAGGTATTACTTCACACATACAAAACTATAGAGGATACTCACAGCTTGAGGTGAAGGAAGACAGTATCTTGACTGTCAGTTACATTAGCTACATACCCTTAGAGCATACTCTTAGACGCCTCAGGCTAGGTATCAAGGTTTTTAAATTATTCCCTGGGCATTCATATTTATCGATAACTAATGATTATAGAACGAGAGACAAATTTTATAGTACTGATATATCATTGTAACTAGATTTATAAAGTGTATTCATATGTTACAATATATTAAATGGACAGAGGTTGTGGTTAGAATATTTGGGGATGGCTAAGATACTGATGAGTAACATTTTCACTGGCAAAATGAATATACTGATGTGTGCATTGCAGATTATCTTCACGATGACAACGTTCTCCTCGCTCATTTTGGAATCGTTGAGGGGAATTTGGTGGAGGATCATCTGAAGTACTTAGATTTTTGGATATTTTATGCCTTCAGATAGCTTTCTATAGTTATTTATAATCAGGTTTATAGAATTTCCAAACCATTTACAAACATCAAGTTCATAACATGAATCAGAGGGATTTGGGGCTCGAATAATAAGAGTTATTCCTGGAATCCCCAACAGTTTAGGAGCTGTGAGCAGATTTGAAAGATTCATGCAAATGCAGACAGTACTTAAATCTTTCTTCTGGCTTTGGCCATGACTGGTGAACTCCCAGGCCCCTGCCACGTTCCCCTCCCCTGCTTACCCTGCTGGGACCTCTGCACTCCCTAGGGGTCGTGGAGCCTCGGACTAAATCCAGAGCTGCCTCTCATCAGGAGAAATGTCAAGGCATCTAGACTAGGAAGTTACAAGTAGCCATAAAATGTGGTACTTCAATAGTTCTACTGAATGTTACAAAGTATTCAGGCAAAAAAGGGAAAGCAAGTTCTAGTAACTACTTGAAATGAGAATTGTTGGCTTTTAAAAGATTTCAGAGATCCCTCTTCTTCACCTTGTCATTTTGTAGGTGAGAAACTAAAGCTTAGAGGCATTGGACTCATTCAAGGTCAGCAGGGTGGTTCCTGATGGGACTGAGCTGAGGACCTCATCTGCCACCAAGGGGATTACTGCACTTTTAAGAAGTGTCTACAGTAGGAAGTAAAGCTGTATATATGACTGTGGCTGGTGGGAGAAGTAGAAAGTTGAGGTTAATACTTATTCTTTTAGTCAAGCAGATACAATTTTTTTTCTTGAATCCTTTTGACCTTGACCATCTTCCAGATTCTTTCCTGGCCACAGGGGTTTGGTTCCATGTCTTTGATAGCTTCCCCCCATGGACACAGAGCTCTAACTGGATGACAAAGTCCAAGGGGAGATTGAGTGTGCTTACAGAAAATCCCTCGGTAACCAATTCTGTGGAACGTTTTTATCCTTTAAAGTGAGGTGTGCTTATATTATAATACCACGGCTCTAGGAGGCCTTGTCTCCATACTGACTTTGCCAGTAGCCGTTAATTTTAACGGGGCTTTTCAGATCTAGATAGCTTTCAGTCTCACAGAATTATGTTTTAAAGTTTTTAATTCTGTGGTCTCATAGATTAGGAAAATTCAAATATTAATTTCGGTTGTTCAGTCGCATAGGTATTCACAGTGGTCTGGGTTAGCCAGAGGCTTCTTTGCCTCGTGAGGACTATGGATAAATGTGGTCAGTCAAAATTAATGGTAAGCGAGGGTGAGCGTTGAACAGGACCAGTGGCCAAAGCTTCGTGCCTGGGGCCCCTGCCCTCTTTCCCAGCCGAGCACACGTTGGGGCAGCATGGGTCCAGAGACCCGCCCCGGTCCTCACAGCCTGTGTGGAGCCTCTCTGTATTTCAATTAGATGGACATGTCATTAGTGCCTCCCTGGGGATTCTAATGAGGACCACTGAGGCCAGGCAGAGTTCTCGGGAAGGCAAACGGGAACCCTGATTCTACTCTGGGCCCAACCATGTAATAATATAATGCCGCCTCAGTTTGCATTAGGACCCTAGGTTCACCTTAGTTTAAACTGCAAGCACTCGGATCAGTATTAGCCTGGACTGTAAGAGTAGCCAGTCAGGAAGTACACAGCTGCCGCTCACTTTACTATTGACAGACATAAAGCTGAATTTACATATTTTTGGACTTTTCAGAAAGTGCCTTTGCCTCAATTTTACTAGGCTTGGAAGCTTACCAAGCGCCAAGAGTTTGCATGTGGGGTTGGAAAAGCTCTTGCCCGGAATCCCGCTGTTTCTTGCTGAGGATTAGTCCAACCCCATGGGAATGACCACGGAAATCAGAAGCTGCAAACCAGCGCTGACCAAAATGTGCTCGGTGGCCAGCCCAGTAACACGGAGCTAGTTGTCCACATTTAAACATCTGGGCATCTCCTGTAACGATGTAGATTTCTAAGTTCTGAAACGTACAGGGCAAGGCAATGCCAAGCCCCCATTCTTTGTGATGGTATCTGGCTGGGGAGAGTGGCCTGCCTGCGTGCCCTTGTGTAGGCTACGTACCCTTCTCGATCTGCTCGGCATCGTGTGTGTATATTTCCTACCTTCCCCTCCAGGCACATGAGCCCCAGATTTAAATGAGCATGTCAGAGCCACGTTCAGTCCTGGCCAACTGCTTTGAGCTGTAGTCATCACATCTATTAACAGAGAAGGTTTCTTCCTAAATTTGTTGTGGGTTTTAAATAAAACGCCATACATGTAGACCCCAGGTCTGTGTCCTCCTCATAGTTGATGCTCGGGGAAGACCGGTTATCCTTCTACGTTCCTTGTGTCATAAATTGTGTTGTCTCGCTGTTTATGCTGAAGGGAGAGTATTTGCTGGTTTTAACTTTATAAGTTTGCTTTGAAATGACTACCTCAAAGTAGTCACCACTTGGAATGGTTCTGTGCCCCAGTTCGTCCTTGAGAGCTATTTGCTGCCCTCAGCTCTCCCGTGTCCTGCGGGCTTCTGAGGACTTGTTAACAACCACCTTGTCACTTTCATGTCCACTGAAGTCTTTTGTGGCTTTGGTTGGGATTTCCGCTGACGTTCGGTTAATACACACTAAAAAAAATTGCCCTGCAGTGAGAATTAAGAGAATAAAGTAAAAATCATTCTAATTGTGTTTGAAACATGTGTCTGTCTCCTCGTCTTTGTGAACCTGTTTCCCCAGCCCTATAATTGGGCCAGCAACATTTTGCCACTGAGAAGTTAGAGTCACAATGGCCGTAATAAGGAATAAATACCAAAGTGTGCAATGTTGAACTCTCTAGAAGATGATGTGTCATTCATGTGAGAGAATTAAGAAGTGAAAACATTGAATTCTCATGCCTGACAGGGAAGAGATGATGGAGACAGAGTGTGTGAAAGATTACTATGGGACAAGTGTGGAAGGGTTGCCCTTCACTCATGTTTGGCTGCACCTGATTGTCAAGGGGCCTGGGCGGGGCGGTCCATCTCCATGGCTGAGGGAGCAAAACCTTCTGGCAGACAGGTGGCTGTCTGTGTTACAGGCAGCAATACTGCGAGGGCTGGGAGTGCCCCACGCAGTGCCCGCCATGGGACTTGTATTTCAGAGGCTCTCGGCGAGCACTAGTGGCTCTTGGTTTGCTGCTGTGGCATCATTATTTGTCATTTTTAGGCCCCCAAATGCAATCAACGAGTCATGGCATGAGGTAGACTATTTGAGAGTAGAACTGCAGTTGAATTCTAAAGTCAGCATCCCGGGAGCTGGGGTTACCTCAGAGTAGAAAAGGGGTAGTACCGGCCCATGTTCATCAGAGGACCACACTTGTCAAGGTAGTCTGTCTTTATTTCCACATTATTAAGTTGCCTTCACTGTCACTCTTACTCAGCTCTTAGTGCTCACATTTTATTATTTTAATTTCATAGATAGTTCCAAATTTAAGATAAAAGCCAGACCATGAAATTTACCTCCATGACCCAGTATATTGCGACACCACCTTTCTTTTGATAATAATTTCTTTCTGTTAAAAATAATTTCAATGGAAAACAATGGATTTTCTAATTTTGCTTTTGGAACATATATTCAAATAGAATTTAGTGCTGTGTCTTCTTGTAGTATGGTGAGTTGAATGCAAAGGGAATGAGTTGAAGCCTTTAAATTAAGATTTAATTTAAGCCTTTAAATTCTCCCAATTTAAGGCTAGTGAGTTTGAGTTTGAAAATTGGTGAAAGGGCGCCTGGGTGGCTCAGTTGGTTAAGCGACTGCCTTCAGCTCAGGTCATGATCCTGGAGTCCCGGGATCGAGTCCCGCATCGGGCTCCCTGCTCGGCAGGGAGCCTGCTTCTCCCTCTGACCCTCCTCCCTCTCATGCTGTCTCTCATTCTCGCTCTCAAATAAATAAAATCTTAGAAAATTGGTGAAAATGTTATGATGGATTTGAAGTATTGAAGTGATACAAGTACCTTTATTACTAAATGGAATTTCATTTAGAAATATAATTTACTTTTATATGCTCTTGTATGTATTCATATAGCACTTGATGAGCACATATAAAAAAGCTGCTGTGTCAGGAACAGGTATGCCAGATGAGACAAAGAGGAAGGTACATTCTCTATACACTGAGTCCAAGAAAGAAATTTCCAAACACAACCCAGAGTGACAAATGCCCTGAAACAAAGAGTTAACCCATGGGGCGCCTGGGTGGCCTCATTCGGTTATGTGTTTGACTCTTGGTTTTGGCTCGGGTCGTGATCTCAGGATCGTGAGATCAGCCCCACATTGGGCTTAAGATTCTCTCTCTCCCTCTCCCTTTGCCCCTCCCTGCTCACCCTCTCTCTCTTAAAAAAAAAAAAAAAAAAAAGAGTTATCCCATAATGCTATAGGAAAAGGGCATCTGACCCACCTTATATGTTGGTTGGGATGTCTTAGGAAGGGCTCCTTGGAGCTAAGGAAAAGGCAAGTAAAGATGATCCAGGTAAGGAAATAAAGGTGTATTGGAGGCAGAGGGAACAGCATATGCTAAGGTACTGAGGGAAGAGAGAAAATGCCTAAACCATGGTAGATAGTTTAAATCATCTGATACCATGTCTCTTAAGGTGCCCCTGGGCGGAGGGGGGGCGGAGAGCAGGGAGAAGAGCTAACAATTCAGAAGTGGATATGGGCCAGATTTTCTTGATAAGGGTCTTATTAATTAGGCAACAGGATTTGGGCTTTATCCTGAGGGAAGTGGGCAACTTCTAAAGCAGTGGTTCTCAACACGGCTACTCATTACAGTCATGTGAAACTTTGCAAGCACCATCCACGACTGAACCCAACTCTGACTAATTAAATCAGAATTTCCCAGAATGGTGCCCAGGTATCAGTATTTTTAAAAATCTCCCCAGATGATTCTAATGTGCAGCCAGCTCCCCTAAATGGTTCAAGCAGAGTGTATGACAATATGAGGCCAATACTTCGAACCAGAGGCCCCCAAAGCTGAAGTGACATGAGCCCACACACCTGTCATGCTTTGGTGTCAGAGGACAAAGAGAGAAAATAGTGAGGCTGATGCTTAGGTTTCTAGCTCTGGGACTGTGGGATCAATGGTGGGTAAAGTCAGCAACGTAGGACATATGACAAGCCTATGGCTTAATGAAGAGGGCGCAACTGAGACGTGTCCAGTAGACTATGAGCTATACATGTCTGAAACTCAAGAGAGAGTTTTGGTTGTATATCTAGATATGGGAATTACAAGCACATTACAGGAACTGAATGCACAGGAATAATAAAAAAAAAAAAATGCTAGCGAGTTTGTGGCATGAGTGTTGGGCAGGTTATGGAACCCTAGAGCTCGCCAACATTTAAGAACCAAGGAGACCAGAAAGAACCCACACAGGAGAGCAAGCGGGGGTCACACTGCAGACCAAGGGCGTTACTGTCTCCTTAAATGCTGCCGATGTGAATGGATAGCTTTTGTTTCCAATGGGAGACCACTGGAATAATTACAGAATTTTCAAAAAGCAAAATTTATTTGAAACTGCACATTTTGCAAACGAGTTTATATTCTTCCAGCATACCTTTCCCCGTGGAGACAGCTTTCACGTTTCGTAAGTTTCATTTGATTCCGTTCTGATTTTGTGTTTGTGAAGTACATTTGTTTTGCAAATAATACAAAAACGGTACATCCTCTGGTACCCAGCTTGATGACTAAACCATGAAACCCAAGAATGTCTGCCTTTATTTTTTCATGGGCTGGATTATAAGGCTAGATGCACCTGCTCTCTTAGCAAGAAGAAAAAAAACAAAGTCCCTTTAGTTATAAATGGCCAATATTATCCATAGTCTCTCCTGCCTTATTCCCCATTTACCATCTCCCTGCCCCCTGAAAAAAAAAAAAAAAAAAGGAAACAGAAAGCTTATCGCTGCCACTTTAGGAGCTATTATTAACAAAGAAGCAACCAAACAAAACCAGAGAGCTTTAAAAGGTGAAGAAACAGAGGCTCTGTTCGAAGCAAAGCTACCTTTGGGGAGGTGGATTCCTAGGCCGGGCTTCTGGGCCATGAGATGAAAATAGCCTACTAGCTCCATGGAAATATTTACCACGAAGAAAAAGCAATCCTTCCCTTTTGTGACATTACCTCCAATTTTACGAACTACATAATTACGTTCAGTGAGCGGGCGTGCTATTTGAAAGCAGCAAAACCTTCGTAAGGGTCCCCAAACTGATGGGCCTGTGTGATTCTGTGTGCTTATGAATCAGTTTCCTGCACTGCTAAGCTCTGATGGGGATCGGGGGCAATGAGGCAGAGAGTATGAGAGCAGGTAAGTTAGAGAGGAGTGGTAGTGTGAGGCCATTGAACGTTAGCGTGTTGGGGGTAGAGGGTGGGAACCTCAGTGGAAAGGTGGTGGAGAAGTCTCTGGGAGCACATTAAGTCCTGAGCATACAGAGAGCCTTGGGAAGTCCAGAGAATGTCCATAAACAGGGATAAAATGATGCCAAGAATAATCAGCTCCTTTAAATTGTACCTATGACAAACCAGTTCAATAAGAGTTGCTATAACTCACTTCCCACACTCCATGGCAAGCCACTCTTGTACCAGCCACTCAAGACCCCAACCCAAATGATGGGTTAGGCCAAAACCCAAGGTCATTATTAATATTAGCAGAAGAACAGGTTCAGTAAATATTTGCACATGGCACCTGCATCTCACATATTTTATGCAATCATTGCAATAAGAAAATGAAATCTTGATTCTAAACAACCAGTTTACAAACATATTGTGGACCATGGTGCCTCTGTAGACAGAATTGTTTCTGAAGGACACTCTACACAGATATATAAATGCTGAGGCATGAAGAACTAGATTTGACTTTATGGAGGATTTGGAAATAAAAGATTTATAAAATTTCTATGCCAGAGAGCAAGGTACAAGGAGAATTTTTCAAATTGCTCCCATTAAATCAAGAACTATGAAAGAAAATCCAATGGGGAGTATTATTATATTTATTCACAGTATTTGTTGTAAAGTAAGAAAGACCTTAAAACAAAAACCTTGTTATGGCTCGTAAATGAAAAGGGAACCAACATTTATTGTATGCCAGATCCTAGATGGGCTAGTCCCCCAACAACAACATTATGAAGCCATTATTATTATGCCCCTTTTATCTACTAGGATGCTGGATCTCAGAGAGGTTAAGTAACTAGCCCAAGGACACAAAACTCAGGTCTGACTTTCCTCTAACCCTGGTTTACAACTTCCTGAAATAGGTTTGTTGTATTTTGCAAATTTATTTCAAAATAATTCTTCCTAATGTGTTATCAGTGCTTTGTGGTTTTTTTATTATTATTGAGATGTGTTTGAAGACCCTTCCTACAAAAAGAAATCTGAATATCATGCTTATGAATTTTCTAAAGGCTGATATTCTCATTATCAACTTGGAAGCAAAAGTGCAAATCAGTGTCTTATTTCTGTCCCAGTGATTTCGTAAGTGACTGCAGATTTATTATGTTTCCGTCTGCAGAGTTCATGCCACAGAACCATGTTTATAGAAGATGATATTTTAAAAAGATCTTTTTGTTTTGTTTTTGGTAGCCTCACAGTTGGATATCTGACATGGATAGAACGATGTGTTATATTGTGTCCTCTGTGAGGCTCCAGTGTTGTGGGTTTTAAGAAATCGTGTTTTATTAAGGCTTTACTAAGTTATCATTACACTGAACAATGGGCTTCTAGCTGAATGATGCGTTCTTTCAATAAATGCTTTCCCTACATTCTAGAAAATTATTAGTCTTGTAGCACAAAGAGCAGCAGAATTTATGTAGTCCGCCTCCTTCGGTTTGACTCTCCCTCTTGTTCCTTTTCTCTTCTAGCAAAGTCAGAAATTTCCTCAGCCTTCATGAATACTAATTTCATGACTTGGGTTTGCCTATTCTGTTCAGGACATCATATCTAAGAAGGCATCATATTGGCCATTGGCAATGACATGATCCATTAAAATGGTGTATTTGGGTTCAAACAAGAGAGGTTACTGTGTAGATGTCACATGATGGCTCGATTCTGCCCTACAATGAAGGAGACCAAGAGGCGCCAGAGACAAGGAGCCCAGAAGGGAAGAGAGGGGTAGGGCTGCAGGTGGCTATGCACATGGCCCAGCGAGAAGAGGCAGGGCCTGGATCTGCAGGGAGGGAAACCAGCACTAGCCATGCAAACAGAGGGAGTCCCCAGGGCTCAGGCACAGGGATGCACAGAAGTGGGGGGCTCCGTCCGAAGGCCTCCGGTGGAATTTGAAGCTGGTGGGAATCATCCATGGGACCAAAACGACAGACAAATCAGATCCAGGGTATTCTTGCAGAGACAATGGGGGAGCCTGGGCCCACGGAGTTGCCGGGGGGCCTGAGAACAAGGGCTGAATGCACAAGGAGCTTTCAGCTGAGGGGGCTTGTGGGACCGGGGACCATGATCAGTCTTCAACATTCACTAAAACATGTATCTGTTGGCAGAGGAAAGGAACACAGCATGGATGGTTATGTACGATTTCCCCTCCGAACGTCTGCGACTAATGAATCATCATCCTCCGTGTTTCTTTTCAATTTTTCAACAACTTTTCATAACTTCTTGCTCCCTTTATTTTGTTTTCGTTCCTTTGGAAAATCTTAAATATGCTCCTCTGAATTTCTTCTAATTCCCTCTCTTTATTTTTTTTTAATTTTTTTTAAAGGTTTTATTTATTTATTTGAGAGAGAGAATGAGAGACAGAGAGCACGAGAGGGAAGAGGGTCAGAGGGAGAAGCAGACCCCCCGCTGAGCAGGGAGCCCGATGTGGGACTCGATCCTGGGACTCCAGGATCATGACCTGAGCCGAAGGCAGTCGCTTAACCAACTGAGCCACCCAGGCGCCCTAATTCCCTCTCTTTATTGCTTTTCCCCTCTTTTGCTATATTTTCACTCTTTGGCTTATTTGGAGGTTTTTTTTCTGAAGCTAAGACAGCATGGCTCCCTTGGGGAAGGCACAGGCAGAGGCTCAAGGCATTATGCTTTCGATCAAGGTAAATGAAATGGGTTTTCCCATTGCTGTGGAAGCAGCCTGCGGAGTATCACAGGGGAGGGAAGGAATTGGGGTTGAAAGCAGGTGGCTGTGGGACCCTTCCCCCCATGTGCATTCTTTCACTTCACAAACATGTACTGAGCACCTCTGTGAGCCTGGTACCTACATACCTAGGACCTGTGATACGGTGGTGCTTGGAACTAAGTTGCCCCAATGGAGGTTATAGTCAGTAAAGACAGTCAACAAAACAAAGCTCCAAGTAAGTAAATAATGCATTTTCAGGAAATAATAGTTATGAATAAAAATGAGGGTGGGGATCAGACATGGCTGCATCAGGGAGTGGGATTGGTAGTGACTGTTTTAGATCTCATAGTCAGAGGAGGGCTCTCAAAAGGTGAAACTGAAATGAGATCAATGATGTGTTTTCAACAAGTGAAAGGGAATGAATTCTTTAGGTGACCCCCTCTTGGTTTTCTCACCCCCCTTTTAATTTGCTTTCCCAAGGCAAGTATAGGCATTCTTGACCCTAAGCTGATGATCTGGTATGAGGGAAGAATTGATCATCTGTTCCCTTTGCTTGTTGGAAACTGCATGATCACTTTCATTTGTCCGTAGTCATAGAAGTAACTGCTGTTTCCAGAGTTGTAGAAAAGGCTCAAGCCTGAACAAAGGGGCAGTGGTCCTTTTCCTTGCAAATTCTCAGACAGGCATTTCTAACCTATTAATTAAGGAAAATACTGTTTTGACATTATATTCATGCTGGAGAGGCCCTAATATGCATATTTATATAATTTTACACAGTCTTCTTTCTTTCTTTCCTGCTTTTCTTTTTTCTTCTCCTTCCTTCCTTCCCTTCCCTTTTCCTTCCTCCCTTCCTTCCTTCCTTCCTTCCTTCCTTCCTTCCTTCCTTCCTTCCTTCCTTCCTTTCTTTCTTTTTCTTTCGAGTAGGCACTAAGGACCACTTTCGTGGCCTCAACCTGGAGTCCTTGCTTGCTTGGCTTCAGAGAATCTGTGCATTTGCTGAAGTAATTTGAGAGGATGCCCATGTATGTGCACCTACCTGGTGGTAGAATTCATGGCTTCCAGCAACTTCTCCACAAAGCTCACACCATGCTGGTGGTTAAGCATTCACCACTTGAGCTCATACAGGGACAGATGCTGGGGACGGAGCCAGGGACAGTCCAGAGGAGGGTTCTGCTTGCATGGGACCTCAATCCTAGTAGGGCAAAGAAAGGGAAGGAGTTGATTAAGGTTAAGAAACAAACAAACAGAAAATGAACAATTAACTCCAGCTGGTGATAAGTCTATAAGGAGAATATCCTGGATGACACCACTTTAGGGAGGATGGTCAGAGAAAGCTTTTCTGCAGAGTCACTGGAACCAAGATTTGAATGAGGAGAGCAGGGTCATTGTAAAAGCCTGAACCAGGCTGAGATACGGAGAGATCTAGACCATGCTCTTTCTCAGTGGCTGAACTAAGAGGTTTTATTATACATTTTCTCATTTCTGTACCTTTTATTTTGCAATTATTGTTAAGAATTTTTTTTAAAAGTAACTTTTTAAGATGTGTCCTTTACTCTTAGAGCATGAGGGAATTAGGTTAGGTGATATCTGTAATGTTAAGCTTAAACCTTCAAGAATTCTAACTTATGAAAGAAATGCAGTATGCCATAAGATAGCCTTCTGGATCGCATGTATTTTGTACCCAGAGATATTTGGAATAGCTTGTGTTGATATGTTATTCTTCATCTGTTCTTTTTCATTTCCATCATTATATCACCCCAATTGCAGAACTAGAGAATATACTTTTTTCTTTTTTAGGCTTGCATATATTTAGATGGGTATGCTCTCTGGGAGTGGTACTAAGAAGCTAAAGTGCTTTTTTTCAGTGTGGGTTTAAACTTTCTGCTTTACACATTGAAAGAAGGAATAAAGGTATTGCTGAACACTGTGTTCTCAAAGGCTAGGGACGGCAGTAAAAGGTCAAGACACTACCAGAGCCTGATTTTATGCCTTTTTGGATTAATCAGTTAAATTAATGATTTGATTAAGAATGAATTTTCATTCTTAATTAAAAACAGATTAGTATTCAGTGCAATTTTAAAGAGACTGAATCTTGGGTAGCTCCCTGGTCCTGCAGTCACCAAATTTCTTATCATTCAAGGTTGCTGATCATGATGATGTAGTGGGATTT
>NC_138374.1:71906429-71985618 GCF_054177405.1 Leptonychotes weddellii
GGTGGGTATTGAGGAGGGCACGTTCTGCATGGAGCACTGGGTGTTGTGCACGAACAATGAATCATGGAACACTTCATCTAGAACTAATGATGTAATGTATGGGGATTAACATAAGAATAAAAAAAAATTGTGTGAGTGAACAAGAAGAGGGATTTCCACTGGATAACTAACCTTAAAAAAAAATAGGAAGATGTAGTCCCCTCGTCCAGTTGTAAGCCACCCATGGAGCATCTCTCAACATGTGTACGAGCTAACCCAGGCAGCCACCCCTATCCATCAACAGAGCTGTACACCACGGATCTTGCCCTTAGTGTCATGTCTCTCACTGGGCACCATTGGCTGTAACCATGAATGCTGGGTGCCATCAACTCTTAGTAGCAATGCTCTTATTTCTGCAGTCACTGCCATTCCCATTGGCATTGTCAATCGCTGCCATGTCAACCGCTCACTGACAGTGCTTCCCAGTGGATCTTGAGTGATGATGTTCCCGATGAACTGGTGCTGATGCACCCAGGAACGAGGTCCTTCACTTGCTAAGATTTCCAAGGGTCTGTGGCAGAATGCAAAGGACCACGTCTCTTTGCCTGCCACCCTAATACCTTTACATACTCAGGGAGAAGCTCCTTGTCCAAATTAGAAGGTTGTGCTAAGTCTTCTTCATTTGGCCTTGTGGACATCAAAAGCACCCAGGATGCTTGGAAACACAGAGTTCCTTGGCTCCACCTAAAATTTTCTAAATCCTAATCTCTGGTGATTTCATGAATGTATAAGTATGTATATGAAGTGTGATGAACATACAGTGATATTCGTTTCAGGTGTACAAAATCATGATTCAGCAACCCTATACATGTCTCAGTGCTCATCGAGATGAGTGTATCCTCAGTGCCCATGATCTATTTCACTCATCCCCCCTCCCCAAACCACCAGTTTGTTCTCTGTATGGAAGAGTCTGGTTTTGTTTGTTTGTTTGTCTCTTTTTGTTTGTTCATTTGTTTTGTTTCCTAAGTTTCACCTATGAGTGAAATCAAATGGTATTTGCTTCAGGACACATTTGGGAACCACGAGTCTAGATGATTGTGGGGGCCCTTTAACTTTGAGATGGTGCCAGTCACTCTGAAACTACGGAGTGAAGGTGTGAGGATCTCATTCACCTTGGGGTTTATGTGATGCTCATGTTTTCTTTGTGGATGGCATTCTTTTTTGCATTGAGTCTTTGAATTAGACATGTTTTAAAACCACTGTAGTCTTGGGTTATCTTTATTTTTTTAAGATTTTATTTATTTATTTATTTATTTGAGAGAGAGTGAGAGAGAGCCTATGAGCGAGGGGTGGGGCAGAAGGGAAGGGACAGAAAATCTCCAGCAGGCTCCCTGCTGAGCAGGGAGTCCGATGAGGGGCTTGATCCCAGGACCCTGAGATCATGACTTGAGCCAAAATCAAGAGTCAGACGCTCGACTGACTGAGCCACCCAGGCTCCCCCTGGGTTATCTTTCTAATAATTTGCTGTTACCAAGTTATTTGAAGTAAATATATGGTCAGAACTTAGTTTTCTGCTTTGGGGACGTGTAGATAATGGTCTGTTCATGTCTTACACGGTCAGTGTGATTTTATTGCTGCCACTGCTCAGACTTAAAAATTATGTGATTAAAAAGAAAAAGAGTGATGGGCACAGGTGGCCACTGTTGTCTCTGAAAGTCACATGAAGCAGAGCCCTAAGTATGACTGAGGATCGATAAATAGCTCTCATGGTCCATCTCAGCATCGTCTGGCTGTTGTAATTGTGTTAGTCTTAGCATTCTTGCTGGCCAAAGGGACGCAGATTTATATGGAGGACATGAGAAATTCAGGTTTCCAAAACGCTCTTGGGGGGTAAGTACCAGATAGAGCACCCTTTGTCATAAAGAAGCTGTCTTTCAACTTTTCCCCATTTCTGAATTCTATTGTATCCAGATTATACTGTTCTTTCTCTTCTAAAGGATCTGTTGTGATTTTTCTGGGGCTTAAAAACTTTTGAGGAAACAACCTTACCTTTTCTAGGTTTTCTTGGTCGCTGATTCCTGTTGTGAGGTGCTTTTGACCAGTTTCCCTTTCTTTGCAAAGTAGGGGAAAGAACACGGACTATGGAATAAGTTTCAAATGTGATCACTTAATAGTTGCATAATTTTATGCAAGCTACTAAACCTTTGTGAGGCACCATTTTCTCATCTTCAAGCTGCAGATGCATGATTATTATTAGCATTAAATGATATAAGTATGTAATTTTGTACCTAGAACATAGCAAGAACTCAACAAGTTGGTTCTTTATGTCTACTGCTCAAAAAAATAAATGCTTCACCACATCTGATTTCCAACTTCCAGCTGGGACTATAGAGGTGTTCTCAAAATGTAGTCTCTGGACCAGCAGCATGAGCATCCCCTGGGAACTTGATAGAAATAAAAACCGTCAGGCCCCACTTGAGACCTCCTGAATCAGAAGCCATGACTTTGGGGCCTAAAATGTGTGTTTTCACAAGACCTCTTGGCGATTCTGTGTACGCTACTGTAGTTTGAGAACCACTGCCGTAGCAAAAGAGAAAGCCTTAAATCTAAGTTTTTATGTAGACAGATCTCTGACATCACAGTATACAGAGAAGCATTCCGTTCTAAAATCTAGGATTCTCTTAGATGTTTGTACACCTCACAATGCAGTAGAAATGGCGCTGCTTCTTGAGTAAAGGGAAGAAACGTATTTGAGTCCCAACACCCAGTAGTTAGCTTTGAATCAGCTGGGTCTCCTTTGGCCAGCTGGGTGTGAAGGGGAATCCATGAACAGCCCATAAATGGCGTATCTCTGGCTCTCATCTCCACCCTAACTATGGAATTTTCTGCTCCTTCTGAGTCTGCCTGACTTAGATCTGGAAGGCACAGGTTATGTCTGGAATGTGCTCCTGAGCAAGCCCCTGTGACTGCTCCTGGTACTGACCGCGCCGCCCCGAGATCCAAAGTCAGTGTCACCAGCTGCACAGGGGCCGGCTCCCAGGTGTGGGTGCGGATGCTACCAAGAGCACAGACACCCCCCCCCCCGGTCCTCAGCCTCCGCCCCCCTCCCTGTGCCGTTCAGGCCGCAGGTGGTAGACGCTCTTGTTCTTCCACTCAGCCCTGCAGTTCTGGAGAAGGCCCTTGCAGCCAGTCCTCCAGGTGCCAAGGCTGTGCTCTACTTTCTGGAGCCTTCTCTTGTGCCAAACCCTGATGCTTATGAAGTTGAGGTCTTCGGGACATTTTTAAATTGCCTGTCAGTGTTTTGAAATCAGCAATTTAACATTCTTCAGGGGTTTCTCTGAGTTTTCAGACCCTACAACTCAGTTTGGGAAGTCCTTGGGTGATGTTGTTAATCTCCTCTTGAGGGGGAGGGATCCTGAAAAAGACAAAGGGGCAACTTGGCAGTTATTAAATGGTTTCCAATTATTTTCTATATTGTGAAACAGAGCAAGAAATGAACAATCTGAGGCCCCGCCTAGCTTCGTTCCCAGGCTTTCTCAATTACCCTGACCCTTAAACCTTTTATGTATCGAGCTTGGGGCACCAGTCCCAAGATCTAGCTGGCTTGACTCTGGGCTTGGCCGTGGACATCTTCCACAGATTAGCAGCGCTGTCCACAGTCCCACCATGCATGAGAGCAAGGCTTCATCCACGCAAACCTCAACCCCCTTTCTCTGGGCTTCCTTACAGCTCACAGACGAGGTGAGGCCCACTCTTTTTTTTTAAGGCCAAATGAGATAGACTTGCTATTTAAATAAACAAAGTAAGGACATATTTTTTACACAGTAATTTGTTTAACAGAACTGTTCACCTTGGTGCTATTTTGAGGGATTAAGAATGCAATATACCTTTGAATCCTGTTCAATATTAAGTCATGTTTATTTTTTTAAGTAAGGCTCGATATTCTAAAGTGCGAAGGAATTTGGTTTCTCTGCATTAGCCACTAGCTCAAAATGCTCTTTTTAAAACATAATGGTTCTTTCCGAATGATCTTGTCTATAGATGTGCAAACACATATGGAAAACTTTTCCTTTCTAGGCACACACTGTATATGTTTATGCACCTTGTATATACCAACATTTGTAAACACACCCCCCCACACACATACACCTTTTATCGCCTGTACTCTTCTGTATTCTTTGATTTTTCCACTCTGAGTTAGAAGCCTTTCTGAGACTTCATCATGGTTTTCACTCACCCCCATTTGATCCACACAGTATGGAAATCCCCTTTCCTGTTCTCATTTATTTCTCTAAGGAGCATTTGAGCCTTGCAGTATGCTTAGCACTGTGCTAAATACTGGGGTACAACTGTGATCAAGACAGGCCCAGCTCTGCCCTCAGAGGATCGTAGCAGGTTATGCATTTGCTGTGAGTTCTTGATTAGATGTCTAGTCACATTGCAAACCCTGGTTTTTCCTATCGTCCCTGGTCTCTTTACCTGTTTCACCTCATGCTCGTATCTTCCTTCCTTTCTCATTTTGGATCTCTTGACTTGGAGAAATATGAAAGAGTGTGCAGGAAAAGGATCCGTCCAGTCCTTTTAAGCAAGGTATGCTTCTGAGCTACCATGTATTCATGACATTGCATTCTACCGGACACGAGGAACAGGGAAGAATGGATACAAACCGTGCAGGCCAAAAGCAGAGAAAAGCAACAGTTCGCCTCCCCTGGCAACAGCATTATTTTTAGGAATCAGCGAATCCTCTTCTCCTGCCCTGCAAGCTGTGAAATTAGCAGATTTTTAATAGGGAGAACAAATGTGTGTTGGGAGGATAGACATTTGGGGAAATGAAGTGTTTTGAGGGATTCTAAACTCTGGGAATCCACTTGTCCTCTGAAGTTAGATAATACACCACTTCTGGAAAGTGAACCTGTTGGTGTCCATTTGAACGGCAGAGTCTTGGAAAAGCTTCCATTACCGGGGTGCAATAAAAATGCCACTTGCTCTCGCTGCTAGAACACCATCTGCCATCACCCTTTGCTTGTGATTTATCCCCTTTTGCACCCGTGCCCACACCCCCCACCCAGCTAAAACATAGACATTACTGGATTTTTATATAATAGATCTCTGCTCTCCTCAAACTAGTCTTGGGAGGGAACTTTGATGATGCCTTATAAAAACAAAATGATTAACTTGTAAAAAATACCAGAGGGTTTGGCAAAGGGATGTGGCAAAAGCAGGGGGGGTGGGGGGGAGCGTGTCGGGGACCCATGGGCATTTTTATGTCTGGGGCAACAGGGCCCACAGATTGTTTGCTCCACAGAAGAAGCACAATCTAGTTATGCTCAGGTCAAGCTATGAACATCCCTCTGTTGTTATGCAGGTTTAAAAGCAACACCTTTGTCAGATGTCTCTTTTGTAGCCTCAGTGTTTTACGCATGCGTGTGGCGGGCTTTGGGCGAAGTACATGTTCTTGGGGGTTTTATAATAAGTTTGCTTCAATGCTGCTGGTTGTTGTAGTCGACAATGGTGATAATTATGATAATGCACATGCATCTCATTATTTTCTCTTTATTAAAAGGCACTTTTTCTATGGCTTTTCCTGAAAAAAAAAATGCAAGTGATTTTTAACCCTAACAGTTAGGGATAAAGTAGGTATCCTTACCTGTGAGTGATATATTTATTTAAAGAGGTGTACTTATGGGGCACCTGGGTGGCTCAGTTGTTAAGCATCTGCCTTCGGCTCAGGTCATGATCCCAGGATCCTGGGATCGAGTCCCACATCGGGCTCCCTGTTCGGCGGGAAGCCTGCTTCTCCCTCTCCCACTCCCCCTGCTTGTGTTCCCTCTCTCGCTGTCTCTCTTTGTCAAATAAATAAATAAAATCTTAAAAAAAAAAAAAGAGGTGTACTTAAACAAATCCTTCCTTATATTTGTCAGTCTACCTGTCCATTCATTCCCTCATCAGTTTTCATTAAGCTCCTCTGAGTAAACATTTTCTGTGCATTATCCCCTTGGATCCTTAAAACAATGCTGGGCAGGGACAGTAATATCATCTTACTGTATACATGATAACTTGAGGCTTAGAGATCTTAGTTGTCATGCCCAAGGTCACACAGCTGGTACACGGTGCAGCTGAAACCTGAACCCACAGAATCCGATCCCTGAGTCCCAGTGCTGGTACTTGGAAATATGTGCCTTATTTTACAGGCAAAGTAGATTGAATATTGTGACTAGATTTGTGATCTCAAAAGATTGAGGTTTTAGTTAAACCTAATTTAAAATTCTAACTCTAACCAATTCCCTAAGACGTGGACCTGGTGGGAGTCCCCCTGGGGCTATACCATCGGTTTTTTCTCCTTTTCCCAACACGGTTGTTGAGAGTATTGAATGAGCGGCTCTACCTGGTGAGCACTCAATGCAGCACACCCTTTCCACACGGAGGGATTCTAGTGTCCCCCCCCCCACTGCCACCACCACTCTCTCTCTCCTCCTCTGGAGGGACCGGAAGGAACCCTTTGGAGGATGGGTTTTCTGTGAAGACCCTGAGCCTGGAGTCTGAGGGTGATGCAGGAATGCAAACGTGAGACGTTACGGTTCTGACCTAAGACAGAACATTGGGTAGATGAAGGGATACCGTGGAGATAGAATTAAACATTGTTGACGTATTTTACGTGGGACTGAGAGTAAGAGAATTATTGGAAAACCTCAGAATCTATGGTTTGTGTGACTGGGGGGAGGGGCCATTAGATAAGATGGGGAATGATGGGGGGGGGTGCCTGCGCTGGGAGAAAGGCTGGTATGTCGTAGGTTGTGTATGTGATTGCTATGATCTGCATGGTGACGTGTCCATGGTTGCCATAAATTCGTTAGTGTTCTTCTCAGGCAAAGGTATTTCAGTGGCGTGGAATGCGAAGGTTTTTGCTCAGAGTGTAATAATTAAAGCAATTTGACGAGTACTCTATGACTTTTACTCCTGCCTTTGAATGAACGCTTTGCTCCAATAAGATGGTCTCCTTAATGACCCCCTAAAACCCCAGGCACACCTATGTCTGTAGCCCTAGCTTGGTTCTACATCCCATAGTTTTTGGTATTTTTTAAAATGTGTATTGTTCTTTGTACACGTGGGTGTTTCTGGTCTTCCAAAGGACACTGTACGCTTCTTTTGTACCTCCTGAATGGAGCGGTGTAAGTGTTCTGCAGAAATGGGAACTTGATAAAGGACTCTTACTCTGAAGTCACAATTAAAGTCAAGAATGAATTTTTGTGGAAAACCTCAATGCAGATGTACCAAAAAACTTCAAGAAAATGAGAATACTCTGAGTCATACTTTTCCTGGTACCATTCATCCCACTTTAGGTACTATCATTCTGCTCCACTTAGCATTTCTCCCACCTACATCTGTCATCTAGAGTCATAGGCAAGGGGGTATAAAGGGGGTCAAGTCTTGAAGGGAAATTGCTTTTCCTCAAAAGTTGATGGAACTCCACCACCATTGGCTAGATTACCTTCTTAGGCATGGAGTGCCATCTTGTCTCCATGAATTAAATGTCACGATTTTGTCCGTTTGAAGATGACCATAAAGGACCACGAGTCTGTGGCAAGTCATCTTTTGGCCGAGACTTAAATTTGAATTTTGCGTTGGTGAGTGGGCCTTGCTGTCCGCCCACCCAGAGCAGCTGTGTGTCCATGCAGCCTTCCTTTTCTTTGATTTCTGTGTCATACCCACTAATTCTTGTGAGTTATTCATGGCTGCTTCTTGTGGGGTAATAGCATATTATAGTGGTAGCAGACGTTTGAGATTTATGAAAGTCTTGGGACAGATCTCCTCATGAATGTCAATGGATTGCTGTAGTGAATGATTTGCTCTATCTTGATAAAGAATGTCTTGCCGGGGTGCCTGGGTGGCTCAGTCGTTAAGCGTCTGCCTTCGGCTCAGGTCATGATCCCAGGGTCCGGGATCGAGCCCCGCGTCGGGCTCCCTGCTCTGCGGGAAGCCTGCTTCTCCCTCTCCCACTCCCCCTGCTTGTGTTCCCTCTCTCGCTGTGTCTCTCTCTGTCAAATAAATAAATAAAAAATCTTAAAAAAAAAAAAAAAAAGAATGTCTTGCCAAGCTGCTGAGCTCTTACTTGAATCTTATACACCCTTCTTATTCCCTTAGCAGAAGTTCTAGCCTTCCTGGTGAATTTCCCTTTACTCTTGGGTATGGTTCACTCTTGCAACAGATACAAATTTAGAAAGCTGGTGTTAAAAACCGCAGTTAAACATAGGTCTCCCCAGAGGTAGGAAGCCAGAATAGTTTCTGTGGATTCCAGCAAAGAGGCCTTCTTTTTCAAAACAATGTTCTTTT
Source organism: Leptonychotes weddellii (assembly GCF_054177405.1). NCBI lineage: Eukaryota > Metazoa > Chordata > Mammalia > Carnivora > Phocidae > Leptonychotes > Leptonychotes weddellii. Next base: position 71,914,740 of record NC_138374.1, read on the forward strand.
TTTTTGCATGGTCAACTAGACACTGAAGCTCTGTGTTATCTGGGAGGCAAGAGAGGCAAGATGCCAGGCTGCTCTCCCCCAAATTATATCCAGAAGCTGTCTCCTCCCTGTTAGTGTGCCCATGTCTGATGTGTTGATTCCTTTCTAAGGGCTCCAGTCCAAATAAGGCTCAATTAGCAGCCTGAAAATAGAGTCTCTCTGCCTGTCTTTTACCGTAAAAACCTGGGGACTGTTAAGGTTCTAATTTTACTTTCCTCTTAATACCAACGGAAGGTGCCATATCTCTCTGTGGAATGTTGACGTTCTTCCTTTTATTTATTTATTTATTTATTTTTGGTAATGAGACAAGCCTTGTTATTGCAGCCAGTTCTCATGTTTTAGTGACAGCAAAATGGAGAGAGATTAGGACATCTGATGTGAGACACTCGTGTCTGGTAGAGCCTGGCAACAGATTAGCGAAAGAAACTGGCTGTCCAAAATCATCAGCGTTCGCTGCCTTCTCCAAGTCAAAGAAATCACTGTGCTCTGCATAAGCCCTGTGTTGAGTTCATTTCGCTGACCCTTCCTTCATTTTGGCCGAAGGGTATTTTTAATAACTTGGTATGTTTAAGAGTCAGAGGAGGCCAAATTTCTGGCTAGGCTCTGGAGAGATGATGGTAATGAAATGTTTGGGGAATTAGAGGGAAAAAGTCTGAAAAAAAGGCGCCTTCTTTTGGATCTGTTTAACATGACTTTCCTAATCATTTCTGAGTTGGGGGGGTGGGGGTGGGGGGAGAAATACACAAAACCCTCTAAGGAAAACCAGTGTTTATTTATTTATTTTTCTTTCTTTTCTTTTCTTTTTTTTTTTTTGAAAACCAGTGTTTAAAACTTAAAGCTTTGAGTGAGCCACTTCAAAACACACAGTGAAGTTGTCTGTATTTTACTTGGAAACTAATATTTAAGTCAAAAAGAACAGTAGCAGAAACTCATGCTGATGTGGGTGGAAAGGACCAGAGGATGCGGATTAGGTCACAGTGCGGCCAGGGGAGCTAGGTGGAGGGCAGTGGCCAACACAAGACAAGCTGGGGGACAGTCTGAAGACAGGCACCCGGGGGAATTAGGGTGTTTTCATAAGAAGCCCTGTTCTGTTTCTGTCTCCCCACCCCCACACCGGGCATTTGCAGCTTTGGCATCCTGGACACTGGTCCCGCCAAAGTTCAGTTCACTTGAGTGCAATGAGTGTGCCCAAGGTACACTGAGAGGTGAGGGCGGAAGATGAGTGGGTCATGCGCTGTCTCCAACCACGTGTCACCTGCACGAACCCCGCCCATCGGCCAACCTCTCCTGAGACACCGCCCCCCACTAGTCCAGGCCTGCGTGCTCTGATCTGTCACAAGCCACCTCCCCGGTGTGGACCACGTCGTTTGGAAGCACAGTGTCAGCCGTACCACCCCATGTAGTCTGTACGTCCCCTGAGCCTGTATCTCATGCTTCTTTTGAAATACACTCTGCCCCTCGCGAGGCGGTGGGTGCAAGCAGGGGCATAATTGCACCTGTTGATGAAATTAATTAACAATCAGGGCCTCGTGGTAAGCATGCGCCGGCCCTCCAAAGATGCTCAACAACTTGATTTAAATTTTAAATGACATCTGCTTGGTACCCATTTGTAGTAAATGTGATACTGCAGGAACTGAGCATTATTTCAGGTAAAATACTGAAGTTTTCTTAGTATTCTGAGCTAGAGGTCTATTTACTCACTATGTTTTATTCACTTGACATGTTTATTAAGTGCCTGCTGTGTATACCCAGCACTGATGACATAGTTGAGATCTAAGAATTAACTGTTTAGGAAAATATGAAAAAATCATATTTGGGGAGACTATCTCCCCATTGGTTATCGGAGGCAGATCTTTGTTAATGATTAATTATTGCTGAAACCCAGAGAGCGTTTCTCTACCCAGACATTTATATCTGCCATTAAAAAAAAAAAAAAAAAGGTATAGTTGGCTAAATATGGAAATTTGGAGACATTGTCTTTATCTGGAAAAAAGCTTCCAGGCCAGAAGAGAGGAGAGAGACAGTGCTGTGTGGAGATGTGTTTATGCTGTTTATTTAAGAAATAGTTCTGTAGCACCCACAATGGGCAGGCTGTCTTCCAAACAGCAGCTGGTTTAGCATCTTTCATAAAGATGGTCCCATTTAATGTCCACAGGAAGTCCATAAAGTAGGTGCTCTTACTAGCCTCCTTTTAAATATGGGGGGCTGACACCTAAAGAGGTAAAATATGTCACTCGAGGTCACTCATACTGGGCTTGGTGGAGCTGCTTGCCAAAGATGTGTTTTGGAGAAATTAATTCCAACAAGGGAAATAAGGCAATCAAGTAGGCCTCTGAAAGTAGATGTCATTTAAACTGGGTGTTGAAACCTGATTGGGGTTGGTATGTTGGCAAATATAAGGGAGTTAAGAATATACCAAAAGAGAGCTGTTCTATAAGGGACGAAGAAGTGAGGTATTAGCAAAATGCAATTTTCTGTCCAATATTAGAATTTTGGAAAGATGTATCTTCTCCGATCCTCCTCTCTCAAGCGCTGCTAAATTTTAGGTCTTCTCTGCAATATATTTTAAAAATTCCTCCAAATATGAATAATCTAATATATTCTGAATGGCACTGCCATTTTGTTTAAATCTCAAGATTTGAGGACAGTTAAATGTTTACTACCCATCTCCACAGCAGTCCATGGCCCACATGAGTCATCATGTTGGGGATCAAACAGGACTCTTCACTATAAGATAACCCTCCTAGGTGGGCTGTCAGTGACATCCACCAAAAACCATGCCTTATTTTAGAGAAATGCCCTAGGGCTCTGCTTGTTGGAAAAATGATCAGCTTCTTTGATCCCTTCAACTCAATGAGTAGAGGTTGCAGCTAGCCTGGAAGGCTGTACTCAGATTTCTATAATTCTCAGCTTACAGGGCATGACAGATCCTATTTACTTTTTAGTAGAGATATTGACTGTATAAATACATTTTTACTTTCTGGATAATATTATAGTTTTAAATTTAAAATTCTATTTCTGCCATTATTGCATTTTTCTAATGGAAACATCAAACAGAACATTACTAGTAATTCAATTTCTATTCAAGATATCAGAAACTATTTGTCAATTTTAAAATAAAAACTAAATCCAAAATATTTTAAAACATCCAAAATGGTAATTGAGTTTCAGTGGGCCAAATCAGAATTTTTCTTTGGAGGAAAAATGTTAAAAGAAATATACCAATAAAAATAAATCAGGGTGCCTGGGTGGCTCAGTCAGTTCAGCATCTGCCTACAGTCCCAGGATCCAGTCCTGCATCGGGCTTCCTGCTCAGCGGAGAATCTGCTTCTTCCTCTGACCCTCCCTTTCTCGAGCTTTCTCTCTCTCACGCTCTCTCTCTCTAAGTGAATAAACTCATTTAAAAAAATAAATCAGTGCAATTATTTTTAAAAAGTTAGAAAAAATGAATCCAGAGCAATAGGAAGCCCTTACATAATAAGTATTATATAGTGAAATAATCTTCAACAATCAAGTTTTTGGAAATATGGCATGGAAAATTAATGTCTAGAAGGCAAAAGCATGTTCATGACCAAGGTGATCATTAAGTTGGATAGCGAAGGATAGCGTATGGTCTGTTTTGCTGATACACCAGGGATCGGACTTCCTAAGATGGAGACACCTGAAACGTCTCACAGATGAAGAAATGGGGGGCAGGGGGAGCTGGGAGGTTTAAGTCACTGCCTATGCCACATTGCTTGTAGGAGATAGAGGGGTGGAGCCGGGCTCCCAGGCTAGAGGTAACCAGTGGAGCTCTTCGAGTGATGAGAGAGAATGGAATGACTTAGTCGCGTGTGCCTTCAGCAGCGTTGATCAATGGCTCAATCAGCAGTTGGACAGCTCTCGTTTTCCAGAGCCTTCTAAGAACTCAAGCTTCAGTGAGCCCCAGGGCGGGACCTGCATTCAATGGGGCACACATGCCTAGAGAGGCAGCCCTTCCAAGGAGGGCGACAGCTAGTAGACGACTGCCCCCCACCTGCCAAGAGTAGGGTTTCGAAGCACAAAGTGACTTTCACCTCCCAAGGATTTCATTTTAGAAATAAAGCATTCACTTTATGCGCTAAGCCTCCTATTCTGCTTTTTTACGTTTTCAGAAATGCTCTCCCAAGTGCATAGATCATTTCATACCCTTGCGTATGGACTTTCCTTGGTGTTGGCTTCCTGCACCCAAGAGCTATTGACAATTAGTTCAATGGCTAATTTACAGAAGACCCCTTCACGTCTATTTTATTTTATTGTCTTATTTTTACCAGAAATAAAGCTAAACTTTTTAAAAAAGGAAGGTCACCAGCGGAAACCTTTCAACTGGCTTTGAAGGCAACACAAGCAGAATGTTCCGCACACGGAGTTTTGTACGTGCTCAGAAGGTTGTGCTGACTTCAATCTCTGCCTCATACCCAGGCACACCCCAAAATACCACTCCTTTTTTCTCCGCTCCAGCCCTTGGGCGAGCTAGGGGTAACTATTTTGACTCTGTGTGAGATGTAGCATGTTGCATTGCTTCATGTTTTTCTGAACAAAAAGATCATTTTTCTTTGAGAGAATTGTATTTGCTAAAGATGGATATTGGAAATTAATATCATGTCCCAGATATGCAGGGCTTTGTAACCAGAATAACCGTCAGACACCACAGAAGAACACGGGATTGGATGTATTCAGTTTCTTTCTGGTTATCTGATGTCCTTCTGCAACACAGGCCACCACTTCTCCAAGGTATCCCGCGTGGGGACAGTAGACGCTGAACTAAGCGTTCTGTGTACTTTAGGGCCATTGCATTTTCTCAACAGCTCTGGAAAGTAGACATCGGGACTCTTATTTTGCTGATGACAACAATAAAGCAAGGATGGTTTAGTGACTGATGCACAGTGAGTAACAGGACCTAGACAGAAGCCAAGTTCAGCCTATGTGGAAATACAGGTTGTCCCATGGCGTAACCTGGAGAGGCTCAAAGACTGTACTGCAGAGACAATATGCCATTTGTACCCAGCTTTTATAGATTACTCGTATTTTGGTGTTTTTAAAAACTATAATCAGGGGGCGCCTGGGTGGCTCAGTTGGTTGAGCGACTGCCTTCGGCTCAGGTCATGATCCTGGAGTCCCTGGATCGAGTCCCGCATCGGGCTCCCTGCTCGGTGGGGAGTCTGCTTCTCCCTCTGCCCCTCCCCCCTCTCATGTGCTCTCTCTCATTCTCTCTCTCTCAAATAAATAAATAAAATCTTTAAAAAAAAAAACAAAAAAAACTATAATCAGGGGATAGTGGCAAGTTGCATATTCTTAGAACCCAAGCGTGAGATTTGGGCTTGCAAAGTATCTTTGAAACTACGATGCATTTTCCCGTCCCTGACTGCCCATATAAAGCCAGGCTTTTGCCCAGTATGGTGTCTGGGGTTCCCCTGCATAGGACCTGCAGCCCTCACAGGTGTCATGGGAGTGTTGTTGGGGCCCAGTAAATTGGCATGCCTGCTCTGAAAGCCTTGTGTTTGGTTTTGTTTTATTTTTGAGGGTTGCTGATAGACTGTCCCTCCCTCCTAAATATGTTCCCAGTGTCTGTGTTTGTGAATTCAACAGTCCAAAGAAGTTCCCGCTTTCCGCTCCACATATAAAGTCTGATAAAGAAGGATCATCCTCATCTTTCTTCTCTGGGGAGGCAGGATTCATGACCCGCCGATGCTATGGAATATAGTATTAGCACAAAGTATGAAAGGAGCTTACAGAGCATTTTGCAGAGAGTTCGTTCATAAACATTGCCAAATGTTGTGTGATCTTATTGAATCTTTCCAAAGTCCTCCAAGGAAGTTGATAGTATCTCCATTTTTCCAGATGAATAAATTCCAATTTAGAAAGGTCACAGGGACTCACTGGGTCACGGAGATGTCCTGCCCCCAGTCCTGGGCTCTTCTGTCTCTGCTTTCTTGGGCTGCTTTGATGTTTCAGAAGGGAAAGTGGGAGACCGGCTGTTTCTCTGGGATTCTGAAAATAGGCAAATAGCAACAAACTTGCAGTTCCTGTAAAGATGTGATACTTGCTAATAATAAGGGTAACATAGTAATACACCAGGTTGATCCACTCCAGAGCATGTATTACTAACCCGTCTGCTTAGTGGCTCCCTTTCCCATATTTCTGATGATAGGGGTAGAAGTCAGGAAGGCAATGTGCCACTCATGACCTTCTTTTTAATAGGCTGGTGCTTAAATATTCCATGAGCGTCTGGTGTTTTCCTAGGGTTCATGTTTAATTTTGAGCTTCGGTCTGTAGCCTTACTTCCTTGTTATTTAAGTATGTAGAGACCTATGGGCATAAACCACCAGAGACTGAAATATATTCTATATGATGTGTACTTGCCTTTTATAAAGTTGTGCTGTACTTTGAGGCCACTCTACGTCATTTTTAGGAACTTTAATTTTCTGTGTATTAATAACATTAATACAGCCCCAAGGAAAGAAGAGAGTCAGTGAGAAAGAAAGTCTACTCTGTCTTATTTTGCTCCACTAGGTTTCTAGTTGTCAAAATTCAAACACTCAGTAAATCCAAATGTAGATTTCATGGCTATCTGCACCTTTTAGTTTATTTCCCTTTTAAATCAAAGAAAAGTCATTCAAGATACAAATAAGGAAATGAAAACAATTACCAGCTGGGAATTCAAGCACCTAAGGTATATTGAATATTTATGGGCTAACATATGCATGGAGCATTTCCACATACCCCTTGTCAAAATGGATTTCTTTCTCTAGGATTCTGTTACCTTTTTTTTTTTGTTAGTGTTGTTACGTTACTTTCTATCAATTGCCTGTTGCATCAGTGAGTTATTGTGGGGGCGGGGAAGCCTGGTAAGAGCCAGGCATCCAAATGCTTAGGTCTCCATCAGGGTCACTGATCACGCTGGGGATATCGTGCAAGCTACCTCACCTCTCTGTGCCTCGGTGTCCTTGTGTGTGTTGGGATTATTGCTGCCACCCACCTCACAGAAATGTTCTAATGATTAAGTTCATATTTCATACAAAGCACATGGGCCTAGTGCTCAATAAGCATTCACTGGTATTACGATCTTGTTTTCACTGTCCCTCTCCTCTGCTCCGCTCAGGGGCTTATCCATTTGTCCCTGAACTATCGCATTAGCCTTCTAACGAATCTCTTGTTGGTCAGTGCTGTATCAGTGTCAGAAAATCAGTTCACATAAGTTCTTTTTACAGAGATGATTTAATATAGGAATTGTTGGAACGGGCACAGGGAGGGTAGGAAAGGGAAGAGTGGATCAACACAGAGCTAATAACTGCAAGAAGCAATTACGCATTTCGGGCTGAGTAAGCTGACGGGGAGGTGGCTACGTAGAGCCCAGGAGGGCAGGGGACTCAGGCTTTGGAGGAGATGGTGTCATTGGGCTTCTTGGACTATCTGAGATCTCTGGGGTGGGGGCACCACCAGCAACTGCTCATGCAGGGGGTCTGCTGAGCTGCTTCGGGAGTGTGGAAAAAAGCTGGCAAATGGAGCCCACTGCTGCTGGTCCGAGGGAAGTGCCGTGGCCAGGCCAATGCTGTTAGAAAGGATCTGCAAGCAGGGGGGACCTGTTCCTTCTCTCTCCTCTTGCCTCCCAGCTCCCCACAAGACTCTCCCTGGCAGACCCTAGTAGGCTTCTGGCTGGCTGGGGGAAATGTAGCCTCTTGCACCAAAGGGTCAGCATCAGAAAACAGGATGGGGCACCTGGGTGGCTCCGTCAGTTAAGCATCTGAGTCTTGGTGTCAGCTCAGCTCACGATCTCAGGGTTGTGGGATCGAGCCCCACGTTGGGCTCCGTGCTAGGCCTGGAGTCTGCTTGAGATTCTCTCTCTTCCTCTGCCCCTCCCCACACATGCTCTCTCTCTCTCAAATAAATAAATAAATCTGAAAGAAAGAAAGAAAGAAAGAAAGAGAGAGAGAGAGAAAGAAAGAAACAAAAAGAAAGAAGGAAAGAAAGAAAGAAGGAAAGAAAGAGAGGGAAAGAACGAAAACAGAGGACAGAGGATGGGTTGAGGGCTGAGAGACAATAGCTGAGTAACCAACCCAAGTGTCTTCTCAATCCTAATCTCTTCTGTAAACTCCTGTTGGTTTAATTTCCCCACAGCGCCCCATGGAACACAGCTATTACTGCTCAGATATCTTCATCTCCTCTGGAACAAAGTCAATTCAGTACACCTTCTATTAAAAAGAACTTACAGTGAACGTTGTGCTTGGGGCTGTAGGGATAGAAACATGAATAACTTTTTCTGTCCTCACACAATTTAATGTGGCACAAAGTAAACATCGGTCATTCCACAGCAAAGGCAGGTTGTAGCTGGAAAGAGTGGTGCGTGAACCAATGGGATCAAGAAAAATTTCATGGCAGGATGAGTCTGAGTTCACCGAACAGTGTGGCCCCAAACTACCCCACTTGGCTGATTTCTCCCACTGCCCCCCTTCCATCCTTACTTGATCTGCTACAAAGTATAACTGATTCCCATGAAGCTTCAACGTTTCTGTCTCTATGTACACTTTTGCTCCTTCTAACTGCTTAGTCCCCTGGCCAGTCAGGACCGAGCGCCTCCTTTGTATGCATTGAACTAGCTCTGTGGTTGCCTTGTGAGCCAGTGGCACTGGGGGTCCAGAAGGGGAGCCAATTCTTTGTTTTAAAAAGTCACCCAAGTGAATGCAAAGTTGCTGTGATAGCTGGGTGACCAGGTTCGGTCTTGAAGTCACAGAAGGCTTCCTGAGGAATAATGGGTAGGTGTTAGTGGAGAGAGAGGAAAGCTGTTTCCAGCTGGTGCAGAAGACCTCACACAGGAAGAAGCATAGTATGAATCTAGAGGGGGGCCAGTGGGGCTCAGAAAAGGGGAATGAGGAACATTTTACGTGTTAACTGTCTCTCAAGGTCTGGTTCCAAAGGCACCACCTCCATGAAGCCGTCCTGAAAAACTTCAACCAGAGATGGTTGCTTTCTCGTGTCAACTCTTTGCTGTTCTTTGTGCTTCTCAAGAGAGTGTTTATCACATATTGTGTTGATTTGTACATATTTCTGTGAAAGTCTGATATCCCATGCTCAGCTGTAAGCTTTCAGAGGCCAGGGTTTGTCTCCTATCCATCTTTGTGTCCCTGAGTGTGATGTGTTCTCAAAGAGCATTTGCTGGACAAAATCACGTTCTACTATTCCCGTTAACACTCAGATGGTCTGTCTTCTTCAGTGCAACCATGCCTTCATTTCATTCAGGATCTCGTATTATTTATTGAATTGTATCGAGGGGGACATGGGTGTCTGCTTGACATTGGTGTGAAAGAGGTAAGGAGGTAAGTTCTAGTGGGTAGAAATGATCTTTCTGTGGAGATAGTCAATCTGATTAATGGGCACTCTGAGACAAGGTGTACAATTTCATGCCAAAGAGGCAAGGGGTGGAGAAGGAAGAACAATACAAACAGCTGGTTCTAGACTTGCTGGAATTGTAGCTGTGTGGAGCCAGGTAAGGGGCGGAGGATGTATGTGTGTGTGTGGGGGGGGGTGGTGTTTGGATATGTAGCTTAATTTATTTGTATGAGTTAGCCTTCAGGAGACCACTACCAGACCCCAAATCATGGGGTACACAATGTTGTTGCCACTCTAACAACATATTCCTTGATGGGACATGTTGCCAAGTTTTTCAGTAAGCAACTAATCTGAAAGCCACATGATGAAGTTTAATTTATGGGTAATATTATCTAGCCATATTCCTTTAGCTGTTGGTAATTATAACGTTTCATTATTTCAGTGTAGTTTGTCATAATCTTGTGACATGGGCTGATACCGTTAGTCCGTATTGATACACAGAGACATTTTGAGGCAGGCATAGCTCCCGAGAAGTTGTGGTGTGCCTATGTGTTTAGTGATTGTCAGGGGTATGTGTGCGTAAGATTGTGCTCGAGGAATGATAGAACCTCCTTCCACCTGACTGATGATCTAGATTAAATGCTAGTTTGTGGAGTCTTGGGCAAAGTCTAAACTTTAATAACGTTTGGGAGAAGGGGCTGTGACCTGACTGTGTGTCTGGTCATCCCTACAAGAGAGGAGAGCTTACTGGATCCTGGTTTCAAGACATCTGGTCCCCTTCCTCGTGGGTGACATTCTGACAGCTCCCTCTCTCTCTTCCCCTCTCCCTTCCTAGACTCTCCCTTATGAGTCTATTCCACCTCATTTCACATTTTTATTTTCCCGGAGGAAGATCACCACAGAGGGGAAGGGCCAGCCTGCCCTAAGTCAAGAAAGAGTAGACATTATACTTCTTGTTTGTGTCCTGATTTCTCAGGGACATGAAACAGGAATAGCTAGAACAAGCTCTTTGGACCTTGGGAAAGGAATGTTCTTTTTTTTCTCTGGGTTAAAGATTGAGACGGAAAGTAAAGGAAGCCAATGGTTCTTGATCCTGACTCAGGTACTATGTAGTCTTCTTGCATAGTCAGTTTTATAACAGTCTGGTAAGGGGCTCAGCAAATGCGTAATGACCTTGACCTATGGCAGGTTGTCTTCACAGTGTCTTTTTACAGCCAGGAAACTCTGATTCAGAAAATTTCAGAATATTATGTGAGGTCACAAAGCAAAGTCATGGCAAAGTCATGACTTAACCCAGGTTTGTGTAGCTCTCACCCCTTCCTTGGTGTTTATGAAAACCATGCTGCTTCCCTCAGTGGCACTGAGAATCTCAGACCCGCTCTTCTCTCAACCACGTTCCGTCTGCCTTTCCTCCAGCTGCCCCTTAAAAAGTGGCATTGTCCAGGTAAAAACGAAAGGCAAAATTAATTAAATGAGATAACGTAGGTGAACACAGTTTGTAAATTGTAAGGTCTTAAACAATTTCAATACTGGTAATAGTTGCATTATGCTCATTTACATGAACACTTATCATTCCCACCTAATTAATTACCAAGCATACAGTAACAATTATGCGGGTGATTAAAAATAAATCAGACCAACTCTTTTGTAAGCTGTTTGAATTATAATGTGAAACTTCCTTCCTTTGCTTTCCATGTTGATAGAGCATTGCTTAGTGAGCTTGGTCATCTACTGACAACTGAAAAGAAAAATGCAAATGATCATCATAGAAGGAATAAACATTCCATAGAAGTAAAAGGTGAGATGATATTTCCAATGCCCACTGGCTTTTCTTGTTGGGACCGAAATTTGTGGTCTTCAGAGGATATTCGTAAACCTTACACTGCCTCAGGGATGGCCATATATGGTATCAGAGTGAGAGCAGGCCATCACCAAGTTCTACAATTCAGGCTATGTCCTTATTGATCTCACTTTTGTAGCCTTGAGTTGGTTTCTACTCAGGCTGTTTTTCTAAAATAACTATAATGACTTGAAAAATCGAACAGGCAAATATTAACTTGCCCAGGATATGGTTTTCAAGCTACATTAGAGTGGAGAACAGTTTGAAATGATGCTCTGTGTACTACCATTCAAATTAAGTAGGAGAAATGAGTACTCATCCCTTAAGATTCTGACATGTTCTTTCAAAATACTGTGCAAATAAAAGAGTTTTTTTTTCTTTAAGTGGAGAAAATGATTTCAAATGTAATGAAAGACATCACAATAAATGGTCATTGCCGGTCTGCCAGTGGGTTCACAATTGTAGTATACTGTAAAATTTAATGTCCTTGATTTGGCACTGCAAATGCATGAGTTTTATAATTGCTCACATGAGAGGTGATGGGTTACACTGGATGTATACATAGGGCAGGGGCACCTGGGTGGCTCAGTCTGTTAAGTGTCGGACTCTTGGTTTCAGCTCAGGTCACGATCTCATGGGTCATGAGATCGAACCCCATGATGACCTCTGCACTCAGTGGGGAGTCTGCTTGAGATTCTCTCTCTCTCTCTCTCTCTCCCCTCCTGCCCCTCCCCCTCCCGTGCACTGGCTCTCTCTCTCTTTCTCTCTATCTTGTGCACACATTCTCTAAGATAAATAAATAAATGTTTTAAAAAAATACATAGGGCAAATAAGCAAATGGAGCAAGTGTTATTTTTTTGTTCTGATAAAATAAACTGTGCTTTGAACAAGTTCATTTAGAAGGTTATAAATGAATAAAGGGACTTTAATAAAGGGAACATGAGACCACAGTATGTTTAAGGGACGCTGGGGCATCTTGACCCCTGACTTGGAATGTTATTGGTAGGAGGGCCCATTGGTTGAGTTCTTCCCACATTTGACCTTGGGCTAAGCACTGTTCATCTCATTTAATCCTGACAGCAACCCTATGGGAAAATAGAGCTTCGATTGTCTAAGTAACTTGCCTGAGACCACACAACCAGTTAATGACAGAGGTAATTTTCAGCTGCATGTCAATTTCAATGCTATTTCCACCGTCCTAGAAGTTTTGCATGACTATGTGATGTTAAAGGAATGAAATATCAGGGATCACTACATGAAAAGCTAACGATGTATTGTATGGTGACTCACATAACATAATAAAATTAAGTTAAATTTAAAAAAAGGAATGAAATATCAGAATACTTAAATGTAGAGATTTGAGAGAAAGCTATACAATTTGATGAACATGAACATTTTACTCAGGAGGGAACAGTGATAAAATGATGTGTAGAGGTGAGTAGGTCCTGTTTGTCTTCATCTGATCCGTATTTTCATGCTTTTGTGGCCTGTTCATATCACACTTAGTTTGATATTTTCCCCCAAATTTGCTGTAATTGGGTTTGCATTCTGTATCAGGAATAGATCGTGTCAGTTGTCAGAGAATCAAGGACGGAACTAACCAGTAGCATCCACAGAACAGTTACTATCTGCCTCACAGAGGAGTGGGGACTAATAGTTGGTCTGTGTTTCCGATGACCTTTGAAGTTTGCCTCATTTTAAAATCCAAAACAGAGCATCCTTAGGAACCTTATTTAAATGACCCTTTGGATAAAGTATGTGCAGAGAGTCTGAGAGCTGATGTGTGAGAATAATACTTTGATGCACAAAAAACTAGAGAAATAACTATGATGAATCAAATGAAAATTGGGTTTATATTCTTTTTTTTTTTTAAAGATTTTATTCATTTATTTGACAGAGAGAGACACAGCGAGAGAGGGAACACAAGCAGGGGGAGCGGGAGAGGGAGAAGCAGGCTTCCCGCTGAGCAGGGAGCCCGATGCGGGGCTCGATCCCAGGACCCTGGGATCACGACCCGAGCCGAAGGCAGATGCTTAACCAACTGAGCCACCCAGGCGCCCCGGGTTTATATTCTTAAAGCTGAAAAAAAAATGTGGTTTTATTACTTTAAGAGTAAAGGTTTTTAGATTATGTATGGAATGTTTTGTTCTCCCTAAAGATGAAGTAAGACAAAAATGAATTGTTATACCGGTATCATTATTGATGCCTTAGGATTCAGGACACTCCAGTTTCAAATATTAATACATTTCCCAATTCCTTCTAGAGGCCTTTTACAGAAAACTAGATGCAGTAGTCACCGACTCATGACACGGCTTTTTTTATTCTTGGGAAATTGTATAAAAAGGAGTGGATAGTCAAACGTCTTTTGAGCTGGGTACATTAAATGTACTCCTGCTTTATCTGACAGCCGAGAAGCCTTCCCACACACAATCTGCAGCCCCAGGTGGAAGGCGCTGGGGGTCTCCATGGTCGGGGTCAGCTGGCAGGTATCTGCCTATGGGATGTAATCCACTGGGTTTGGAAAGCCCTCTTTGCCTCAAGAAGATAATTCTCTCCCCCCCACCCACCACCCCCAGCTCTGCAGGTGTCAATGAGATTGAAATCCTACCAATTAGGCTTTGTATTCATATTCAATTTACTTTTTTTTTTTTTTTTTGAGCACAAACCCTGCACCCGACTACTGATGGATTTATATATATATGATGTATTCATGTGCTTGTGTGATTCTTAAAAGAACTCTTTCTCCTAACATGACCAGCATGCCACAAATGTTTTCAGAGTTAATTGAGACTCACATGTGTATAAAATAATTTACTATTGAAGAGAGAAAAATGTCAATGACTCATTGATATCTGCTTTTAAACTAAAAGTGTGACCCAACATCTTTATCGAAGGGGCAGGGGGCTACGTCTTACTCATCTTTGTTCATTGCAGTCTTCTAAGCACACACACAAAGACAACCTTGGTGCGTGAATGACATTGAACAAGCATAACAAATCCTAAACAGAATAAGCTGGTGACAAGTTAAAGTAGTTGAACAAGAGAACAGCAACTAACATTCAGAAGTAAGAGAATCAAAGAGCCACTAGGTAATGAGAACGCCAGGGCAGGCCAGACTTGAAGGATCAAGGACATGAGTGATGATGGGTCACTCAGAGTGAGAGAAGTCAAGGAAAACCTAGCTCCCGTTCTGAACGTTGCTGCTCCCGGCACCAGGCTTCTTGTCCATCATTCTCTGTTGCTTGACAATCCATCAATGGCTCCTCATTCCATACAGAATAAAGTGGCATTCTTGGCCAGGTTAGGCCCGGGTCTTCATGACCTGGCCCCTCTGTCCCTCTTGTACACCTGATCCAGCCTCTCTAAGGAACAGGCTCTTTCCTGTCACGGACCTTTCTTTGCACATGCCATTCCCTTTCTTCTTGCCTAATCATCCCACCTGGCAGCCCAACATCTTCTGCGAGTCCTTCTCTGAGAACATCAACCCCTCCCACTCTGCTGTGGTACCTCATCCATGCTCTGTAGTGTGGATTATTTGATACAGCATTTGCAACTAGGTGTTTGCCTGGCTATCTTCTCCATTAGACTGGGAACACTTTTCAGATAGGAATTATGTGGTACTTACTTATATATCTTCAGCCTCTTGTTTAGAGACTGGGGCATGGCAGGCAATCAGTAGATATCTGTTGGATCAGTAAACATATGGAAATTTATGTTCCTTCACCCAAAAGTCAATCCTTTTCCAGCTTAGCCTTCTAAATGTAGGATAGGATGCCATAAGGATTTGGGTAAGTGTCTGACTTTTCTAGGTAAGATGTAAGAAGGGGATGATAAAAGTGCCTACCTCCATGGGTTGTTGTAAGGATTACATGGGATGGTACGTGAAAAACACTGAGCCTGGGATCAAGTGGTTGGTCTACAATGGTCTGCATCATATCACAAATTTTACAGTATAGATGGGTTTTTAAGGTTATGCAAGAATAACCAAGATTTAAAATTAATGTATGGTAAAGACCATCAATGCTGTGGAGATACCAAAGAGAGTCAGAAAAAGGTGGGCTGGAGTCCTGCAGAAGGCACAAAGTTGAATGCCTGAACGCAGGGTAGGACCCCAGTGAAGGAACTGGAATGAGAGACACCAAATGAGAGGATATGAGCATCACTTTCATTAAAACTTTTCTTTCATAAAAATCTCTGAATGAGGGGAAAGCCTGAGTATATTATGTTTAAATAAACCAAAATGAAGGGGCAACTGGGTGGCTCAATTGGTTGAGCGTCCAACTCTTGATCTCAGCTCAGGTCTCGATCTCAGGGTTGTGAGCTCAAGCCCCACTACTTAAAAACAAAACAAAACAAACAAACAAAAAACAAAATGCTTGAATATTTTGTAAAAGTTCTTCCTCTCTGCTGAGGGTAACATATTTTAAATTAGAGGTCATCCTGACAAATTGCTTAGAATCTGAGCTTAAATGTCTTTTGTTTGCTTTATTGACGGCAGTCCTACATTGTTGATTAGCTTTCATTGTGCCTAAGTCAAGACAGTTTCCATGGCCGTTAAATAATCGCTGTAATAATCCTCCCTACAGAGCTGCTAGCCAGCTAAAATATGATCTGTCATTTCATTTATAAGCACGCACCATGCAAACTTGCGACAATTTGTTAAAGTACACAGTGTCAAAACTGGTTTCTGCCGAATTCCTGCAAAGTGTGAATTCTCTTCCTTGAGAACTTTCTAGATAGCCCAGCCTCTACTTGGCTTTCTATGTGCTCCCCGGAAGGAGATTTTGAGTGTATGAATGGCTATTGCAAATTAATTAAAGGGCTTGGGCCAGGTGAGTGGGCTCATTTCTGCTTCCATTTTCTCTCTCACTCAATGGGAATCACTACCAAGCTCCATCCCTCCAGGGTGAGAGTATACAGACAAATGAAATGACATATTTGAACTCTTTTATATATCCCCAGAAGAAAGGAGCCAAGTGCATAATTCTTTGACCTAGTTAACAATTTCTGGCCTGCTTTGTGCTGTTGTGGGATTTGTCGTGCTGTTGTTAGTCTTCCTTCTTTCTTGTTCCATGGAGTATCATCAATTTCATGCCCCTATCTTAGGCACATCAAACTGGTGAACAGAAGGGGGACTCTTTATTCTGCATTATCAGACACTATCCATCTTGTAGAAGCTTTGAGCTGAGGATCGAGTTCAAGTATGAGTCTAGGATTTATCTCTCAGGCATCTGCCTACTAAAATGTGTTGACTCTCTCCCTAACTACTACTCCCTCATGAAATGGAACCAGTAATCATTTAGCCATGGCTTTGTGCATTTTGCCAAGCTGGAAAGGGGAAGTTGCTCTTCTAGCAAACAAATGTAAATAGCTTCAGAAATAAAATAGAAGGCAGCATGTATTTTATAATTCATCATTCCATCCTTAAACACTTGGGAGTTAATCCTTCCTTCTAACAGGTTCAGTTAGTGGCCAAAGTGACTTGACAATAAATAAATCAAGTATTTTAAGTACCTGTAGGTACAATTTGACCCAAGTTTTTTTTTTTTTTTTTTTGCTTTTGTTTTGTTTTTGCCTCTCAAGTAACAGAAGAAAACACTTCACTTGCATTTTCTGGGAAGCTGAAGAACTTTTTACCTGGAAGAAGATGTCCTTTTACTCCACAGAGGTTTAGAGGGATTTTAAAAACCATTTTAATTTTTGTGCATATGGTGTAATTCAGTTCTTCTGGACAAATGATTCATTGGGAGAGCATGGAAGTCAGGTAGTGTGGTCAAATGGACCTCTTTACACAACCAGGCTTCAGCTATATAATCTTAAACTAGTTAGTTAAGTCTTCTAGACTCAGTTAGCTCTTGTGTAAGATGGACGTGACAGTGTGACTTTGGTGGAGAACGAGATTCAGTGAGACTGGGTAGAACGTGCTTTGCACGGCGCCTCATATATGGGAAGCGCACACTATTAACCATGTGGATTGTTTTCTAGAGGGTTGACGAAATGACTTGTCTTTGGGCTCTAGGGGAACTAATCCTATCATAATTAAAAATATGTAGTGCAAATGCTAGTAAACCATGGTGGGTGGGGGGAGTTTTCCTACACATTAAATTCTGCTTTGCATAGCAAGTCTTTGCAACCAGTGTCTATTTTGGGCATTTACAGTGCATGTCAATTGCATAGGCTCGTTTCAGACGCTCTGTGGTTCCGTGCGGCCACCAGAGTGGACAGTGTAGGATTGCACTGTCATCTCTTTCCTTCCCCCAGTCTTGCAGTTCCTTATCTGGAGAGGAATTAAGCTGGAAAAAGAGAATTCAGCTATGCTTGTCAGTCCTGAGGCCAGTGACAGCTCTGCTTTTCTATGTTCCTAAAAGAAGCTTCAGAGTCGATGTTAAGAAAAAAAACAAAACAAACCAAAAAAATACCCTAAAAAACCCCATCTCTCACCCTGAGAGTGTCAAGGCGACTCAGTGTGGTCAGTCACTCTTTTCCTTACCCTTGTGTAAATCTGGAAAGAGTTTCTTTCTGCAGTTTGACACG
This sequence comes from Leptonychotes weddellii, assembly GCF_054177405.1. Classification (NCBI taxonomy): domain Eukaryota; kingdom Metazoa; phylum Chordata; class Mammalia; order Carnivora; family Phocidae; genus Leptonychotes; species Leptonychotes weddellii. Next base: position 71,932,498 of record NC_138374.1, read on the forward strand.
AGTCAGGTCTCTAGATTGTGAAAAATAAAACAAAACTGTCTGCCCTTGAAATTGATTCTACAGTCTTCTCGGGGCCAAGGATTTACCTCCCGAGGCAATTGTGTGCCTCTCATTTTAGTGCCTCAGGACATCCAAGAAAATACAGACAGAACAAGATAACAGTAGTAGCAGAAGGATCAGCTGGTGCTTTCAGGAACACATTGTAGCATTTTTGGGGGGCTACCTATGTGCTGGGATGTGAGCTAGGTCATATATATGTATATACGCACACATGTAGATCATCTGAAGCAATGGAATATAGTATTTTAAAAACTAGATCTTCTAAAAAAAATCCCGCTTATTTAGATGAACTATTTAAAAGCTAAGGTCAAGTATTATTTTATTTCTCAAAAGCTCTTTAGACGGCGTAGTATTAGCTTGAATCCTGGACCACGTCGGATAGCATTTTCATAAGGGACCTCTTTCTTCTTCCTTCTGAAAGCTCGTGTACTCTTATGTTGCCTTTTCTTTCTGCTGTTCCTAAGAGCTGGGTATTATTATTGTTGTTTTAATGTTCTTGCAAAAAATATTTACAAGCATTGATTGAGCAGTTCATATGTACTGTGGGCACTGATATAAGAACTTTAAATACATTATCTACATTGAATGCATTAAGTATGGAATCCTTAGGAAACCCACAAGCAGTGGACACCGTTTTTATATTACTTACATATGGAAAGAAATGGTGCTCAGTGAACTTAACAAGAAACAAAGAAACATAAAGCCTCTCTCATTATTATACAGATACTAATTAACAGAGATAGGACTCAAACTCAGGTCTGTCCAGCACCAAAACCTTGACTTGTAAACATTAAATCAGATGACACAGGGTTATGTAGGCAATAATGCCTCATGATGGGTACATTACATTTTAACGTAAGCAAGCATGTGCACCTTGCACTTCCCTGAGGGTGCCTCCACGGAAAGTCTTTTGTGAGCGTTCTATTCCCAGATAAAGTATTATTATGATGTGATGTGTTTATGCATAACTGTTATAATGACCTTTGTATCTCTCTATTATGGAGAAACATCTAGATGATTAGAATTGAGGCAAGAAGCTGTTTCGGCTTCACAATAGTCAACCTAAACTTATTTAACTAAGTATCAATTAATAGTGCAGGCTCTAGAATTAGGTACCCTTGGGTCAAATTTGAACTCTAATGATTGCCAGCTTGGTGAGTAATCTAGAGCCAGCTATTTAACTTCCATAAACTAGTCTTCTCATCTGTAAAATGGGAATAGTAACCGTAACCAGGTTATGGTAAGAATTGTGTGATTTACTGCATGTAACACATTTAGCACAGTGCCAGGCATATAGTAAGAGGCTCATGAGTGTTAATGGGTGTTTTGTTATAATAATAATAATAATAATAATAATAATAATAATAATAATAATAATGGCACATATTTCTGCATTCAACAAGAGGTGAACAATCCTTAGAAAAGAATGCTCTGTCCTCTAGTTTTAGAGGACAGAAGGATGTGATACAGTTTTCCAGAGACCGGTTGTGATGAGGTCCCAGTGACCTTTGGAAGCTGCAGGTCTGACTCCTCATGTGTCACCCGTCACGAGCTGGCCACCAGATATTTGCAGCCTGCACATCAGTTTCTGGGGTCACCTAAGAACACGTGACCTGAGACAGCCGAAGAGACACAGGATTACGTGTGTCTATTAAAGGACACAGATTCTTATCGGAAATGTAATAGTCTGTAAATTCTCCATTTATTTGACTATTCATACTTTAAGTGACTTGGGAAGACAGTAAAAAGTTTAAATGCAACTACTGACCTCATTTCAGCTTTCAAGTCTGCTTTACGTATTTTTCAAGTGACAACACTTATTAGATAGCAGGATTCTTGGGTTATCAACGTGGGTCTGGGTGTATGAGGTCTGCCATTCCCATGGCACCTTACATTTCTCCAGACACACATTTCTGAAGATTATGAAACATGACAGTAAATAGGTTTCTGGGACATAACTACATCAGTTCTGAAGTAAATTGTCTTTATTAATATCCTGCAAATTATCAAATTAATGGGAAAGAAATATCTGAGTTATTAATTACTCCAGAGAGCCTGCAAGATACATTTGAAGTTTGCTAGCTTTGTCTTAAAAAAAAGAAAAGAAAAGGTAATTTTATTTCTTGATATATGGGCAAGAAGAGATTAATTAGAGTAAAAGCAAAAATGACTTTCAACCTAAAGGTTTCTTTATCATAAAAATAAGCCTCTGTTCACTGAGTTTCGTGTGAGTTAAGAGATTAACTTTCCCAGTGCTCTCTCATTTTGGGCATAAAGGATTTAAGTTTCTTAAATATCTGCAGTCTTCTCTATAAATTAAAAAATCCTTGCTGTCTTTCAAAAAGTCAGAATGAGTACATGGAAGTTAAGAAATGATAAAAAAGAAAAATCATAATCGTATTCCATTGGCCGGCTCTCTTGTTTGCTTGCAAACAGATGTGTTCACTTCTTATTTATTGTGTTGCTCATGAAAATAGTATTCTCTACCCTGAAACATTGTACAAGAAACTTCACAAAATAAGAACGGATACTACTTAGAAGTCTTGTGGAATATTTACCATCTACCATCAACTGAGATCTAAAGAAATGTAACCTAACTCCAGAAAAGGAACAACAGTGATTAAGTTGTCAGGTTAAAGAAAAGCAAAACAAGATGTCCAAAAATGTGGTTTTCTTCAAATAAGTAATTAAGAACTCTTTCTCTAACTGGCTGGTTTCAGTGTGCCTTAAATTGTCCACGGGGCTTAATGGGTGCTTTTGAAATGTAATACCAGAGAGGAACTATGGAAAGGTCATGGTTGTCATGAATTGTGATTATAATCACCAACAAATATTTACTGAACACCTATTCTGAACAAGGTGCTCTCATGCATGCAATCATGCCCTCAGATAAATATTCCTGTGGTAAACATTTTGTGGCATGAGATATTAACGAAACACTTACCTCATCAAAATGGATGGGTACCCATTGGGTCCGTTAAAATAGAATTAAGAAATACAGAAATGTGTCTGGTGTGCTTCTGAAGATTTTTGAAACTGTTTGTCTCTCTTCTCTAGACCAATCCTGAAATGCTTTGAAAATATATTTTTTTTTTCCAGGGGGGAAAAACAACAGAAACAGAAACAATTACCTAAATTCACAGGAGGTCTGTGATAGAAAGCGCACGCAGTGGTTTTCTTGAGTTCAGGACAATGAGCCATGGTGCTACTTGGGGAGCCTGGTACAGGACCTTGATCATGACCGATTCAGATTTCCTCCCCCCCCCGCCCCAAAAGAGTGTGTCACCTTAAAGAAGGTGAAAAAGATCAGCTTTTCAGAACTTTTTAGTAAACTTTACTTTAACTGTATGAATATATTTCTAAGGCCAGAATTTAGGTAAAACTAAGATCTGTGGAATGGGCAGTTTTGATCAGAGGAAGAATCTGTCTATATGAGGATAAACAAGTCATCGGGGTTAGCTAGTGAAAAAAAAAAATGAAGGTGAAGCGAAGGTAGTCATGGCAGGCAAACTTCCACACCTTACACAGAGGGGGAGAGGGAGTGGGTTTCTGGCTTCTGTGGATCTATTGTTTCTACCGCTGAATCAGTGTGGTTTCTCTCTGTACGTGATCTCACTGGCTGCCATCATTGGATCTCTGCCTAGAAAGAACAATGATCTGGGAAGAAGTGAGGGACCGTTCTGCTGGTGCCCTGTGCCAACACACCTAGGTTCCCAGTGCCCCAGCTGGCCTCTGTGCATCCCATCACTCAGTAGTAGAACCGAGGGGGGGGTTGGCAGTCCTAATTTGCACTGATTCAATACTAACTACCTGCAGAGTGCTCCGAGCTTCATCGTGTATTATTTCCTTTGCTTCCCCTTAGGGAGATACAGATACCGTCCCATCTTACAGATGAAGAAACTGAGGCTCAGTCAGGTTATCTAACTTTCCCCAAGCCACACAGTGGTGGACCCCATGGTCTTACCTAACGATACCACATTTTCCATCACTATTTCCAAGCTACTTTTTTTTTTAAAGACTGATTGATTGATTGATTTGAGAGAGAGAATGAGAGAGAGAGAGAGCATGAAGGGGGGAGGGTCAGAGGGAGAAGCAGACTCCCCGCCGAGCAGGGAGCCCGATGCGGGGCTCCATCCTGGGACTCCAGGGTCGTGACCTGAGCCGAAGGCAGATACCTAACCAACTGAGCCTCCCAGGCGTCCCTCCAAGCTACTTCTTAAAGCTGCTGGTCTAAGTCCATCCAGTGTTGAAGCCCACGGCTGGAGCAGACGTAGCCTCAGCTTTGGAAATGATATGGAGTCAAATCCCACCTTGACCACCTGCTCACTGTCTGACTTGGGGTATCTTACTCAACCACCTGGGTATCGCTTTTCTTACTTTCTGAGAGGACAATAGAGAGAGCAGAGATGGCGTGCTTGCTATATTCCAGGTGCTATACTATACTTTATGAATGAACTTGGTAGTCTTCACAGTACAGCTACAAGGTGGAGAGTACTAGTATTATCAGTTCTGGTTTTTGGCGAAGAAACAAAGTTCCAGAGAGGCTGAGTGCCTGGGGTCACCCAGCGCGTCCACCGTGGGCGTGATATGCAACCCTGTGTAATGTCTAGAGGGAAAACTGCTGGGCACAGGCTCGCTGCCTGAACCACTAAGCATGCGTGCCCGCACCCTTCCCTGTTCATCCAGAACACGTGCATGAAAGCATTCTGGGAGCTCGTGGGTGGCTCAGTCGGTTAAGGGTCTGCCTTTGGCTCAGGTCATGATCTCAGGGTCCTGGGATCGAGTCCCGCGTCGGGCTCCCTGCTCATGGGGGAGTCTGCTTCTTCCTCTCCAACTCCCCCTGCTCGTGCTCTTTCTCTCTCTCTCAAATAATAGATAAAATCTTAAAAATAAATAAATAAATAAATAAATAAAATGAAAACAAAAAAATAAAAGCTTTCTGGGCCTTTTCCTGGGTTTCTAAAAGAAAGAGAGTACTGACGTGTAGGCAGCTTCTGACTCTTCAAACATGTCACTGGATGTGTTCCCTCAGATGGGAACCTGGTGGCTAAGTGGCCCTCATTATAGCCAGGAGTAGGGGATCGGGGTGCCTCAGAGGTGATGTAATCAAAGTTCTCACTCAGGCTCTCCATGTATTCACCTTTTCTATTAAGGGAGAAACAAACAAGTGTATCCATATGTGCTTGGAGTCAGCAAAAAGTTATTTCCTGATAGTTTTCATAATTCCCGCCCCCCCCCCCCCCCAAATTTTAAAATCTCAGTCTGGACCTGTCATAGTTTAGTTCCTCATTGCTTTGTGGCTAGTCAACTGGTTATTATACTGGCCACCTTTATAAATTTTTGCTCTGTTATTTTTGCTACATTATATAAAAGGAGATTTTCCCAGCCCCAGGAAACTAAAAATAAAGCTGAATTTTCAAATGTTTCTAAAATATTACTTACCAAAATAGTTTGCTATTTATTCAAGCTGTCCAAGCTTTTATGATTCTTAGGTATCTGTATTAAAATACTTTCCTCAGCATTTTTAACTAGTTTCCCTGGGGAAATTCCAAACAGCTCCTTTATCAAGAAAGAGTTGTTTTTAACTATTATTTTCTTCAATTGCTAAATCATTTCTGTGGCCATTAGTAAAAATTAAATGAATAAATTTTTAAGCCTTCCTTTAATAAATATCAGGAATTTCATATATGGTTATTTTCCTTTGGAAACATTATGGAATGGTAAATTATCCCCAGAATCTCTGTAGAGCAATAAAAGAGTCAATCTAATTTGGGATTTTAAACTTAAACTCTTTTCCCTGGGAGGGCGTGTGAAATTTCTGAGGAACTTCTCCACAAAAGCAGAAGGAAAAGTCAGAGAGTACACCGTGGTTCCCGGACTTTGGTGGGCTTCAGAGTTTCAGAATTAAAATACATATTTCTGGCTCCATGTGCAATGTATCTCATTAAATAGGTCTGGGGTGGATCCAAGAGCCTGCATCTCTAACAAATCTTAGTTGACACTGATGTTCACGGCTGTGAACTTCACCTTGAGTAGCTCTGCTCCAAGAACTTCTCATGACCCTTGCTGGCCAAAGGAGCCCCACTTAGTGTGCAAACCTGCCCCACACGTAGAAGCAGGAGCACTTTTTGAGTTGTTCTCTGCTCTTCTGCGGAATAACCAAGAAATAAAAATTCATGGCACTGTCAGCTAATGGAAATCAGTACTTTTTATTTCTGTAGTAGCAGTTGGCTTGGCAAATGTACAGTATACACACGTCTCTTCAAGCAGTATTTCTATCATCTATTAAAACATAAACCATTTACCTCTTGTTACAAATATTTGACTTCACTTGCTTATCTCTTGAGCCCTTATAAAAACTAAATCTCTACCAGGATACACCACGTAAAATCTGACCAACTCCACTGTCTAACAAATGCCATTTGGCAAAAAAAAAAAAAAAATTCACACTGAAAAAAGTCATTCATGAAAAACTTAATGAAGCAAGAATGTCATACATTTTAGAATATTCTAGGCATTAAAATGTTTCTCTTTTCTGATATCTAAGGTACATTTTACTAAATCATGGTGATAGAAATAGGAACCTTGACGACTATGATTTTGGAAAAATTCTGTGGCAAGGGCGATCATTATACAATTTTCAGGTAAATGACTGAAATTAGAATGCACTGTGCAGATTACCATGAATTGAAGGGTTGCTGTTTGTAGTTGTAAGTATACCTTGAAAAAAGGTCCTTGGGTCCAGGGTGCTTTCATGAGCGGTGCCCATGGGTACGGCCTTGCATGTCACTGAATGGAAAACTGAGCGGACAGGTTGCAGTTGGACCTCAGAGTGGTAAGCCAATAATAGAGGGTTTTGAGGAAATAAAGAGAGGAGCAGGAAAGGCATATGTGAATGCAAACTGCAGCTGGAGTCAACATTTGAGAATCATGGTAGAGCGAAATTAACAGCTCTGCTGGTTTGGGTAGAGATTTCCTTTTTGATCTCTTTGGTCTCAGATTGGACAGCACAAGGAGAACAGTGTTTGACGTCAGTAGTCATAATGTTCTGCGTTGCTTGTCTTTATCCACAATGGGCAGCGGTTGATGTGCTTGAAATATTTCTCAGATTTGGGAGACCTGGGTGGTTCAGTTGGGTTAAGCGTCTGACTCTTGATTTCGGTTCAGGTCATGATCTCAGGGGCGTGAGATCGAGCCCTGCATCGGGCTCTGCACTCCGTGTGGCATCTGCTTGAGATTCTCTGCCTCTCCCTCTTCCTCTGCCCTTTCCCTCTAAAAAAGTAAAAAAGAGTTGTATCTCAGATTGAGTACAAGGCGGGTGATGAGGTTCGACGGGATGGGGAGGCAACTGTAAGAGATAAGAAATGGAAGAAGTGGGAGATGAGAGCAAGAAACAAGGAAGAAGGAAAGAGAGAGGAGAAACCCAGAGGGGAAATTAGGAAAGAAGCATGGAAAAGAAAGAAGTGGGAAAGGACAGGAGGGAAAGGAATAGAAGTAGGAAATTCAGTGACAAAAAGGGAGCCAGAAAAAGATGAAGATGTGCTGGCCCTGGCTAGGATGGGCTTGTAACACCCTTACGCCCTTGCTCCTTCCCTGGTCCCACCAGCTCCTATCTCCAGCCAGTTCCAGTTTTTACCCATGGCAAATCACACCCAGCTTTTTTTTTTTTTTTAAAGATTTTATTTATTTGACAGAGAGCGCAAGAACAGGAACACAAGCAGGGGGAGTGGGAGAGGGAGAAGCAGGCTCCCCGCTGAGCAAGGACACCGATATGGGGCTCAATCCCCGGATCCTGGGATCATGACCTGAACCGAAGGCAGACGCTTAACGACTGAGCCACCAGGTGCCCCCACACCCAGCTTTCTCAGGACAGCTACGCCTCCAACCTGCTTACCTTCCTCCATAGATACTACGTTCACATCTAGTCTATCTCCTTTTATTTGATCTTCCAAAACAAGATGAAAAGTTAGAGCGGATTGTTGACTGCTTTTTAGTATGAGCCGGGAGTTGATTTCAGACTACTGAGAAGCTGGGATGACAAAATGGAATGAAGAAATTTCTGCAGCACCGATAGATGTCACCTTACTTTAAAGGAGCATCTGACTTCTGTTTAATTCAACGTCATTCAACAGGGCTAAGTGAGTAGCTAACGTTTGCCTACCCCTATGGCTGGTTACAAAAGGCGTGGGTGCAGACCTCTGTTTATGGGTGGATTAGGTTCCAAGAATTCATTTGTGAAAGTCAATTGCTCAGAATTTCCCACAGAAATAATGTTGGATGGTTGTTAGGTGGTTCGATTTCCCTCATATTTAATCCATAATATAGCCAAGTTATATTTGAAATAAAGAGGGGAAGGAATATGGTTAGAAACCAAAACCCGGTCAAGAGAGAAATTGCAATGTAACTGAATTAAAAATATGTTTTCAAATTATTTAAATCCTGGTGCAGAAGCAGGGACTGGCTGCTGGCTGTGGGACAGAGAGGACAGAGAGACCTCTCTCTCCCCACCGTGGCACACAATGCTAATTGATCATGACCTCGGTTTCCACGAAGGCCTCAGCCTCAAAATCCTTGCCCCAGACAGTGTTTCGAATGCAACTCCTGGTATCACAGTCATAGCTGATACAGGAAGCTGACTTCTGTTTGCCATTCCGCTGAAAGAGATACTGTTCACTTTCAACATGGTAGGGCAAAGAAACTCGGAGTGGGCGCTTGGGGGGCGGGAGGCAAGGTGAGGACGGGGCAGAGTAGATGGAAAATCTGGGTTCCTGGCTGCCAGGACTTGGCCAAAACCAACGATTAAGCTTACATAAAAAACAGTGTTTCTAGGCCAGGCGTTCTGCACACTGACGTGGCATCTCGTGGGAGGGAGGAAGTGGAAAGAAGCCACCTAGCCTTTCTCTAAGTCCATGGATCTGGAGCCCTGAGCTGGTGCCCAGATTCTTGCTTGGCGGCAGCCCCTTAGACTGTGACTAATGACTTGCTTACACAGAGCATTACCACTCCAGGCAACTGTGTAGGCAAGACTCTTGGTTCCGCAATTCTGAGGAGCTGATCATTTGCCTCCCCTCAACTTCCTCATTTCAGACACATCCAGTGAACCTTTAGGGGTACCTGATAAGTGATGCGATGGTCCAGCTAGAATGTACAGTCAGAAATACGACCTGAGGTTGAAGTACTTCGTGGAGTGCAGAATCTGGTTCCTGCTCCTCCTTTGTAAGATGATTTGCACAGACTGAACCACACAAGAAATCTACAGCAACTTAATAACGGGCCATGTTTTGAAAGCCCTAAGTAGCCTCAATCTACTTCATTGGCGTGTCCGATTATTCCTTAAATTGGGGGACGGGAGTGTCTCTAAGAAGTCTTAAATTTTTATCATAGTTTCATTTTAAGCTCTGTTTTCCATATAAAACCTTTAAGAGTCTTAATACTTGAAAACATATAAGAAATATCATTTATTTCTTCATTTACCAAGAGGCTCGAGTGAGCTGTTGGAGCTGGAGAATTACTTGCCATGAATGGCCAAAGGGAAGTCTGACTCATGGTTTTTGGAACATCGTGTCATTCACACCAGGAGAGCTGTGTATTTTCAAACTGCCCTCCAGAGAGGTTCATCGGAAAGGACAAAAACGCTGATGGTTCAGAGAAACGAAAGAGAAATAAAGCATAGCTCATCTTGAAACATTTATTTTAGGAATCATGCAATTTGCAACACGTCCTCCAAGTCTCCAGCTTTTTCCTGACTTTTTTACTATTTTTAAAGTAATTCAAATTTTTTATTAGAAAAGCATTATGCCTTCATTGTGGCAAATTTGGAAAAGAGAAGGAAAAATAAATTAAAATCTCTTAAGACCCCACTACCTGTGGATGACTGTTGTGAACATTTTGGTGTCCATCCTTTCCATCTTTATTCCCTCTCTCTTTCTCTTTCTCTGGAATATATACATATACTTGTGTATATGCTCATTTCCATGGAGTGGGTTCATAGGGCATCTGCTGATTTACAAGGTGATATTTTCGTGTAAAGTGTGCAATCAACATCTTCACATGTAATTGAACATTCTTCTGAATCATCATTCTAAAGGCTATAGAGAATCTCATGTGATGAATGCACCACAGTTTAAGTAATATCTTATCGTTGAACATTTGGAATTTTTTCCAGCTTTTATTAATTAAAAAAAAATTGTGAAGAATATTCTTGCTGTGTCATCTCTGGTCATCTGTGGTTATTTCCTAAGGATAAATTCCTAGAAGTCTTGCTGAGAGGAGAAGTTATCACACTTTAAGGCTATTATCTTGCAGAGAGGTTGCCCCAATTCACACTTCATCAGCAGCATGCGCCAATGCTTTATGAAAGAAAAGCCTTGGCTGCTAGAGCCTGGCTTTATAACCATTTTATAGGAGCATCATCGGTCTTAGGGCAATTATTTATTGGCTTTTTGGAAATAGTTGCCAGTTCGTCCTGCCCAACTTTGTAGCATTAGTCTTCATTTTATTATTTCAGGTTAAAGATACTTTTCTATAGCAAGAAGCTCTAAAAAAGGAAACCTGTCACTTTCTATTGTTTCCCACTGGTGGCTTGAACTACTCTTAACTCTCGAGAGCTTATAACTCTCCATCGTGTGCTTTTTTTGTGTTGTTTGTGGTTGTTTGGTTTTGTTTGTCTGTTTTTTATTGAAGTACAGTTGACGTACAATATCCCGTTAGTTGGTATGCATCACAGTGATGCAAAAGTTGGATACATATGAAATGATCCCCACATTAGTGTCTTTGCCAACTCTCTGCAAAGTTATTACCGTATTACTGACTATATTCTCTATGCTGTACATTACTTTTCCATGACTTATTTATTTATTTTATAACCTCTTAATCCTATGTGTGTCAAGAGGTTGTTCTAAGAACTTACTGTACGTAATGGATGAGCAGGATTTTGACTTTGCCAAACTCGCTTCTAATCGTTTAATCATTTAGAATCCTCTCTCTCTTCCCAGTTCAGTTCAATCCATGGTAAGATTGTATTTTTATTCACAGTTTGTATGCCTACAAATTTCCAAATGTTTATTTCATTTCAAAGTACTTGCTACTATAATAATGCATGTTAAACATACATGAATATGCAAAGATTCAAAGTCATTTGAATTTGAATTGCAAAGTCTCTTTCAGGTCATGAGCCAGGCATAATACTCTACTAAGAAAAGAAATTGCTAAAACAAATCACTTCTGAGCCAAAGCAATACATGTCTCCTCATTTCATTAAAGCTATCTAACTTCAGATAACATCTAACTTAATGCCTCAAGATGCCCAGGAATATAGCTCAAGAATTTTTCTTTGAGAAAAATGTAATGCCGTTATAGTCCGTAGAAACCATGGACAGGGTCTAAAGCCTCATTAAAAACAGATGCCTGAAAAGCCTTGACTAAGACAATCTGCTGGGGTGGGTCGGGGTCGGGGGGGACTTAATGTGACTTTAGCCACATTAAGAAGGTGGATAGCTGCAGTTCCCAGTGCTTGACTTTGTATCTCACACAGACCTGCTTGCAGCTTATTGAGGAAAAAAAAAATTCATCTCGGAACCTTTTTCCATTAGCTAATTCAAAATATCCATTCATCCAAAGAGTCTCTGCCCCATGAACTTGGTGGAAACTCAGACTAATTTCCATAAAATGCCCATATTTTACAATCAAAGTACGTAGCTCCAAATACATCTTCTAGTGTTCAGGTAGCCTTGGAGTCAATTAAGGGAGTAAAGGAATTTAGAAAAAAAGGTGACTAAGGGAGACATGTATTTCAAAGAATTTTATAGACAGTATGTCTGTCATTCGGTTTTTTTTTTTTTAAAGCAGCTATGCATTTCAATGAATAATTTCCTTAAATGTCTCTCTTCATTGGATTATGTTAGAAAGAGGAAGCTATGTTAGTTCTTTTGAGATTTAATATTATAAAAGTCAACAGAAAGTTATTTTTATCATCCCATGGCTGAGCAAAGGCTATACGTGACACAGGCAGAAGAGACAGAGGTAAAGCTTGCAATCCGTCATGTCCTTTTCTTTGGACCCCCACATGGTGCTCCTGCTGTCTGACGCCTCGGCATTCTCCCACCCTGCCTTGCCTTCCAAAGGTGGTGTCATGGCCAGACATCTAAATACCTGTGGTCAAACCTCGCAGTCTGTCTGTCTACAGCTCACTTCATATTAGGTTATAATCCCAACCAATTCAAGGGCGCCTAGGTGGTTCAGTTGTTAAGCAGCTGCCTTCAGCTCAGGTCATGATCCTGGGGTCCTGGGATCGAGCCCCATGTCTGGCTCCCTGCTCGGCGGGGAGCCTGCTTCTCCCTCTGCCCTGCTGCTCCCCCTGCTTGTGCTCTCTCTCTCTCTGACAAATAAATAAATAAAATCTTTAAAAAAAAAATAATCCCAACCGATTCAGTGTGGTAGATTTCCACCTGACATTCCATAGAAAACAGGGCACAATGACTTAGGGGAACAAGAGCATTCCAAGGCGGGAGTAAGCAGGTGCTAGAGCCTAGAGAGAAGGCAGGGATGTGGGTGACACATTTGCAGTCTAGAGGCCCTTCCTATTTCAGTCTGAAATCCCAGCTCAGCAGTAATACCACATCTCATCCCAGAGTGAGGCTAGAACTCCTAACGCTTATATGTAGGACAGGCCACAGGACATGGGGAATATGTCTTAGGGTTGTGCACAGGAGGGGGGTGGTTGTGTCCAACCCACTTTACAAGGGGATTCTCATTTTAGGATTAGAAAACAAAAACAAAAAACAGTCCTACAGAGAAAGGTTGAAGAGGTTTAAGAAAAGTAAATTTTTTTCACCTCTTTAGAACGAGAAACACGGCAGAAAGGACAAGAGGTGAGCAATCTTTCTAAGAGACACAGAATTAAAACTTGGAGAAACACGACTTTAAGTGAAATAAGGTATTAGAGTAAAGGGATCGGGAACTAGTTTGTTTGCAATTCAAAGTTCCTGGGCTGTGTCCTGAATCTTCATCAAAGTCCGACTCATCACATTTGATTTGATTTTTTGCTCTATTTAAATTTTATGGTGTCATCTATAGACCTACTTTTCCTCCTACTCACTTTTGTACTCTGCTATTACCAAAAAGAGACTTTATTTATATTATACAATAGGCTAGCAAAGATCTCAAATAATACAACAGGTACTAAAGCCAGAGAATCAAAATAGCTTTGCATCATGGAAAAAAACCCAAAAAACAAAAGAAAAAAAATATACTTATTGCTTTTTGTCCTAAAGCAAGACAGCTTTAGGTTACATGAAATAAAGTGTTCCAAGTCCATCACATGGGTGTTCATCTGCATTAGATTCCTTTGGATTGCAGTAAATTCCTTGGTTGGGATTAAAAGTTGGCAGGGGATTGTCCATGAGGATTCATGTGACAATAAGCATGACCCTCTGGCCATACTGCATAGGAACGCAGGGACAGGGACTACACTGGACTTCATAGGAAAAAGAGAAACCACCCTATAAGAGGGCTTCAAAGAGCCTGAGCTAGTTTACGAATTTGACATTCACCCAGAATTCACCACGACACCAGCTTCCATGTTGTCTCCTTAATTTCATCAACATTAGAACTTGTTTCTGCAACAAGTCAGTTCTCGTGTTGTCTGTATTCTTTCTGGTGTATCTTTCCTTCTTCTATCCCTGTAGTCACCTGACTTGATTCACTGTTATCTCCAGCCCCAAGCTCTGTGGAGAGGAAATTATCCCTATTGTCCCCTACAGATTGGCTACTGTTGGACCAGATGCTCTTATGCTCCCTGTCATTTGTAAAGTCAGCTGCACATGGTCGTTTCTGTTAGAATGGGGCTCTGAGCACGGCAGGCTCTCTGCGGTTTTGCCTGCCTGATATATATATATATGAAGTCAGTACCCTAAGTCAGAGATCTGTGAAAAATGGCGATAGATTTTTCTACCTTTTTTATTTTATGTAATTTCTTGGTATAAAAGCACATTCAGTAATATATCACACTTAGTTCAGGAGATATCTTGACCTGCATATTTGCTTTAAAATGGGCAATAATATCTTATCTTTTCAGAAAATTATAGTTTATGAGTTATTTTCACATACTTTTTCACATGTAATAGCTTCACAAAAATCCACGAAGTAGGCAGGCAATGTATGTTACTCCTATCTAGCACCCTAGTGTAAGGTTGCCCTTGATAGACAAAGCCATGATTTGTTGGTTAAATAAACAAAGCAGGGTGGTGTCTTCAGGTCACTCAGCCAGGTACAATGGAGCCAAAGTGAAGACCCAGTCTTTCTGCTACCAGTAAAGTGTTCCTCTTAAGTCGCTAGATACTCCTTCTGCCATACCTAGCAACTCATTGGGAATCAACTGGTAAAGGTTTTTTGATACTAAAAGAAGTCTAGTTAATGTATGCTGGCAATGAATTTGTCTGTCTTAAAGTTAACTGCTCTTTCCTCTGACCATTTCTACCCTTTGGGCACACTCAAGCCTAGAACATTAGGAAAGCCATGCACAATGTAAATCTCCTCAAATCTCAAATGCTCTGCATAAGTGGTGATTCTACCATAGCCAAATGGGGTCAAAAGTCCATGAGCAGTAATTTCCAGGATGACAACAGTGATGATGTCATACTAGGAAGGGGGTGCTCTCTTTTTATTATTGGTGAATGAGTGGTGCGGGTACAAACTGTCCTCATTTTTTTTTTTCACCATCTTTGAAATGTAATATAAAATGGGATTTGAAGAGAAAGTTCATGGTGTTACTGCCTAGAATGTCTATGTCTGTACTTCCTATGACAAGGGAGTACCACTGGGAAAAATACTCAATTTACTATAAAAGCTGAATTAACAAGTCAAGATAATTTCATGCTCGCTTTGCCCCTGATGAATTAGTGCAAATTGCATTTCATACTAATTGGTCTACCAAATTCATGCACAATAAGGACACTGGGATTTCTTCAATTTGCTTGTAAATGTATATACACAAATAACAAGACTGTTTTTTTTTTATTTTAATAGTTTGTTACATACTAATAGCTGCATTCATTAGTCTACCTCTCCAGTGGTTCCTTTTGGTGACTTCAAAAACCAGTAAGAATTAGTAGTTATTGGTGGGATATAATAACCAGAAAGTAAAGACATGAGTGCTGGATCTAAGGCAGAAAACTTTAAAAGAAGTGAAATCTTAGAATATAGAGTTTTCAAATAAAGGAATACTAAGTCGTTTCTTACATATAACAAGCTCCTTGCTGACTTGAATAATAATCCAGGGATTTCAAGTATTTTTATCACCAGAGATGCTTTTTATTGTCTTCTTCTGCTACATGGACCCCATGTTTTGAAATATTATTGCCTACAAAACTGTATTTTCTGGGTAATGACCAGTTGTCCATTTTTTCTTAGTCGTTTGTAGGTAACTGTTAATCATGACTTCTGAGCTGGGTTGAGTGTTACTGTGCTCAGTTGATATAATCCTAGCCTAGAGCAAAGCCACAGGATATATAGTCAGCAATGGGATATTTAATTGAAAGTAAATATGTAGCTTCTGATAGGCTTTTTGAAGTATTGAGCAGACCATAATCACCTTTGTGGTTACCCAGGAGCGTTAGGGAGCCAGAGTGAAAATCCCAGAGTTAATCTCAGTTGGAAAAAGCAAACAGTATAAAAACAGGCAAGGAAGAGAAATAGCCTTACCCTTGATAAGAGCTTTAGTGACTCTGTGCAATCCTTACTTTCTATTTGTTCTTTTTTCATTTGTTTATTGAGCATGTACTTTGTGACCGTCTACTCCATACCATAGTTACAAAGAGAAAAGACAGTTCCTTGTCTTAGGGATTTAAGCCAGTGAGAACCACAGGCAAGTCAACAATTTCAGTACAGTGTGATGAAAGCCATAGCACAGGATGATTTGGAAGCATGTCAGATCGTGGAGTGTCAAGAATCGAGTTCTGTATCTTGCCCTTGATTTCAGCTGGAAAGATATCGATGGTTCCTGTGGCCATCGTCATGGGTACAGATCACATTCGTGTATTAGATAACAATTTCAGGCTTTTAATTCTCCGCCCTATTTAACTTCCCTTGTTGTACGGAAAACCAGTTGGTGTTATCAACTGCTCCTTGATCATTTCATCACTGTTCGCTTGCTTTGAGCATGATGTTTCCAATAGCTGTCACTTTCATGCATGCTTTGTGTTTGGTCTAAATTAAATCTGACAAAGGAAGGCTGAATTCTAAGATGGCATTTTGTGATCATTGTGGAATTCTGTTCTCTGGTAATTTATTTCAGATTTTAGATCAGCATGGAATTGGGTTCAGAAAAATGATCAGGATTTGAAGTAACCACATAAATCTATATTGCTCATTTTTTAAATGGTCTGTGGTTGTGTTTTATATTATGTCTTTTAGGAACAAGATATATGTTACACGTTTAATTATTTTAATGCTTCCAGCATTCTAGTGATATTTATAAGTGATTGCTCCTATTCCTGCTTCTTACTAAAGAAATTAAGATTGTAGACTGCTAACAGATATATTTAAGTGAAAATTTGAGAGAATGCAGCAAACTAAGTGAAATCAGACAACTGTTTTTGTGTGACTCCTTATAGCATAATTCCTAATTTGAGGGCTACATTTACATATTTTGGGGTACTCAGAATCAAAGGCAAAATTATTTAAGAGATGTTATACCTAATGCCATTGTTTATGATGAAGAAATAATACTAACAAACAATTACTTTTCTCGTTATCAAGATGATATTTTCTACATGAGTCTACCTTTGCTAAATTTGACATCTGTACAGCACATTTGGTTTTAGGTGATGCTTTCCAATTATAATGAAATGTCAGTCCAGGGCATTGGAAGTAGAATGCTACCTCACTACATCCATCCTCCCTCTCCTGTCTTAAATTGAATGCAGGTTTTGTAAACCTTGTGTAATCTCTCTCCAGTGAAACAATGAGATGCTTTTGACTGAATGTAACAAGACTTCCTCAGCCAAACCTTTTCAGTAGCAAAATATATTTTCCAGACATAGAGTAGGCTTCGAGGAGCTCAATGAGGGGCGCCTGGTTGGCTCAGTTGGTTAAGCGTCCGACTCTTGATTTCGGTTCAGGTCATGATCTCAGGGTAGTGGAATTGAGCCCCACGTTGGGCTTGGCACTCAGCGGGGAACCTATTCAAGATTCTCTCTCCTGCCCTTTGGCCTCCCTCTCTCCCTCTCAAAAAAAAAAAAAAAGGTAATGATATTGCCAAGCATCCCAGTTTCTCTCCATCTTCACCACTCTTAGTACTGACAGCTTCCTAAGTCTGGTTATTCTCGTGGCCATGAGATGAATGGCAATAACCACAGAGGCCACATGCTTTCTTGTTTAGGAAAGAGGTAGAAGGAGCAGCTGTGGGATCAGTAAATGTCACCAGAGGAATGTCAGCATGCTCATTATCTTAGAGTGATGAGTGTATACTCTAGGAGCTGAGTGGGACATCTTAGTTTGGATCATGTTGGAGAAACATGAATACGTCAGTAAGATTAGGGTTTTTTTAACAGTGGGGAAGCTCGGGAGAGGGGAGGCATTTGGAACAGTGATCGTAGAGAGCATCTAGAGTGTTCTTCCTAATGAGGAACGGGCACTGTCCATACCAGTCCTGGAGACTGCATACTTTCATGAACCATTTGACCTTATGAATGAATTGCCGGACAGTAAGACAGTGGTTGTATGACCAACCAAATAATACTCCCCATAGAGGAAAGCTAAAAATTCCCTTTTCGAGGAAAATTTGATAGTTTGTCCTTGGTTACCAAAGACACTTTCTTACTCATTTTATGGACTTCTCATTGAACTTGTTTATGTGTGTCTCTGGGCTGAAACCTGAATCATTTGGTAAGATTAAGAAGATACTTTAAAATTATTTAAACTATACTTCTCACAGGGTAGACATTTTCTCCAGGGATCCTCAGTCATGCTCCAGGAAATACAACGATCTAATGGCCAAATTTATTTTATTTATTATTACAAGAATATCAAAGTCAAAAAAGTTTGGGGAGAAAACCAGTAATTTAAGAGAAAATCATTCTAAGTCTTCATTTAAAATTTACCAAATCTCTCACATTAGAATGAAAAATGTTCAAAAACAAATTTTATACCAAAGGCTGCTTCAGGCCACACACCACGTTCACTGCGTACCTGCCTCTTACCCACCCCTCCCCATGACCCCTACTTGGCTGTGTACTCATTCTTGAACATTTTGGTGGAAGAGCATCTTAAGATGTGCAACAGATTAGTGGCACCTGGGTGGCTCAGTCAGTTAAGCATCTGCCTTCGGCTCAGGTCATGATCCCAGGGTCCTGGGATCGAGCCCCACATCGGGCTCCCTGCTCGGCGGGAAGCCTGCTTTTCCCTCTCCCTCTGCTGCTCCCCCTGCTTGTGTCAAATAAATAAATAAAATCTTTTTTTAAAAAAAGATGTGTAACAGATTAAATGTATAGTCTTCCAGTACAAAAGTTAACTTTCAAAGAGTTAAATATTTTTTTGCTCCGTCTTAAGGCACCCTGTTAGTAATCCATACCTGCAGGTAAATAAATGCCTTAGCAACTTTCCTCTTACCCTCTTCCTTGAAAATGAATCCTGCCCAAAAACCTAAGACAAGCCTGTTAGAGATCCCACACAATGATATTTATTGACTGAAGAGATAAAGCTTCCTATCCCAGAAGGTGATACTTCTGCTTCTGACCCATAGTCCTGACCCAAAGGGGAACCCCAAAGGAGTCCACTGAGGACCTGACCTCGTTCCTCATCCGGGTGTGGGTCTAGAGCACTCACCTGCAGTGTTGCTGCTTCCTCTGACAGATCCCATCAGCAGGAAAAGCTGAGTGAAGTGCACTGCATCCATATCTCGGTGTGACTGGTCTGTCACAACATTTGAATTTTCTTGATCTGTTTAGGGGTTTGTGAGCTCTTTTTTCTTTTTATCCACCCCCCCCCCCCACCGTATGGTATGGTTTGGGGCCAGTGAAAATCTACTCACTGGTAGCAGATGAAATCCAGAGCTAGAGGGGTATAACACAGCTCCCTTGGCAACATTATATTTGACCCCATAATGAGATGGTGATAATTAATCTTTTACCATAAGCCAGGCCTGGTGCCCAGTACTTCACAGGGATTAGCTCTGTCTTCCGCCAAGGCTGAGATAAGTGGTATATTCTCCCCTCTTGGGGGAGTGATAGAACCTGTCTCAAATAGCACATCTTACAGCAGGCACTGGGGGTTTCTCCTGCTAGTTCCAGAAGGGTGTGTGTTGGTGCATTTGTGGGGGAGGCTACAGATCTGTGTTTCTTCTATGCACTGAAATATAAATATGTCCATTGGCCCGTTGTCAAGGTGAGGATTTATTTTTTTTTAAGATTTTGTTTATTTATTTGACAGAGAAAGAGATAGCAAGAGAGGGAACACAAGCGGGGGGAGTGGGAGAGGGAGGAGCAGGCTTCCTGCTGAGCAAGGAGCCTGATGCGGGGCTTAATCCCGGGACCCTGAGATCATGACCTGACCCGAAGGCAGACGCCTAATGACTGAGCCACCCAAGGTGCGGGTTTAGGGCCATTCTTCCACCATCTCCAATGTCACTGTCTAAGAAGATTATTTGTTAAGACACAAATAAGAATTTTTAGTATTTTAAAGAGAGAAAATATGAAATTGCCTATTAGAAGTGTGTGTGTATGTGTGTGTGTGCACATGTCAGCTAGATACACACCCCCTTTAGGGATGCTCAGTGGTATACCAGGAAATACAAGGACCCACGATATTGGATGCACAGTATTAGAGATTTGTAACACTCCTGCCCTAAATGAGCTTACTTTCCATTGAAAAGGCAGGATGCAGGCAGATAATTATAACATTAAGGAACATCAACACCATGGCACTAAGGAGAGGCTGAGATTAAGCCTAGGGTTCATAGAATAAACGTTATAAATAATTTCTGAGCACTTCTGTGCCAGCCACGGTGCTGAGGTCATTACTAGATTTCATCCTGCGGGGTGCTCTCCTCATCTGGATTGTAGGGGTGCAGAAGCAGAAGGTTGGGACAACGGAATGACTGGCCAAGGTCAGCAGTGGGGCTAGAACTGGGACGGGGACCTGGCAGTCGAACTCACACGGCCCCAACTCTTCATATACTGTCACCAAGACAGACGGATGGAATTGCAAGGCCATTAAAGGTGCCACCCTCCCAAGTCACTAACACAGATGATGAGGGGACACTGAATGAGGAGCAGTCAGGCAGATACCAGTGTGGGCGGGGCGTTCTACCTCTGATAACTTGGATGAGATATCAGATGTCTCCTGATCTCCATAGTTCTCATCAGTGAACTGAGATGCAGAAATACCACTGATGGCGTCCACGAGTACAACCAAACGATGCGATACACCAAGAATAAAATCACTAGAGGCTCCAAGTCGGGAGAGTCTGTGTAACATCCTAGTTCCGATGATGGATGTCCCACTTTATTCCCACGTCATGTGATGGCTTCTCTCTCGCACGCTGGTTTGAGGGAGCCACTCACTAATCAATGGATGAACCTGATCAAAGCTGCTGTTTCCAGGTGTTTATATTTTTAAAAAAGATTTTATTTATTTGTCAGAGAGAGAGCACAAGCAGGGGAAGCAGCAGAGGGAGAAGGAGAAGCAGGCTCCCCACTGAGCAAGGAGCCCGATGTGGGGCTTGATCCCAGGACCCTGAGATCATGACCTGTGCTGAAGGCAGACGCTTAACCAACTGAGCCACCCAGGCGTCCCTTTCAGGTTTTATAATATGAAGCATAAAGGCATTGGGTCTGTGTTGCATAAGAGAAGGATGAGTTATGTATTTCAAAATGAACTGAAAGTCTGGGTGGCAGATGGGGGCGAATGAACCACACCAATGACTTGTCTGTTTTGATCAGAGGTATTAGAAGACAGTTGAAGGGTCTTTGTCCTGTGCTGTCTGGGCTCAGATGCGGAAAGATGAAGGAGCCTCCCTCTGGGCATTATTAGCAAGGACACAGGGGTGGTGTGAGAGTCCTCAGCATCAGACACATGAATCTGAAGTCTAACTCCTCTACCTCTGAGCCATGTGATTTTTGATAGATTTTTGTCATTGCCATACCTTAATTTTCTCATCTATGAATGGGTTGCTACCCCATGGGATTGTTTAATTGTGAAATCAGAGACTGCACATGTGAAGTGCTTAGCATGGTTCTGGCACATAGGACATACTCAGTAAAGGAAGATTTCGTTATTACTATGATTCCCATTTATATTTTGCAGGCATATAATATAAATTCCAGAATATCTCAATCTTTTAGCTTTGTTTACAGTCTTTTTTTTTTAAAGATTTTTTATTTATTTATTTGGCAGAGAGAGACATAGTGAGAAAGGGAGCACAAGCAGGGGGAGTGGGAGAGGGAGAAGCAGGCTTCCCGCAGAGCAGGGAGCCCGACGTGGGGCTGGATCCCAGGACCCCAGGATCATGACCTGAGCCGAAGGCAGACACTTAACGACTGAGCCACCCAGGCACCCCGCTTTGTTTACATTCTTTAAAAATACCCTGCCACTGTAAAGTTACTTGTAGGTTTTTTTTTTTTTTTTTAATTCCCTTGAATGTTCCTGAGGGATAATTTTTTAGACTTTGCAGAAAGGAGAGTAGAATCACATATATGGTGACTTGTCAAGATTATTCTGTAGGTTCTTAATAGAAATTTCCTTTGTATTCTGCAGTCCTTGCTCTACCACACTGTGCTTCTCCTGGATACCAGAATTAAATCGATGCTGAAACATTAATCAGAGAAGAGCTTTTGTTGTCGCTTTCCCCCCTTTTTGAAAAGAAAACCAATAGGCTCAGTGAAGATATATCTAAAGCCTGATAACATAGGCTGTTGGACAGGCCCATCCTACTTCAGAATTTTTATTTTTTTTCTGGTAGTACTGTCTTGTGGAATTTGGGAAAATAAAACTGAGCCCTGAATTTTTTTTAAAGGGCATCCAGTTAGTTATAAGATGAGAGCAAAATTGCCTATGGTTCTGCTCATGTGGGTGGCCGGTCTTGGACGGGGTCGTTTGTGCCAATATTCCCCACGGGAGTAGTAGATGGAGTGTGGATGCCACCAACCCATTCATGTTGTGAATGGGATTTTCTTGACACCCAAGTTTTCATGGTGAGAGAACTGCAGATTCTTTCTGGAGGGAAAGGGGTGGGAAAGGCCCAGGCTACAGCACTGCTAGTTAGCGCTTCTTTATATAGACAGATCCTGCAAAACCTGCACATTTTTGTATCCCTGTATTCATGATGACAATAACATTTTTTTCTCTCCCATGATGGGATTCGGCTTCTTAGGCAGAAGCTGCACACTGCACACCTCCAGAGTTTTATTTTAAAGCATTGTTACTGTGTTGGTTGCAAAGATCATTGTAAAGGAGAAGAAAGGATTCTAGTAAGAAAATGTAGGTGAACCAGAATTATTACTGGAAATACTGCTGGAGCAATCAAGATTCCCCGTCTTCTTCTCCTCCTCCCCCTCCTCCTCCTTCTCCTTCCCCTCCTCCTTCTCCTTCCCCTCCTCCTTTCCCTCCTTCCCTTCCCCCTCCTTCCCCTTCCCCTCCTCCTCTCCCTCCTCCCTCTTCCCTTCTCCCTCCTCCCCCTCCCCCTTCCTCCCTCTCCTTCCATCCTCCTCCTCCTCAAAGTCAGGAGCCCCTATTCTTAGTTGCTATTGTGCTCCAGCACAAGGCATATGGCACACTTTCCATAAATGGCTGTTAAAGGAAGACACTGTTTTCATAATTATGGTGCCCAGGATGTAGTACAAGAGCCTGGCAATGGCAGGAACTAGATAAATATTTGCTGGATTGAATTAGTCCGCTCTATTAGAACAGCGCTTAGCGAGGAGTATAATGGACCCATCTACACATGGCAGACTGTGGGGGAGTGTGGAATCAGAGAGATCTTTGAGTCATGCCAGGTAGGCAAGCAGAGTTTTAGGGGATAGCAGACTTCTTCTGGAGATCGTTGAAGGGATCTAAACCCTTTGGGTTAAAACGAATTCCACGATAAAGATCCCTGGCCAAGGAAGTGGTATTGATTGGCTGAACCCCGCCTGACTTCCCAGTGAAGGAAGGTGCTTTCGTCGCTCTCTTCTCAGTGATAACTCAGACCCACAAACATGGGATGACCACCCAAAGGACGGCACGCTGATAATTGGCAAAGCCCCTCCACCTGCCCACTCAGTGTCTGTAGCAGACATTCAGCAGGCGGGACTCGTTGATTTTCGCTGTAAAAGCCTTGATGGTTACTTCATGGAAAAAAACCTCTTTCTCCACCCTTCAGAAACTTGGTATTGACAAGAATGCAACATAAAGCCTTATATGGTTTGTTTTATGCCAGAAATAGATGTCAGTGGTCATGTCCTGTGGTGCTTGTCCTTTCCTACTCTATCACTGCAGTCTTAGGAAAACAGTTCCCCACATAATCTCTCCTCTGACACACAGGAGCTCCAAGACACAGTGTCTATCTGAGCATCATTTACTGGAATGATTACAAAATGAAACTTTTGAAGCGCCTGAAGCATACTTTAATATTCAGAGAGAAAATGCAACCCATGCTATTTGCAAGGCATTTTGGTTAAATGCGACATGGCTTCTAGTAGTGTTCAATAAATTTACTTTATATGTTACAGATTCTTAGACTTTATTTTTTAAAGACTTCTGCTGCTATATTAGTCATGCGTTGCTTCATAACAAATCACCCCCCAAGTTAGTTGCTTGAACAGCAGTAGTAACTTATTACTTCTCATGGTTTCTCTTTGGGTCAGGAATTTGTGAAGGGCTCAGTTGTGGGGTGGGGGGGTCACGGGATTGTAACAAGATATTGACAGAGGCACCAGTTATCTGAAGGAAAGACTGAGGCTGGATGACCCATTTCCACGTAGCTCACTCATGTGGCAAATTGGTGCTGATAGCCAGCAGGATCTCGTCTCTTCCCGTGGAGAGAGACCTCTCTACAGAGAACAGTCCAACAGACCAAGGCAATGCCTTTTATGCTTCCTATGACCTTGTATCAGAAGTCACACGCTGTGACTTCTGCCATCTTCTGATTGGGGCAATCTCAAATGTGCGCTTAGGTTACAGGTGGGTGGGGCATAGGAATAGACTTAGACACATCTCTTCAGAGTCAAGGACTGACCCTCTCTGAAGGAATGTCAATGCCACATGCAATGACATCAGGTGGCCTGGGACATATGTTGCTGCAGCTGGCTTTGGAATATACGTTCTACCACAACTGGCCAAGTAGAAGTTGAACACTAAACCTCTGAAGACTGAAGTCATAAATCAGATAGGACTCCTGCTTCCAGAGAGCTTGAAGTCACATAGAATTAGACGTGACAAGGAACGGCATGACTGGTCATTTTTTAAAGATTTTATTTATTTCTTTGACAGAGAGAGAGAGCGAGAGAGCACAAGCAAGGAGGGTTGCAGAGGGAGTGGGAGAGGGAGAAGCAGACTCCCTGCGGAGCGGGGAGCCCGATGCGGGGCTCGATCCCAAGACCCTGAGATCATGACCTGAGCCAAAGGCAGATGCTTAACTGACTGAGCCACTCAGGTGCCCTATGAATGGTCATTTTACAAGCCCAAACCAGAAGGCTATATGAACCCAGAGAAGGGATAATTCCTTGGGGGGCGTTGAAGTTTACCTGGATGGAAGAGCTGAAATTTGCTTTGGCCTCTGAACCCCAAGTCCACTATTTTGAAATTCCCTCCATCACAGATCCTTGTTCACTGTGGATGTGGGCTTTCCAGTGTGTTCTCATAATGCTCCAGTATGTACAGTTTTTATACATATTGTTTAGGACCAGCTTTGAGAAGCAAGTTTGCTTTTACCATGAAACTTCCATCCTGGTTTAGAAACAACGTATTATTTATTGGGGCGTTTCAAAGGTTTTTCCTATCTATGAAGGTGTGACTTAGGTTTTAGAAGTTTAATTTAGATTTGTTGAAGTGTCTGTAAATTTACATAGATATTGCTTAAAATTCCACTTGATGCTGGAAAGCAGCCAGGAGACTCTATTTGTGGTCTTTGAAAGATTAGGTAAGCTTGGTCTTTTCAAAATGACTCAAGGATTCATTTGGAATTAGTATGTACGCCATTATTCTAACCCTATATTTCCCCACGTAAAATCCTTTACAGTCTAACACTGTTCTAGTGAAAATTACACATAATCTAATTTTTTAAATTAAAAGTCTAATTCAAAATAGCCTTAGAATTAATAAGAGGTGGGGCGCCCGGGCGGCCCAGTCGGTTAAGCATCCGACTCTTGATCTCAGCTCAGGTCTTGATCTCAAGGCTTGTGAGTTCAAGCCCCACACTGAGCTCCACGCTGGGTGTGGAGCCTACTTAAAAAAAAAATAAATAAATTAACAGGAGTTGATGGTTGTATATCTGTAGCCACTTTTGCCAATCTCACTGAAATGCACGGCTTCCTCTGAGGGTCAGGCGGCCCAGAGGTCCAGAGAGCCACCACGCGATGCGAGGCGACCTGGTCAGCTTGTCACCTAGCATGTTATTCCAATATGCATAAAAGAGCTGTGATAAGTAACCCTTTTAGTTTTATTGAAATCAGATTTATTCAAAGGAAAAGTAGGCCACATTGGATTTTTTTCTTTTTTTTTTTTTTTCAGTGCAAAGGAAAACTGCTGAGCAGGACATTTGCACCCAGAGTACCAGAGAAGAAGACAGTGTTTGGTTTCTGCCATCATGGCTGTTTCAGTGTGAGGGGCGGTGGCTTCCTTTGTGTGATTAATCATACCACCACGCGCAAAATAATTTATGCAGTTAGCTCCCAAATGTAGATATGGAAGAGTGATGTTAAACGCTGGGCCAGAGAGCTAGTCCAGAATTTCTAAAATATCAAGAAAACCCTGCCTTTTGGAGTCCTGCTTCTCCCTAGTGAGCAACAAGGGCATTTTTAAGTCCAGAGACAGTTGCTGAGAAGCTTCTGGAATATCCTGATGGAAATATTACAGCTTATAACTGGGAAGAAGATGTTAGTGGAGGGTTATGGCAGTTTTTAAAAGCTAATTAGATGGTTGCCACTTGCAAAAAAAAACCCAAAACACTGCTTTTTATAAATTTGAGCTGTGGAGCACAAGGAGCTTGAGGAGGTGTTAAGGAATCCACGAATATACCTGCTGAAACCTGAAATGTAGGAATTCACTGGGACGTGATGTAGCAGCAGGCCTGTGAAACAGAAACCAGATTCTGCTTTTGTCTGCCTCCTGTTTGTGACCTCACCCAGATCACACAGGTGCACTTACATATCTAGGTTTTCTAATTCTATAAATAAAGTTATGAAAGAGATCAGCCTCCAACCTATGGGATAGAATGTTCACTAGCCCTCATTTTCAATGAAGTCAGCGGATAGTGGGAGAACTTTGGCCGGGAAGCAGAATTCGTAGTTTCAAGTTCTAGCTCGGCTGCTTCTTAACTCAGGTGCCCTGGGGCGAATAATGTAAATTCTCTGGTTTTCAGTTGAAGCACATGTCTGCTGGAGGTCGCCATAGCCGCCTTCAGCATTATAGATTAGGGAGCGGGTGAGATGCAGAAATGGAAAATGGATTAAGAGATTGTCTCTGAAGTGGAATGTTCCCCGTGGGGTACACACTTATTACTGTCCCATGACCGAACTCCAGCACTCTTGGGCTTCATAGAGGTGTCATGGTTCATATTCCGAGATGGATGCTACTGGCCCTATGCTCACTTTAGTTGATTCTATGACAGTAGGTTGTTGGGTTCTCCACATGCTCAGCCTAACATTTTGGAGCCAGGTACACATTTCAAGATAAGCTCTGGGAAGAGAGGTGAGCTTCTCTCTGGGCAAAGCCATCTGCCAGGTCATGAACTAGCATGGGCTAGCAAAGGAACCAACCACCCAGGGCACTTTCCCCACTAAGAGACTAGTAAAGAGTAGGTGATAGCTCATTAGAAATATTGAGTAAAGGGTATTAAAAAAACGTACCATGGAAGTGAGAGGATATTTGAGGGCACTTATTAGCACTCTGTGCACCAAATGAGAGGAATGTTCTTTTCAAATAAAAGATCCATGTGATTCTGGGGGGTTTTACTTCTGGAAGTGTGAGTTGGGGTTTTGGGGGGTATGTATATCAAAAAAGAAGGATTCTCAAAAAATGTTGCAAGCTGGCTAGACAGCACTTGCTATAACCAACATCACCACCATCCCCAGTGGAATATATTCAGCCTGGTCTCAGTGCCCACCTGCCAGGAGGGCTTTACATCTATTAGCTCATTAAACCTGTTCAACAGGATGGGCACCATTATTGGACCCACTGGCATTGGTCATGGTCGCTTTGCTCTGCTTCAGCTCTTGACCAGGCACAGCTTGACGGGCACACACCCACAAAATAAAACCCTCCCCAACGCAGATTAGGGAAATTGTGACCCAGAATCGCTCCCAGCCTTTGAGTCATGGTCTGGGTCACACAGTAAATTACTAGCAAGATGAATTGAAATTTCGCTCATGAAATTGAAAGGCCTCTGTTTTATGGTGAGACATTTAAGGGTTTTTTCCCCCCCTAGGACCTCCGAATTAGAAATGGTTAAGGGTTATCTAGTCTAACCCTCCATCTGATGCATGATAATGATCGTGCAGCCACTTTTGAAATACCAAATTACACATACTGCCACTGTTGGCTCTTATTAAGGCAGAATCTCTGACATAAGTCATTCTGTAAACAAAAGTACAAGCAGAAACTGTATATTATTACCAACATTGTTAGATCTTTAACACTTACTTCTGAAGCTTATTTTTCATCTGGTTTCTTTAATTCTAATCAGTCTATTTAAACTATACTACTAAACTTCTAGCTTTGCCTAGTAAGATTTTTGTAAGCTTTTTTTCTGAAACTGTGACAATATTAAAAATCCTCTGACCTATTTTAATAAGTGGCCTGAGTTCACATGGTTACTTTTGTGTTTCTGTAAGCCAAAGTCATTTTTAAAAACAAACACAAAAATAAAACGTATTAAATGCAGTGGCTATATAAATTTGAAGTGGATTCAAATATTGGACATACAGCCCTTTGTTGGCAGGTGGTGGAAAGGTAGACTAGATACTCAAGATATAGAGTAATATGAAAAATACTGAAGATTTTTATGTGTTCATGAAAGTGCATGTCTTTGGGGCACCTGGGTGGCCCAGTCAGTTAAGCATCTACCTTTGGCTCAGGTCATGATCTTGGGGTACTGGGATCCAGTCCCACATTGGGGCTCCCTGCTCAGCGGGGAGTCTGCTTCTCCCTGTCCCCCCCCCATTCATCTCTATCTCAGAGAAATAAATAAAATCTTTTTTAAAAAATGTGCATGCCTTTCTCAGGAAAACACAACCCACCATCTTGTATATCCATCTTGGCTTCTTTTCAAACTTTTAGGTGAATCTTATTTAAGACCAACCTTTAGATAGTGATATGACGATCATTAGAACAAGGATTTCGTGGAGAAAAACAGCACTAGATCTCTGCCCCACTTGCTTTCCAGAATTACCTATGGTGCTTTTTAAAATACCGATGCCCTGCCCCAAACCTTTTAGATTCCAATTCAAAACTTGCTACGTGGAGCCCAGATGAATCTGTTTTCTGAAACTCCCCCCCATATGAATTGTAGGTGTGATCAGCAATGACAATCATCGGTGTTTGTAAGAGATGTTAGTGGTCTCACACAGGTCTAAATATAAGGTTTTCCAGGGGGGGACTAAAATCTGATCAGAAATATTTCTGGTACCCAATCAAGGCAAGAATGACTAATGACGACTTTTTTTGGAGACTCCGTATTGCTAACCAAGGCTGCCTGCCTTTCACGCCCTGCCCTTCTCATTCCTCGTGGAATCTACCAAGAGTCACGTGCTTAGATATCGGTGTCATGACGGTGTGGCTGCCAACTGGTCGAATTTCTTCACTGGAGGATATCAAGTGTCTTGAAAGGAAAGAATGCAGATATAAAAGGAAGGAAAAGGGGGTCACGAAGTAGGTATAATCATACAGAGGTGTCAGATAATACCAGGAAACAACCCAGGGATCTTCCTGACTTCAGTTTACGTTGTATCCTGTGGGTGGTTAGCTACCGCTGTTCTTGATTAATTCAGATCTTCATCAGAAACATGAGTTCTTGTCCTATTGTTCAAAGGCTTAAGGGTGATGGTGGTAGGAGTCGTGGCTCTGTCCACCATGGCTCTACCCACCCCCCTGAACTCCTGTAGGAAAGGTCAAGGCATGTGAACCCCGTGGTCCCCATTAGTCAGTCCCACGTGGAGCTCTCTGTCCTTCTCTGCCCTGATCACGTCACTGTAAGGGTTTTTTGTGTTTTTTTGTGTGGTTTTTTTGCATAAGCAAAAGCAAAGCACTTTAGTTGAAAAGTTCCTTATTTCTCTAGACAATGAGAATGTGCATACTAAATAAAGCATAATCAAAATAAATTAAATAGTCATGTTCTGTACAAGTGGAAATTTGAGAAGAGGAGCTCCTAGAAAATGCTAAGTCAAAAAGATGCATTAGATTTGCAGAATGACAGAAGAACATTGACCTCTGTCCCTGGGCTGGAGCACAAAACTGGCAGGATGTGCTCCTGCGTCCTCAGTACATGAATGAGATTAAAGTCACTGCGGTTTTGGGTTAGATGGCCGAGGGACAAATACGATCCACACTGAATCTTCCTCTCTGGTGGTTTCTCTGTTTTCTGTTCCATTGACTCAAACTCGAGTGTTCACTCCGTACCTAGCCTCTGTGACTGACCATCCATCCGTTCATCCTCTCTGCTGTCTTAGGATGGGTGTAGTTGGGCGAATGTGAGAAACAACTTTGGTCCTTCCTGGTCTTCGATTTACAAATACCTGGTTTTTGCACACACTATCCTTGAAAGCCTTGACATCCTAAAAGGCCAGGGGCATTGACGTTCAAGACATGTTATCTTTGCTAATTTGTAGTGTGTGTTTGGCCATTTCCAGCACCCACTGTATACTTGACGCCCTCGTCAGTACACACTTGGTGACACTCATTTGCATACTGGCTGCATGCTTTAGAAATCAGATTATTACCTTAGCAATTACGAAATTGAAAATGGGAGAGACTTAAAGATTTTTATAATAAGAAAAAGTCTCTTTTATAAGAAAAAATATCCAGCAAAATGCAAAATGGATAGATGTGTAGGAAAAAGGTTCAAGGAAAACCCTATAGATAGAAAAGAAAGGAATAATTCTTTGGTTTAAATGTCTGAGAAATGTTTCACTTATCCGGGTTGATTTTTTAAAGTAACTGCTCTTAAAAAAAAAAAAAAAGATACAGTAACCACTCTGGTTGACTCCCTGGGGTGGATTTACCATGATTAGGAGTTTAGTCCTCAGCTTTACAGATTCAAGAAATCAATGTTATTAGAGTTGATAGAGCTTACAGAGTCTGACTCATACTAACCAAATGCACAAAAGACTCAAATATAATCCCATGTAGAAGCCATCTATAAAAATTAGAACATACAATTACCATTTACTGAATGCTTACTTCAGTAACAATTGTAACGAAAAGTGCTTCACACAGTAGGGTGTGTGTGTGTGTTGGCCAAGCACATAAATTTGGAGTTCGATCTTAATACAGACCCCTACTGGCATTGTAACCTTAGATGTCCTCGTCTGTAATACAGGGATAATGATATCAACTGGCAGACTGATCTCTTGTGGACGGCAGTAAGCATGGTGCCCGGCACGTAATGAGCACACAGTTCAGGATCTGCCATTTTCAGTGTCCTCGTCGTGCCCCTTCCCGTGTTCTTTCTACTCATTTTTATCATCAATGTATCAAACAAATCCTATTCTCTCTGACTCAAAGCCACGTTCTTTCCACACCATCACTCTGCCCGCAGGAGTTGAGTTGACTAGCCAGCACTGTTCCCTCCAGAGGAAATCCGGCACTAGAAATCAAATTATAATCAGAAGGCAGTTCAGAGAGAATGCAATCAGATCAAGGGAAATCAACCTAATAATCTTAGCATTTGCGGCTCCCAACCCAGGTTGCCTGATAGATCTATCTCCACCATGGAGAAGTCCTGCCATTCGGACCCTGTAATTGAATTAATTTATCAGGGCTGAGGATTCCAATCACTTTCATTGTTCTTGCTTGTTTCTAATAAAGTGTGTTGGGAGGACTGAGCATTGGGGAGCACTGGGGAGCTCATTTGAACAGCAGAGTTATAGCCCAGTCCATGACTTGGTTCATTAGAATCTGCAGTTTGGCCGCATCCCCTGGTGGTTCAAATGTACAATCAAGTTTGAGAATCGTTGAGAAATTCCTCGGTCTCTTTCTCGTAGGGTAACCTTATTCCCAAGTAATCGTATTTCCAACCATATGGCTTTACACTCTCTGTCCTCCCCCTCCTCCATCACTATACCAAAAAACTGTTGTATAAAAGAGACTCAATAAGAAAACTTTTTCTTTTCCCCTTGAGTCTTTTTTTTTTAAATGTCTCTGTCACTCAAGCTCTGGATCTTGGCAGATGGCCTCATTTATATTTAAGGGAAAAGAGAGTTTTATATTTTTTGCTTCCAGTTATTACGGTTTGCTTTTGCACAAGGTGATTTTTTAAAATTTTCTGTCATCTCTTTGAAGTCTTTCACTTTTTTCTCATTTTGTTTCTTGGCTGTGATGGTTCATTCCCTACTGTCGAAGTAAGCTCAATGTCCACCTGACACAGATCAACTGGAAACCTGGCAGTTGTTTTTGAAAATTCTTGGCCCTCCAGTTTTTCCTAATAGAGCATGGATGCATCTGTGTTTGCAACCACCGAGAAGTGGATATTCAGTAAGCCCCTTGTTCCTCTTTAAATCCATTTGGATTTTAAAGAGCACTTGATAATCATGGTCTATGATAAGTTTGGTCTCCAGAAAAGAGTGTGCATGTCAAGACTATCTTTAAGACTTTGGAGCTACCTGATGAGCCTATTCTTTGTGCAGACCGTGTTGCTACAGCCTGCCAAGTTTGCGCCTATCTGCTCTTCTCCACAGATGAGTATGGCTGACAAAGCACTGATCTAGAAATGCAGTTATCTCCAGATTCTATCTCTTTGCTAAATTAAAACACGGGAATCCGTGTAAACACAGGAGGTACTTTTAAGTCTTCAGTTTCATAGAACCAGGACACATACTATTTAAAAATTTGTGTGGATTTGTGTGACACGTTCACAGGAGTCTTGACCTCCATCTTTAAACGGGATCGTGAAGCATCATTTCTCCCGCATGTCCATGAAAGCTTTCTCCAAAATGTCTGAGGTTAGTTTTCAGATTCTGAATCAAATCTCTCATTCTTTTTTTAAAAGATTTTATTTATTTATTCGACAGAGAGACACAGTGAGGGAGGGGACCCAAACAGGGGCAGAGGGAGAAGCAGGCTCCCTACTGAGCAAGGAGCCCGATGCGGGACTTGATCCCAGGACCCTGAGATCATGACCTGAGCCGAAGGCAGACGTTTCACCAACTGAGCCACCCAGGCGCCCCTAAATCTCTCATTCTTGTAAGAGGAAATGAGAGATGATTTCCCCTCATTTTACTACGCTTGCAGTTTATTTTTATTTTTATTTTTTTTTAAGATTTTATTTATTTATTTATTTGACACACAGAGAGAAAGCACAAGTAGGCAGAGAGGTAGGCAGAGAGAGAGGCAGAAGCAGGCTCTCCACTGAGCAGGGAGCCCGATGCGGGACTTGATCCCAGGACTCCAGGATCATGACCTGAGCCGAAGGCAGTCGCTTAACCAACTGAGCCACCCAGGCACCCTATTTTTATTTTTATTTAAAGATTTATCTATTCATTTTAGAGAGAAAGAGCATACGTGAGCAGGGAGGGACAGAGGGAGAGAGAGTATCTCAAGCAGACTCCGCCCTGAGTGCAGAGCCCAACATGGGGCTCAATCCCACGACCCTGAGATCATGGCCTGAGCTGAAACCAAGAGTCGGACAGATGCTCAACCGACTAAGCCACCCAGGTGCCCCTAAGCCTTGTAGCTTAGAGAGGTAAAGGCACTTACCTAAGTCTACAAAATAAAACAAAACAATGACTAAGCCAACTATTACAATCCAGGTGTCTCAGATTTTGGGTTATTACTCCACTAAATAGCCCATATCGTAGCAATTGGATGGTGAATTTAAAATTCATTAATTCACCAGGTAAGAAACCTAGGGAGGGATTACTGATTAATTTTACTGGGTTTATCTTGTCTTTGAGCAGCTCCCTTTAGTGACTAAGAGTCTTTTCCTTCGTGTTGTCAGAAGAGCTAAAAAAAACCCCCCCAAAAACAAAACAAAAAACCCATATTTTCAATGCCAAAGCTTTCAACAAGGGAGGCCTGTAACTTAGTGATGCTGCACATATTCAATTAGCTTGTGAAATCTTATCTCTTCTACCAGTTAAAAGGGCTTAAAACAAAACTCATTAAAATTCTGAAAGGAGTAAGAGGGTGTTTTGGGCAACTGGATGAGTCAACTGAAAGAGAGGTTAGTAGCCAAAACTGGTACTTTTGTCATTTTGTTTTCCTTCGAGGAGGTGCGTGGAACTGCAGGGGTTGGGGGCGGGGGGAGGGAACACACATAGGGACACGGGTTGCGGGGGAGCATCTCTGACGGTGCTCAGCACTGGAGGATCCGTATCTTCTGCTTCTTTGTCTACACCCGACAACTAGCTCCGTCAGAACTGGTGATCGATACCATTTTTTCCCTTCATGTTTCCTCCGTCCCCTTACTTCCATACCTTTTATCCTTTTTACTGTCCTTTGCTTTTCTGATTTCTGTGTTGCTATCTAAACCCAAGCAATGAGTGCTGGTTGCCATGACCTAATCTGTGAATAACGCAGCACAACTGCTAACTCAGCATTTTTTGCCTGGTGGTAAATCAGTGTTCTTTCTAATCAGAAAATGTATCACCTCGAGATGCCTGGGGGCTCAGTCATTAAGTGTCTGCCTTCGGCTCGGGTCGTGGTCCCGGGGTCCTGGGATCGAGCCCCGCATCGGGCTCCCTGCTCCGCGGGAAGCCTGCTTCCCCTGCTTGTGTTCCCTCTCTCGCTGTGTCTCTCTCTGTCAAATAAATAAATAAGTAAGTAAGTAAGTAAATAAATAAATAAATCTTTAAAAAAAATGTATCACCTTTATAAGAAAATCAGTTCTCTTCAGTTGACATTCAGGGCCCTCAAAGATTCAGTTTTTAATAACTCTTCCATCTCTATGGGTTGTGACACCTCGACTTGACCCCCGTCCTAGCCCACAGATCTTTCCACCAGCCTCCCCTTCTCCCGCCTGACAATCGTGTTTCGCTCTCCTTCTATGGAAAAGTCTCCCTTTGTGTTTCTTTTTTCCAAATCCTACTGCTTTCCAGAGACCAGGCCAAATCCCACTTCCTAGGACCAAGGTAGGGCGAGAACATTCTCTTTCCTAGTCTTCTCTGGTATTCCCGGCTAGCAAAAGCTCTCTTTTATTTTGAGAGTGTAAATATCATTCCAGATACCTCCTTACACATCACAAGCCTGGCTTTCTTTGGTTAATATTTTATCTGAGAAGCGTTCAGTCCTCAGGCCTGGCTCTTCCACGAATGAAACATATTACATTTTTGTTCTCCTTCCTTATAAAGGACCCTGTCAGAAATGTAAGAAATTGTAGAGCTTCTGTTGACCTTTTCATAGCCATGCCCCTGGGACATAAGAACTCACTGTGGATTGAGCTACAGGGGATAAACAGAAATTCCAAGTTCTGGTCGCCATTTTGCCCTCTGATCTTCCAGCACCTGTGTCTCTGCATTTCCCACATCTTGGCCTTGCATTCCTCCAAAAACTTACATAGAAAAAGTGCTCAGAATGTGCTAGTTCAACTTATTTCAAGGTAGAGTGAGTTAGGAGCACATAGCATCTTAAAAATAGAATGGGGCATTTAAAATTTTGCGTATTTACTATTCTGTTTTTCTTCCTAGTGGACCGAGTTTAGGGGTCACTGGAGAGCAGGGCGTCTTCAGGGAGAAGATAAAATGTTCCAGATCATTATCTGATCAAAACCAGCTTTCGCACATCTGACAAGTTGTAGACTGAATTGGCTGAACAAATTTATCTTTGTTGGAGCAGAGCATCCAGTGACTGATTCAGATCAACACTCAGTGGAGAGCGATGTCCGAGCATGGGGAGGTTGTGATTGGAGGAGTGACAGAAGGAAGAGGAGGAGGGGGATGGGTCATGGAATAGTCTAGTCAGCTCAGCCTTGGTGATTTCCTTCATCCATCTAACACCGGAAAAGATCTTTGAGACAAGATAATCTCTCTGATTCTAAAAGTGAGTTAAGTCGGAGCTCCCAAATACCTGGAGATTTTGGACCTCGGGCTTGTGCCTCCTCAGCTGGAAATCCCTGTCCTCTCGTGCATAGCAAGTGCCTGTTGATAGGTAGTAGGTGCTCGTGAATTTTTTTGTTTGTTTTGCATTCACAGTGATTTATTGGCCCTAAAGGGAGCATCTCCTATCGCTCATGCATGCTGGAACAGGAAGCTGAGAGCCACCCATTTAGAAGGTCTGCATCTGATGGAGGAGATGCCAGGTGTGAAAGGGCTGGTGACTCCCCAGGCTTGCACAAGTTCTCAGTTGTGGAACAGGACCGGCTTCCAGGTCTCTCCATTGCCTGGCCCGGTGCGTTCGCTCAGTATGGTACTGTGCGGTTAATAGCCCCTCTCCATGTTTTGGTTGGCTGTAAGGACTCCCCCTACCTCTATTCAATGGGAGGATTCCCTAGTCAATGTTTGCAGGAAACTTTCAGGCCCCATGCCCCCAGAGCACCCTCTCCCAGGTCTGTCAGACGTGAGAGAAAATGGGTGCCCAGGAAACAGCCATGCAGGCTAGAGACATTTCTGCCCCCCACTATGTCGAAGCATGACTAGAATGGAGTATCCTAAACCACAGTTGGGTTTTTTGGGGGGACTAACTCTTGCAAGTGAGCTCAGGCCACTCAGCTTGGGAGGGGCGGCTGCCTTATGGTGGTTGTCATTTCAATGATGAGGTGAGTAATTTCTCAGTGCCATAGGAAAATATCAAGGTCAGAGGGGCTGGAACATAATATGGCAAAGCAAGAGTGAGTCACCAGGTGACTGCTGGGGGCTGCTCTCTCTGTCGTCTCGTGAATGGGAGCTCCCTGCTTGAAGGCTCTTTCTGGAAGGGTAAAGGCTTTGGAAACTGATTTTTCTTACAAAGCCCTGGTTATTGCTCTGTTCCCCATGGGTACCTTTATTCTTTAAGATATAAACACTCTCCAGATGCTGAATGAATCTGTCTTTATTTCTTGCAAAGGAGTTTGGTCAAACTATTTTTATTTCAATTTGCTGTAGAACTGCCTTTTCTTTTCTTTCTTTCTTTCTTTTTTTTTTTCTCTGCCTAGCAGGAGAGTCCTGAGTGCCTATTCCTAAGGAGACTTGGATAAAAACTAATAATAAAATAACACGGGACTGAGAGGTTGTGCATGTGTGTAAGGAGGGGAGAAGCTGAAGTCCAAGCCCCAGCCAGTCCCAGAGTTCCTCTCCCCATGCTTTGCAACCAATAGAAACATAATGTGAGCCCACAAGTGCAATTCTAATTTTATTCAGTTGCCACATTAAAAAAAATAAAAATCATCAGGTAAAATTAATTTTAATGGTAGATTTTATTTAATCCGACACATCCAAAATGTTATCATGCCTGCATGTATCCATGTTAAAGATGACTACGGAGCTATTTTACATGAGATTTTTTTTTCAATTAAGTCTTTTTTTTTTATTTTTAAGAAGATTTTATTTATTTACTTTTGAGGGAGAGAGAGAGAGAGACAGAGACAGAGAGAGAGAGCATGAGCAGGGGGAGGGGCAGAGGGAGAAGCAGACTCCGCTTAGCGGGGAGCCCGATGTGGGGCTCGATCCCAGGACCCTGAGATCCTGACCTGAGCCAAAGGCAGACGCTTAACCGACTGAGCCACCCAGGTGCCCTTTAAGTTTTGTTTTACTTCCAGAGTAAATGTTATGCCCCAAACTCACGGTGGTCCGCACTCCCCGCATTGCTGTGCGTCCTGACTGCTATAGCCGACCGCAAAGTTGTAGAATAAAAAAAAAACCCAAGTCCCTCGTTTGGCATTTGAGGTAGTTCATGATCTGTGTTCTACTTGATGATTTTACACTTCCTGTGCCCCTATGCCCTCCCTGTTCCACCCCCACCCCCCCAGTTTGCTTCTCATTTCCTGAACATGTTATCAACTCCTTCTCTCATGTCCCCTGCGTCCTCTTCTGCCTGGACTCTGTCCCTGTCTCAAAACATGGCCCAGTTTTGCGGGCAGCCCTCCTATGCGTTTTCACGGGTGTTGGTGGAGGCTCGCGTCCAACCCCAGTGCTCGTAATTAGGTGAGCTCAGGAAAGTTACTGAGCCCCTCCGAACCCCACATTATCTGTGTTTAAAAGGAGGAGAGCAAGCGTGTGTGTGTGAGTGTGTGTGTCTGGGTGTGTCTGTGATTCTCAGAGCAGGTGAGAGAGAGAGAGAGAGAGAAGGAGGAGAGGAGGGAGGAAGGGAGGGACAGAGAGAGAGAGGAGGGAAGGAGGGAGGAAGGGAGGAGAGAGAGAGGATGGGAGGAGGGAGGGAAGATGAAAGCGAGAGGGAGAGAGAGAGACTGAGTGAACTGATTATGTACTGAATGCAGAACAGACTAAATAGGCAGTTCCTGGCACAAGATGGTCCCAGTCCCCTCGCTAGCTGCCTTCCACGTTGGTTTGTGAGTAGCATCCCATCCAGTGCCTAACTTACCTAAGGAAGCGTCTCTTCCTTTTATGGGGCAGTCTCTCCACCCATGGTACCTAAGTTCCGCCTTCAACAACCCAGGCTCAGGCTTGGCTCCCCAGCTCCCATTATCCTGCCCTTTCCTCCTTTCCTACTGCCTGATGGTGACAACAAAATGTAAACCCTTCCTCCTTGGAAAGGAGCGACGACTGCCAAGCGCAGCTGGGCAGGTGCCCCTCCAGTGGGGCAGCGAGCCAAGCCACCACCGAAATCTCTGCCCAGCTCAGAGTGACAGAATAGCCAGTCCTGTCCCCTGCTGTCATGGTTTCCTAGGCAACCAGTACACATTGCCACTGGAGGAAATGGAAGGCGAAAAAGCAGTCCCACAGTTTTCAATACTCGTGTGCATGTGTGCTAAAAATATTGGAAATATATGGATAACTGAGCATATGTTTTATTATTTCACGTCATGTTGGTTATAGCCTGTGTCACGTCTCTAAAAGCATGGCTAGCGCATTACTAGTGATGGGGTGCTGTGATTGAAATTGAGTGGGATAAGGCTTACAGTTTTTTGAATAGCAGTCTTCCCCATCTTACATGAAATTTAACCTGCATTTGGTGTGTACTGAGCTTTTCTAAATCGTATTTCAAATTTTCTTTCCTAATTGCTTGTTGTTAATATATAAAAGTGCAACTGAGTTCTGTACTTTGTACGTAGAAACCTATTAGTTTCTTTGTAGAGTCTTTAAGGTTTTCTACACACACACACACACACACACACACACATATATATATATATACACAATCAAGTCATCTGCAGATAATGAGAATTTTAATTCTTCACTTCCTTATAACTCATATATATATTTTTTTACTTTAATACTGGCCAGGATTTCTACTACAATGGTGAATAAAATAAGGATAGCGGACAGCCTTGTCTCATTCCCCAAATCAGGTGAAACCTTCAAAATTCATCACTAAGCATAATATCTCCTGTAGTTTTGTATAGATACTCTTCTGTTCCCACTTTGCCAAGAGGCTTTTATAAAAACCAGAAATGGAGATAGATTTTGTCATATTTCCAATTTGCCAAGAGGGTTTTGAAAAATCATGAATGGAGGTATAATTTCATCAAATGCTGCTTCTGTATCTACTGAGATAATCATGATTTTTCTCCTTCATTTTGTAAATGTGGTGGTTTAAATTTATTGATTTTTAGTTGACAAACCCATCTTTCATTCCTGGAATGAACCCAACCCGGTCATAATGTATGATCTTTTTATGAGTCATTAGATTTCTTTTGCTTGTATTTTGTTTAGGATTTTTGTAATTATGTTCATGACACAGAGTTGCTGATATTTTTCTTTGCTTTTAAATTTTCTGACAGGTTTGAAGATTGACATTATTTTAGTCTCTTAAAAAGTGCATCTACTGGCCTTTGGCTCTATAAGGTATCATCATGTCCATCCATCTATCTATCCATTTATTCATTCCAGAAATATTTATTGGAGGGCAATATTGTATAGTGCTTAAATGTATAGATTCTAGACTGCCTATGTTTGAATCTTTTTTAAACAACTTATTGTGACTACATTAGTCATCTGTTGTGTTTGACAAATTACCACAAACTTAGCATCTTGAAGCAACACATTTGTTATCTCATGGTTTCGGGGGGTTAGGAATCTGGGGATGGCTTTTCTGGGTCCTCTGCTTCAGGATCTTTCACAAGGACGCAATGAAAGTGTTGGCCAGGGTGGGACTCTTCCCTGAGGGTCAGCTGGGGAGGGATCTGCTTCCAAGGAGGTTCATGTGATTATTGGCAGGATTCAGTTTCAGGTTGTTGGAAGGAGGACCCCACTCATCTCCTCCATGGCTGTAGGCTGGAGTCGCTCTCAGTTTCTCGCCATATGGAACTCTCCAAATGGTGGCTTATTTCTTCAAAGTCAGAAAGGAAGAGAGTCAGCAGAGACTGCTAGCAAGATAGAAGTTATGAGATTAGGTAACATAATCACCCCATTACCTGTTGCCATACACTATTGGTTAGAAACACTGCGTAGGTAAGTCCTCCTCACACTCAAAATCAGGGCATTAAACAAGGCATATATACCAGGAGGGCTTGATAATAGATGGTCCTCTTAGAGTTGGTCCACCACAGTATATTGGACAGATTTCTTAACTTCTGTATGCGTTAGGATCTTCATATATTAAATGAAAATGATCATATGGTCATTAGGAATGTTAGACCATTTAATACGAGTATTGGTGGTGGGGGGCATGTCACTATTTTATATAAAGTGATCTGAGTAGTTCCCACCGATGACATTTGAGCAGGAGCCTGAAGGAAGGAAGGAAGCAAGCCTCTTATGTATCTTGGGGATAGCAAGAGTGAAGGAAGTCCTTAAGATGAGAGTGCATTTACTTTAAGAACTACATGGAGGCTGCTTTGAAACTATACATTGTAACCTATAAATATTCATGCTCATTACTCACAGATGAGAGTTTATTCCCAGATAGCGGGGCCCGTCTATGCAAACCACTACTCTGTAGGATTGTCACAGAAAATGTGCAAAACTCTGGGTTCCCGTTCAGTAGGGACAGCAAGAAGGTTAAAACGCAGTCCTGGAAGCTGGAAGCAGAATGGGGCTGGGTGTCTGTCACTGAGTTGACGGAGCTAGATCTGCCTGCAACAGCTAACAAATACTATGTTTGCTGCTACAACAATGTTAATAAAAGCAGTTGAAATTCCCTTATCTCTTTACTAAGTTATTCACATTGCAATTAATGAAACATTTTGGAATGATCCGGAAGCTTCATTTGTATTTTCTTCTGGCCTCCTTTGTAAAATATTTTCTACCTAGTTCTACTCAGAATATGGATGCAATTGTCTTCTTGCCTTTATTCACTTAGTGTTTCAGTTAAGAAATCCATTCTACGTTACCAATAATCAGCAGGGCTTCGATTTTTAGTGATTATCTAGTCTTCTACCATATCACTATACCAAAAGTATTTGTTCTTATTCTCCTGGGCACTTGAGTTCTTTATTTCGTTTGCTTGTTTGTTTTGCTATTGAAAAAAATCGGACCCTGGTAACCCTTCTGAGCTGATTCCTTCTTCTTCATTTAAATTATTTTTAGAGTAAATCATCAAGAGTCGATTACTTAGTCCAAGATTCTGAACATTTTTTATGAAGACTGTTTATTTCAAGCCACATTACCTTGACTGGGGTACAATTTTGGTAGCAACACAAAACATTACCTTGTCCATAGATTTTATGATTTCCAAATATGTCCTTTATTCCCATACACTTAATTTGATAAGTT
This sequence comes from Leptonychotes weddellii, assembly GCF_054177405.1. Classification (NCBI taxonomy): domain Eukaryota; kingdom Metazoa; phylum Chordata; class Mammalia; order Carnivora; family Phocidae; genus Leptonychotes; species Leptonychotes weddellii. The sequence goes on from NC_138374.1 coordinate 71,973,705, forward strand.
ATTAGCATTTTTAAAAGGCTAACATTTTCCCCCTTCAGACTATATATGGAAATCTTACACACTGTATTCTTTATGCTGATTGTATGAGTACCAGGCATTTTGCTATATATAGTGATACTTTTATTCCACATGGCAATCTGAAGCCTGAATATTTGGATAGGTACCCACTTCTGTTACTTGATGGCAGTGTGGCCTTCCTTCTACACTGAGTATATACCTCAGTTTTCTCATCTGTAAAATGGGGATAGTAAGAGTACCCAGCTTATAGGCTTTGTCTCAGTGCATCTATGCAAAGTGATAGGGACTTCATAAATGTCTGCTATTCTTAGGACACTGTGTGGTTCCTAGGTTATCAGTCAGATCAGATTTTGTTGCACAAAACTTAGAAAGACGGTAGTTTGCCTGAGACTTCGTGGCAGCGTGGGTTCGCCTGGCATCTGCTAGCCCTGCAGAGAAGACAATGCAGCAGAATCCAAGTCACAAACCAGGTACCCGCGGGTCAAACCTGTCTCATGGCTATTTGTGTCTTCATCCAACATGGTATCATCTTGTTTTACTAACATTTACGATTTTTGAAGTTTCACATAAAATCCCGAGTCGTGGCCTCTCTTTAAAAGAAGGGAACAATAACACAAAATCAGGATGCCTTGCTTTACGGCACCCATTGGCTAGAGCATAGTAGCAACTGGTTTCATGAGAAGAGGTGCTGAACAGAATCACGAGGTGCCCGGGTGCCAGGCATCCCCTCCTCATCCCCGTGGCTACAGCTCGCCTGCTTCACTCACTCCCATTGCCTTTCTGGCTTCTGGGGCATTTAGAATTTGTTTCCACCAGCACAGTGATTGAGACCTTGGTCTCTGAAGATCGGAAGAACAGAGTTAGAATCCTTGCTCAGGACCACTCGGGAACTAAGATCCAAATGACCTGAGCAGTAACTGACATCCCTGGGCCAGGGGGCGCCCGACTCCAGAGCCCATTTCTCCCAGGGCTCCAGGATGTCTCGCCATGAGAGGTGTTCTGTTTGGTTTAGCCGTGGCCTTCAGACCACAGATGTGCTTCCCTCTGCACTGAGAGAATTGCAAGGAGTAGTAGAACCTCTAAAATGCTACTGCAAAAAGGCTGGGCGCTCTTTCTCAAAAGACTGAAAATGGTTACTTTGAAACAGTGGGGAATCCATACCAATGGCACTAAGCTTCTATTTTTACACCCTGGAGAGATTTTGAAGCCATCACTCCATGTTCTCTAGTCTGAAAATGCATGATTCATACACAGTACGGGTTGGAAATGGCAGAGAGATTGATCTTATGGAGGATATGTTCAGTTTTACCATGGCGCTGGCTGACTGCGGAGTAGTGCGAGAGGTCGGTGGACCACAGCTAATTGGCTCTTTCTGGCTTTTGAGAGCAACTCTTCAGGTCTCCACTAAGCTCTGTGCTTTTCCCTGTTCACATGTTGTAATTAATAGAGGAGGGGGCTATTGTACATCTGCATGAAACCTCCAGCCTTAATCCGCGTATCCCGGGGTCTAATGAAAACAGTGTGTCGTGGTTCCTCATTCTATTTGAGGTTCCCAGCTGAGCAGTGGAGGCAGAAAAGGCACTGTGGTGAAGAGCCCGGGATCTGGAGTCCAACAGACTGGAATTTGAGTCCCGATGCTGCTACTTGTAATTTGTATGAGCCTGGGTAATTTATTTAAAGTCTCCTTGACTCAAGTTCTCATCTGCAAAGTGGGATAGCATTCGTACCTCCTTAAAGGGGGTGGTATGTGGGAAATCATTCCTTGTAAACATTTAGGACATGAATTAGCACTTAGTAAGGAGTGCTAACTATGGTTTCCCTTCTGTATTCATTCGATACGATGAGCACTCTCTATACATGGGTAAATTCAAGTCCCACAGTTCTTGCCCTTATGGGCCGGAGATGGGCAGGGTTTGTATTGGCCAAAATGTGTTTTTGTTTTGCAACATAGTCATTGAGAATGTGACCGTTGGGATGTCTGGGTGGCTCAGATGGTTAAGCATTTGCCTTCGGCTTGGGTCATGATCCCAGTGTCCTGGGATCGAGCCCCACATCAGGCTTCTCCCTCTGCCTGCCTGTCTGCCTACTTGTGATCTCTCTCTCTGTCAAATAAATAAATAAAATCTTAAAAAAAAAAAAAAGGATGTGGCCACTGAGAATATCTCATGAATCTCCACGCCACCTCTTACCCACTCTGTGACAGAGGTACCTTGTTAAACTTCCTGTTGTTCAGTTTCCTTATCTAGTAAATGGGAATAATTAAAAACAAAATAAAGATACCCCTTCTAGTGTCTGACCCCAAGTAATACTAATAACAGTATTTATGTAGAAGGAGAAGAGAATAGCTAATATTTATCCCATGCATTCCATTTATTATTAAATTATATTTATTACATGTTGGCGTTGCATTACAGGTTAGTGTTAACTGACATGTTAACTTATGTATTGATGTATTTAAACCTCACTGTGACTTAAGAGATCGTTTTCGTTATTGGTCCCATTTGCTGACGAAGCTGAGGCACGGGAGGTAGCATGCTCAGAAGGTGTCAGTCATTGTGGCTGGTATCGTTAATGACCCTAACATCTTTCCAATTCATTACATTTAGATGTATAGCGTTGCTTTAAATCTCTTCTTAGTGATTTCATTGTGTCTGTATGCTATATCCAGCTTTCTGGTGATGCACACTGAGGTTGTTATCATGACAGGCACGTGAAGAGCAAGTTTTGAAACCTATCACATTTTAAATAAGAGGCTGTCTGCCTGTTTGTGTTGGCTCTGAAATAAATTTCATATCCTTTTGTAAACTTGACTGATTTAGCTGCAGAATTGAGAGAGTGAGGCCGTCGAGCTAACCCAGGAGACCAGGAGTGAGATTTTTGGACAGTGAGCATCGGTGGGTTGAGGTTATGTTACTAAGACACTAGACGAAGTGAATATTTTCAACCTGTTGAATTTCTAATCCACTTGTGCATAGATGATACCTGTGAAGCAAAGCACAATGCCAGAAAGCTGAGCTAAAATAAACAGACTGTGAGGGGTCTTGTACACAGACCAAGACTGATATCCTCAGCTGACGTGCTATTGAAATCACAGAGAAACTGTTATTTCCATTGCCTGGGAGATTCTGTCTACACTGGAGTCCTGTAATCAGACACTGCCTCCCGGTGAAGCCTTCTCTGTCCCAGCAATTTATAAATGCACACCCTTTCTCCATCCCCAAACACTTCATACCCCTTCCCTGCTTTATTTTCTTCCATCACACTTATCCCTATCCACGGACCACACACTTTACTTACTTACTGTCTATCCCCCCCACCGGTGGTATGCTGGAACCAGCTCATACTAGTTTGCAAAAGTGGATTGCTAAATATTCAGGAATTTTGCAAGCTGGTTGTCAAATTGGCCACTGTGGGTGTATTTACACCATGGAAATTGACAAATGCTACAAATCGGGGACTTGTTTTTTTCTGAGTTGGCTTACCAGCACACAGCTGCCCACCAGCAAATGCAAGCTCCGAGAGAGAAGAGAGTTTGTCTGATTTACCGCTATGTCCTCATTAACCAGGAAGGTGCCTTAAACAAAGTATTTAAAAAGTGTTGCTGGGGGCGCCTGGGTGGCTCAGTCGTTAAGCGCCTGCCTTTGGCTCCGGTCATGGTCCCAGGGTCCTGGGATGGAGCCCCGCATCAGGCTCCCTGCTCTGCGGGGAGCCTGCTTCTCCCTCTCCCCCCACCCTGGCTTGTGTTCCCTCTCTCGCTGTCTCTCTCTCTCTCTGTCAAATAAATAAATAAAATCTTAAAAAAAAAAATTAAAAAAAATAAAAAGTGTTTGCTGGCTGAAGTATAGAACACATGTGTGAGTGAGTCGGTAAAGAAACAAACAAACAAACAGACAAATGAAAGCCACTGGGTGCCTCTCACGGGGATGTGAAGACTGAATGTCATCCTTGCTTTTCTCAGTTCACTGACTGAGTGATTCACAAGCTGGGCATGGGGCTCTTGGTTGCTAAATGAATTTTACTAGATCGCGGTGTAGAACTGAGTCATAAGATGTGAAGGAGACCAAATCTCAGTTATGAGTTTCTCTCTTCTTGACTACAGTCTTTGGCCTTGAGCCAATGAAAATTTTTCTACTTAGATTTAGGAAATCAAGCTTCTTATTGCTTAGCTACTAAAATGGAAAAGAACTAAAAATATGTAAACAGAAACCTGAAAAAAAAAAAGACATTGTGCCATAGGGAAGTTCAAACAAATTGGCTTTAGAGCTTGCTTTTATTTCGCTGGCTCAGATTTACATTTATAAATCACCCTAAACAAGAATGATACCTATTTTTTTTTTTAGCTTGAATTGCATGTAATTGCATTACATGTAAGTTCTATTATATAATATTGCTGATTTTCAAGGACTATATTATCTTCAGTCACGAACTCTGGGATTGCCCTAATGTACCTCCCTTCCCAGAAGGAAACTTGACATTAAGAAGGTAAAGCATATGGTCAGGGTTGAAAACAGACTACTGAAAATATAATCAGAAATTTCATTTTTGTTGTTTTGTTTTCCTCAGAATTTTCTCATTGGTATCTTTGATGCTTTTTGATGTAGGATTGTATAATTAGATTTGAAACAGCATGGCTTTCTTGGCATGACCTTAACAAAGATGGGGCTGAGTCTGGGAACACTTGTGTTTGAGAAGAAAAATATTCCAATTTTAAAGAAGTATGAAAGGTGTGGGAAAAGGATAAGTTGAATTTGTTTAACAATTTCTTAGAATGGAGGCAACTCTTAACACCTAGATAAGGTGATACAAGGACAATGAAAAGGAAATACCATTTTTTTTTTTTTTTGCAAAATGGTACTTCTGCTGGTGAATGTGGAAGTATAGTTGATGACCTAGATCCAGTTATTAAGCCCTATCTGTGATTAAGTGACAGTGGAAGTTCTAAGAGCTTTTGTTAACCTGTTGAAGTTATGGAGAATGATAATGCCATTTTATACTAAATACTGTGGGTCTGTTATCAGAGTAAACATAATTTCCATTTTATCCATACTCAATATTCATACTCCGTGATCTCTGCTAAGGAATTTAGATGCATCTCATCTAATCATAAATGGTACTGTGAGGTAGTATTTGTATCAGTTAAGATGTTTTTGGTAGCAAGTGTCAAAATATCAATTTAAAATGGCTGGAACAGCAAGGGAATGATTTATATTACATGATTAGAAGTCCAGTGGATACTAAGGATAATAAGCAAACTACTATGAACAATCACATGCAATTAGAAGAAATGGATAAATTCCTAGAAACATACAACCTACCAAGACTGAGTCATGAAGAAATAGAAAATTTGAATAGAATAATTATTAGTGAAGAGGTTGAGTGAGTAACCAAAAACTCCCCAACAAAGAAAACTCCAGGACCAGATGGCTTCACTGGTGAATTCTACCACACATTTAAAAAAACAAATTAATACCAATCCTCTCAATATCTTCCAATAGAAGAGGAGGAAACATTTCCAAACTCATCTTAGGAGGCCAGCATTACATTACTGTAATGCCAAACAAAGAACAACAAGAAAAGAAAATTACAGGCCAATATCCCTGATGAATATAGGTGTAAAAATCCTCAACAAATATTAACAAACCAAATTTAACAGTACATTAACAAGATCATACAATATGATCAAGTAGAATTTATTCTTGGGCTGTCAAGTTGGTTGAATCTATGTAAATTAATAAATGTGACATACTAAATTAACAAAATAAAGGATGAAAATCATATGATCATCTCAACAGATACAGAAAAAGCATTTGACAGAATTCAACATCTTTTCATTATAAAAACTCTCAACAAAGTGGGTATAAAGGAAATGTACCTCAACATAATATATGACAAGCTTACAGCCAACATGATTTTCAAAACTGTGAAAATCTGAAAGCTTTTCCTCTACGGTCAGTAATGGGACAAGTATGCCCATTCTCACAACTTTTATTGAACATAGTACTAGAAGTCCAAGCCAGAACAGTTAGACAAGAAAAATAAATAAAAGTCATCCAAGTCTGAAAGAAAAAGTAAAACTATGTCTGTGCAGATGACATGATATTATATATAGAAAACCCTAAAGACTCTAGCAAAACATTATTAGAACTAAGCAACAAATTCTGTAAAGTTGCAAGATATAAAATTAATGTACAAAAATCAGTTGCATTTCTATACACTAACAATGAATTATCAGAGAAATTAAGAAAACAATCCCATTTATGATAGCATCAAAAACAATAAAATATTAAGGAATAAATAAGAAAGATCCATATGCTCAAAACTGTAACACATCAATGAGAGAAATTGAAGAAGATACAAATAAATGGAGAGTTTTCTGTTTTCATGGATTGGAAGAATTAATCTTGTTAAAATGCCCAAACCATCCAAAGTGACCTACAGATTCAGTGCAATCCCTATAAAAATTGTAACAGCATTTTTTCATGGAAATAGAACAAACAATCCTAAAATTTGTATGGAACCATAAAAGACCTTGAATAGCCAAAGCAAACTTGAGAAAGAACAAAGCTAGAGGCATCATACTTCCTCATTTCAAACTATATTACAAAGCTATAATAATCAAAGCAGCATCATATTGGCATAAAAATAGACACATAGATCAATGGAACAGAATAGAGAACCCCAAAATAAACCCACACATATACAGTCAATTAATTTACAGCATAAGAACCAAGAATATACAACAGGGAAAGGACAGTCTCTTTAGTAAATGGTGTTGGGGAAAATGAACAGCCACGTGCAAAGAATTAAACTAGACTCCCTCTTATACCATATACAACAATTCACTCAAAATGTATTAAAGTCTTGAACATAAGACCTGAAACCATAAAACTCCTAGAAGAAAACATAGGGGATAAGCTCCCTGACCTCAGCATTGGCAATAATTTTTTGGATTTGATACCCAAAACAAAGAAAACAAAAGCAGAAATAAACAAGAGGGACTAAATCTAACTATAACTGACTGAATGTGTTCTTCACCTTTCCTGGGTCAGACGAAGAGAGGACAGATGTGAATTAGCTCCTCGTCCTAGACCTCAGTCGTCTTTAGGATATTGAACCTCTTGATAGACTCCTGCATTGCAATGCCTTGTGTTCTTGAATCTTTTTTTTTTAAAATATTTTATTTATTTATTGGAGAATGAGTACAAGCAGTGGGGAGGGGCAGAGAGAGAAGAAGACTCCCTGCTGAGCTGGGATCCCGATGTGGGGCTCGATCCCAGGACCCAGAGATCAAGACCTGAGCCGAAGGCAGATGCTTCACCGACTGAGCCACCCAGGTGCCCCTGTGTTCTTGAATCTAAACCAGTTTTCATGCAGTTGACCGCAAACCAACCAATCCTTAAAATGGGACATCAATCTAAAGGCTCCCATGGTATTTTTAGCCACTCAGACCTTGACATAGTTACTTGATGGTTAAAACTCAGAAAGTCTCTTCATATCTGCCACCATGTTTCTTTTCTGGCTAATATATCCAACATTGAAAAAAGTTGCTGAGGGCAAAGCTCTCCATTTCCTTTCCTTCTTTCTTTTCCCCTCACATTGCTTCCTCCTATTCTATTACGTGCCTTTCAAATGGATATGTACAACAGAGTTTACATTGAACTTTAAACATACTCAGAAATCTATACCTTCTGGAGTGAACCCAGTCAAGAGTTAATATTCTCATTGGTGTTGGGGTGCCTGGGTGGCTCAGTTGGCTAAGCCTCTGACTCTTGATCTCAGTTCAGGCTATGATCGCAGGGTCCTGAGATCCAGCCCCATGTGGGGCTCAGTACTCAAGGGGGGAGTCTGCTTAAGATTCTCTCTCTTCCTCTGCCCCTCCCTCGCCCCACGTGCTCTCTATCTCTGGCACTCTCTCTTTCCTAAAATAAGTAAATAAATCTTTCAAAAAAATTTTTTTTCTCATTGGTTAAAATCAGAGCATAAAAGAGTATGCCTACTGGTTAGCACAAGTTAAATTTACTACTACAGCAGAGCTGGGAGGTCCTGTGTTCTTGAAAATTATATGGTGTAGGTTGCATGCAAATTAGGCCTCCTTTTCTGTTACAATGTTGCCTTGTTTCATCATTCAGATGTTTCAGCCCTTCAGATCCCTTGGTGAACTAAGAGCAAGAAAATGTTGTTTACAATCCCCTGTTGGAGGAAAAAGCTGCTTACCATTTGTGAGAAACAGTGACTTACATTAGTATGAGCAAGACGGTTTCCATACTGCTTTTGTTTTCTCATGGTAAATCACTTGAAGGAACTACAGTAAGAACCACAAAAGAAAAATATTCAAGTGTTTGTTTTGGGGATATCAAGTAGGTTTGACTAACATGGGGAGAACAGTGCTATAGGGCTCCTGCTTTTGAATTTTATGGTCAACACTGTGAACCTATTCATCGCTTTCCTAAGACCTTTAAGAAAAGAAAAAAAAAAGGCATTGTGATTTCTAACAGAATTGCTATTAGCCGTCACCCTCCCTTCAGCTAATGATAATAGCTCATTGTTTTGAGCGTGTTATGATTTCCCTGGCAAATAGAACATATTAGTTAATAAGATTTTTACAACGGACCTCTAAGGGTGCTTTTGTGGTTTTAGCCATTTTACAAGTGAAGGATCTGAGAGCAATCAGTTGACTGGAACAAGGTCTCCCACAGGGCTCGTAAGTGGCTGAGCAGGAATTTCAAGTGTGTGCAGGGCCGCCTCCTGGGTGTGGGGCCTGTGCAGTCTCAGGCTTTAGTGCTCTGCTGTAGTCAGCTTAAAATTTACAGTATCTTTTTAGAATAAGGGGTCCTGCATTTTCATTTTGTACTGGGTCCTGCAAGTTGCATAGCCCGTCTTGTCTCTCTGGCTATAAAGCTTCTTTCATTCCATCACACCGTCCCAGAGGTGATTTCCCCACTGGTAAAAACAGTCCAGCAGGAATAGTCCGTCACCCACTGTTCCCTCCGAGGATGCCAGCAGGCCCCTCCCTGAACTGGTTGCTACATGACAAAGATCTGAATGGCTAGCATTTAGCTCTCTGGTTACTTAATTGCCAGATAGCAGGAAACAAAATCACTTTGTGTATTTTTCTAACCTACTCTGGTTTTCGGTTCTTCCAAATATTAAACTGTGCTTTTATTTCTACACAGGGAGGCATTTTCCTTCTCCTTCATCATGTTTTAACTTGCTTCATTCTGTTTCGGACTTAACCTGAAATGCATTGATTTTCTAAAAATGACCCCATTGAGATCTTATTATCAATAATGATCAGTTATTTAGTGTTGAGCATGCGGTTTGAAGCTTTTTTCTATCAAATCAAATTTTTCACAATCTAAACTGAGAATGTTAGCTTGGAAGTCAGTGGTTGATGGACATAATGGTATTTTTGTTGGCCCAAGTTTTTGATTTATCTTAAAGCATTCAAAATTAACTTCCTCATTGAGAGTCGAAGAAATGGAGTAGTGTATTTTGAAATTACTTTTACTGAACTCCAAAATAAATTTTTTGTTTCAAGTCTTATTTATTTATTCATTTACTTATTTATTTGTAATTTTTTTATTTTTAGGGTGTACAATGTGACGATTTAATATGTGCATACATCGTGAGATGATTATCACAATCAAGTTAAACAACACATCCATTACCTCACATACTTATTTTTTGTGTGATAACACTTAAGATCTACTCTCTCAGCAAATTTCAAGTATATAATACAGAATTAACTGTAGTCACCATGCTGTACAATAGATCTCTAGAACTTATTCATCCTTTGACCAACCCCGGCAAACACCGTTCTACTCTTTGGTTCTATCAATTTGACTTTTTTGGATTCCACATATAAATGAGTTCATATAGTATTTGTCTTTCTCTGTCTCGCTTACTTTATTTAGCATAATGTCCTCCAGGTTCATCCATGTTGTTGCAAATGTCAAGATGTGTGTGTGTGTGTCTGTGTATACATACACCCAATATTCCGATATATATCATATTCTATATTTATATATGTATTGTCTATATCATATTCATGTTTTATATGTATATATCACACATGTGCTACATCATTTTTTTAATTCACACATCTGTTGACAGACGCTTAGGCTGTATCCGTATCTGGGCCATTGTGAATAATGCTGCAGTGAACATGGGGGGAGGGGGACAGATAATCTCTTTGAGATACTAATTTCATTTCCTTTGGATATATGCCCAGAAGTGGATTTGCTGGATCATATGGAATTTCTACTTTTAATTTTTTGAGATCCGCCATGCTGTTTCCCACAGTGGCTGCACCAATTTGCATCCCCACCCACCATGTATGAGGGTACCCCTTCCTGCATGCTCTAACACCTGTTATCTCTTGAAAACTTGAAAAATTCTGACCTTTTAAATTTTAAGGTCACTCTGGGAAATGGAGGAGGCAGTCTTCCAGAGACTGGAAAGGGAAGAGACTAGAGACCAAGAAGAAATACTGAGAATTATAGGTTAGATCAGGAACAATTTTGGATTGTATCGGCTAATTTTATTGAAAACCAGAATGTGGTTTCTCTGCTTTAAATGTCAAGCCATACTTAAGACAGTCACCATTGTTAGTATTTTGAGTTGTGACAGTTTCTTTTCATTAATAATACACAATCCTCCCCCCCTTTTGTTTTAAATTCCTTTCTGTTACCGTCACATATCGTCATACTTTGGGGAATATTATAAATCATCCGATCCAGGCCCCTCGCTTCACAGGTGGAGAAATCGATGTCCAGAGAGGTACACCAGACGTGTCCAAGCTGCACAGCCAAGTGATGATGGGCAAGATCAGGACACGGTCCCCTGAGTTTACATCCAGTACTCTTCCTACCACACAAATCTGTTCTGATGCCTCAAATCGCTTTCTTTTTTAATTTGCGGTTTATGATAAATGTTTATACAACCTTAAGCCTTGTGTTAAAGTCTGGCTTATCAAGGTCCTATGAATATGAAAACCAGGAATCTGGAGGGAAATGTGAGCTTTCCAGTAAAAGGGCAATAGTCGTTTTGAAATGCACAATGTCATGTCAGAAAAGAAAAAAATCCCCCTTTCCAGTTAAATTTTCCTAGCAGACAACAATGCCTCGGAATGTTTTGGTCATTTTATAACCCTGTAACCTATTTTATAAGAACAAATTGCCCAGCAAAAGATGTCGGTGAACTCATGCCCAATTAAGTACACTGTGAAAATAATGCAGCCCCTTCTGGTGTGTAATAAAGAATTCCAGCGAGGTGATCCTGCTGACAGGAACTTTTTTCTCACCAGGGTGCCGGGGTTTGGTTGCTGGGGAAAAAAAAAAACCCAAAACACATTTACAATGAAAGCAAATTGTTCATTCTGTGCAACTGATGATAGGTCTGATGAGGATCCTTAGAAACACGGCAATTGACTCCAAACTGCTAATATTATTAGTATCAAAATATTTTTCTTCTTAAACCTATCCAGGGATGCAATATAATTGTGCTAGTCAGGCTGGTTATCATAGCCAATGCCAAGACTTTTCTAGGATATATTGTCTCTCCTATGGTTTGAAAACAAGCATTGTTTTTAAGTATTTCTTAAGAAGAACCAGTTCAAGAAATGGGCAGAAGACATGAACAGACATTTTTCCAAAGAAGACATCCAAATGGCCAACAGACACATGAAAAAGTGCTCAGTATCGCTCAGCATCAGGGAAATCCAAATCAAAACCTCAATGAGATACCACCTCACACCAATCAGAATGGCTAGAATTTACAAGTCAGGAAACGACAGATGTTGGCGGGGATGCGGAGAAAGGGGAACCCTCCTACACTGTTGGTGGGAATGCAAGCTGGTGCAGCCACTCTGGAAAACTGTATGGAGGTTCCTCAAAAA
>NC_138374.1:71986118-72023732 GCF_054177405.1 Leptonychotes weddellii
TGTAATGTATGGGGATTAACATAAGAATAAAAAAAAAAAAAAAAAGAAGAACCAGTTCAGAATTTTGTTTTAAAGATATTATTTCTTCTTGACTAATTTGCCCTAACATTGGCAGATTTTCCTTTCTGTTATGCAAGGGACCTTTTAATCTTCTGCAGAGACATTACCCATGAAAGAATAACTTTTTGTTTCTTATCCTGAAGTCCCCTCCCCAAAGAAAGAAAGCCGTCAGTCCTGTTTTGGGAGAAAGCTCCACAGAAATGGAACAGACAACTGAGACTCAAAGACTGGCCATCCTTTTATAGCTCTCACAGTATGAAATCATCGCTCTTAATTAAATTTCATCTTTGTCCAGCACCCCCAGCAAGCGTCTAGACAGTTCCCTCGGAGTCCCCAGGAGCCGGGTGGGGGGGGGGGACAGCCTGGGGCAGGCAGACAGCTCTACATCAACCTTCCCTGTGGTACTTGCTCGGTGTCCTCACTGAATTAGTTAGTTAAACTCACTGAGCCTCAATAACTTCTCTGAAATAGAGGTAGTAACAGTACATCAGCTCCGACGTTATTTTCCATATATAGATGGGGCATTGGGTGATAAAACATGAAATGACAAGGGAATAAAATACTTTTAGAACTAATGTGATAGTGTATGCTAACTCCACTTCAATTTAAAAAAAAATGGAAAAATAAAAAGTACCCCCACCCTCAAGAGAAAGATAATTCTAGAACTAAGATTCATCACTGTTAATGACCTTTCTGCCAACAGTCCAGTCTGGCAGGTGTATTGCAGCTTAGATGGGGAAATGAAGGACTTCAGCAGGTTACTCTGGTTCTGTCAAATGTGTGGAATTGCCATCCGCAGAAAAGTCTGGCCACGGACCCAAATAAATTGCAGTCCACTGGCCATCCTAGAGATCTGGCAGACCTTGATCCCTACGTAAGCCCTTGACTTAAGCATGGACCAAATGTGTTTGGTGAGCAGGGATGCTTGTGGTCAAAGACATTTGGTTGATGAAGCTGAATTAAAATGTTTCCGAACTCCCCAGTCCTTCGTGCAGCACTGAAGGCAGAATCGTGTGGAATGCATTCCAAGCACAAAAGTCCGTGGGATTTCCACCAAACCACCCAGCAGGGCTTTGTATCTGAAGTCACTCAGCAGAGCCACTGGATGAGACTCTTGACGGTGTCCACTTAAGGACCATACTTTGGCCTTCACGTCACAGACTTGGGTTCACATTCCTAGAAACTATGGATGCTTAAATACACTGACGTGTACAGTCAAGACACATGTGTATTCATAAGTGTTTTGAAACTTGTTTCAAGGTGACAACAAACATGTTTAGATGCAATTCAACTTTCAGCAGGATTTAGCTTTCATGTTATAGGTCTCATCAATGAAGCAGACCCTTCATGGGGAAGAACTTCCGAGGAAACTTGGCACTGACTTCCCAAGACAGCTGTAAAGATGACATGAATTCATGTGCAACCTGTGCATATCGACACTTAGTCAACACTTTCCTTCTTATCACGGATCATGTTCGCATACCTGAAGCCCACAGTGGTATTTATTTCCTTTAAGTGAGGGGTCTCCCCATTTGTACAATGGATAAGACCACCTGAAGAGAAGATGACCACTCATTTATTCAGGAGCTGATATTTGCCGGGCGCTAAAACATTGTATTGGGGGGGTTTTGTCCCCCAGGAGACATCTGATAATATCTGAAGACTTTTTAAAATTGTTGGTACCCTGGGGCGCCTGGGTGGCTCAGTCGGTTAAGTGTCTGCCTTCAGCTCGGGTCGTGATCCCAGAGTCCTGGGATCGAGCCCCATATCGGGCTCCCTGCTCAGTGGGAAGTCTGCTTCTCCCTCTCCCTCTGTGTGCTTGCCCTCGCTCACTCTCTCTCTCAAATAAACAAATAAATCTTTAAAATTGTTGGTACCCTGGGTAGAAGCCAGGGATACTGATAAACTCCCTACAGTGCACAGGAGAGTCCCCGACTATGAAAAATCATCGAGCCCCACATATCAATAGTGTTGTGGTTCAGAAACCCTGCACCAAGGTATTAGGTTTTGGTTTAGTTCTCATAAACACCAGAGGAGGTGGATTCTGTCATTCTCCCCATTGACAGAGGCAGACATTGTGGCAATGAGAAGTCAAGAGGTTGTTCAAGATCCCAAAAGTAGTGGGGGAACATTGATTTGGATTAATCTAGAATCCAGGCTCTTCATCCTCACCTTCTAAGGGCAAAGTCAGGATTAGAACCCTTTTCTCTGCTTCTACACATTGCTGCCTTTTTGCTTCAATTATTATTAAGTTGAATGACTGTGAAACTCGCTTTATTGAGAATGAATGAATCTTTCACTGGTTCTTTCCAAGCAGAAGAATTTCTGTATTTAGTAACTGCGGATCTAGGGTGCCACTGACGTTGTTTTCATCCGAGGTGAGCTATGGGCAAGGTTTTCTAACCTTGCTGGTGTCAGTCTCAGTGGAATCTTTTGTTATGGGTCTCCGTTTTCAAGTTCCCCTTGCTATTCCATGGTAATGTGGGTGTTAAGGGAGTTTTTTAGTTCTACCCTTTTAGGAGAGAGGATTCACACTCTGGTTTTGTCCTTTGAGGCTTACACCCGTTATCTCTAAAGTACATTATCATTTTTTATCTGGTGTCAGGGAGGATTTTCTCATCTTCTGAGTTAGGTGGTGAGTTCTAAGCAGGGAAGGGATTCAGGACTCCTCAGAGCTCACAGGACTTACTTTGTTCCACTGTTTTTCCTACTAGCCGAAAAGAAATAGGGGATAATAGAAACTCATCAACTGCTATTTGCAAAATGGTTTACTTTCTCCAAATATTTTGGTCTCTTGTTGACAGGAACATTGACCGTTTGTTTGTTTGTTTTTCCTTGCCATAGTGAATAATTTATTTTATATGAGGTGGTGTTTTCGACAACCCTACAGAATGTTCTGAATCGCTCTGAACTCTATTTGGATAAAAACAAATGCTCTCATTTTCTTCGATGGATGTTTTCCTTTGCCCAAGAAAATTATGATTGGCTTTGATCTTTCCAGGAACTCACTGTATGAATCCCTGAAAAATGTTTGAACAAAATGTAAGAAATATCATAAAAAAGCAAAAACCCCGCAGAAATGAAAGAAAGCACAGTCTGCCTCTGCCCTGCCAAGTCTGACCCGTCCGTTAAATCAATCCTTGGGCTCTATGAAGAATAGAAGTTTTACAAGAAGAATTTTTACCTAAATATAAAGGAAAGGTAACCATTAAGAGGCAGCATCTTAATAAATTCATTAAGAAGCAAAGAAGCGCAGGTTCATTCCCTTATTTGTATGAAGATGAAGATCACCATCGCCAAGTGAAAAGATTAAATTAAGAAGCAGAGTAAGGGCGGGTGGCTCTGACCACATCTTGACTTTTGTCATAAATTCCAAATGAGGGCAGCCCTGCCGTCATGTGGACATAGTAAGAAAACCAAAGGAAAAAGACATTTGTCTCCTGACTTTAAACTTTTGTGGCATTTTTGAACCATACTGCCTACATAGTGTACTCTGAATTACTCTTTAATCTTTTTTTTTTTTAAGATTTTATTTCTTTGTTTGAGAGAGAGAGCATGTGCACAAGCATGGGGGAGGGGCAGAGGCAGAGGGAGAAGCAGACTCCCCGCCAAGCAGGGAGCCAATGTGGGGGCTCGATCCCAGGACCCTGAGATCATGAGCGGAAGGTAGACACTTCACCAACTGAGCCACCCAGGCGCCCCTGAATTATTCTTTTAATCTTACAATGATCTTGAGAGTAACACAGTTATGCCACGCTGTATTTGTGTGCGTGATAAAAAACACATTACATTGTAAGTGGTGGTTAGAAGCACATGTTTTTGAAATCCCATCTTGGTGTTTCTTCATAAATTACTATATGAAGAACGTGCAAATATCAGAAGTGATATTGCCTTCTCTTGACCCCTGTGGGGCCCAGGTGAAAGCCATCGGCCCCAGACACTACTTAGAGTAGAATCTTCTAGAGGTTGGCAGTAAATGAAAGACTGTAATTGAGATATGATTGAAATAAGATAAAACTGGGGGCTCCTGGGTGGCTCAGTCGGTTGAACTTCTGGCTCTTGATTTCGGCTCAGGTCATGATCTCAGGGTCATGAGATTGAGCCCTGCATGGAGCTCTGCACTGGGCATGGAGCCTGCTTAAGATTCTCTCTCTCCCTCTCCCTCTACCCCTCCCTGCTAACGCACATTCATGCTCTCTCTCTAAAAAGGAAAATAAAATAAAATTAAATTAAATTAAAACTGGTCAACTAAACAGAAAAGGGGGTGGAGGTTACACGGCCAAGTAGAATAATTTGTCCACATTGGAAGAAATCTCTTTCTGACCCCAGCAGTGGTGTTGTGCTTCAGGGAGAAGGGTGTTGAGACATGGGTGAAGGTGCTGACCATATCTTCTGGATACTTCTGTAACATGACTTTATTGTAACTAAAACAAGATGATCCTCTGAGTAGGGAAGCTATAGTAGAGGATGAACATCTTCTGCCCCAGAAAAGGACAGGGTCCCTATGACTATGCAGATGTAAATATGCTGGCAAGCTTCCTCCACGTTTCTCCTGTCTGAACTACAAGTTACTCTGCATCGCTCAAATTCGGATAATCCCAGGTGACCAGGTCCCAGCAAATGGACACGTGAAAGGATCTTTATTTTCATTTTCATAGCATAAGATACTAGGTTAGGTTACATAGATAAATACTTTCTTCTGCACTGTACTTGTGAATTTGATAATAATATTCATCCATGTTTGCATCTTCCATAAAGGGATACAAGTTGTGTTTGATCATTTTTGTAAAACTTAGTAAACAAATGAGGAAAACTGGAAGGAAAGAAGTTCCGCGAGAGTATCAAATGATGATGCCAGGAGCAATGAAAAGCAGTTTCCCTCAGAAGAAACTTGTCAGATCTTGAAGCAGTGATTAGCAGCATGGGCCACTGTGTCCAACTACAGAGAATTGAATCTCTGCTCTACCACGGTCCGCCTTTGCTATATCGTCTTGGCCAAGGCGTTTCAGGCAGTCTCCTGTAAAATGAGAAATTAATATTCACAGGGATATGCTGTCAGAGTGAAATAGATAATCTGTGTAATTCTCT
Organism: Leptonychotes weddellii; assembly: GCF_054177405.1. Taxonomy (NCBI): domain Eukaryota; kingdom Metazoa; phylum Chordata; class Mammalia; order Carnivora; family Phocidae; genus Leptonychotes; species Leptonychotes weddellii. The sequence goes on from NC_138374.1 coordinate 71,991,267, forward strand.
TAGCAAATTAGAATATTTCAGTGAGTGAGGCTAACTGCAGCACTTTGAGCCAGACAACATTAGGAGTAGCTTGATTCAAAAGGATGTGTAGCAGGTACAGGACTGGGGAGAACAGAATAAAACACCTGGGGTGCAAGATCTACGAAAGCACCAAAAATTCAATATTCAAGATGAATAGTATTTTAATGCAATATTTACAGATCAGTGCAAAAGAAATCCATGATGAATAACATATCAGTAACATCACGATTTTTAAATAAGGACAGATTAAACTCTGTGTCATTCATCTGGTTCCAATAAAACTTTATTTATAAAGACAGGCAGCCAGCCCAGGAGCCAGAGTTTGCTGATTTGATTTTTTTTTTTAATATTGCATCACCTGCAAATAAAGTTTTCTTTGTGTGACAACTCAAAAAATAGAATAAAACAAAATAAAGTATTGCATTGTGATATTATTTGTCCTGATTATGCAGTTTTTAGGTGCTTCCTTACCTTTGTGCTTGAGGGGAGTGCCTTGCTTATATAATCATAGTCTCAGCCCTGGTGTATAGTTTTTCTTTTTAATTTTAACTGATAAATTCAGAATTCTAGAAGTCCAACCCTAGATAAAGACCTTTGGGACCATCATGTCCAACCATCTGTGCGGTTGCAAATGCTTTCTAAGCGTCTCCTGTTTTAATGTCAGAGGTGGCAACTTTGCCCTTACTAGCCTATGGCTGAAAAATCATGTATGCACAAGTGGAATGCTTGACCTTTTACAAGAACACCAACCCTGACCTTCCCGGGATGCTGCATTACACAAGTAAGACTCCCGCTTGCCTAGAGGCCTTTGACTTGGGGGGTGGTTTAGACAGTGCATTCACTCTGTTTGCATTCATTTCTTTTGTACTTCAGGTTTTTCCTAATTTTCTTTGACTAGTTTTTGAGGGCAAATTCTGACCATCCTGAAAATAAGAAGCGTTTTGGAAATTGTTTTCTTTGTTGCTTTTAAATATTGATGGGATTCTGGCAGTGGGAATATAATTCAGCTCACAGCAGTGATCAAGCTCCGTTTTATAATAAGCCTTTTATCCCTGTACTTCACCTTCCAGTGCCTTTCGTGGTCTCTCAGGGTTAAATGGCAGGGAGCCAGTTGGCCCCGCCCATTGTACCTTGGTAGGACTTGCCATGAATCGGATGTTCTTTTCCTCCTAGAAGGCAGAATGTGCCTCTTCCTCAGGTTCAGCTCCCGTTTGCATTTGCAAAGGAGTGTGTAGCTTCTGCATCATCCCATCAGCAGTGGTTGATACAGAAACGACGGCCATCAGATGTGTAATTACTCCAGCTTTTCAGGCCACCTCGTCCCAAAGCTGCTGTGCCTCTCGTCCGTTTTGTGCTTCTTGGAGGTGCAGTGTTCACCTGGGGATCACAAAGGGAGAACAGAAGAGGGCAACAGCGTGTTCTGGTCAAACGGCGGGCGAGAGAAGGACCATGGCAGAACTTTAAGCTTTGAGGTCTAACTACATTGTCGATGGTCCCTGGAAGGGCAGGCGTGGTGGTAAATTTTGGGTGTCAACGTGGCTGGGCCATGGGGTGCTCAGATATTTGTTTAAACGTGATTCTGTCTAGGAGGGTACTTTGGGGTGGAATAAACATTTATTTGTTTATTTGTTTTTAAAGATTTTATTTATTTATTTAAGAGAGAGAGAGCACAGAGGCAGAGAGAGGGAGAAGCAGGCTTCCCGCAGAGCAGGGAGCCTGATGTGGGACTCGATCCCAGGATGCTGGGATCATGACCTGAGCTGAAGGCAGACGCTTCACCGACTGAGTCACCCAGGTGTCCCTGGAATAAACATTTAAATCAGCAGATCGAGTAAAGCAAATTATCCTCCCTAATGTGGGTGGCCCTTACCCAATCAGTTGAAGGCCTGAATAGAACAAAGAGGCTGGCCCTACCCCAAGTCAGAGGGGTAGTCCTCCTGCCTGACTACCCTGAGCTCAGGGTATGGTCTTTCCCTGACCTTGGACTCTATTGGAAACATCAGCTGTTCCTCAGTCTTGAGCCTGTGGCTACTACGCCATCTGCTCTCCTGATTCCCAGACCTTCGGGACCACACTGGAACTCTGCTGTTGACGCTCCCGGGTCTCCAGCCGACCAGTTCTGGATCCCGGGACTTTTTAGCCTTTGTCATTGCATTCTCTTATAATAGATGCACGTATAATAGTAATATAAAAATAATAGTACCGTAAATGTAAAAATCCCTTATTATAAATATATGTACAATATAACTATAAGTAAATACAAAGTAAAGAAATAAGTAAATTCTATTGGTTCTGTTTCTCTGGAGAGCCCTGGTTCATATAGCATAGTGTTTTTATCATTCAGAAATTCACTACAGTCCAAGAAGCCTAACACATGACATGCAACATTAAGGAATATAGCTGATCAAAGAGAAAGAAATAGATGCATTTGCAATCACAAGATTATCGGGAACATCTGTCATTTGGGGAATCTGCTCTGCAGATGTGTTTGGGGAAGTTCCTGCCTTATAAATTTTAATGAAAGGTACAGTCCTTTTCCTTGTATAGGAGGGAAAAAAATATTAGACCCTCAGTACTGTCTTCCCTAGTAGGATAGGGCAAGAGCCATGTGACCTAGATTTGACGAATCCGATGTATACACGCAAAATTCCGCCAATGGAGTTTGTGACACAAAGAAGGCAGGTCAATGCAGAATTCTTGCTGGTGATGGCTCAAGGGACAGCTGCACAGTATCCAGGGGTAGCTGTGGAAATGGTATCTTCAGGGATAACTGGTGTCTAAATCCACTGGTGTCAGAAAAGGTAGAGAGCTAGAGGATGGAACACTGGATGTCAAGGACAGATGTGCCCTCACTGGGCAGGGTCCATGCTGTGCTTGCCTATGGAGATTGTGTTGTGGCCACGTGGCTTCCCTTTCTTGTCTCTATTTTCCAGATTTGGTTCTCCAGCCTTTCTTGGCAATTGTGTTAGTATATTCGCTTTCCGTGAAGTTGGCCAAAGTCCTTCTTGGTTGTTTATATCTAAGAATCAGAACTGATTCATTTATTCATTTCTTTAATATTTCTTGAGCACCTACTACATGCCAGACACCTTTGTATGCGGGGTGCATAGCGCAGTGAATATGACAGACAAAGTCCTTTCCCTCATGAAGATTACATTCTTATAGGGTCAATGAGTGAGTGAACAAACAAGAATATAAGCAAGGAAAAACCAGCTTGCTATAAGCGCTATGGAGGAAATAAAATAGGATGATGTCACAGAGGGTCAGGAGGGAGCCAGCCACACAGATGCTGGAGGGACGGGGTCCTTGGTGGGGCTAACAGTTACGTAAAGGCCCTGACACAGAAGCAGCCAACACCAGTTCCATCTTGAAGCGATTGCACAACTCTTGTGACCCAGACTGCCAGATGTATACAGAAGGAAACCGAAGTGCAAACATTTTTCAAGCCTCTTGTGAAGACTCTTGACGTTGAGTAAACCAGTCATAACTGTGGTGAAAATAAAGAGCAGAGCGCAAGGTGGAAGTGAGCGTCCTTCAGTTTAAATTTAGATTCTGAGCCTAAGCTTTTCCCTTCTGCTTGGTTCTTCTCCATTTTTCTTGATTCACCCTTTCCCAGACCAGTTCTACCCTGTTTCTTGGCTGTCTCCTAGTCTGCCTCCCCAATGGCGTGCATGACGAAAAGGAACTGGTGAGTTAGTGACCTCAGTTCTCTCTTAGCGGCGTTACCCAGATGTGTGAGGAGGGGGCTGGGCACAAATTTCAGTACGGTTCAGGGCACCTGGGTGGCGCAGTCGGCTGAGCATCCGACTCTTGGTTTCTGCTCAGGTCGTGATCTCAGAATCATGAGATCAAGCCCCACGTCAGGGTCCACACTCAGTGCAGAGTCTGCTTAAGACTCTGTCTCCTCTCCCTCTGACCCTCCCCCCTGCTCTCTCTCTCTCTTTCTAAAATAAATAAACAAATCTTTAAAAAAATAATCAATTTCAGGGCGCCTGGGTGGCTCAGTTGGTTAAAGTGACTGCCTTCGGCTCAGGTCATGATCCTGGAGTCCCTGGATCGAGTCCCGCATCGGGCTCCCTGCTCGGCAGGGAGTCTGCTTTTCCCTCTGACCCTCCCCCCTCTCATGTGCTCTCTCTCATTCTCTCTCTCTCAAATAAATAAAAAACCTTTAAAAAAATAATCAATTTCAGTATGACTCAAATGTAAGAGTCACCAAAGAAAAACCAAGGTGGTTGCTAGATCAACGAGAAGTTTGCTACGTTTGGGACAGGCTACTACAGTTTTTCTCACATGGAAACATGTTCGAGGGTAAACAGGTTTAAATAAATTTTAAAACCCTTAGAGCAGTGCTATCAAATCTTGTAGGCATAATGCAAGCCATGTATGTAATTTTAAATTTCCCAGGAGCCACATTTATAAAAAAGTAAAGCAAAAAAATGGAAACAGAAACAGGTGAAGTTGAGGGATGCCTGGGTGGCTCAGTGGGTGAAGCGTCTGCTTTCGGCTCAGGTCATGATCCTGGGGTCCTGGGATCGAGTCCCGCATCTTCTCCCTCTGCCGCTCCCCCTGCTTGTGCTCTCTCCTTTCTCTCTGTCTCACAAATAAATAAATAAAAGTCTTTAAAAAACAAAAAACGAGTGAAGTTGATTTTAATGTCTTATTTAACTGACTGTATCCAAAATATTATTTTTACAAAAATTATTAGGGAGATATTTTACAATTTTATGCTAAGTGTTCAAAACTGGTGTGTATTTTACCCTTTGACACACCTTGATTCACACTAGCCACATACCAAGGGTGAGCAACCACATGTGGCTAGTGACCACCATTTGGAAAAAGCTATGTTAGAGCAAGGCTGACTTAGTTTTCGGCTGCTTAGAGACAAAGAAATAGAGTAAATCTCTGCGCGTGAGTTCTTGTGACCCTTGGATATCGATCTTTATAATTTCTTCCACCAGCCCCTTTGTGAGTCCTCCCCATTCCCCAGCGGTCCCTCATCAAGGCTGCTTTCTCTCTCCCCTTTGAAAAATTCTCCTTTATCAGTTGGTTGTTAAGCATTCTCAGGCTTTCTTTATTCCAGCTTCCTTTTTTGTTTTACAGTTCTCTCTCTCAGTGGTTTAATTTTCACCTTATCCTTCATTTAAAGAAGGTGGTGTTGAAGGGCACAATGAACCCTTCTCAGTCAGTTGACACCGTCCTTTGTCAACTACCCTCTTCCCTCCACAATTAAGAGTTTATAAAAGGAATTGGGAAGTGCCTTTCCATGATGCTTGAAACACAAAAATAGGAACACGAGAAGGTTTTCTTTCTATATGGTAATAAACTTTTATTCTTCTTGAGTCACTGGCTGATTTTTATTTTAGGATAGTATTATTTCTACACACCTACTTAACCTCAGTGTGACAAAAGTGAACTTTATATGATGTTTCCTCATGCAAAAGCACATTGTTTCTCTATCTATCAAATAGACCACTTTTGTTCCATTGTGCCTTTTTTGCTTTGTGTTGTCATAATTGTAAGAGGTCCGCTCTTTGTAAGCCATGGGATGCCAGAGAGGTATTAGTAATCATAAAATAAGAACAATGCGAGTATTGCTACCCCTGATATATACATTAACATTTATGCTCATGATTTATCCTCTTTTCTGGCATTTCAAAGAAAACAGAAAACGGTTAAATGAGTGTGCACATGAACCCACCATATTTCCTATCTTTATTCACTTACTATATTATTAGTCACGAAGTGTTAATTAGCCGATCACTGTCTTGATATTGGGAGACAGACGACACCCTTTCTTTCCATGATAAAATTTCCAACTATATGGTGCATAATAAAGAACCCTCAATTATATAGAAGTTGCATGTTCCCCACATCCGTGGAAAAGTAGAAAAAAGTGATATTATAATTGCCTCTCGCCACAGAAAGCACCACGCTTTGCATCCCACAGTCAGACGCCACTTAGGGTCCTGGACTTTCCTCAGCTACCTAAGGAAGAATAGACTAGAACCTGTTTTCTTTGTGTGTAGCAGTAGAGTGTTTCCTTTTGATCAGTAAGATAAACCCACCGTATAGGAATCTGGTAACACTGTAAGATGTGAGGCAGACGATGATTAGAATTTCTCCCTGTTTCTCAACATTTCACATCAATACACAAGCAGAAAATGTTTTCTGCATCGACTGTCATAAAGATAAAGGCTGATGTCGCACACCAGGCCTCCCCGGTGGGAATAAGGACCAAGGGATGGATACCTGGGCACCCCTGAGCCCCAATCACAGAGCCCCAGTGGCTAGAAACCCTGACCTAGAAATGGAGGCGATTCTTACTCTCGAAGGAAAAACTAAAAAGAAGGCCTTATTAGTGGTAGGAAGGACTCTTTGGGGAGATGCTCAGAATGTTGCTTCCTTGATGGTAAATTTCAACGGCCCCTATTTCAGCAAGGCCTGGCTTACCCCTGAGGAGAAGAAGCTCTAATCGTTGTCTGTCTCACGTCTTAATGATGTTACCAGGTTACTATATGGTGAGTTTATATTAATGATCAAAAGGCTAAGCTTCTACTATACACAGAGGAAATAACTTCAGACTCGTGCATTGTAGAAAATGCAAAGAATATAGAAAAACACGGTAAGCCGAGAAAGCATGGCACTGAAGCTCTGCATGTTGATACATCTGCTTGGATTGAAATCAGATTTCTCGACTCGTAACTCATGCAGAAGGAAGCCACTTCTAGCCTCGTCTGGACAGACTTTCCCTCCTCAGAGTGATGGATGTCAGGGCTCAACTTTGTAATTAGGCTACGGGAATGAGTTGCAAAGCTCAACACTTGGCAAGGAGAAATACAGCATGCAAGCTGCTTGTGGCATGTTCATGCTCTTTTTCTGAAATAGTTAATCTTCAAGTGTAGAGCTGCATTTGGGGACTGAAAAATCTAAAATGTCCTTTTCTAGGGACATCCTAAGATGTCCCTAAAAGATGTCAAAAATGTCCATTTGTAGGGCTGTCTCAGAAGATAATAGTTAACATTTATTGAGTATTTAATCTGTGCAAGGCACTGCTTTGGACATCCATCAATTCACTCACTCCCTCACAACATCCATGTGAAATAGACAAGTTGTCATTCTTAAATAAGGATGAGGCTCAAAGAGGTTCAGTAGCTTGAGCAAGGAGCCATATAAGGAAGTGATGGAGCCAGGATTTAAACCTAGGTCTCCTTTTGTATAAATCCCATTGTGTGACCAGCTGTTGCATCATTTCTCAAGAGAATACGCTCCTGCCACCAAGGTATCCCACTAGAACACCAGGCAGGGACCTAGGAAAGGAGGTCCACCTGTGGGATCATGAGTTGATCTAGATGAGCCCTTGGATTTCTTTCCAACCCATGGTTTCTGTAATCCATATGCTTTTATATATTGGAGTCTTAATGATTCTAAAATAGCAAATATAAAAGGAAAAGTGATCCTCTTTTAGTTTAAATATTTTCAAAGCAATCTGGTATTTTAAATTAATGTTACTGCTCACGAGGCCATTTGGTTTCTTCATCCCCTCTTAACACATCCCCTTTTGAAAGCTTTGAACATCCTTTGCCCCGATGCCTAGCATTTTGTTGAATGTCAGTGTTCTAGAAATAGTTCTTATTGTCTAGAATCATTAGTGTATGTGCTGTGGCAGTCAAGGAAATAGGATGTCTGGTACCGTCAGGAATGGCCCTGGAAGCAAATATGATGCAGCCTGTACCTTCTCAAATCTGCACCAACAGTATTTCAGGTCGTTAGGCAGTGTGGCTAAAGAAGGTGGTCACATGCTTGCAACAAGTCCCAGCATATGATGATCTTCCTTTAACCTCGTATTTGAGCAAATGAGAGTACCTTATACCGTGGTATGGACATGTATAGTCACACCCTTTGTAGATCTCTACAGTTGATGAAGAAACAATACATGGATTACACCTGACCTACAAGTTGTATGTCCTGGAGGTCAAAACGTCTCTTTTTGCCATGCCAGAAAACACACCTAGCTTCTTTCTCCTCTGGAGAAGAGATTAGGAAGAGAAATCACAAAGTACTCACTGTACTTTGCTTCTAATAACAGCTTATGAGTAATCGCTTTGATTTTGATTACTTAACTTTCCAAAAGGGTAAAAATTAGTAATAAGTCTTGCCTAAGTTTTGGGAAATTATGATGTGCTATAAATTGGCCTTTATTAAATAGAGGGCATTTGGGAAATGTTTTTTTTTTTTTTTTTGTGCCCTTCATCCATCATTCTAAACAGTGGTGCCAAATTTCTGGCACTTTACTGGAGCCTGGATCCTAGGCGAGAGAACCGGGAGTTGTAGGGGCGGGGGGTTCTCTCCCTGTGCCTCCGTGGAGGAACTTCGATTTGAAAGATGTCCTTACCCCTGCATTTTCAAACAACTCCAGTCAAGTAAATGCAGGGATAACTACTACTAAATCCATCTATGAAAGGATCTCCTCGCTATGGACTCACTCCCATTTCTTGTACACACAGGATAGTTGAGATATGTAAACCATGCAGGCTTACGAACCGGATTAAAACCATATCGGAAATTTGATCCTTAGGTGCATCTGGCATATCTCTTCGGGAAATGGAACCTCTGGCAACCTTTGCCTGGGATCTAAATATTTGGCTGCTGTAGACAGCAGTTTCCTGCTCTTGTGGGTCATCCTGCTTCTCTAGGCGTGTGTTTGGACACCAGGCAACCCTTGCTCCCATAAAAGGTATCGGGAATGATGCAGGGGCTCCCACTGGGCTCTCGCACCCAGAGCATGGATGAGGAAACCACCTGGGCTTCAGGTCATAGAGCGTCTGCATGAGCTTTAGGGAGACACGCGGCACAGTCCATGGGGAGTTCAGTGTACCAGAAAGGAAGCAGCACAAGGGGACCTGGAAACACCAGATAGTTTGCTCATCTGGCAACCGGGCTGTTGCAGAGACTGGGTGGCAACTGGCGTTTTGCAGTCCCCCCTGCTGTTTGTTCCTTTCTCTGCTTAAGGCCCGTGGAGTGCCCTGCCAATCAGAATTCCGTGCCTCTGCCCTCCTCCCCGCAGTGACACTAGCCCTCAGCTTCTGAGGTTAGGCACTCTCAAATGGTCTTAATGATGTTGACTACCCTGGTGGGTAGACACAGCAGGGCACAGCGACTCCGGGGCCCCCTGCCTGCTACGATGGAACTCAACCAATGAAATCAATTTGTTGTCCACAGCTGTTCCTCTCCACACCCACTCAAGAGCTTACAGATCATCCCTCTCCTCCTTCCTGGGGAAGCAACGCTACCCGGCGCAGGAGAGATGTGTAGGTCCACCAAGATTTCTGATGTTTGTTCTCCACAGCCTACAGTCTTACTCCCTGCCACACTCTCATGCCCTGGCAGGGTGAGCATGCAGGAGCCCTAACCCACTGCAGATGGTCCGAGTGGGAAGCCTCCTTCTCACTGAGCCCACTTTAGGGAAAAACTACTTCAATTACCCAAGGACCCAGAGTTCTCTGGACGGAGAAGGAAGGTGTTTTGAAAAGAACCCATTGTGTTCACTACTAAGCTTCTTGGCAAAAATTAAGCAGTCTGCTGGCTTTTTTTTTTTAACCTTCCATTTTTATATATTGCTATGACAATAGACTCATACTCTGCTAATACTTGTCAAAATGTGCCAAGAAATAAATGTACTGGACATGTCCTGATGAGTTATTTCACTTAATCCTCATGGTGGATAGTAAAACAGGTATGATAATCCTCATTAAGGAAACAAGGAAATTAGACTTTGGGTTTAAAAAACGATTTATACTTTTTTTTTTTTTAACAAATATTTACTTTAGCCGCTACATGTGTATTTCTTAAACGTTTTTGGTAAATGGTGCATACACACATTTTCTCAGTGATTTCCAGCTCTGAGAAGTACAATGTAGTAACTTTACAAGTTAATTTAGAATGCTGAATAATTGAATTTAAGAAAGTTTCACTCCTTGGGGCGCCTGGGTGGCTCAGTCGTTAAGCGTCTGCCTTCGGCTCAGGTCATGATCCCAGGGTCCTGGGATCGAGTCCCGCATTGGGCTTCCTGCTCGGCGGGAAGCCTGCTTCTCCCTCTCCCACTCCCCCTGCTTGTGTTCCCTCTCTTGCTGTGTCTCTCTTTGTCAAATAAATAAAATCTTAAAAAAAAAAAAAGAAAGAAAGTTTCACTCCTTTAATAGTAATGATCAGGATGGAACTGCGTATGTTTAAATAAGTAAGGACGCAAGATGAATGTTCAAGTCATGTCTCTAACCACTGCCTTTGGGATGTGCTTGTGTGGATGCATGCCTGAGTGTGTGTGCACGTGCATGCATGTATGTTGTGGGAATAACGAGAGGAGGGAGGGTGAGGTCCTCTAAGACTCTTGCATCCTTTCTGTCTACATCTGTGATTCTCTCGACGTTAGATAACAATTAGCAGTTTCTCGTTGGGCTCCAGGCTGGAACTTTGATCCCTTTTCTGTCATCTTTTTCTTCCAGTTGGGAGCAAAGTTAACTTATACTTTTCCATCAGCCATAATAGAACAAAGCCCTTCTCCCATATGCTGCTCGTGAATATTTTAGGACTATTTTATAGTGATGGGGCAGTGCAGAGAAGCTGATCAGGGGATAATTGTGCTCCTAAGTGAAGGACACGGATTTAAAACCAATTAGTGTCCTGTTGCTGGAGAAACATAGCTTCCTGGAAGAGTGTGGGGAGGGAATGGGGAATAATAACAGCATTATTGAAATAAAAATAAAATGTATAATAAGGTATAATGTGAAGGTTTGATTTGGAGTTAGTTTATCGCTCCGTACTTAACAAACAAAAAAGTAGGTTATTATCTGATATTAGTAGGTATGAATGGTATGTAATTAAATTGACAAGATATTTTTTTATCTTTCATCACACTGTGAAATACTCCTGTACAAGCATTCTACCAGGTTAAACTTACTATTAAACATTTACTAGTTGAGGTAACACACTAATTGAACGAGAGATAGAGGGAGAAAATATGAGGAAAAGAAAGAGAATTCTTCAGAAACAATATCAATAGGACCCCAGGGGAAAAAAGAGGATAAAAAAGCATGGCCTTAAAACTCTCTATTAATATTTTAAGCAAGAATGTTCAAAAACCAGTGATCCCAAATGATCCTTAGTGGTAAGATGGACATTTAGTTTTGGGGAAATGAAATGGAGTAAGTGGAAGGGGACTTTTCTGAGAAATGGCTGAGGTAGGAAGACAGCGGGAATGGCTGGTGTGCCCACCTGCCCTGTGCGGATTCCTGTATGCATCCTGTCCATCTGAATAGCACCCACTGTGTGGTGTAGACTGAAGGAAGGGAGGTGGGAGTCGGAGGCCAAGAGAGAAGCACGCCTGGTGGTGACTGGTCCTGAATAGGCAGCTTGGTCCTTGAGGCAAGGTTTGGAATCCGGAGGCTTTGTGGACATTAAAGACTTGAAAAGGGATGTTTTTGAAACTCAGTTTCACTTCAGATCTAGCTGGTTGGCTGACCGGTGTTAAGATTGTTTCTGATCCACAATGATCAACCTGCTGTTTGCCATTCCATGCTGAATGATGTGTTTCTTTGGCTCCGGAAGAGTTTGGGGTCGTTGTTTTTGTTTTGTTGGATTGGGTTTTCTTGTTGCTTTCTTTCTTCTTTTCAAAATCTTTGAATTTCTCATATAAACACAAACACGAGTGAGAAGCCTGGTAACTTAAGCCTTTGTTAGGGAACGCTGTCTCCCAGAAAGTGCCTTACTGTCTCTCTGTCTTTAATGTTTAATTATTCTAAAGTTCAGTTGTTCACATTACTGAGACAGTGAATGTTCCTCATAGAAAATGTGGGAAAGAGGGATAAACAAAATACATTGTTCTACAAACTAAAGATACTCTGGGGGACGCCTGGGTGGCTGGCTCAGTGGGTTAAGAGTCTGCCTTCGGCTCAGGTCATGATCCCAGGGTCCTGGGATTGAGTTCCACGTCGGGCTCCTTGCTTGTGCTTGCTCTCTCTGAAATAAATAAATAAATAAAATCTTAAAATAAATAAATAAAGATATTCTGGGTCAACTTCTGGCTTTGGCTTCTTTTGTTTAGTCGGTAACCAGACGACCCATAGTCTGCCACACAGGGACGTCAGCAGAAGTGCTGAGGGGTCCAGAAGGATGGAGTCACACACATAACTGTGACCACAGGCGAATCATATGAACTTTCTGAGTTTCAGTTCCCGGATTAGAAAAAGGGGACACCCCTGCCCATTTTTCAGGGCTTTGTGAAGGCCCGCACTCCACTGAGTGGAATGCCCGTCCCAGAGCCTGGCACCTGTGGCCAGATACCCATCACTCACGGCTCTCGGCCCAAGCTCATGTTCGTGTCCCACGTCCTTCTCCAGCACACAGCGGGAATGTTGTCAGTGCTGAACAAAGTGGCGGATGGAAGAATGCTGGGTATGAGTCGGGGATGGAAAGGAGGAATTAGGAAGAAAGACAAGAGGGACTGTCGTCGAATTTGTGATTTTGATGGGGTGGCCTGTGTCTCATTCCTTGATACTGTGGTATAAATAGTGCAGTTACTATTTCAGGCTGAACGTTTTGTCTGCTGAGCCGTCAGTGATGCTTTCAAGGATGCGTGTGACGAGCTAGGGGAATGTGAAGTTCGGATTTGGAGTCATTTTGGGGGAATGTTGGAATGAATAGTGTTAACTTTCTCTAAATCTCTTTAACAGCTCATGGTAAGAACATGTCAAATACGGAAATTATGTCATTACCAAAATCGGCTCTATGCCCCTGTCATGTCTAACATTTTTATTAATCTCACAATGTGTACATTTTAGCGATTTGCTATAAAATATATCAAACTGGGTGATTTTATTCCTGAAATTTATAATATCCTTTCAGGATTTTTAAAAATATTTCTTTATTTATTTTAGGGAGTGGGGAGCAGAAGGCAGAGGGAGAAAGTCTCCAGCAGACTCCCTGTTGAGCACAGAGCCAGACACGGGGCTCAATCTCATGACCCCTGAGATCATGACGTGAGCCGAAACCAAGAGTCGAAGCCTCAACCGACTGAGCCACCTTGGCGCCCCCCCTTCAGAATTTAAAAAAAAACAAACAGTATTATAGCTCTATGTTCACACTACATAATTCTTTTCAATAATTTTTTCTGGGGTTGTTAAGTATCTAAAATTGTAATTGCTTGGGCAGAGAAAACTTAAATATGAAACAGTCTAAGTATTCAAATAATGTAAAGATTTAGCTAACATTCTGAATTATAATAAAGATAGATAACATTTTTTGAATAGTCCCTAAATGGTAGATGTTATTTTGAAGGTTTCATTTGTGGGGTACCGGGGTGGTTCAGTCGGACTCTTGATCCACGCAGGGTGTGGAGCCGACATTAAAAAAAAAAAAAAAAGGAAAGGCTTCATTTGTATTAACTCAATAACCTTATGAAATAACATTTACAGTTATTCTCATTTTATACATGAAGCACAGAGAGGTTAGCGGACTTGCCCAAGGTGCCAGAGCCAGCACAATAAATAATGCAGGTGGTCTGACCCCAGGGCCCATGTCCCTGTCAGTATGCTGGGTCTCATGAGTGGCATCCATGTCTTGAATATGTGGCATTTGCAAGGCCAGTATTAAGAACTCGGCATAGGGGTGTCTGGGTGGCTCAGTCAGTTAAGCGTCTGCTCAGGTTATGATCCCAGGGTCCTGGGATCGAGCCCTGCGTTGGGCTCCTTGCTCAGCGGGGAGTCTGCTTCTCCCTCTGCCTGCCACTCCCCCTGCTTGTGCTCTCTCTCTATTAAAAAAAAAAAAAATCTTAAAAAAAAAAGGACTTAGCATAAATTACACACACATCCCCTGAGAAGGGAGGGACCCCTCTACTGACAGGGCTTATAATTCTTTGATAAGGTTTCCAAAGCTAGCAGGATGGCATCACTGATCCCAATTTACCTAACCACCACTTCTCTTGAAACATTTGAAACCAGGCCCTAGGAAATGACATCCGAGGACACATGGGTGGCATTAGCCAGGGACACACAGGAAATCCTTCCCAATGTAAACTGTGAACCAAAAGCGTCCCAAGAGATGTTGCTCTCCTTGGTTATTATCCCCAGTTCTATCGTTTCAGGACCTTATGGCCCAGGCCCCACATCCATGTTAATATTTCATTCAGTAGGACTCTTGGGTTTGGGAGAAATTAGATTGTTGGTGGCCAAGGGGCACCTGGGTGGCTCAGTCGGTTAAGCATCTGCTTTGGCTCAGGTCATGATCTTGGGGTCCTGGGATCGAGCCCCACGTCGGGCTCCCCTGCTCAGCGGGGAGTCTGCTTCTCCCTCTGCCCCCCACTGCTTATGCTCTGTCTCTCTTAAATAAATAAATCTTAAAAAAACAAAAGGTTATTGATGGCCTAAACTGGCATGTTAGAGCTCCCCATGTGTGTGAATGTGTACACGCAAGTGCACACGCACATATGCATGTGCAGATTTTCTGCCCTCAGCATTTATTGAGAATCATTCCCTAAAGTGTTGCTGCAAAATGAGATTAGGAAGTGAGTGCATTATGCATAAGGTGAGCTAAACCTTAAAACAATTTAATAAAAAGCTCTCTACGTGTGAGTAAGCTTCCCATGTTGTGAATTTAGGTGCATTTAATGGCAGAAGAATGCAACGATTTTAGAAAAATATGGCTTTCTAATCAAGTAATTCAATTTATAGCTAAATCCCTTGGAATAAATCATTTAAGGTTGCATTACAGCGGGAATTAGGATGGAAACTCACGATCGCTTGAAGTCTTCCCCTTTATCCTTTGGTGGTAGCAGAGTTTTGTCACCTACTTTAGAGTGGAATACAGCACCCAACAATGGCACATTTTGAAGGACCTGCCAAATGGCATCGAAACTTCTGGATCTTGATCAGAAACAGATTTCTCTCAAACACTTCCTTCCTAGAAGGTCCAGAGTGCTGTCCTGGTTTGCCATTATAAGATCTTAAATTTTAACCCTGCCTCAACCAGCTTCAGACTGTGTGACCCAGAGCATGATATCTAATCGCAATCTACGTAAAATGGGGAGAAAGGAGTAGTAATGCTACAGGATTGTTAGGAAGAGGCAGGAGATAATGCTCGCAAAGAACTTGGTGCAGGGTCAGGTGGACGAGGCTCCCAAGGATCTGTGGGGGGAGAAGGAGGCAGGTTGACAGAGGGCCCTTTGGGGCTCCAGGGGGTCATGTTGGTTTGCTTCCCTTCTAGCCATGACCCCCGTCCCCGTCCTTACCAGGACTTTGGCCATGGCCTTGAAGAAGTCAGAACTCCTCAGAATTCAAAGAATGGCTTTGAGAAAGGATCCCACTCATAGAACTCAGGCCTCCAATGGAAAACACTTCATAAAGACAGACTGTTAGTAAATTCTAAAAAGGTAGGGCTATTTTGCAGAGTTTCAAAGATAATGCCACTTGCAAGAAGCTAGTAAACTCAACCCTAGTTTTCTCGTTGAGAATCACCCTGCACTGTTTCCCATTTTCCATCACTTTGTTAAATTATGTACCAGTATTGACTTACTACTTTTTCTTAACTTCTTGACTTTTAACCCTAATTCGTTTAAATAAATTTATTTCTATCGCAAACAGAAAACCAATATCAACTGCCATAATAGAAGTTTAACAAAAAAGTACACAATTACTAAAAAAAAAAAAAAAAGAAAGAAAGAAAGGTTGTTCCTGTCCTGGTTAAAATCATCTCACATGTCCCCAGGTGGTATTTATTGCATGTTTGGGAAAAGGTTAACCACAGCAATACCTTCAGGAACAGAGTTGATCACAAAAGCTTCTCGCCTGGATCTAGTATTCCTGCCATCTTTTTGCAGGAAGGGTCCTTAGAAGGGATTCTGCAGAGCAAAATAAGTGAGTCAGAGAAAGACAAATACCCTATGATTTCCCTCATAGGTGGAATTTAAGAAATGAAACAGGTGAACATAGAGGAAGGGAAGGAAGAATGAAACAAGGTGAAATCAGAGAGGGAGACAAAGCATAAGAGACAATCTTAGGAAACAAACTGAGGGTTGCTGGAGGGGAGGGGGGTGGGGGGATGGGGTAACTGGGTGATGGGCATTAAGGAGGGCATGTGATGTAATGAGCACTGGGCATTATATGCAACTGATGAATCACTAAATTCTACCCCTGAACTAATGATACACTATATGTTAACTAAATTAAATTTAAATTAAAGATTAAAAAAAACCCAAAAACACAAGAGGGGCACACAACTTGCTAGAGGCAATGGAAAATATCCTGCTGTGGAGAAGGTACAAGAGCAGATTGGTTAGCAGGAATTGATGGGTAAAACCCACCGTTGCCATCATTAATATCCTAAAAGGAGAAAGCCAACCAGAGAATTGTAGGGGTCAGTAAAGCAAAGACTTGAGAACCATGATGGGGCTGAGTCTTGTTATCCATTGTTATCAAAGATGGGTTACTGAGACTGACATTGCTCATACTCCATTATTTCCTTATCCTCCCCCATGCCATTTCCGGTGTGTGGCTGTCCCTGACTGATGCCTGTCCTTGTATTTGATCAAATTATATTTCTGTTTAGTACCCTATTGATGGTCATGAAAAATAGAGCTGCATGAGTGCACATGGCCCCAAATATAATAGTATCCAGTATCTTAGTTGGAAGAGACTTGGAGAATATTAGCCATTGATTTTTTGATCTCCGTTTCAAAGGAATCCTCACAGATTCTTGGAGTAGAAACAAAGTGAAGCCCTGTGAGAAACATGCATTTGACATCAGCCTCCCTCCCCTGAAAAGCAGCTAGGATTGCGTTCTGTCTTCCTAGCCCCTTACGCATGAGTACATGGTCATTGTTTGACTCCTTTATGCTTTCCTCATGCTGGCCTTCTAGAAACTGTGAGGCAGAAGGGCAGGAGGAAGCACAGTTAATTTCCTTATGATTTATCCACCTGCCTTTGAATAATTTAGTGCATCTCAGCAAGAATTTGATAGCTCTTCCAATTTTTTTTTTTTTTTTTGTACGGAAGCTGGAGAGTCTATATCTTCACGTCAAACGGTAGAACTCAGGAGCTGCAGATATGCCCAAACCATGCAGGGAACATCTTACCTTCTCTGCCCCAACTCTTAGGCTGAATCATGTGATACTATCATTTTCAGAGGTCAAAATGGCCAAATATCAGCAATGTTGCATAATTTAACTTCTAGAAAGAGCAGAGGGTAGTCAATCATCACAGCCCTACAGCTAAGCCCTCGACATGAGATGAGCAACAAGTGGGCATTGGTTGTCTGTCACAGAAGGACTCAACTTCAGATGCCACGTCTGTGGTGCTTGGAAGCCCCATCACCTGCCACGTGCTAAGTCACAAAACAGAATCAGCGAAGATGAGCTCTAAGCCAGGCAGCCCTGTCTCTGGCTGGACTGAAGCAGAAAATGAATGAGAGAACACTCAATATGACGGCTGGACGCTGGCTGACCGAGGTTGTTGAATGCATCAAGAAATATTTGAACACGGAGATACAGCTCCCAAATGTGTCGCCCAGCTACAGCCTCAGAGAACTGGGGTGGAGGGCTTTTGAACGCAGTGACTACTCTAGGAACACCAGTGGGTTATCTGGGGGACCAGAGAGTAGAAGCCCAAGGTTGGCTAACACTTAGAGTCACAATCCAAGGGGAAATCTCCACACACACATTGTGGGGAACCACAGAGTTCCCAGAGACACTATGCACATAGCAGGAGTTGTTTTCGATTGTTCTGGGGTGAAGGTAACATGTTTCAGGATTCAGAGATGTCTTATAAGTATTTCTGATAAAGAAGTTTTTTTTTTTTTTATTCTAGCAGGAAAACACAGCAGCTTAGTTATAAAAATTCTATTTTTTCACATACTTTTGCAATGTGACCCAATTGGAAAAGTATTGTGATGTTTATCACAGTATTCTCCTATTTCTATGCTTTAAGCTCATTCATATGATTTGGCTCTTAAAAGTTTCATGAGAAAGAATGTACTTGATTTTAAATTGGGAGAGTCCCAGGTATATAGCACAGGTATGTTCCATCAGTGACAGTGACGGATCCTCAAGGAAGTAGTGAAAGAGAGAGAAGGGGAGGAATCTTATGTAAAAGAATTGAAGGACCAGTGAAACAAAACAAGATTTTAGTAGTAACCATGGCAACCTGCACAGATAAGGAAGAAGACAAAGCTTTCTGGTCATTATTATTATTGTATTTTAACGTTTATTGACTGACTGCCTGCATGGGATTGGAGCTAATCAATTTTTTTTTTCTTGGGAGGAACAGATAAATGGGGATGAGGTTTCCCTTTAGGGAAACCAACACATTCTAAGAGCTTTTAATGAAGTTGGGACTCTGTCGGATGACAAAGGAACACTACGTTCTCTCAGCTGCATCGTGGAGAAGTTTTTAAAACTTAGAGACCATGTCATAGAAGGGACCGTGCAGTGACATTTATGCCAGAGACATCTGACAGGTAAAAAGATATATGATAAAATCAGTGATGTGGAATAAAGGAAGCCGAAGGTTAGATTCAAGATTAATCGGTTCTCGTTTGGAGACAGAGTCGATAATATTATTTTTTGGTCAGCCATCTTGTGGAATCCCTAAGGGCAAGATCTGTTTACTGTGGCAGCCCAATTAAGACGCTGCTCTCTCAAGAAAAGAACCAGTGCTTAGATAAACCAACTTCTGAGATGCACTTATTGCTTCTTCACACCCAGATACAAGAGCAGAACTGTTTTCCAAGCAAAAGCACAGCAGAACAAAAGAAGATGTAAAGGCTCTTCTGCCTTCCAGGGATGGGGCCATGTTTGGAGGGTGGGCAGCATGGGGGATGGAGTGGCAGTGTTTTACGTCTGGCCTTGGCTTTGGTTGTTTGCCAAGTGAAAACTATTAGAATTATTAGCACTGCCTGAACCCTTTCTCTTGATCAGGAGTTCCCAAACAAAGCACCTGACAGGGTCTGCTTAAAATGAGGAGCTTGATTTCAGTAGAGTCTTGTAGATTCACCAGAATCTGGTGGGAGTCCAGATTCTGCATTTCTAACTTCCAGTTGATGCCCAGGCAGACGATGACCAAAACTTCATACTGTGAAGCTCAGCTTTGCCCAGTAGATTGATCATCTGGGGAGGCTGTAAAAATCTGGTGGCCCAGGCCATACCCCCAACGCAATTCAGTCAGCAGGTCCAGAGTGCCGCCGGGGAGTGGGGCACACGGCAGCCTGTAGGTCAAAGATGACTCACAGATGTCTTGATTTGGCTTACACAGGACTTGACAATTTTTCTTATACTTAAAAACATGGGGCGATCTCACATAAAACCCTTGTTTTTAGTTCTTTGTTGAATAAACAACACCAAGACTGTGCTCCCTCCTGATTGTTATCTGCTGTCGCCAAGGAGCTGGGTCTCTCTTGCCTGGCCAGCCCCTTTCCCCATTTCTGTTGTCTGCCTGTCACGGGCAAGCATTTGTTTTTGTGCCGCTGTTCACAGGGTCACACCGTAATACCTCCTCTTGGGTGGATGGTTTGTAAGACTGCTCTTCCTTTAAATCCCCGCTTTACACGTGGCAGAGGTGTTGGGTGGTTGGTTTGGATCGATTGCCCACTCATCTTAGGATCCCCATTTGGAACATTGACATGGAAAAACACGTGTGTAGGAGGAGTCCAGCGCTGAGTTCTGGTCTGTTTCTGCCATTTACTGTTCCACGGGGACTTCAACTCTCTGATCTGAGTTTTCCTCTTCCGTAAAGTCACCATTTGTAGATTGGACTGAACGTGCTTTGCGGGGGCTAACCCAACACCAGCTACCATTACTGATTCACTCTGAAGATTCTGATTGTTTGTTTACTCTCTGCCAGGCGCTCCTAAATGGAAGAACTTCACTTCCTCTACCTCCCAGGGCTCTGAGGGTTGGCCGCGCTCTCGTGGAGCAGATAGTTAGGAATTGGATGGGCATACATCTGCATTTGCCCTGACAGCCTGGGTTGTACTTGATGCTCTGGTGGAATCATTAACAGCCCAGATTTCACTCGCAAAAGTGGTCTGGTTTGGATAAGAGCTCAGTTGGTCTCTGTCGTTAGGAACAGCCTGCAATGTGAGGTTCCTCTAAGTGGGGAGAGTCTGTGGGATGCCACAGCTGGAGGGAATCCTGGACATCAGCACCACGGATAACATGGAATGGGAGGAAAGCAGGACTAGCATCCGTATCTGCACGCTTTGGTGGGCCCCACCCACTCTGCTCTTGGCATCCCGGAGAAGTCCTCCTGAGCAAGCTCCAGCCTGGAGACAACGCCTCTGAGAAGCGGAGCGGGGGAGTGTATTTGGCCAGCTGCGGGGGGCTCTTCCCATATTCCACCAGCTCAGCCTCAGCAACCCCAAGCAGCTCGACTTGCACTGCTGGTTTCCCCTTCCTAGGCCCGTGTTTCTGTCCCTTTTCATCTTGAATCTTGTCAATTCTAGGCTTCTAAGACTCAGCTGCTGAAATCCTCAATCTTTTCAAGTTGTTTAAAACCCCCAGTGACCCTGCGCTTGAAGGCCACATGCGTGCCCGCTGCTGCCACCTAGTGGGGCCATCGTGTCATGATGGCGCCTTTCTGGGATCAAAACTCGGGGGCCAGCCTGGAACCTGTGTGAAGGAGTCATCCAGGCATGGGAAGGGGTTGGAAAATGAAAACGTTTTACAAAGCATACGAATACTCCGTCCTTACTGGAACTGTTTTATTTTTCTGAAAAAAGATTTTAGAAGCTCTAAAACCCCCAATGCACCCATTCCTTATGCACAGCAGCTGAACAGTATCGGCTTGCAGAGTGAATAAACCAAGGATCCCACAGGAGAAAGAGTAACTATTCACTCCCTGAGTGAAGGAGAGTTGTAGTTCTCTTGTCGGATGCAAGGCGTGGCATCTGGTTTCTTTGCACGCGAAGAATAGATTCTCCCAAGTGACCCTGCTTTGATCGGCTTCTTGACACCTGGCTGTGCTGTTGTCATTACGTAATCACTATATTATAAGACTAACCCCAGGGTTTCGCATGGAGAGTGTAAGTTCTACTCCTCCTCTTTCGAGTCTTTCTTTTTTTTTTTTTTAAAGATTTTATTTATTTATTCATGAGAGAGAGAGAGAGGCAGAGGGAGAAGCAGGCTCCCAAGGAGCAGGGAGCCCGATGTGGGACTCGATCCCAGGACCCTGAGATCATGACCTGAGCCGAAGGCAGACGCTTAACCATCTGAGCCACCCAGGTGCCCCTCTTTCGAGTCTTTCTTAAAAATCTACCGTCTTTCTAATAGAGTCCAACAAGAGATATCTGCTCTCTTCGTACCTCTTGGTCTTCTTTGTTCTGCCCTTTTCTACATATTGGCATCCATCCATCTCCTTTTTCCTATTTCTGGTTCATTCTGATGATTTTTTTTTTAAGATTTTATTTATTTATTTGACAGAGAGAGATAGTGAGAGCAGGAACACAAGCAGGGGGAGAGGGAGAGGGAGAAGCAGGCTTCCCGCCGAACAGGGAGCCTGATGTGGGACTCGATCCCAGGACCCTGGGATCATGACCTGAGCCAAAGGCAGATGCTTAATGACTGAGCCACCCAGGTGCCCCACTTTAAGTAAGTTATTAAAAATATCTTTAAAAAACTGTATCTTAAGAATGAAAGGAAAATATGTGAGTGAGATCTCATTAAGTGGAAAATGTCAACAAAGAGAAAGGAATTACATTAAAAAAAGAGAGAACCAAAGAAAAATTTATGGTTTTATTTATTTATTTTTAAAATTTTTTTTTTAAAGATTTTATTTATTTATTTGACAGAGAGAGGCACAGCGAGACAGGGAACACAAGCAGGGGGAGTGGGAGAGGGAGAAGCAGGCTTCCCGCCGAACAGGGAGCCCGATGTGGGACTCCATCCCAGGACCCTGGGATCATGACCTGAGCCGAAGGCAGATGCTTAACGACTGAGCCACCCAGGCACCCACATTCTGATGATTTTTATCTCCAGATTTCTTCCCACAAAACCTTCTGTTCACCATGAAGATTCCCAGTGGTTCTCATCTACTTAAGTAATTCGAACAGACTGAATTTATTCTTTAATTTTTGAGAAAATGTTCCTTTTAACAGTCTCAGTACACTGGTATAGCTGAATTCAATAACAATTAATGATGAATAATGTAAATAGAGCCACACATGTATTGTAATGACTTAAGGAGTAATAAGCGCCCTGTTATCCAGTTCTCCTGAGGACTTCTCTGGAATGTTGAGAAGGCTATTTTTAGGACATCGTTCACAGAGGCCATTGGAATATCTAATAGTCTATAATTATTTCTGATTTACAATATTTTGATCAAAAGCAGATTCTAGAAATAAGTCAACAGTAGTTCCCTCTGGGTAAAAATAGGGCATAAATTGAACTGTGATCATCATATTAAATTATACGACCGTATTATGTTTGCTACATTTGGAGCCGTGTCATCTTCGATATCTCCATGCTACATTTGTCTTAAGCCTGTACTTTCCAAAAATATTACAAAGACTCTTCTGCTTTTGGTATCATCATGGTACCTGATTTGAAATATCAAATTGCAGATATTTGAGACCATGGCGTTTTATTGCTGGAAAGGACATTAGATGAAAAATAGCCAGCCTGCTCTGTGTTTTGGCATCGAAGAGTCAAAAGCCCAGAGAAGCAAAGTATTCACCTGAGGTCATATAAGTAGATCTAAACTGGAGTTCAATTCAGTTCTCTTTTGAACATTCTAGAACATCATACATTTTATTTATGAATATGTGTTTGTTCATGTGATACTTTCCTGTACATACTTTATAATTTTTATCTTGTTTATGAATTACAGGTCTTTCTAACACCATACCTGTCTAATGCCTTCCCAAGAAGAAATGAAAAAAAAAATATTTCTTTCAAGAATTTCTTAGCTTTTAAAAATATATAGGCAACTATGGTATTTAATCTTAATAGTTACCTATGTTACAATGATTTCATCTGATGCCTGAAAATAACTATCCTCTGTCAAGACGCTTTGGAGGGTGGCGTTCATCAGATCCATGAGGCTACTATGTTTACAGTCTCCTGCTAAGTGGACACTCCTTGTCATCTTCCACGAGGCTTTAAGGAAGAGTAACTATTCCTAATGAGATCCTGTGGCCATTAATAAGGGATGAAGGGCCCACATTTTTCTTACATAAATCTGTTTCAGTGTGTTCAGATTTTCAGTGTGCTTTAACAGGACACCATATTGCTTTATTTCTTTTTCTACATTAGACGAGTCACAGTAGCAAATGAATGTGTCTAGCAAAGAAATAATTCCCTCTCCAAATACCTCAGAGAGATTTTTCTCTGCTGTTTTGTTCTATGACAATTAAAACCCAGATTACTGGAAGGAGTGTGGATATGAATTTTTAAAAGGATTTTCCTGGTTTATTCTTTTATATTCTAGTTATATATATTTTTAAAGATTTTATTTATTTATTTGACAGAGAGAGAGGGAGAGAGCACAAGCGGGGGAGTGGCAGGCAGAGAGAGAGGGAGAGGCAGACTCCCCGCCGAGCAGAGAGCCCAATGTGGGGCTCAGTCCCAGGACCCCGGGATCATGACCTGAGCCGAAGGCAGACGCTTAACCGACTGAGCCACCCAGGCACGCTCTACTTATATGTTTAAATTTTTGAGTAGAATGTACTTCATCATCCCTCCCTCCCTTTCTCCCTCCCTCCTTTCCTTCCTTCCTTCCTTGCTTCCCTTCCCTTCCCTTCCCTTCCCTTCCTTCATCAGACACTTGTCCTAGCACCTATTAAGCATCAGACATTTTGTTGGATATTATAATGCTTGTGGTTTAGGAAAGATTATATTGCAAATGTGGTTTCCTTATAGTTTTAACTTTCAGAACTGTATCAAATTCATGGTCCTATTCTGAACGTTTATGTATTATTTTACTTGGAGCTTTATCAATAGCTCTTTAGAGATATTCTGAAGTCCAGTCTATTACCATGTTCCATCGTTACCCTCAGAGACTGTGCTTACGATGTTCCTGCCGGTTGTGAGGGAAAACTCCTACGTGACTCTGTGATCCGTGTTTTTCTTCCGCGTGACCACCATTATCCATTGAAAAAGCACAGCTCTGCTATTTCGTATCTCCGCGTGTAGCCAAATGAGGTTCATCTTGTCTTATGATCAATTGAAGCGTCATGGGGAGAGAGGTTTGCTGTCATTGTTTTAATTGTGGGCGTGCTCCAGCAACAGCATCCTCACTCCCTAACTAGAAGGCTGATTTAATACGTAGTCACTTCCTCCACCCCTTTTGGAAGCTACAGCAGACAGGCCTGGCTTGGGGTTCATTACAGGCTGGTGGGAAGGGAGCAGTCAATGATCAGAACCACGCCTTGGCTAGCTTCAGCTTCTGCCAAGCCCAGCATGGCTCCAGATACTTTCTGGGTTCCAAAGAAAACATGCCAGCCTTATGCCCGCAGATCTCGGGACGTAGCCGGGATATCGCTTACTGGCATCGAGGTTTCCGAGGAAATGCTCATCACTGGTGCAGACGCTTTCTGTCTTGCTGCCCATAGGGGAGCAGAAAATGACACTCCAGCTGCATGTGTCGGCTCATGGTGATCAAATAGGTCATTCTCAGTTTTCCTTAAACTTTCGAGATAAATCTGCATTTTATTTTTATGTCTTCCCCATATTCGACTTCTTATTTTCTCCTGCGCCGTTACCATCATCTGAAGTTCTCTTGGTGAATTTTGTTGAGTGTCGACTTGTCTTCTGCCCTGTTTCTGCCCGGGCTGTGTCAGGCTAGTGAGAGTGTTGTTCCCCTTGTTTCCCTGCAGTCACAGAGTTAGGGTTGAATTACTGCCCCTGCCTTGCTTCTCGTCCTCTTTGAACTGGGAAACACACAAGCACCCAGGGAGGAAAAGGAGATCTCGGAAGAGCATCTCTGGGCCTCACCCCTCCACTAAGCACTCCCCACCTCTGCTTCCCCAGGGCTATCTAAATCTGCATTTTAAATGTAATGGGGTGGGATCTTAGGGACAGTCTTGTAGAGCCTCTTGGTTTTGTAGAAAAGGCCCAGAAGACCCAGATCCGCAGGAGGGTACTCTTAGGTGGGTAGCCAAGCCTTGCCCTGGCACCAGGGGCACAGAGATGAATAAGAAAAAGGCCTTTCTGGGGCACCTGGGTGGCTCAGTCATTAAGCTTCTGCCTTTCGGCTCAGGTCATGATCCCAGGGTCCTGGGATCGAGCCCCGCATCGGGCTCCCTGCTCCACGGGAAGCCTGCTTCTCCCTCTCCCACTCCCCCTGCTTGTGTTCCCTCTCTCGCTGTGTCTCTCTCTCTCCTCGCTTTGTCTCTCTCTGTCAAATAAATAAATAACATCTTAAAAAAAGAGGTGGAAGTGTCTTATAAACTATGGTGATAGATACAAACAGATGGATAGAGATAGAACTATCATATTGTGAGTAGGTACTGGATAGTATAGAAGGCAGTCTGTGTAATTGGCTTAAAACTGTACAGACCTAATCTCTAGTTACACAGACAAAGTAGGCGTGGAATACTCTGAATTCATTTCCATTCCTAAACGACAAAAAAAGATACGTGTTTTCCTTGAGAAATGTGGGTATTACGGAGACTGGCCAGTGGTCCTCTGCAGACTAGTTAAGTTTCAAGGTGAGTTACTCCCCTTGATCAGCAAAGATGAAAAAGGAACCATTTAGCACTAATAAACATGCCTGGGGCCAGCTCGAGGGTCCCAGCTTTATTTAAACATAGATCACTGTGCTTTGCTTCCCATATCCCTGTGGCCCAGCCCACAGCTCAACCGCGGGGGCTGACCTGGGATGCGCACCTCGTCTGCGGTCTACAACGCACCTGCTCTGGGAGTTCTGCCCAGTCGCTGACTCCGTTCAAGGCAGTAACTACAGCCTTGCTCCTGAAAGTGGGGTTGGCAGACTAGAAGGACAGCACTTCTCCACCAAGAAGAATCCCCAGCCCCACCCAGACTTTCTGAATCAAAATCTTCATTTTACCAGGATTCTCAGTTCATTAATATGCACACTAGATATTAAGGAACACACCTATAAAACTCAATCAGATCCTCTTTTTTTTGGAGCTTGGAGGTGGGACCTGAAGAGTGTTACCAACACCAGGTGGGAAGAATGAAAGAGGACATCAAAATGAAAATAGTAAGGAGGCCATGAGCCAGTACAGTTGGGAGTTAATGTAACCCAGGAGTAGAACAGAGAGGAGTCAAGTCCCATCGGCTGATGGGCAGAGCACAGAGAAAGCGGGACAGGACAACGCCAAGGGCATAGGGCCGTGAACAACCTGCTTGAGCAGATGATTTCTAAAACCGATTTTGAGTTAGCGCTGCTTTCTGGGTGCGGGGATTCCTGTCGTATCCTGAATAGCCTTCTCTTCTCCACACGTTCTTCTGAGCAACGGCTCAAACTGTGGCCCTTGTTTTTTACTCTCTTGAAAACTTGTGGCAAATTCTCACTAGCTGAGGTAACGTATCAAGAGCTCGGACCTTGCCAACCTCAAAAATCCTCAAAAGCACACCATTCTAAGGGACTTTTACTCTTTAACTCTTATTCCCAGTGTGGTTTATTGTTCTTCTACAAAAGTTTAGCTTCGTGGAAAGTTGAATTTTAATACCACTCATGGCTTTACCAAGTCTTGATGAAGCTATGAAAAAAAGGTGCGGGGGCTTCTAGAAGAGCAGTGTGAGGAGACTGGCAAGTTCGTTCCCTAAAAACAAATGGGGGGAACCCTCCAAAAATGGAGAAAACAGCTATTTTAGGAGTCTGAAAATTAGCCAAAGGCATTTGATCCTTCGAGAAATGTTTATTAAGGTGAGCAGGAGGAGTGCGTGGTCTTTTTGCCTGGGGTTGTTCTCATCACTGGCGGGTAGTTCATTGTGGGAATTCTACCAGGGCATGGTGCCTGTGAAAACCAGCACTTAGTTACTAGAGAGGACTGATTTGATTTGGTGCAGAGAGTAGAGAAACCATGCATCGCTGGGCATTGTCGGAAACAATAGCGATCCAGGGAGCGAACAAAGGGGAAGGTCAACATTGCAGCTAGCCTGTTGTCGTCCTTGTTGGGAAAAACAACAGAGTAGCGCATTGCCAAAAATTTAATAGGGAGATCTAGTGAATGAGACAGCCACGGTGTGTCCTGATAAGGCCTCACATATCCCCAGAGGTCTGCAAGTCCGTGCATAGGTACAAGGCTGTGCACATGCTCGGAAGAGATGCAGAAGGTCTCACTACCCATGGATTCCTAGCTGAACATGAGGCCGGGCGCCAAAAGAGGAGACTCAAGAGGGCCCAGCGGAGCATGGAAGTCAGGGCAGGTTTAAACTGTGTCTCCCAACCCACACATGTTTGAGCGCACCTCTCATCAGTCACTGGCTGATGGCTAGGCTTCCCTGAAACAGCAGTAATCACTAGAAAGCTGAAATTAAAAATAAAAATAAGATACTAAACATTTTCACAGAAACATCAACACTCTCAGAGGGAGCTATAAGCCACAGAATTAATCCAGGCAAGATGCTAAAGAAACTAAGAAGAACAGCAATAAAACATCAAAAAGAGCAACCTCCAGGGGTGCCTGGGGGGTGCTCAGTCGGTTAAGCGTCTGCTTTCCGCTCAGGCCCTGATCTCAGGGTCCTGGGATGGAGCCTCCTGTCTGGCTCCGTGCTCAGCGGGGAGTCTGCTTCTCCGTCTCCTCCCTCTGCCCCCCACCCCGCTCCTGTTCTCTCTCTCTTTCTCAAATAAATAAATAAATAAATAAATAAATAAATAAATAAATAAATAAAATCGTTAAAAAATAAAAAAGAAAGAAAGAAAAGAGCAATCTCCGGTGAGAAAATCAGAATTTAGAGCTGCTACAGTGTATTACCTAAAGTGTCTGATTTTCATAAATATAAAAATCATGAGCCATGTAATGAAACAGGAAAGTGTGACCCATTCTAAGGAGAAAAAGCCAACGTAAGCTGTCAGGCCGTACACGTGAGACTTAGCATACAAACGCTTTAAATCAGCTATTAGGAATATGTTTAAAGATCTCCGACAATATGATTCATCAAATAGAGAACATGAGTAAAGACAAAGAAATTATTTAAAGCAGTGGGAATTCTGTATCTGAAAAGTATAATAACTGAATGGGAGAATTCACTAGAGAAAGCTCACCAGCAAATCCAAGATGGCAGAAGGAAGAATCAGTGAGCTTGAAGGTAGACCAATAAAAATTATTCATCCTGAAGTACAGAAAGAGAAAGAATATTAAAAAATGAACAGAGTCTCGAAGACCATTAGGACACTATAAAACAACCCAACATACACATTATAGAATGAACAAGAGAGAAAAGGAGGCAGAAATTTGAGGAACTAAACAGTTATAAACTTCATAAATTTGATAAAAGAAATGTAATCGACATATCTAAGGATTTCAACAAACTCCAAACAGAAGAGACACAAAGACCATTACACCTGGGCCCATCATCGTCAAACTGCTGAAAGCCGAGGAGATAATCCTACAGCGAGAGAGAAATAATTCAATCTATACTGATGACCAACAATATGATTAACAGCATATGTCTTATAAAAAATAGTAGGGCTGGAAAGCATTGAAGTGTAAAGGAAATTGCTGAAAACAAAACAAGTAAACAAAAAAGAAAACATAAAACTACCAAACAAGAATTCTGTATCCAGCAAAAATATTCCTGAAAATTGCAAGCTAAATAAAGATACGCTTAGATAAACAGAGACAGAGATTTTGTTGCTAGCAGACATGGCTTACGAGAAGTACTGAAAGAAGTTCCTCAGGGTAATGGGCAGGACAGCAGACAGTGACTAGAATGTACACAATGCAATAAAAAACATCAGAAAACATAAATATGTAGGCAAATAGAAAAGACCATATATTTCATGTGTTCCTTCTTTTCATGTAAGTGATTGAAAAGACAAAGTTGCATAAAACAATAATTATAAAATTATTTTTAAAGTATATAAAATGTTTAACATGTGACATGTTTTATATGTGTTATGTTCATATATGTTTATATGTAAGATATATATTTATAATATATATAAAGATTATATGTATAGATTATATAAATGATTATATGTACATATATAATACATATCTATAATGTTATAAAGGAGTAGAGAGAAAGTGGAGCTATATTGGAATAAAGTTTCTATTTTACTGGATTTAAGTTAGTATTAATTTGAAGTAGACTGTGATAATTTAAGATGTATATTGTAATCCCTGGAGCAACCAGTAAGAAAATAACTCCAAAGAGTATAGTTAAACAAAAATAATGAAGGAATTTAAATTGTACATAGGAAAATAGCTATTAACACCAAGAAAAGCAGTAAAAGAGAAACAGAAAAACAAACAAAAAGACATAAGACATATAGAAAACAGATAGCTAACTATCAGAAGTCAATCCATCCATAGCAGTGATAACATTATACTGAATAGATTAAAAACTCTAATCAGAAGGCAGAAGTTGTCAGAGTGTCATATAACTATATGCTGTCTGCAATAGATGCAGTTTGGATCTAAAGACAAAAACAGGTTGTGGGAAAAGGGATGGAAAAGACACATTATACAAACATTAATCATAGGACAGCCGGAATGGCTATACTACTACCAGAAATAAATATATATAGCTTCAAGGAAAAAAGATATTAGTAGAAAGAAAGAGGGAAATTTCATAATGATAAAAAAGCCAATTCATCGGGAAGTTAGAGCAATTACAGATGTATACACACCTAAAACAGAACTTCCAAAATACACAAAGCAGAATTAGAATTGAACGGAGACATACACAATTCAGCAGTAATATTTGGAGACTTGAATACACCATTCTAAAGAATTAATAGAACAACTAAACAAAAGTCAGCAGGGATGTCAAAGACCTGAACAGCCCTCAACCAACTTGACCTGGCTTCTACGAACAGGTACCCAATGACAGCAGAATACACATTTATGTAGCATTCCATATAACAAACCTCAATTCGTGCAAAAGGATTGAATCACTCAGTTTTCTATGAAATTTAGAAAAATCTGCACATACTTGGAAGTTAACAAACTTCTAAATAACCCATGGGTCAAAGAAAAAGTCACAAGCAAAATTAGAAAATATTGTGAGCTGAATAAAATGAAAACACAGAATCAGAATTTCATTTTTTATTATTATGTTAATCACCATACATTACATCATTAGTTTTTGATGTAGTGTTCCATGATTCATTGTTTGCGTATAACACCCAGTGCTCCATGACCTCACTGATACGAGGAATTCTTAATCACAGCATCAGAATTTATGGGAGCATCTATAGCAGTGCTTAGAAGAAAATTTATTATCACTAAATGCCTAAAAGAAGAAAAACCACAAACCAGTAAACTAAGATACCACATAAGTAGGAAACTATAAGAGAATAATAAATTAAACAAAGCAAGCAGAAGAAAAGAAATAATAAAGATTAAAGCAGAAATTGAAAAAAAGTATTTTTAAAAGTATTAGAAAAAAAATCCATGAAATGAAAGTTGATTCTTTAGAAGACAACAAAACAAAATTGACAAGCCTTTGGCTAGAATGTCCAAGAAAAAAAAGGGGAAAACTCAACACCTAAACAAGGAATGAAGGAGAGGATATCATCATATCCCTATCAAGATTAAAAAGGTTATAAAGAATATTTTTTGAAGATCTTATTTATTTATTTGAGAGAGAGACAGAGATAGCTACAGAGAGCACGAGCAGGAAGGAGAGGGAGAAGCAGACTCCCCGCTGAGCAGGGAGCCCGACTGGACATGGGACTTGATCCCAGGACCCTGAGATCATGACCTGAACCGAAGGCAGATGCTTCACCGACTGAGCCACCCAGGCGCCCCGGTTATAATGAATATTATGAAGAGCTAAATACTAACAAATTAGAAAACTTAAATGAAATGGACAAATTCCTGAAGCAAAATTACCAAAACTGACTCAAGAAAAATGGAAAACCTAAATAGAGGTATTTCAAATACAGAAATTGAATTATTAGTTAAAAGTCTTCACACAAAGAAAAGCTAGCCCCGTATGACTTCACTGGTGAATTCTGTCAAACATTTAAAGAAGAAATTATAGGAATTCTTCACAAAATCTTTTAGAGGAGGATGGAACACTTCCCAGCTCGTTTATAAGACCAGAATTAGCCTAATAACAAAGCCAGACAAAGACATCACAGAAAAAGAAAACCACACATCGATCTTCCTCATTAATATAGATGCAGAATCCTCTATAAAATATTAGCAAACTTAATCCAGCAACATATACAACGGATTATACACCATGACCAAAATGGGATGCATTCCAGGAACATGAAATTCTTAACATCAGAAAATCCATTAATATAATGCGCAACAGTAATAGAATAAATGCTAAAAGCCACAAGATCATCTCAATAGATGCATAAAAAGCAATTGACAAAATCTGTCTTCTGATCATGAAAACAAAATCTCAGTAAAGTAAGAATAGAAGGAAACTTTCTCAAGCTGATAAGGGGCACCGGTGAAGAACCCACTGCTAACGTCTTATATACAGGTGATGACTGCATACTTTCCTTCTGACGTTAGGAACAAGGTACAATATTCCTCTTATCACTTCGCTATTGTACTGGATTCTAGGCATTACAATAAAAAAAAGAAATCAAAGCATGCAGACTGGAAAGGAAGAAATAAAACTGTCATTGTTAGTAGATGATGTGATGCTGTATGCATAAAATCCTAAAAATACGCATGCACGCACCCACGCACATGTGCGTGCGCATACCCCCCCCACACACACACACTACTAGAACTCAATAAATTCAACAAGGTCACAGGATCCAAAATCACTCTACAAAGTCAACTGTATTTCTATATTCTGGCAATGAACAATTGGAAAAGAGAGTGAAGAAAGCAATTTCATTCCCAGTAATATGAAAAAATATTCAAATACTTTGAAATAAATTTAACAAGAGAAGGGCAAGACTCACACAATGAAAAGATTTTGAGAGAAATTAAAGAAGATCTGAATACATGGAAAAACATTCGTGGATTGATTCAGTACTGTAGAAGTGTCAGATTCAATGTAATCTCTAATAAAATCCCAGTAGGCTTTTTTTTTTTTTTTTGTAGGAATCGACAAACTGATCCTAAAATATATGTGTATGGATATGCAAAGGACTCGGGATAGTAAAGATCATTTTGATACAAAATAAAGTTGAGGGGCCTATGCTTCCTGATTTCAAACTGTGTAAGAAACCTAATATAATCCAGAGGGTGTGACCGTGGTACAAGGATGGACATACAGATCAATAGACCAGAACCGAGACTCCTGAAAGACATTCTTTCTTTCTTTCTTTCTTTCTTTCTTCCTTCCTTCCTTCCTTCCTT
>NC_138374.1:72024232-72058483 GCF_054177405.1 Leptonychotes weddellii
TTTTTTGGAACAGTTTCAGAAGAATAGGTATTAATTCTTCTTGAAATGTTTGGTAGAATTCCCCTGGGAAGCCATCTGGCCCTGGGCTTTTGTTTTTTGGGAGATTTTTGATGACTGCTTCAATTTCCTTAGCGGTTATAGGTCTGTCCTGAAAGACATTCTTACATGTAATGTACATTGAGTTTTGACAAAGATGCCAAGGCAATTCAATGGGGAAGGGAGAGTCTCTTCAAAAAAGTTGTGCTGGCATGATTGCACGTCCACATACCAACAGACGAATTTAGACCCTTGCAGCATGCGGAAAATTTACTGAAAACAGGTCTAGACCTATACTTAAAACTGAAACATGTAAAACTTCTACAAGAAAGCAGAAAATGTTAGTGATTTTAGGTTGGACAAAGTGTTCTTATTTATGGCACCCAAGAATGATCCGTAAAAGAAAATTTGGTAAATTGAACTTCATTGAAACTGAAATTTTTAACTAAAAAACCATCATTAAGAAAATGAAAAGACAAGCCACAGATTGGGGTAAAATATCTACGGATCTTATATCTGATAAAACATTGTATATATATATATATATAGCACTTACAATTCAGCAATAAGTCAATGTCACAATTAAAAAAGTAGAAAAAAGACTCGAATAGACGGATACTTTGCCAAAGAAGATACACATTTGACCATATAGGAATGACTAATGAGCACATAAAAGATGCTTAAAATCAGTAGTTATCAGGGAAATGCAAACTAAAAAAAGCACTTCATGCCACTAGAAAGGCTACTATCAGAAAGACAGAAGATACCAAGTGTTGGGGACAATGGGAGAGACTGGAAGCCTTATATACTGCTAGTATGAATGTAAAATGGTGCAGTCACTTTGGTAAACAGTTTGGCAGGTTCTAAAAATTTACGCTTAACGTACAACCCAGCGATTCCACTGCTAAGTATCTTTCCGAGAAATGAAGACCTATGTCCGTGTAAAATGTTGTACACAAATGTTCACAGGAGCATTACACATCATAGCCCAGACTAGAAACAGTCTAAAAAACAATCAACTGATGAATGGAAAAACACTATGTGATCTAGCCATAACAATGGGATACTATCTGATAATACAATGGAATGAACTATAACATACATGAACCTGAAAAACGTCATGCTAAGAGAAGCCAGTTGTAAAAGACAACACATCATATGATCCTATGTGTGTGCAGTGTCTTAAAAAGACATAGACAAGGAAGGACATCAGTGGTTGCCTGGAGCTCAGACTGGGAGCCAAGATTGGCTGCAATGAGCATGAGAGATCCTCGTGGTGACAGAAATGTTCTTAAATTGCAGGGTAATGAAGGCTGCATAGCTCTATAAATTTCCTAAGTGTAAGTTGGACAAAAGGGTGTGTACATTATACCTTGGTAAAGCTGGAGAGAGAGAGTGAGAGAGAGAGAAGGAGAGATGCTATTGTCAGATGCAGGTGGCGTGGACGGGGACAGGGAAGAGAAGAGAAAGTTTGAGAAGGAATGTTTGCACCCGTAGGATTTTAATACATGGAGGTGACTGAGCCATGGCAGAGTTCAATCCCACTAAAGAGATTCCCAAGGGAAGGGGCGGCCAAGTCGTGCGGGGTCATCTGGGGAAGCTCCAGGTTGGGTTGGGAGGCAGGGAGGCGCAAGGGAAGGTCCAGGCCAGGGGAAGACAAGGCGGGACACGGTAAACAGCTGAGGATTGGCAGGTTGGAGCAATTCTGGTGGGCTTGGGGCACAGGGGCTGTCGCTAATTGTCTGCCCCCTGGCCCTGGGTTGATTTGGGTAGGGGAATATCAGCTTGGTATGTATGTGCCATAAAGGAGATGGTAGGAGATGTGGGGCTCTGGATCAGTTAATTTATGTATGAAAGACATGTGCCCAGGCTCTCCCTTTGCGATCTCTGAGAACTGGCTTGCCCTCCCAGGGGTAGTGTCTCCCATCAGCGGGGCCACACATATCAGAGCCTCAGGAATATAGAAAATATAGTGAATCCAACTGGTCTTGTGATGGATGGATGCCAAATAGACAAATGTGGATTGAGGAAAACACAGAAGGAAGAGAGGATTAAAATGGCAACGGAGTAGAATCTCTTTTCCATTTCTTAGTATATTTCAGTAACAGTCATTTTTGAAGGTGGTTCTTTTTCCCCTGGGAGAACGAAAACAAAGTAAAAGTCCATCCACCTGTTTTTAAGTGAACATATAGAAAAATATAGCCATTTGCACACATACTTTTTCACTTTTATAGCATGCGCTACTCATACTTTGGCAGCAAAATTAGGTAGAACACTTTTTACTGGTTGTGGATTGAATAGAGTCTGGATACATGTGCCAGGAAGGGGGACATCTTGAATGGTATAATCAATACTAGAGTGCTGCCACCACAGTTTGATTTTTTTTTATATTGATTTGATTTGATTTATTTGACAGAGAGAGAGAGCACGAGCAGGGTGAGCAGCAGAGGGAGAGGGAGAAGCAGGCTCCCCGCTGAGCAGGGAGCCTGATGCAGGACTCGATCCCAGGACCCTGAGATCATGACCTGAGCCGAAGGCAGACCCCCAACCAACTGAGCCACCCAGGCACCCCACGGTTTGATTTTTGTGAGAGCAGAGGAAGAGTTCCAATCCTTTGCATTAGCCTTTGTGTACTTATTAAAAGTGTTTTTAACTGATAAATAATTTTGGGTTGCCCAGAATAACACGAGACTGGAGCATATTAAATATAGGAATATGTGGATATATTATATATGTGAATATATTAAATGTATGACTATATGAACTGTATTAATAAGCGTATCTTTTTTGCTTGTGTACATCTTGCACAGGTAACTCATTTTAGTAAAGGAATTAATTAAAATGACCATAACTGAGACACCTGGTGGGCTCAGTCAGTGCAGCATGTGGCTCTTGATCTCGGGGTCGTGGGTTCGAGCCCCACACTGGGTATAGACATTACTTAAAAATAAAATCTTTAAAAAAATAAAAATAAAACGACTAACAATTTTAAGATTTCAGATATTATTGTTTCTAGTGCTTTATTTTTAGGTAAGGATATAAGTTATACTTTTTGTTATTTTGTAAAACTGAGAAATGAAAAAAAATAAATGAAACCTCACAACCTCAGAGATTTAAGAGGGAAAGCTTCAGGAATTAAAACACAAAATCAAGTTGAGCAGCATAGTCCAACAGATGTTTAAACAGATGAATAAAATGTGCCATGTGAATTCCTAATGAATTTCAAAGAATACTGCCTGATACTGAGAAATGCAATGGATCACCCAGGTGGTACAAGATGCTGGAAGATGGCTTCTACTTAAATGTCTGCGGCAGGCAGGGCTCAAGTACCTCAGGATGTCCGCTTATAATTTTACCTCTGTATTTCTAACACACTCTGTTGAAGATGGTGACTGCCAGTTGATATGGGAGCCACATCCAGCAAGCACTCAGGTTGTTTGGTTCCTTAGCCTCATCCCACCTCATCTTCCCTCCACCCCTCCTATTTTACTGTGGTTGCTCTGTCCTTGAAACTGACCTTTCATGATCTTTATCGAAGGATGTACAACTATCCTGCTGATAGAATCAGCATGCTTTCTAGGTCTGGAAAAATGGAATAACCATCAGCTCAGAAAATGGGACATAGAGCTTTTTAAGACAGACATGAGGCATGAAGAAAATGAGAAGTAAATCTTCCTTAGCATGGACTTCCTCTACAAAATTCTCTAAAAAATGGTCACCTGTGTCTCAGGACATTATCAAATAAGAGAACCTGGCACCTAGTAGGTTCTTAAGGAACGTTTTCTGGAAAGGAGCTACAAAGAAGATGAAATGATGCACGTGATTAGGGAAAGGTGTAAGAAAGGGGAGTGTGTTGCTTGGATGGGGATCGTGGTTGGGTAGCCTGGTTAAGCTGCTAAGGAAGGCTAAGAAATGGGACTCCTTCACACAGAAGCAAAAGGCATGAGCTTTGATGCTGCATGGATCATGGTTTGAATCCTGCTTGCCCCATTCACTAGCTTGAGCATTTTCAGTACCCTCTTGGAGTGGGGTCCTTCTTCATCAAAGAGTTTGGTTGTAATGATTAAAGATTGCATGTGGAGAAACCAATACATGGCCACTGTTTAACATGCTAATCTGAGAAATAAAACCACATGAAAGGGATAATGAATGATAAAAACCACAACGTTCCGCCGCTAGGGATTTGGCTTTTAGCCAACAGGAAGGACCAACTTTCTCACAGTAAAATACCAGTCAATGAACGGTAATGGGGACCCGTCAGAACCCTACAGATCCCACCATGTGGATGAAAATATTGCATATTCCCTTAGAACTATGCAAAGGAGGCCCCAATCCCAGTGACAATTGTGTGGGATCCATGCATAAAGCGATGTTTAAAGGTAGGAATACCATCTGCCATATAACTTAGCATATTCAGACACAGAACCTAGCAGTATAACACAGACATCTTCTGTGATACTCTGATGGGAGAAATAATACTTAGTCTCTATATTGGAAGCCTCGTCCATCTTTCCCTCTATCACCACACACTTGAGGCAGGTATTAAAACCTTTACTCTTGGGGCTCCTGGGTGGCTCGGTCAGTCAAGCACCCCACTCTTGATTTCGGCTCAGGTCAGGATCACAGGGTCCTGAGCGCGAGTTGGGCTCTGCATTGGGCATGGAACCTGCTTGAGATTCTCTCTCTCCCTCTGCCCCTCCCCACTCGCATGCGCACACTCTCTCTCTCTCTCTCTCAGAAACAAAAAAAACAAAACCCTTTACTAGAGAGGTAAGGAAACAGAATTTAGAGGATTTTCCCGGGTCCCACAGCTAGTAGCTAACAGAGCTGTATAACTAGCACACCCGGAGTTTCTAATGCCAACCCCAGAATGTTTTCCCCAGTGCATTACAGCCATCCCTCCCAGAGCAGGTGTACTTCTTTCAACAAGGCCAGCGAGCTTTGCAGCTGGTGCCTGGCTGCTGAAATGCACAGGCACGGGAGACTGTTTCTGGGTGATTTAACCTTAGGGCAACATGCCTTCAAATCCATATCACAGGCTGCAAGCAAGCTTTTCATCTCTCTGCTGTCCCATCCAGGCTGTTGCTATCAGCCACTGTATCTGCCAGTTCATCATATTCACAGCAAAGTCAAAAGATGGAGTAGCCATTGGAAAAGGGGCAAACGGTGCCTCTTTAAGAAAATGGCATTTTTCTGGCATTGACGAAGATATCAGCTGCAAGTCAGTGGAGAGTGGAAATTGTTCTAGGTAAAGGATCACTGGCCAAAACAGGTGTTCTCAATGAATATAGCTGCCACCCTGGGATCGATTTCAGGAGCACCTGCTCAGACAGAAAAGCAGTTTTCATCTTGTGGCTCTTTTATGAGACTGAACTGTAGCACTTAGGCGAAAATATCTCCATAGAATATGTGCGTCACAGGCTTGAGGACAATCAGCAGATGAGCACATACGGTGTTTTCATCCCTCTTTACCCTCCTCAGTTCACGTTTAGGGATCATTGGATGCTCAGGTGTATCGTGTCCATGCATGTGAGGTAGAAGGGGAAACCATTTGCAGATTCCAGTTTTCTGAGGCGTGTTTGTTTACGAGAGCAAGTCCTTTCAGATGGGGAAATGCTGCTTACCTACGTGAGTCCACTAAGAAGGATGTGTGGACTGACTAGTCCCTAACCTATTTGTGTCTTAAGCTCTGGATGCCTTGCATGCAATAAGACTGGGGTGATGCATAACAAAGCAAGCGGTCCCTTGTAAGATGTTCCGGAATGAAATATGATGACTTCTAATTTGCGTGTAAAGAAGAGCATATTAATCGCTATTTTTTAAAAATCCTTCTCTTTCTCCCCCAGTCAAGTGTCTGGATGACTTGGACTATAACTGTAGTTTGAGAAGGCGAGTATCGTAGGTGCTTTCACTGGCATGGCTGTGGAGGCATTTGGTATAAAACTCACGGTATATAGGGGCGCCTGGGTGGCTCAGTTGGTTAAGCATCTTTGGCTCAGGTCATGGTCTCAGGGTCCTGGGATGGAGCCCTGCCTCGGGCTCCCTGCTCAGCGGGGAGTCTGCTTCTCCCTCTGCCCCTCCCCCTGGTTGTGTTCCCTCTGTCTCTCAAATAAATAAATAAAATCTTTAAAACAAAACAAAAATGCACAGCCCAACTCCTACTTAGTTACGCAATGGTTGGCAGCTTGGGCATGAGAAACCTGCCAGCATTTTTGGCTGGGTTGTTCATTGCTTTTACAGCTGATTGATATCTATTAGTTAGTCTTTCAAGGCTTTAAGGGCAGTATTGGACTTCATTTGCATTTCCCGAACTTCCCTTGGGCTCGACTACGGGTGTGGACTCTTGGTTCATGAAGGCAGAATGATCAGTCTCTGTCTAACCCCGAGGGTGTTACTGACTCTGAAAAGTGGGCAGAGTGCTCGATGTCATCTGCCTGTCTCTTGCTTGCCTCATCCCGTGGAGGTATGTGCATTTATGTTCTTTTGATTTGTTATCCTCGGTCTCTCTCCCCCTTGCCCTTTCTGCCTTGCTTGGTTCAGAGTACAGAGGACTGCGTCGATGGCCGGGCTACGTTGGAGACTGACTGTGTTTATGCTTACTCCATCTTCCATGTACCCGCCGTGACTTAACTGTACCAGATATTGTGCCGGCACGTGGGGATGGTGGTGAGCAGGAGGTAGGGTGGGAAGTGCAGAGAAGTCAGCAGGTGACTACAGACCATGTGCCCTGTGCTATGGGGGACAAGGTGTTGTGTAACAGGGGCTGTGTGTTTTTATCTGGGAGCCTGAGCTGGCTCTCTCTCTTCTTGACCCCAGGTATGGTGTTCAGATTCCATTTATTTCCCTCTGATATTTTCTTAAAACTTCCTTCTTAACATCCTGGTTAGTGGTACAGAGAGAACCTTCAAACACAATGACCAACTCCTGGGAGAAACTGAAGGGGTACTAAAATATGATAAGGCTTAAAAGGGCTTGCCCATGAACTGTGACTTTCAGCGTGTAATTTAAACCCCTCTGATGATCAGCTACCTGTAAAACAAAGACAGGAACTCCTCAGCAGGGTCTTTGGGAGGTTGAGAGAGTCTACTGTACTTTTTCTTTTCACCCTCATCCCTGACATATGGCAGGTGCAAAGTAATTATCAGCTGCCGCTGCACAAGCATAAGAACGGGAAGGATTTTGTGTTTTTGGCTCGAGTGTGCATCTGTGTTTAAGTCTGTAAGAACTGGCTGTGAAAATCCGCACTTGCACCTTTGGGTTCCATTGTCCACACACTGATGCTGCAGTTCGCTGCCAAATTAGCACACATGGGAAGCGGGGAGCTGGAGAAAGAAATTCACCCCGGCTCATCCATCCCACCTCCTTCCTGCATCCTGAGGGCAAGGGTGTGACCAGCATCCATGGAGCTCCAGCAAGACGTGGCCCACTGACTTTACCTTTGTCGATCACACTGAACAATGGCTCTGAACGAATTCCTAAAAAGGAACAGAGGCCTAACTAGGAGAATTTTTTTTCCTGTGAAAGGAATTAATGGGAGTGATGGGGACTTAGAATTTGAAACACCTGGGTCTGATCTTTGTTCTTTAGTTTTCCTTTGGTGCTGACCAAGTAGCCTGTGAGCTTGTTTCCTGAACTGGGATAGTATCTCTTTCCAGGGGTACTGAGCAGGGTGTCTTCCTGTATATTTGACTTAATGGTAAATTCCTGGAAAGCAGAAACCATATATTTTAAATTCGGTTTTTACAGTGATAGCTGATAATTTCTATCAACTCAATTTGATAAAATAATTATAGTTACTTTTCTGGAAGCCTAGAATATGCGAAGCATTCAAGTACTTAGTAAATATATGAATAAACAGGGGTTTTTCCCCCTCTAAAATAGCCCCCTAAAAGTCATATTTTTAATGAATGCTCTAAATTGGTGATTCTCAAGTGAGGGTGACCCCTTCCCCCCCCCCCCCAGGAAACAGTGTCTGATGACCCTTTTGGTTGTTACTACTGGGAGAAAGAGAAGCTATTGTCCTCTAGTGAATCGAGGCCGAAGCTACTGTTAAATATTCTGTAATGTCCTGGACAGCTCCCACGACAGAGAATTAGCCAGCCAAAAATCTTATCATGCAGAGGCTGGGAAACCCTACACTAGATTAAGAACCTTGCCACTCACCCTGGATCTTGGACCAACATTGGGCTCAACTGGGAACTTACTAGAAATAGGGACTCTCAGACCCTGGCCCAGTCCTACTGCAATCAGTCTTCCTTTACCAAGATCCCCAGGGGATGAGCATGCCCATGAATGTTTGAAAATCACTGTTTGCAAGAAAATGTTATTTTTAAAAATAAACTTTAAGAATAGTTTCAGTTTTACCAAAAAAAGAGACAGTGTAGAGTCCCCAGGCACCCTGTGCCGAGTTTTCCCTATTATAAACGTCTCCTGTTAATATGGCACACTTGTTACAATTAATGAGCCAATATTGATACTTTACCGGTAATGAGAACCCAGGCTTTACTCATGTTTTGTTAGTTTTTACCTAATGTTCTTTTTCTATTCCATGATCCTGCTAAGGATATCACTTTCCATTTCGTCTTCATGTCTAGGTGCCTCTTGGCTGGGACAGTTTCTCAGACATTTTTTTGTTTTTGTTTTTGATGACTTGATAGTATTGAATAGTACTGGTCAGATATTTTGTAAAATGTTCCTTAGTTGGAGTTTGTCTGTTTTTTTTCTCATGAGGAGACCAGGGTGATGTTATGTTTGGAGGAAGACCACAGAGCTCAGTATCATCTTCAACACAACACATCAAGGGTCCTACTGTCAACATGACTTACATTGTTTGTGATGAACTTGATTACCTGGCTGAGATTCTTCTTGGGTAATATTTTTGTAGCTTATGTTTATTTCTTATCGGATTTATGTTTGCTTTACTGGCCAGTCAAGGCTCTGTCCTTCAGTGGCTGTCTTCCATGGTGGAATTTTGAAGGCCTTCATCATTACAATTGCTAGGTTTATTATAGATATGGAACTTCAAATTGTAAATTTTATAAATGAGCAACTTTACAGATTAAATAGGTGACTTGATTTTCTCTAGGGAAGCAGGCAGATTGCAGAAAAGGGCAAGTCTGATTAATTGAAAGAGTGAAAGCCACCTGGAACCAACAACTAATTGTTTTTTTCCAAAAATGAGAAACCCATTTGGCAATTTTAGATCTGCATCCTGAAAGCTATTAGATAGGAAATCAACATTTGTCGTTCAAATGGGTGGTTTCAGGGAAGATTTTGCTCCCCTTACAAAACCACTCCTGACTTCTGCGTCCTGGTGTGCTAGGAGGTGGGAAATGAGGGCCACAGTTCCTACACTTGTGCCATGGCTTATAAATCATCATGTAGTAGCTATGATTGCATTATGTCTCAGGCTCTTTATCAGATTTAGATAATTAATCCTAATCTGTATACTTTAATTGTGTTGTTCCAACAATGAGATAAACAGATATTAAAGTACTTTGACCTCTTGGGGTACCTGGGTGGCTCAGTCGGTTGGGTGTCTGACTCTTGGTTTCGGCTCAGGTCATGATCTCAGAGTTGTGGGATTGAGCCCCGTGTCAGGCTTGCTCACTGTGGAGTCTTGTCCCTCTCCATCAGCTCTTCACCTTCTCCCTCTCCCTCTCATTAAAAAAAAAAAAAGGTGCTTTGACCTCTTTAACCCCACTTCCTTATAAGTTCCACCCATGACTCGTTACCATCGTAGACTAACACAGCACTCCTCTCTGTCCTGCCTTGGTCTCCCCACCTTGTGTGGGTAGCACCGCTATCTTACCACAATTCTCTTCTTCGAACTGGAGAGCTTCTGCCCCAGCTGCAGACCTCAACTCGGTGTTCTGTGTAAAAGTTAAAGCTATCAGTGGGTCTCCAAACATGCTCAGGAATTAGAGAGGTAGCTTAATCATGTTTTAGACAATGTAAATCCTCTTCAGCAAAGAGCAGTTTAAAATTTCAGCTTGGCACAAAAATATCAATCACCAACTCCTCCTAGATTCTTGAGGGCAGGATCTCTGAGGTTTCCAAGCTGGAATGTGAGGAACCCAGGAGCCATGTTGGACCAATGGGCTCTAAGAATTGCTTGTGTTTCTCTGTGCAAGTGATGTGTGAAGGGACGGAAGTCCTCCAGTAATGGGAAGCAGGTCTCTAAGATGTACAAAATCCCAGCTTTCACTGCACACGTCCCTACAGTAATGCTTGTGTTGAGCTTAGACAAAAAATTGTTTAAGTTGCTTTCTTTAAAACTAAAATACTAAAAAGTAGCTTTACCTTCTACAAGAATTTTCATTTTCTTTTTCAGTAAACATTTAAGAATCCCGTAATCATAGAGTTGGACTTGAGCTTGAGACTATCCAGGATCACTTTGTAGATGAATGCTGAAGCCATGGAGAAGTAGAAGGATGTGAGTGGTCCGCTTACTGAGCTGGAACAAGAACTAAGTTCTTTTGACACCAAGTATGATGTTCCATTTAATATTTCATGCTGCATTGTATCTCTAAAGAGTATTAATGCAGCTTGTTTTTTTTAAAGATTTTTATTTATTTA
This sequence comes from Leptonychotes weddellii, assembly GCF_054177405.1. NCBI lineage: Eukaryota > Metazoa > Chordata > Mammalia > Carnivora > Phocidae > Leptonychotes > Leptonychotes weddellii. The sequence goes on from NC_138374.1 coordinate 72,034,847, forward strand.
TTTGAGAGAGAGAGAGAAACAGCATGAAAGGGGGGAGGGTTAGAGGGAGAAGCAGGCTCCCCACCGAGCTGGGAGCCCGATGCGGGACTCTATCCCAGGACTCCGGGATCATGACATGGGCCAAAGGCAGACACTCAACCAACTGAGCCACCCAGGCGCCCCCAGCTTGTTTTTTTTTTTTTTTTTTAAATAAAATGCTATAGAAAACCTATATCTTAGGGTTAATTATAGGTGACACGGTCTTGGAGATTTTTTCTATTATAACAAGTTTATAGAGGGAACAGTGGAGTAATGAAATAACTCAGAGTAAAGATACTAAAGGCACATTACCAAATTAGGTCAAAGGGAAATAACAAGGTTGAAATAGTGTGAAACTTACAAATAATTAGATGAAATGCAATTGGACAAGATATTTTTATGGCTCTGCTATCTATGCTATAGAATTATTAATGTTTGGGACTTCTGAGTATAGTTAGCACCCAGAGCTACATTTGTTTCAGATGTGCGATGTAGTGATTCCGCAGCTCTGTTATGCTATGGTCTTTGAGATTTTTATTTAAACACTTTAGTATTTTTTTTTTTTTGGATGAGAGACCACAAAGTGAAGATCACCATTCTTCTCTTCTGGGAAATAGTGAAGTTATAGGGGGGGAAATAGTGGAAGATTTCAAGAGCTTGCATGAGTGGATACAGTTTCAGAATGGCTTCAATATTAACATGCAGAAAGCAACACATTTCAAGGGAAATGTATCCAAACTCAATTATGATTGTATATACACAGTAACCAATTTCAAAATCAGAGCTAGAGTTTGTGATCATTGCAAATTAGGTCCTAATAGCATTGACCTAAAATGTGGCTATAAGGCAAAAAGTTAAATCCTCATGTTTGTGGATCTGATGCCTCCACTATGGTAAAATGCTAATACATTTCTCTGCTTTAAAGATGCTTTCCAAAAATACTTCTCTGGGAAAGACAGAGGGATACCTAAAGATGATCTAAGAGGCCAACTGAGACCGTCAAGCAGGGGAAATTTCCAAGGATAGGATTTTCCTGGCTTTATCTCAAATGAATGCAATTGGAAAGAGGATATGTTCACAGGCTATAAAATCAGGAAAAGAACGGGTATAATACATGGATTTGAAATCTGAAAATCCATTCAGGTTTGGAAAAGAGAAATATGAGACAACTGTAAACAAACAAACAAACAAACAAACCCATTGCTTCCCAGAGCAAGATACTTCCTTGTAACTTTATCCTATATAAGTCTCTGCATCCTGTGTCTGCTGCGTAGGGGTGGTTTCCTTCCTATGTTCTATTCTGACACTGGATGGTGGTCACAGAGGGAAGCTTGAGGAAAAGTACCAATTAAGCATGGAAGACCTAAGAGCTAGTCTCGCTTTCTTAGTTAGACGACCTCCATGTTATATCCAGTCAATATTTGCTCCCTGCCCCAGCCCCCACCCTGAAGCATCGTGATTTTATAAAGGAAAAACTAAAGCCTAAAATGAGTGACTATCATAGTTGGCTAATTTAAGTCTTCTTCATTTGTCAATTTGCCTTTAGGCTATTTCCTTCCGATTTAAGCGTCTGTCTCTTCACTGAATTGCCAGAAGAACATTAGTTTTCTGACTTTAATAATCTTCCCAGTGGAAGTTATCCATTGGGTTATTCTTAAAACTTGGGAGTTGTACTCTTCTCATTATTTTTGCCAGAAGAAAGTCTATATGAATTTAATCACTTAAGTTCACTTGTTCAATATAGGGATTATTTGTGGACAGTGTCCACATTCAAATTTTGAGAATCCACTCTAAAGCAAGTTTTGTGCTGAAAGTTTCAGGTTTTCGAAACAACCCTTGGTTAAGTGCTATGTTTGTTGATTCTGAAACACTATATATTGTTAGCACTAAGTTTCTAAGGAAACTTGGTGCTAATTGTTTCAAGGAAAATGAGTTCTACTTCAGATGAACCTAATTCAATCATGTGGCTAACTTCTGATTGTACTTCTGATAGTTTCAGGATCACAGTATTTTCTGACTCCAAACCATCCCTGTTCCTCATTTGTAACAGATGAAGATACAGACACAACATAAGCAATTTTTCAGGACTTCTTTCCCTGCACAATACAAATATGACTAAATGTGTCTATGATGATTAAAAATTGTTCTTTACTCGTGTTAATCTTAGGATACTTTTTAAATGGATTTTTACTTAATATTAAAGTCATTGTACCTCTCGGTGCCCTAGGCTGGTGGCTTTAAGTAAGTGTGGTTTATCCATGAATTCTAGAAGAAATACATTCCTCTAATTGGGGGGAATAAAAAAGCACCTGCCTTTTTCTATTTATTAATAAATTTCTATCCAGTTCAAAGCACTTATATTAGCAGAGAAAGTGGCATTGGTCACTTTTAAGAAAAGTTGTTCTACTTATATTGTAGCATGCCAAACCTCGTGGTGATTTAAAACAAGTTATTTCTCATGGTTCTGTGTGTTGCCTGGGTTCAATAGATGTTTCTCGTGTGGGATCCGTTATGTGACTAGAGTTAGATGGCAGCTGGGGATAGAGTTATCTGGATACTTGGCCAGGTTGGACATTCAAGATGACCCAGTCACATGGTAGGTGATTGGTGCTGACTGTTGGCTGGAGTTCAGATGGAATATCTAAACAGCAGCCCCCTGTGGAGCTTGAGTATCTCACAACATGGTGGTTGGGTTCCCAGGGGAGCATTCCCAGAGGCAGGAGGCAGAAGTTGGAAGCTGCCAGGCAAGCATCGTCTCCAACATATTTTACTGGTCAAAGCAGTTATAGGGCCTGACCAGATTTAAAGAGGTTGAAAACTAGAAACCACCTCTTGATGGGGCGAATGTAAAGGCATGTTGTAGAAGACCTTGCAAGATGGGAGATATTGCTATGGGATCTTTGTAAAATACAATCAATCCTAATAGTTTCAAAGAAATGTCCTATCAAAAAAAATAATAATAAAAGATAAAGAAATGACCTATCATATTCCTTAATGCTGGGATGGACCAAGTATGGTCGGAAGACCAAATCCAGCCCTCTGCCTGTTTTGTAAATAAAGTTTTATTGGAATACAGCCATGCTCACACATTTCTGTGTTGTCTATGGCGGCTTTCATGCTACAACCACACAGTTGAGTAGCTGTAACAAAGACCAAGATGGGCTAAATGTTTACAGTCTGGTCCTTTACAGAAAAAAAAAAAAAAAGGCAACTCCTGCCTTAATGTCTTAATTTTTTAAAGAACATTATTCATTGAGGACACTTGTTAATACTTACATGAATTAAATTTTTTATTTCCTGTGAATTTTTCTTATTGCCTTTTTCTCTAAGTGGACTCTACCAACTCTAATAGTGCCCATGCCCCTGTCCTGGTCCCCTGATACAGAGTTTCCATGGAACGTGTTTTTCCTTTTCAGAATAGAAGCCCTCCCTTCTGTTTGCACCCCCACCACCCAAATGTGAGCTTTGTTGTCTGCTGATGGGGTTCCTTTGTTTTATCAGACTCTGTATGGGGTACAGTGGTCCTCAAGCCCAGCCTGTCAGCAAATGGAAATCACCTGTGGAGTGTTAAGAACTCTAGAAATCCACACCTCACCCTAGAGATCCTGGTTTGCTGGACCTGGGCTGGGTTATATGGATCAGCACTGAAAAATTGATATGCAGTTGGCCTAGAAAAGAACACTGAACAACCATTGTACATTTTAAAGTCTAGTTAAATCCTCAATAAAGCAATCCATCATCTGTAAGGTAGTAAAAATATATCCACCTCTTGCAAAGAGCGGACTCCAATTTGATCTGAAAATAGACTTTGTGTGCTCATTAACTGCTAGAAAGACTTTTTTTTTTTTTTAAGACAGGACCAAGTGCTTTTGGTGGGGGGAGGTGGCACTTTTTTATATAAAAAAGCATGAACAGAGAAGGAGAGATAGAGTATGGGAAGAAATAAATGGTGGTGGAAAGAGGGGGATTTTAGTTGCTAATTTTGGGAACTAGAAATAGCTAGTAGGCGAGGTTGTGTTGAAATGGGTGAGCTGTGGGAAATAGTGAGGGTCTTAGCATGGAGTTTTCTGGAAGGAAGAGCCAAGGACAAAGAATTAAATCCTGCCTTGGGCGGGCTACTGTGGAGTATTTATCTGTGTTGGAGGCAAGGGAGTCGGGAGGTAAATGGGATCCAAAGTTAAAGGTCAGACTTAGAGGGGAGAAAAATCTTATTTTCTGTTACCACCCTAACCCGTTCCATCTTGTAGGTGAAATCCCACATGACAGGGGCATACAAATCTAGAGCTGGTAGTGAATACGTTTAAATGAGGTGCTTCAATCCTAGTTCAATCACAGTGTGTAGAGAACCTGTCTTTTTCCTGGAGAGTAAGGGAAAACAAAACAAGCTCATTTCTAAAAGGCAGCATCTTGAATACTTTCCGTAACTGTAATATCAGGCATACTAATTCGATAACTTTGATATTATTTCAGATTGTAATAGTATTTTCATTTTTAATTAGACTAAAAGCTTCAGCGGCTGGTATGAATGAAGTACATTTTCTGCCAAAGTCATGCTGCTATCATGCATTATTTATAATGTGCCACCGATTTTTTTGTTTGTTTCACTAAACCATACGTGATTTCTCTCCCCCCCCGCCCCCCGCAAAGACTTGAAAAACTAGAAGAGATAGTATATATATCAACTGAATTATAGAAAGGTGTGGTCTTTTAAAGCTTCAAGTGTGTGTGTGTGTATGAGATGCACAGTGGATCTTGGGGATGGTTTTAAAGTAACATTGCTGAGAGCGTAAGTGAAAAGTTCTTCCTTGCTGAAAGAAGAAATAATTCTTCAGAGGAATGACCGTTAGAGATGTTAATAGATAAGCTGAGGCATATTCAAAATTTTAGGAGTTTATTTGAGCAAAAGTCTATTCAAATTAGGCGGTCTCCCATCTAGCTGAAAGAAAGGAGCGTCAAAGAGCCCAGCTATACAAAATGAAAGACTTTTATAGGCAGAAGGGAGCAGGCACAAGGAAGTGAGAAAGCGGGGTGGTTACTTTGAGGTTACTTAAGGGAGGGCAGGGACCTGTCAAGCGAATTGCCTAACTCATACTAATCAGGCGGTTCATGATGGTTGGGTGTAAGATTCCATTCCCAGGAGAGCGGCAATTGTAATTCAGTTAAGTCTTGGTTTGGTGGCCTGGGGCTTAGCGTAAGTGACTTTGTTTTGGACCCGTTGTCTTGTTTTTAATAGAGTGAAAGGGATGTTGCTGTACTGTCCAGTAGAACTTTCTGAAGGACGGGAGGAATAGTCTGCACTGTCCAATATGGCAGCCATGTGTGGCATTTGATGTGTGTCTAGGACAACTGAAGAACTGAATTTTAAATTTTTCTTATTTTGGATTAACTTACTTTTAAATAGCCCATGTGGCAAATGGCTCCCATATTGGAGAGCACAGCACAAAGAAAACAAAGTGTCCTTGGAAAAGAGGTTAAAGAGATTGAAAACAGTTGTTCATCATTGTAGTGATAATCCACAAAATGTTAATGTTTAGAATTACAGCTTTGTCATCATCATCACAGATGAAAATGGACACCTTTTTCTTCCTAGAGATTCATCGCAATAGGGTTTTTAGAAATTATGGTAATAAAAATTAGTCTTTGATAATTATAAATCTAGCCTGTCCAAAAGCTACTGTGATTATGAAAAAACATTGTTCTATACTCTAGTTTAGAAAACTTGATATAAAACGCTATGTGTCACCTTTAGGTTAAAGATAACAAAAAACAGTGAAGCAGACTTAGTCACAAGGGATATCTCATCAAGTAGTTAATTTGTAGAAAAATTTCATTTTTTCAATTTGAGTGAACAGATGGCCTATTCATTAAAATTCAAAAGTAGATAATTACTTGATTCCAGTATTTTTAGCAAAAGGACATTTTATAACATTATGTTTGGGGAAGACTCATAGGTCTTAAAATGTCTCGTGTGGCTGGACACATAAATTCTCCACCATCTACAACTGCTTGCCATGCTAACTGAATAAGTCAGTTAAAAATAGCCTTGCAGCTCTTCTTCAGCATGAAAAGTCACTTAAAAAAAAAAAAAATGCTCGTCTGTCTGAACAAAGATCTTCACATTAACCCCTGAACCCTGCCCAAACATTCAATCAGCAAATGTTTATCGTTTTTGTGCTAGGCACTCGAGACTAGGATATACTTTTGAAAAGATTGTCCCAGCCCTTAAGAAGGAAAGTCCAAGGGTAAATATGTTCATTGACTTAAATGGCCTGGATTTCCTTACAGTCGATTAGTATTCCCTTCCCCCTGGGCATTTTCTTAGGTCCACCCTCATAAGCTTATGGTAAAATCCAAGAGAATGAGAAATAGATTTCAGTGCATCTACATTCCCAAGCTCTCTGCTGTCAGGAGTCTCGCATTCAAAGGGCAGACTTTTCCCTAGATGACAGTCACACAAGGACCCCTCACAAGAAAGAGAAATGCCTCACCCGGAGAACAGTGCAGTACCTGTCTGCAAGCCCTTTTCCGGGACCCCTGGGGCCAGAAGTTTGAGAATTCATTTTTCAGACTTGAGAAAAGTAATATGGTCCATATACTGCATGTTCTATAATACCCCCCCTTGGGTCTGGGACAACCCCTATACCCAAGCACATTAACATATCCGTAGCAAGATATACAAGTGGTCCTTTAGGTCAGATACAGACTATAGATGGTCTACTATTAGGTCAGGTCAGGTTTTGAAGGCAAATGAGAAAACCACCTGGGACTTTAAAAAACAGATAGGAAGTTGAGGACTGGATTGTAACCGACGTCACGGCCAGGGCCCCGCCACCATGCCCAGGGACTGTGGATATTCAGATAACCAACACAAATGAGCCGTTTGGGCTCTGCACATAAAAAGTTCCATGACGGACCATCAGCGAGAGTTAGCATGCTGGCAGTTTCAGCTTTGACCGGTATTCAGAAGATATATGTAAGAAAGAAAGTTCTTCTAATAGCCAATACAAAACTCCTAATTGTTTTACTGCTAATTCTGATACCTTAACCTACTACCTTTTCTCTTTGCTACATTGCATCCTATTTCCCGAACCTTCTCTCTTCTGTTATTCCACAATTCATCTGCCATCATTCCCATTTCTCTGAGGCTTTTCTCTGGCTCTTCTTCACCTGCACCTTCTCTAATGTAATATTCATATTCTGTCTGCCCCGTAACTAAAGATGATACATGGGGCTTGGAGTTTTGTCAAAGTCTCTTCAGCAAGAAGTTCTAACTAACTCAGTTCATGGTTACGGCGACTTTGGAAGACTTGTTTTGCAACATGCCTTGGTGGAATTGCAAAAAGCTAGAATGTGCCTATTCAGAATATTCTTGGGAACATCTCATTATCTTCTGGAATATGGCCATAAAATCTGAGCTCACAAATGACTGCTCATTAATAAGGGAAGGTTTAACCCAGGATCCGATGCCCTTGAGAGTATCCTATAGTCATACTGGGCACAGAGAGAAACTAAACATGTTTTTTGCCCACTGTAAGCATGGGATCATTCATCAAGTTGACATTCATATTTTTCCATTAGATAGGGATTTCTGTTCGCTTTGTGGTCTGTGCTTCTAAAGGTACCTGTGTCTCACTGCAGGTGTGAATCATCTCTGGAGGTTTTTCCTCTGTTCCTGTTTTTAATTCATTTTGATACTGTCATGATACGCACATAAAGGGACGAGTATTACCTTCTGAAATTCAAGCAGCTTCATCTTTAGGATTGGCTGCATTTTCTATCCATAGAGTTGGGAGAAACTGATGCTTCATTTATCAAACAGATTTATGAAATGCCAGATTGTGATTTTTTTTTTTCCCCAGAGCAAATGAACAATAACAACAAAACAACAAAAAGTCTGTCTCTGTGCCTGTATCTCCGTAACGTATTAAAAACACAGGTCTCTGGTTGACACATACCAATGACAGACAGCTTTTAAGAAAATAGAAGTCTTGATTAATGGATTTTTAAGCTATCTTCTCTAATAATAACTAGCTATGATTCATTTTTTTACTTGGGACAATATTTTCTAGGACCTCTTTACTCTCTCCCCTCACCAAAAACCTGCTTCTTGTATCAACTGGATTTCCGCTGTGGTCAAACTGGCATTCTGCCCAAAATGGGGTTCAATAATCCTGCATCCCGAGTGTTTTCTCCTCTTGGTTGAGTTGTGTTAGCACGGGAAAGTCTTCAGATTTTCTTTGTAATGAATAAAATATGTGGGAAATGTGAAGGACTTATGTAAGTGCTTTTGTCTCGGTCTCACCGAAGAGCTTTAACTTTATTCTTTATAATCCTGGAGATGTCAGCTGGCCCCATGCCATCTTTCCTGACTTTATACTTTCCCAGTAGAGACCAAGGACTTCAAAGTGTGTTAGGAGAACATAAAAACTAAAGGCCCAGGGCTAGTGAACTTTAATATTATTTTCCCAGGGAAGCAGCAGTGAGACACAAGGCAGTGTGTTTTCTTAGTGTTCAAGCATAATTTAAAACCACCCCGCACCAAAAGTCTTCTTTACTGAATCTATATTCTGCATCCTAATGTTAGATGCTGGAGTTTTCTGATAATATTTCGTTCTGTGTTTGTATCCCGATTTTTCTCTAAAACCAGCGATTGGATAGAAACATAGCATTAGTTTAACATCTGTTTTGTAGTCTTCACAATGTAAAAAACCAGATATTTTGCCTTTGATCTGTTGGTAGTCACTCCCCTGTCTGGAGGCAGAGGGCAAATTCCTACTTACTTCTCCGGGGTCTGGGTGTGGTGGGAGACAGTTTATAAAAGAAAAAATAAACTGGTCGCTCAAATGCAAACTGGTCTGTTCTTCATGTGCGTCAGGGGATGGACTCAAATCAGGAAAAACTGAAAAATCAATATGGACCTAGATATCATTTAGAGGTGCTTGGATTCAAAACATAAATGATTTAAGACATTTTAAGATAGGGACAAATTATTCATGGACGGTGCTAAGTCATTAGGAATAATATTTTTCTATGGGAATTAATTTCTTAAATTTACTCATTACTGCTCAAGACTAGGTAGAATTTCACATTCTTTTAAATATTTTAAGCCTACTGGGTTTCTTTATAAAATTCCTCAACACAGTAGAAGGGTGATTAACATAGCCGTTTTAACAGTTTTTTTAAGTGTCCAAGATAAAATTTATATTTTTATAGTTTCCAGTTAAACAGTGTACCTAGTTTTTTTCCTTTTTTCAATTATTGAATTTGGGCTGATTAAGCCAACATTTCCCCTGTCTCTCCTATGGCCAAAGATATATTAATAAAATAATTCTCTAAGGTGAGAGGCAGGCCAGATGGCCAGGGAACGAATTACTGTTATCTGGCAAACAGTGAGGTGGGATCCATGATTTTGGACTTGTAACAAGCTTGTCTTGCTTCAACTTGTTTTGTTGTAAATCTACTTTGTTTTCTCTTAGATAAATTCTGGGCTGTCAGTGACAGTTATTAATACCATGGTAAGACTCTATGAGGAGTCTAGAGGATTATTCATTTAGCCAGGGGTTCTTACTCTTTTTTTTTTTTCTTTTTTGTGCCAGGGACCCCTGTGGAAGTCTCATACCTGGGGACCTCCTTTTAAAATATTTTTAAGTGCATAAAATTGGCTACTTCATATTTTCCAAGGAAACCAATTATATCAAAAATCAATAAATTATAAAAATTGTGATTCACTAATACACGTGTATTTTTTAACACATTAAATAATAAGGTCTAACACTGTGTCTAGTAACTACCATGAGTTCGAAGGAGTGAGTGTAAACAATATTTAAAGATATCTACAACTGTGTCCCACATTGGGCTCCTTGCTCAGTGAGAAGTCTGCTTCTCCTGCTGCCTTCCCCTCCCCTTGCTTGTGCTCTCTCTCTCTCTCTGGCAAAGAAATAAAATCTTTAAAAAAATAAAATAAAAATATAACTGTCATAGAATAACAAAATGTGATTTCTATTGGTGACAGCATCATAAATACTGTTAAGCCATATAATACGGTTTATTACAATGGAAAAGCCCCATTTCAGTGAGAGGTTAGTAAAAATAACAATATGAAGATTTTATCCAAGTTCTCAGCCCCCTGAATTCTATTTGGTTAAGGACCTTTGAACTAGACCATGAAGTTTGAAATCTAGAATGACACGTGAGGCTTCAGACTCGGATTAACTTAGAGAAGATCCTGGTTTGTGTGAAGATTAGACACACAATGCTAAGAATTTGGGTTTGATCCCAGAGAGACTAGTGTGAATTTGTTAGGGGAATATTTTATCAGAATAATACTCAAGGAAGATAATTTATTCTCTTTGCTCTATACTTTGGTGGCGGAGAATCCAGGGAAGGGGCCGTGTCCATCGTAAACAAGGTCTTATGGTAGAGTTTCAGTTAAGGGACAAATTGGGTGTCTTACACGGTGGGACTGTAAAAGGTATTTGTAGTCACCGCTTGCGGGACGTACAGATGACTTGCTGTCCTTAGTCACAGACTGAAGTTGGGAAGGGATGGATGGTGATTTGGGAAGGAAAATGAGGTCACCCATGATGACAAGGGTTGGTGTGACTGCCCCAAAGGGAGTAAGAGCAGCTCTTCGAGGAAGAGTGAGAAGCCAAAGCATCCCTGACTCCTTAACATTCTTGTAAAGGATAATAAAACACTAGTACCATTAGTCTTCTAACTGAGTGATTGCTGGGTGCCTGTGCTAAATCCCCATGTTTTTAACAGCTTTATTTAGGATATAATTCACATTCCATGCAGTTTACCCTTTTAAGGTGTTTGCTTCAATCTGGTCTAGAATATTCAAAATTGTGCATCCAAAAACCATCCAAAACCACCGTCCAGTTTAGAACATCTCATTCCCCCCCAAAAGAAACTCTGTACCCCTAAACTGTCACACCCCAACCCCTCCATCCCTCCTGGCCCTAGGCAATTATTAGTATGCTTTCTGTCCCTCAAGATTTGCCTGTTCTGGGTTTTGCATATAATGGAGTACTATAGTGCGTGGTCTTTGTGACTGACTGACTGAGTATGGTTCAGGGTTCATCCATGCTATAGCGTGCATCGGTACTCCGTTCCTTAGTATGGCTGAATAACGTGTCGTTTTGTTTATCCCTTCATCAGTTAAGTCCTCGGTATGTGTGGAGGATGTGCACAAGAAAGGAGCGTTTGGCTGTTTTCTTCCACCCTCTGCTTCTCTTAAAATACTACCCTGACTCCACCTTATTCTGTTCTGTAGTTTACAGGAGTGAACACCATCTTCTTTGTGTGGGAAGCGGCTTTCAAACCCAATCCTCCCACTCCTAACCTGCCCCAGGCCATTTGTACAATAGCTTTGGAGAGAATACGTTCAAACGTTCTTTTTCATCTTTTTATAGAAGTCTTGAGTATTTTGCAGGGTAGATGGTTGTTACTTATTTTCTCTGCCTTTTAAAAATGCAAAGGTAGGTGAGTGCTCACCATTTACTCTGGAGAATCCTGGCCTTGTGTAAAGGGGAAAAAATACATACGTTATGTTACATCCAGTGTAGATATTTTAAACTGTCAAATAATAATTCTGCTTATGCTATGTGTAGTACTGGGTAAAATAAAGTACAGAAATACTTCCATAAGTGGAGTGGGAGGGTGACACTTTTGATTTGTGTTTTTCTTGTGGACTACACAGGCAATCTAATTAAAATGAAATCCGAAGGCTTTCCCGCAAGCATGATCACAGTCGTGGTCATCCTCACTGATATTTCAGTCTGGTCAGCAGTGAGTACCTACTAACCCCCTAGTACTTAGAGGAAGGCATTAAGTGATTGCCCCTCCATCGGTTTAGGGCTTCCTAATATTTGTGGAAAGCACACACCATGCTTTCACGTAATCTCACACATTAATCCTATGAAGCAGGTAGTGATCTCCATCGCACGGATGCAGAAACTGCCAAAAGATGGAGGTGTCCAGAGCAGTGAGAACCAGCAAGGCGGCTTACACCTTCTGATTTCCAAATCTTTCCTCCTCCAGCCTCAGAACAGCCTTTACAAAGCTAAACAAAGGTGCCAAAGGGGCTTAGAAAAAGATCTCCTCTCTGACTGAAGCCATGTTCATTCACTTGTTGACTGTGGGTACTTTTCTAGCCTCAGGTGAAGCTGAATGAAGTGCTCTTTTGATGGGTAAAGGCTGGTACCCTCCCCTAACTGATCTGCAAACAAACTCCCCTTGTCAGTTTCTCAGAATGGCGTGATTTACCTAATTCTGCCAGGGTCTCTGCTCTTCTGCTCCAGTACCTGCTTGATTCCTCTTGGACCCTTCCAAGCAGGGCACCTTCCCTCCCCCCCCCCAAATTTTCCTCTCCCAGACCCTATGCACCAGATATCTGGGAAGCAGAATCATTTGGGGAGAAAGGTAGGATGTTAATTCTGGCAACAAATAGCCGAATATTGCACATTAAACACCCTGTTTCCTAAAACTTGAAGCTTTCCTACTGGCCCCTTTCTTGGGAATCCCCAGCTTCCCACCCATTTCCCTTCTCGCCTCCCTGCCTTGGCTCCTGTATCCCTCGGCTCCTTCCAGATCCTAAACGTGATGGAATCAAACCCTTGGGAGCCTGCCTTGAGCCCTCCTTAAAACTGCCTTTTTTATTTTTTTATTTTTTTTATCTAAAGGAAATTTTAAGAACGACTCAATCCATACCTTTATCTTGCCACAAGTATTATCTAATTCTCATAACCCTATAAAATAAGATACTATTATCACACATCTGTAGTGAGGTGTTCGAGACAGAGTTCAATCATTTCTTCAAGATCCAGTAGCTAGTCAGCGCCTCAGCCAGGACTGGTATTCTCAAGTGTGTCTGGAAAAGCCTGCCACTCCAGCATCAGTAGGATATTCTTGTAAGTCATGCTTCAAAATGTTCTGTACTTCTATTTCAGATGACATCTGCTGGGGAAAATGATCCAGTGAATAGCTTTGTGGCTTGATTCAATCCAGTGGCAGTGCAGTTTGCTTAAATATTGCAACCTGGTGTTAACCTTTTTTTAGCTTGCAATTTGCACCTGGTGGAGGTTAAATAACGAAGAGTGGAAGTCAGAGATTTCCCTTTAAATGTGGAGTATTTTGTACGTGCACGGATTAAATCAGGTGTTCTCCACATTGGCACTACTCCCATTTGGGGCTGGATGATGCTTTGTTGTGAGGCTGGCCTGTGCATCCTAGGATGTTTAACCGCATTCCTGGCTTCTGCCAACTAGAAGCCAGTAGAAACCCTGCCTCCGAGTTGTGATCCCCAAAAATGTTCCCAGGCATTGCCAAATATTCCCTGGGGACAAAGTAGCCCCCACATGAGAACTACTGTCTTATAACGAACTCTCCCAAGCTTAGTATTAAAACAAAACAAAAACATGATGGGCGCCCATGAGTCTGATGGTGTGAGTGGTACCTTTGCTACGTGTCTGTCTTTAGGGAACTATAGGACTAGCCATTAGTTGTTGAAGCTAATTGCAGGTGCACATGAATTATAGAAATGATAGAGCAAGAATGCATTATATATTGATGGAATTCAGCTTAATAAACTTGACTTACTTAAGACAAATTATCTACTCAACTCTCATTGACTCAGGGAATGATCAGTCTGCTCTCCTTTCCTGCGTGTGTATATCTGTCCTCTGTCCTCGCTTTTCTTAGCACTAGAAATTGAAATTAGTCCACGGGCACTCATCTAGTGCTTTTTGTATACTTTGAAGTGCTAGGGTTTTAAAACACAATGTGTATAAAGATTATAGACTTATGATGTTTGTGAAATCCTTCCAGAATCCTGTTCATAGCAGGTAAATGGTTGACCCATCTACGATAGTTTCTGTATGTTCTCTCCTCCTTAAATATCTCTGAGGGCAGAGATGCTGCGTTGTAAATTGTTCATTCCACACCTCCACTTTGATGATTCAGATGATTCTCTAGATCCAAACTGCTTAAATTTCAGTCTGTTTCCTCATACAGGATTCCTTTGTAAATATGTGCAATTGCCCCATGACCTCAGAGATAGAAACAAACCAAAGCGAAGTTCACATATCTGGGTGTGGATGTTATGGTTCTCTCTCTCTCTCTCTCTCTCTCTCCATAAGTCAGACAGTCAGATTTTAGTTCTGGACACCTCACTTATGTTTTTGATTCTCTCATCCCCGAGAATAACTATGATGATTTTTATTTTATATTCAAATATATATTGATCTGCTGTAATTTAGTGTAATGAAAAATTGTGTCAAGGGTATTTATAGTAGTCATGACCAGAAAGGAAATCAGATTTGCCTAACTGAAGAAGAAACAAAGGTCTTCACTCCTATATCTTCAATGAGCCTCTTAAACCTCAAACTGTCTCATTCCATTTGGTAACTAGTAATTTTGTGCTCTCCTGGAAGAATTACTGCTATGACGATATCAGAAAAATGACTTCTTTGAATGGGAAGCTTGGCCCTAACCAAAGTAGTATAAAAACCTGATGGTTGAAGAAACTATAACATAAATAGTTTAAGGGAAAAAACAAACAAACAAAAAAAACCCTCTTCTCTTCCCCTCCCATCCCCCAAGAGAAAACTAATAAGCAAGATCCCTAACTAGAAGAGGGTGATGCAAACTTTGGAAGAAATACATCATACTAAAACAGGGCAGTTTCTCACAGGCTTTCGCTCAGTGGCCAAAGAATGATTTTCAATCACCAAGGTTAACACCTCATCTAAGGAGCAAGAGTTTAGATCCAGAGAGACCATACCTATTTGGATTTGAAAGCAGTCTTGAAGGGAAAACTGATAAGGTGCTAACCTCCTGTCATTCTTTAATTCAAGAACAAACTCAAATCTCCTAGTGAGGCTGTCTTTTTCCTTTTCACACTGGCTGAAAAAAAGATCTAGCTAAATGAACTACAGGTTTGAAGGGGATATCTAAGAATATAGTCTGTCCCTGGCAGTTGGATGGGTTTTCCCTGTAGCCCATGGCAGCCTTAGCAATTTCTACTTTCTTCCCCATGTGAAACACCCCCAATCTAAAATAACCCTTTGAGGCAAGTCAGACATAATTGTATCCCTAATCCATTAGGAAAGCAGAAAGTAGGGGCTAAAAAGTCTCATCCCAAGAGGGAAAACATTTTCTTCTTATCTCTGTGAGATGGATGGATGTTAACTAAATTTATTGTGGTAATGACTTAGTGTTCTATGTTAGTAAAGGCATCCTTCTATAGACCTTAATTTTATACAGTGCTCTATGCCAATTACATCCTAATAAAACCGAACGAAGGAAAAAACAGATCCATAAGTGAGCCTCATCTCCTGGAGGAAATACCTCCATGCTGGTGGCCACACAGCTCAACCATTACGTGCTGGATATTCCTGTGGAATCCAGCAAGTACAGAAACCTGTAGGAGAGAATTCATAGTGTAGCAGCTGTGGGCTCAAACCCAGCAAATCATGAAGGTGTAGTCAAACAGATGGGAGGAGGGAAGGGATGGGAGGTCTTGTCTAGACGGGACCTTTGATATAACACCCATCTGCCTGTAATGTTCAATCAGGTGGTCCTGAATGTTCCAACCAAGGTTAGTGGGACGAAGCACAGAGTGTTCAAAATTAGGTTATTACCAGCCATTCTAGTTCAGCCTGCTGGTAATAAATCTCTACGCTGATTTACCTTATCGTGAAAGTCCTTATGGCACAAAACCACAGGTTAGTGAGAAACCCAGAAAGATAAACAAAGCCAGGTGATTCTGGGTCTCCTTGTAAACTCAACTTCTTTTATTTATAGGGCCTACTCATTCTTATGAAAGATGGACAGAAGTATAGAGACTTTATAATGGATCTCTTCACACTTAGCATCTCCCAAGGATGGCACATGAACCTTGATGCCCAGAAAGCAGGAGGTGGGCTAACTTTTGGTCAAGGTGGCAAATGTCAGGACTTAGGGCTCAGCTGGTTCCATCATCACTGGGCATCTGGTACCTGAAGTAGAACAAAAAATACATACAGGGCGGCGGGGGGGGGGGGGGGCGCCTGGGTGGCTCAGTCATTAAGCGTCTGCCTTCGGCTCAGGTCATGATCTCAGGGTCCTGGGATCGAGCCCCACGTCAGGCCCCCTGCTCAGCGCAGAGCCTGCTTCTCCCTCTCCCTCTGTCCCTCCCCCCAACTCCTGCGCTCGCTCTCAAATAAATAAATAAAATCCTTAAAAACAATGCATTCAAGGTACTATGATAAAACTTTCAATTAGTCATACTAATTGCAGGGGTGGTAAGAGCTGAATGACACGGTCACCCTGAAATCTTACATAAGCAGCTGTTCCAACACCTCTCCTGTAAACAATAACAGTTTAGCAAAATCCAAATAAAAATGATTTGGATGTTTCTTTTTTGTGGTGAGGAGAGTGCATAGTAAAAATAATGCCAATGTAATATCATGTTTTTTAAAAGCAAAAGTGAATTAAAAAAAACAAAAGCAGGATGTATAGATGGACCACATTTCAGATTGTCATTACTTCCCCAAATAACAGTTCTAATAGCCTCTAGTCACTATCGAGTTCAGTTAGGGAAAATAATGGAAAAGTCTAGAACTCTACTAGGATGTTCTGAAAATGTCTTTTTGCTACTCTCGAAGGAAAAAATATCTTTGATTTGGAATCTGACATATTTGAAAATTAAAGTATTAAACAGTCATGAATAAATGCTAATGAATCTCTGCAATTTCTTTAAGAGAAATAGAAATTACATTAATCAATGCTGACCTGAAGTAAATTCATTAACATGCACTCCTGAAGTTAATAGCAAATTATAATTACATAAAAACCTCCAAGCTGGGTTCTTTCTGAGTTGGTAGAAGCCTCTGGCAAAAGCCTGCTGTATTTTGAGCCTAAATGACTTTTCCCCTTTGTCTTATCCCACATTGTTCCCTTCACCACCAAAATAAACACACATAGGCCGACATACCTTCTATGCAAGTGAAGTCAATTTAAACCAAACCTCAAAAGTAGCCATAGAGTGGAAAAAAGGGTGGGGGGCAGTCTAAGACTAGGGGGGTGGCTTCAAGATGGCCCTGACACTTGAAAGGACAGGTGTGTGCAGCAAGCTTGTGATGGTCTTATTCTTGGGCTTCGTAAGCGGACCACACACCCTGTACTTGGAAGTCATTTGTAAGTGTGTGATCACTTTTAGTTTGGCTTCAAGGCTGCCGCGTGGCACAGTGAATGAGCTTAACCAAACTCACACCTCACCTCAGTCACTTACATTACCGGGCTCTCGGAAATCAGAACGTTCCCAAATGTCTTTGAAAGGACTCTCTAATTAATGCCATGTGTGTACCTAACTTTTTAACACCCAAGGGATCCTGCCTCCCTGAATTACTCATTCACCCACACAGCAGGTAGAAGGAAGGAAAAGTGATCACACGGGGACTCAGAGTAACATTTTACAAACACCATGTTTCTGTTTATCATTTAGATATTTCTGTTCATTAAAAAAAAACACTTTCTAGACAACTCTCATCTATCATATGTGATCAGAGTCCTTCCTTCCTTGGCTATTGTGAATATACCGAACCTGTAGGATTTAACTTAACCTGGAAAAGATGTTTTACATCCACATTTCTATTTCTCAAATACAATCTGTGCCAGTAAATCTCTTCTTAAAAATTTTTTTTGCTATTCTAATTAATATGGATTACAACCTTCTGTTACCAACACTAATTGTTCATATATATGCACGTCTATCATATATATACTTATTTATACCTATCTTTATATCATATATACACATATATAATTATTCATACCCATTTTTAAAAAAATGAGTTAGAGGGCGCCTGGGTGGCTCAGTTGGTTAAGCCACTGCCTTCGGCTCAGGTCATGATCCTGGAGTCCCGGGATCAAGTCCCGCATCGGGCTACCTGCTCAGCGGGGGGTCTGCTTCTCCCTCTCCTGCTCCCCCCTCTTGTGCTCTCTCTCTCTCTCACTCTCTCTCTCAAATAAATAAATAAAATCTTTTAAAAAAAATGAGTTAGAGATGAACAAATTAGGCAAATATAAAATAAGATCAGGAAAATGAGTTGGAACCAGAAATGCATTTATGCACACATTTCCAACCCCAGAGTCTTATATAATTCTGGCTGTGAGCTTTCTAGAGGTCATATCTCAAAGGAAACATGATCAGTTTCAAGACTCACTATCAGTTAAAATCAGTGAGTGCTCTATGAGCATGATTTTTCAGAGAAGTAAGAAGCACCAGGACCAAGTACAGTGGTCATTGCAGTGTAGGGACAGTTACAATTTCCCAGAGTGGGGAATATGCATTTTATTAATTGGCTTTGATGTGGCAGGTCCCCAGATGTCCTTTAAGAAACCACTGAGCTGAAAATGAGAGTCCTATGTTTCTCATCTTTTATTAGTTGAGAAGCCTTATTGTCAAGCTGTCCAGCAGGATTCTTAGTAGTGGTCTTGCTCCTATGGGTTCCTTTCCACTGAAGACTTCCACCTATGGGACCCAAGGAGAGAGAGAAGCAGACTTGTACAAAATCAGTTATGTATGGAAGTTCTTTAGGCATTGCTCATTTTGCTCTTAGTTCCTTTAGTATCATTGAAGCTAGAGCTTTAAGTCCAGAAAATGTTGTAATGCACTGGAAAGTTGTTACTTTGTGCATTCATAGGCGTCTCCAGCTTAAGAGGGTACTTGCTAAAGCAAAGCTTGTCAAATGTTGGCTGCACATGGCCGAGTGAGGAAGAGCACAAAGAGGATGCATTCTGCCACGTAGATCACGGTGACTTCTTGAAATGCCATTGTCTTCTTTGGGTTTAATATTGATTTGAACCCAAAAGTTCTCAAATGCACTCTCTCCCTCCCAATAGAGAGAGAATCTGAGACAAATACTTTCTCCATTTAAAAAACAAACAAAAAACCATAAACCTACTAACTATGTAGGCTTGATTGGTTTCTGTAATAGATTTTGGAATACTGTGTTTCAGTATTATCTAGTAAGCCCTTCCTCCTTCTAGATAAGACATATAATAAAAATAACACTAATAATAAGAGTTAGTATTTATTGACCATTTGCTATATGCCAGACATTGCGCTCAGCATTGCCCCTGTTTTAATCATTTCATTTTATCAACCACCTGATGAGATAGGTGCTTTTCTTTCATCTATTTTGTTAATGAAGAAACCAAGGCATGAAGAACCTAATAACTTGCCCAAGATCACAAGACTTATAAGCAAGAGATAAGAGAACCAGAATTTAACTCCTGGTCTGACTTCTAATGACTTAAAAATCCCCTAACCATATTAGGTTCTGAGCCTGTTTCTCATTCTCAAGTAGCAGACGAAATTTGTTAAGGGGCAGGATTACCATTGAAAGGGAAGGCGGGGCATGGCATGGGTGGGGTGGCGGACATCTGTGGCTTAGGAAATACGGATTTACTGGGCTGGTATTGATGTACCTATCACAAGAGTTTTATTTTCTGCAGTCAAGAAACAAGGCATACAAAGCTAGACTAAATTTTGAGTGGCCAGACCTGCCTAAGAAAGTATGTCCAAACTTTTAGAATTGTTGGATTTGTTCATTCCTGAATAATTTCTTTATACACAGAGGAGGTACACACAGAGTTCAAGAGTAGTGAATAGATCTTATGTGAAATTTTATCCTAATTACTGAAGAATTCTCTCTCCACTGATAGCATTTACATGAAATGGTTTTCAGGGTCGAAAGAACAATGTTCTCTGAAGGGTCGGCCTCACATGACTGGTACATGGATTACACTTTCCCAAAAAGTTTTTTGATATTGAAGATTTTATCTCAACAGGTGTTTGAAGAAATTAGCACATTGACCCTGTGATTTTTACAAGTGTTGTCGCTTAGTTGAGACTAGGTTGATTTTGTTTTTTAAAGCAAGAGTATGTTTAAAGCCCAAACTCTAAAAAAAAAACATTACAGGAAACATGTAGATACAGGAACAATTATGAAGTTGATGCACGTAGGTCTGAAGTTTGGAGAAAACTTGATAGCGTTAGCTCCTTTCATTCATTCACTAGCTAATGCCAAGCAGAAGGCTCTTCCTTAGACTGTGGATAAGGAACTTGGAAGAATAATAGAAGTGGGGGGGGGGGCTATTAGTCTAGAATGGATTGTGTTGCCCATTTATTTCCAACCCCACCCCCCATTGTGTGAGGTGAGAGAATTCCTGGTGTATGTAGCTGTACCTTTTAAAAAAATCTATTTCTTTCATTTCCCTCATGGATAGCATTTGCCTTTCTTTCAGGCAACAGTGTATAACCAGGGTCCATGTATCCTTGGCTCTTTCCTTCCTTAGCATTTCATTTTCTAAGTCCTTTGTGGAATATAAATGGACCTAATGTCTCTTTGTTTCCCCCACAACCCTCCTAGTTTATTTGTCCTTACGGCCAGTGTTGTCAGACTGGGAAGCAGATAAAACAGTCTTGCCCAAGTCAGATAAGATGCTTAAAAATAAAAGATACCATGAGCTGCAATTAAACGGTTCCCAAGGGTCAAAGTAATCTCCCTTTCTGTAATAGCTGTGCTTTACTCAAATGAGAATTCCCATGAATGAAGTGTGCTGTAGAAAATGCACCCACTTACCCCGCTTTTCTCTCTGATTCAAAATGGCATTAAAATTGGAATTACAATAGTTTTCTAATTCATATTTGGAAAAACACGTGTTTACCTTTTTGTCTTTTCTGTCTTTTTCTTTCTTTCAGTCTTACCTCAGATCTTATCAGTGATTAATTTTTTTAAAGATTTTATTCATTTATTTGACAGAGGGAGAGAGCACAAGCAGGGGGAGGGGCAGGCAGAGGCAGAGGGAGAGGGAGAAACAGGCTCCCAGCTGAGCAGGGAGCCCGATGTGGGGCTCGATCCCAGGACCCTGGGGATCCTGATCTGAGACGAAGGCAGATGCCCAATCAACTGAGCCACCCAGGTGCCTCTTATTGGTGATTAATTTAAAGAAGGATGGGATTTCTTAACTGACATGATTTACTGCATTTCTTGCACTGCATCTGGGTGAAGGCTTGGTCTTCATTGGTAATTGCTTTGCAGTTTTAAAGAAGAACCTCATATTCCTCATTGCATGTTGAAAATACAACACATGAAATGAAGCGTGGAAGAGAATTAAAATGATGTTGTCTCTTTGTTGTAGATGGTAAGGTTGAAGTTACAAAAGAAGGCGTGAAGCTCTGTACCATGGGTCCAGGAAAAGTGTTTGGCGAGTTGGCCATTCTTTACAACTGTACCCGGACAGCGACCGTCAAAAGTAAGACTTTTTCTTATTTTGCCAATACTTTCAATGTCCTTTCCCCTAGACCTTTGAGATATCGATTACCATGCCTCTTGATTTAATCTTTGTAATTTTGTGAATCAATATTTTAATTCTTACCTTGTGCTACGGTTGCTATATTTGTTTGCCCTAGTGAAAGACGATTAACAATCTGTTCTGCATAACTTAAATTTTATCACTGACTTATGGAAGGTATTCTTTTAACTTAGAATTCTTATTGATGAAGATTTACAAAATGTTACAACTTTATAAATGAAACAGCAGTGAGACCTTCCTTTTTCTGCCTTTAAAGCCTCACGCTAATACTGAAGGAAGTTTTACGAATCTATTTTGGGTTACATTCCCCGTAAATTCCACTTGTTCATTCAGTGGTTTAGAAAAAATTTAAAGGAGGCGTGTCCTTCATCTCATTCAAACACTGTTGAGTGAGATATAGCCTGCATTCTAAAATTGCGTCTGAGTCTATTCTTGTCTTCAGCTGCTCATCAAGCTGTATATTATAGTATTTTTCTTTTCTACTGATTGAGCTTATTTTAAATCGGGGCAATAAAGCAGCTTGTTTCCCTAATTTTACATGTATGTGTATATATGATTTCTCCAGCAACTTTTATTACTCAGTAGAAACAGCTGCAGTCGTTGGGGGGTGGGGGGAAGTGGTGGTTTTAAATACCCCTTCTTCCTGACTACAGGATGGAATGAATGTATAACAAACAGAACTGAATGCAAAAAGCCAACAATGGAAGGTCCATTGCGTCTTTAGGCAGATGCATTTCATGTTGGAAACATTGTTCTGACACATAATCCTGTGGATGACTGCAATCACAAATCACTTTGATTAGGTTTTGTTATTTTTTTTAAAAAAAAGAATATGCTATTAGCAAAATGACCGACAACTAGTTTTAGTCGGATGCCATTGACTGTTTTGTATATCGGGTTTCTTTTTCTCAAAAGTGTGGCCTATGGCTACCAATATGACACTGAACCTTGGATTGTAAAGAATTCAGAATGTGTGGCCAGCCAGCCAGCCTCCCGGAAATTGTCCTCCATGCGTTGTTAGTTAATCACCTTTTTATTTATTGATGTCGGTCACTGGGACCTCAGTTGCGTTGCGGGTGGGGCCCTCCTAGAGTTCTTCTTGACATTTGATTCTTGATCTTTAAAAGAACAAAACTCTTTTGATTGACCGGCACCACCAGGTTTTTATTTTATGTGATCATTTAATTACACGACTCAAAGAATAACGAAGCCCAGTGAAACATAACAGAAGCTGCCACAACTTTAACTCCCGTAAAAAGTGCCTTAAGTAGAAAGAAGAGTAGTCACGACACTATTAAGTGAAACGGATTATGCTATCAGGCTGGATTTTTCTGAGAAATGCATTCCTTGTAGGTCAAAAAGGCCAGAATAACACATTTTGATTAAAACAGGCTTTCTCAGAATTGCGAATGGTGAATTATGAATATTTAAAAATATTTCAGCCTTGTATACTGCTCATTTAATTCTAATGAAAAACCGCGATTCCGAAAAGGTCAACAGTTGTTAGTAACATGTGCTTAATCTGTTCAAACTTGGAATTATGAGAAATATTTTAGATAGACTAAATAATGTATTTAAATGAATTTTGCGGCAAAGTTTTTTTTTTTTATGAGAGGATTGCTTTGCTTTGTGAAATTTATTTGGTTCCTGTAAAATGGCGTTCCTCTGCGGTAGCTATTGTACTCATGTTTGATAAATTTAAATGCACACTTTGGATCTGATTCAGTGAGAAGGAAGTAGGTGTTGAATGCAAATTATAATCCTAACCATTTGGGGGCCGTCAGAACATCGACATCAAAGAAAATGAGTCATGGAGCATGTTCTTTAACACAGACACAGAAGAAGTGTCTGCGCGCAGGTGTGTCTGTGTGTGTCTTCGTAGTGCCTACTTACGATGTGGAGGTAGTATTGAGAAAAGAACCTAAGGTTGATGGAGTGCAGATCCATCTCTGCATTTATAGATGCACAGAGGTTTCTGCATGAGTAAGGAATAATATCTATTACCAAGATATTCTGAATGTTGTAAAGAACTGTAAGGTGTGAATAATGATTATTTCTTATTCAGGACCTTTTGTCCTGTCTCCTACGCTATCCAGGGAGATTATACTTGTGGCCATGATCCTTGAAGTACCACTTTAAATTTATGTTTAAATTAAACTTTCAAGCTGATCACTTTATAATTCTGATTAGGTTCCATTATGGATGCTACTTGTACCAAATGACTACGGAATATAGCGCACGCCACACCCCGCCCCC
>NC_138374.1:72058983-72097097 GCF_054177405.1 Leptonychotes weddellii
GGACTCTGAAAAACAAACTGAGGGTTCTAGAGGGGAGGGGGGTGGGAGGATGGGTTGGCCTGGTGGTGGGTATTGAGGAGGGCACGTTCTGCATGGAGCACTGGGTGTTGTCCACGAACAGTGAATCATGGAACACTTCATCTAGAACTAATGATGTAATGTATGGGGATTAACATAAGAATAAAAAAAAATTGAAAAAAAAAATAAATGGTTTCAAATGTGGATATGTGTAAGAGAGGCAACAAGTCACAGGGTAGGTCTGATGAAGCCCTTTGAATGCCCGATTTTAGTTGATAATTTCAGGTGAGGTTTTTATATTACACACAGAGTAATATATGAAAGATACGTTTTAAGATGAAGTGATAGACTTCAAAATATTTTCTAACCACTTTGAGATGAGCTGTTAGATTCCTCCCCAGGGGGGTAGAGCTCCCTCTCCTCTAGAAGGAGATATTTCAGTGGGGTGTTTGCAAAGTATGGATTTGAACAAATGAATGCTGGCAAAACTCTAACACAAAGGTTATCAAACCCATTTGACAGATTAAAAAAAAAAAAACAGCTTGAGAAAGTCATTGACTTATTCAAGGCTTTTGAAATGGCTTCTGAGCGTCCCTTTAACTGCTGCTTGGATCTTCCTATTCTTGATAACTTTGTTCGCTGCCTCAAGTTATTGAAAAAGCGGTAGCGTAGTTGTTGCTGTGTTATACTATTTTCTTAATAAATTAGCAATATTTTTCATCTCTGTGAAAGAGCAGATAATTCAGCCGGGATTAGGTGAAAGGCATAATTAGATTGACTGCTGAGCTGGAAAGCCTTTTCCAAATCACATCGTCTTAAAATGACAGAGAATGGACTGTAGCAAATGTTTTGTTACTCTTAGGTTTTGCGATCTGGTCTTTCTGCGACTAACTCTTAAAGAGTTCATCCTATTTGGTTTCCTTCTCTCCTCTAAACGCCTACTCCTTCCGTCATGAGCAGAGTGACAGCTCTGGTTTTCCTCGGGAGAGAACCACCGTTTTCTGACTCCAAACCCAGCACCATCCCAGTTTTTCCAGTTTCAATTCAACTCCTACAGATGCCATTCTCTGATCGAGGTCAGGTCAGTGTATCCCTTGGCCACATTTTGCTCAACCATGATATGGATGTGCTTAAAACCCGAAGCAAGGCACATCATTGGAATGCCTCTATCCACATGAATGCTACTTCTGAGGAGTTTTGAGTATGGATAGATGAAGCCAGTGGACCAAGTTGAATAAAATTCTCCTTCTAGAAGTCTCTTAAATGTTTGGAGAGGCAGATGCCAACTTGTAAAGTGTATTTATTGGAGGTTTTTTTTTTTAATTTCTTAGAAAAAATACCAATCTACTTAATATAACCAAATAATCCCCACTTAAAACATCAGTATTGAGGCTCCTTCAACACATGGCCAAATGATCATTTGCACTTGATTGAGGAAATAAATCTTCAGTGAAAGATCCAATGATGAGCCAACCTAGCATCCTAAGGTAATCAAGGAAATCATAAAAGGGCCACTTTTAAACTTCCCTTTGTGCTATGTAAATATAGTCTTTTGTGATACTAATTTAATATCATGTTTTTAAGTTTCCCATTTGGTTTTAATTGGCTAAATAAAAGAGAAAGATATATACAGGTGAATGAATGAATTAAAGACTCCTAGCCTTTAATATACTTTAACACTGTTAAAATAATTGAATGTTTCCCTCAAGAGAGACTTGAACTTCTAAGAAATTGAATAGCAGCTATACGATCAGATGTGAGTTCTAGAGTAGGGTGGCGTACACTCTAAATGAATTTTGAATGCATATTTTCATGAACACACTATGATTTTTGTAGGTGACTAATGTTAGAATGCATGCCAATCTGATGAAAAGTTATTAGATCTTTTAATTAATGAGAAACAGGGAATGTGTTAAAATTGATTATTATATAAATTTCCTTGAACCATTAATTTTTTTAAAGAGTCTATTTCTGGGTTGCTTGGCTAGAAGATGAAAAGTTCTAGAAATAGATGATGGTCGTTGCAAAATATGAATGTGCTTAAAACCATCGAATTGTACACTTAAAAATGATTCAATGGTTAAAAAAATGCCTATTTCTTAGGCACCTAGGTGGCTCAGCCAATCAGGCATCTGACTCTTGGTTGCTGCTCAGATCATGATCTCAGGGTTCATAGATCAAGCCCAGTGTCCCATTTGTCGCTCAGCAGGGAGTCTGCTTCAGATTCTCTACCTCTCCCTCTGCTTCTCCCCTAGTTCATACTCTCTCTCTCTAAAATAGATAAAAAAAAATCTTTTTTTTTTAAAAGCCTGTTTCTCCTAAGTCACCTATTACCTTTTTATTTCCTCCCTAAAAACGTTGCCCAGTTTCCTTTACCCACCAGTAGAAGACTTTAACCCGACCATGTCATGTTGACTCATCGGAACACAAATTGAACCTTCATTATAGACCTGTACCCTGGTCCTCTTGCTGTTAGTACTCCCCTTAAATATTTAAACAAGTCATCAAATTGGTTTTTAAAAATTTTATTCCAAAATGGGATTAGCAGATATTTTTTATCTTATTTCCCAGATACAAAAAATAAAAAAAAAAAGAAAAATTTTACTTTACCAAACATGGGTTTTGACCAATTTTAGAACAATTAAGGTCTTGTCCTACATGTAAGGTGATGATCTTTAACTAGATATAATAGTGGATGAATTATTTGTAATTGTGTGATTAGGGCCTCCTGAAGGAGGTCATCACCATTGCTATAATAATGTGTGACTGAAAGCAGTACTGCATACAGTGACATATATTCCCGTTCTATCAACACACAATATTTTTTAGGTATTGGCTGAATATTTTTAGTTGTTGACTGAATAGACTGAAACGTATTACTTGATGTGTTCTGCTTTGAGAAAATAAATGAGTTAAGATTCTTTGTTTGAACATGGATGGTGCCACTGAGAATCATGGGAAATTCAATGAAATTTAGTAAAGTGTAAAAAAAAAAAATTACTGAGTTTGGCTCTTAGCATGTCTTAGCTGCTCCTGGATTTTATTGGTGGCCATTGTGAGTTAAGAATTGCCATACAGCCTTTGCTATACGTTTTTGTTTTCCATTTGTTTGTTTTGGTGCTTACTAATATTAATGCATGGATAAATTTTATGATGTGTTTGTTTTTGAACAGTGTTACCTAATTAAACTGTATTTTGAATTCACTTTAAAAGTATACCATTCAACTGTTATTATGGGCGTATATAAGTGAAAAGCAATAAAAGCTGGTGAGACAAAAATCCTTAAATGTGATATAGTTTACCAAATCATTTCTTTGACTGCAGGCTCCTAGCTGTGCCCCCTGTTGAGTTAGATCACTGGATCTCCATAAACCAAACTTCTTTATAGTTTGTGCCATAAAAATAGTAGTTATTTTTCTACTTCTTAAATATGAAACTATATATTAAGTCTGTCATATACCCTGATTTTTGAACTGCCCTCCTGAATCCCTCTCTGTTCTGAAACTTTGGACCATTCTTAACTACTCTTGCCCTTCACTCTAAAACTTTGTCCTATAATTTCCACCTTTTCTCTAAATCCAGAGCTGCTCTTAAAGCCTAGGATTTTGCTTGAACAAAAGAAACTCAGTTGATGTTGCTATCAAAAGAACCCAGGGGAATTCAAAAGGACTAAGATTAGTTAAAATTTCTTTCTTTCTTTTTTTTTTTTTTGTTGCTACTCCATTCTATAAAGTTGAAATAATAACAAGGCAGACAGATAACTTTGATCATGCACAGCTCGTGTTTCAAAGATAAATAAAGTGACGGTTTTTGACTGTCACAGGCAGTGGGCATAAAGAATAAAGAAATCCTCAAGGTATTAAAACAAATGCCCTCCCCCCAACACCTCCTTATTTTCATATACATGATACGTAATTTTTGATCCTGGTGAAAAATTAAAGTTGAAGATGAAGAAGTTCTTGCTTTCTTGCTCCTGGATCTGGGTATGTTTCTCTAGCATAAACTGAGCTGCATGGGCAGAATTTAAGAGGCATCCCTCAAAGCCACCTCAATCAATAGTTCAATGAATGGCCCAGCTTTAGAAGACTATAAATTCTTTCCAAGTATTTTGAAATAAACCTCTGGAGAGCTAACCCCCAAATTTACAGGGTCTCTAGATCCCTGGCTCTTAGACATGGGCACCAACTCTGAGGTGGCCTTGTTGGAATGGCTGCCAGTTCATATTGTAGGTTTTTTCAGAGTTTAAAGTTGTCTTGCCTTTGCTTTGCTTTACTCTTAGAAAAAACACAGAGAAAAATTGGAATTATTTCAAATCCACTGCTCTATTTCCTCTGGATAGGATACATTTTTCTGCATAGTGTCTTTTAAAGAGTCGATGATGCAAGAGTAAAAAGGAACTCATTTTTTAATAAATGGTTGGATATTGTCAGGATCTGTTGACCATTGGTACAATTTCAGCAGAGAAACCCAAAAGTAGCATCAGTGATACTAGGAGAGTTTTAGGAAAATTTAACAGAGATGAAATAGGTCGTTTGCCTTTCACTGCTCTGGTGGGAATGGAGAAGCAGGGACCTACAATGAACACTCCAGAAAGAGTGGGGATGATCAATATCTCTAGGTAGGCAAAAATGACAATTGCAAAGTGTAACTGACTCACTAGTGACCTGGACTAAGAACCTACATTCGAATCATGTTGCATGATTCAGTTCTTACCTAACGTGTTTGCTTTTTATTTTTTATTTTTTTAAAGATTTTATTTATTTGAGAGAGAGAGAGAGAGAAATAGCATGTGAGGGGAGTGGGTAAGAGGGAGAAGCAGGCCACCTGCTGAGCCGGGAGCCCAATGCGGGACTCAATCTCAGGATCCCGGGATCATGACCTGAGCCGAAGGCAGCCGCTTAACCAACTGAGCCACCCAGGTGCCCCCGTGTTTGCTTTTTAAAGTCTAAAACCAGTAGACTTCAAGGCAATTTGTGCCTTCTGTATTTTTCTATGAATGGTGTTTGTGATTAGAAAAAACGTGACAGGTTTCAGTTTTATAATAAAGTTGTATTTCTGTGAAGCTATTTGTAATTAGCCATTTCTGTGGAAGAAGAAGCAGGTGATAGTTTCCTGTTGCTCTCAAAATATTATGTGATGTGACAGGTTGTGAGCCCTAGATCACCTGGTAAAATGTACTGTCCGTTTTGCTGAACATCAGGCTATTTTGTGAGTGTAGGTAAAGATTTTGATGGAGCAGCTTTTTTTTGTAAATTTGTCTTACCAAATTAAAATCAAGTGTTCAAGTCCACAGGATATACAGATACTGTGTCTGAATCTTTTATATTGGCTTTGAACTTGAACGTTATTTCTAGGATTTTTTTTTTTTACAGCCTCATTTCAGATTTGGATTAATTCATGAGGAAAGGTATCTTTCCAAATAGGGCAATAACTTCAAGGGAAGAGGTCATCACCAGGTTTACGAAAGTAATGAGGATATGGGGTCCAAATAATATTTCAAAACTGAAAAAAGGATTAATTTATATATTATTAATATTACCTTAGTTCCCAATAGGGCTATCTCATGGACCAAGCTATAAAATGCTAAGTGCTGATTCTATCAAAAATTACACTGAGGCTGAGCCTGGCTGGCTCAGTTGGTTAAGCACCTGCTTTTGGCTCAGGTCATGATCTAAGGGTCCTGAGATTGAGCCCTGCATCGGGCTCCCTGCTCAGTGGGGAGTCTGCTTCACCCTCTCCCTTAGCCTCTCCCCCTGCTCGTGCTCTCTCCCACTCTCTCTCTCAAGTAAATAAAGAAATAAAATCTTTAAAAAAAAATTTGAAAAATACACTGATATACCCATCATAAGGGTAAGAAAGTCAAAACATTAATGCGGGACTTTAGCAACGTTGTAAAAGTGTCCTCCATGAGATAGTAAGTGCATGTTTAGCTGGTTTAAGACAGCGTACTGCGGCAGCATGAACTGTAGAAGGAAAATAATGGCTTTGTCTTGAAAGTGGCCTAGGTATGACTCAGGATAGTTGCCCTTTTGTGCACCCAATTTGGAGTCCATGTGGCCAATTTGATCAAATTAGAAAAACAGATTTATAGAGCACACAAATTTTAAGCAGTTTTGCGTAAATACGGGCGTAACTTAATACATTTTCAAGTTAGGTGTGAAGTACTTGACATTTATTTTTACCAATGTATTTAAGTGTCTACTGTGGTGGTATATGGTGCGCTGACCGAACCTACAAGAACAGAGACAGTGATGTTCTCTTGGGACGGGTAATGTCATCATGCATTCTGCCCTGTTGAAATTTCATCTCATGACTGACTAAATCGAGGTGTATAATCTGAGTGTGTAAGCTTATTTTCTAGGTGTTTTCTCTGCATGATCAGAGGCAAATATCTGATCGTCTTAGAAACTAAATCAGAGCCACTTTGGGATGATGTGTAATTGGGTTGCAGACAGAATAGTTCTGAGTTAGACTCTGTTGAACATGTCCCTGCGGGTTAATCTAAAGAAGCATGTGATCAGCTTGATAGAGAACAGAAGACCATTAGTCTCAGTTGCAATGTGAAGAGTTTTCGAATCACCCTTGGGCCCTATTCTCTTAATGGAAATGTGCACAGAACCAGCTGTCCTTTGGCAAAATTGAGAAGTTGAAAGCATTTGGTGCCCTTGGCTTGAAAGGATGTGATTTTTTTTTTTTTTTTTTTTGGCCCCAAAGTGCTCACTGAGTGAAACTTTACCAGAAATACCTCAGTGTTCAGACCATTGCTGATGAAGAACTTCACTCAGATTTGTCTTCTCTCTCAGGCCTCCGTTTTCTACAAGTGTTGTGATTGGAAACAATGATCATAATGATAAGTATCATTTTTTGAGTGCTGACTATGTGCTCTGGATTAGTAAAACCATATTAACTTATTCCCAGTTTTGTAATTTACTTTGGAGCCACGTTCTGGGTGATTTTCTCATAACAAATATGTGGATGTCCTCACCCCAGGCTCTTTCTAAAAATAAGCTCTTTTCAGTTGAACTAGAAGTCAATGTGCCCCTTCAATCTCAACTGATTTCTGTCTATTTTTGGCAAAATGAGGTCAATAGAGTTAAAAGGAGCTATTGTTTTTCATCAACATGGGTCATTTGCTTTTATTTGAAAAATGTGTTCTTAAAAGAGCATTTGAATGAGAGCTAGGAGTTTCAGACCCAAGTCCATGGCCACTAGTTGTGATAACCACATAAAGTCAATTAACCTCTCTTTATTTTCATTATTGGTGAAATAAAGGGTTTTACTTCAACCATCAGAGTTTTCTTGGATTTATAACTAATTCTTATCTTACATCTTTAGTTGACTTAAAAACAATAATTTTCTTCCCTCTTTAGATTTGCTGCCTCATCAACTCTTTGGGTACCCAGTGCTTTTCCTATGAATCATCCATTCAGTCATTTTATACATATGAATTGAGCCCCTACTATGTTTCAAGACCTTCATGAAATGCCGAAGTTGTAACAGTGAGAAAAATTGTCCTGCAGCTTCTGGACTAGTGGGAGAAAGAAAGAGTAATGAACAATCAGACTATTTAATGTAAACCTACAACTGTGTTGTGTGATGACATTAAAGAGTAGCATGGTACCATGATAATAATGTGAGACTTCCCAAAGAAATGGTCATTACAGAGGTGGGTGTGAATCCAGATCGTGTTTAGTGGAGGTTGACGTTTCTGCGAGAGCAGAGTGATAGAGCAAGATGGACGATAGACCAGGTAGGGGCCTTGTAGGGGATCTGCTCTCTGACTCCACTCACTGTCTGCAGAAATATTGATTTAGTGATTGGGAAAGGATCCAGCTCCCATGGGACTTACAGTTCCGAGAAGCAACCCGTTCAACTCAGATTTGGCTATCCATGGATTCGTGCATCTCTTCCAGTAACATTTAGGAGAATATTATAGGAAAAAATAATAATCCACAGTTCTAGGTTGCATCCAAATATATTTGGAAGATGGGTTCTTCCTGATAAGCCTCATGCAGAATCAATAGACATCTACTTCTTCTTCTTACCTCTTGAGTCTGGTTCTGGGCAGTATGGACAAGCCATTCCGGGACTTGAAGGACTTGGTTTAAGCAGTGGGAAACAGAGAGTTTTTGTCCCTAGGGTAGTTCTTTTCAATTTCACAAATATTTGGAGGGCCTATTAGGTGGAAAGCGCTGCACTGGAAACAAAGGGCATGCAGATGAGTAAGACAGTTCCTAATTTTAATGAACCCTAAGTCCAAATTGTCTAGCAACTTCAAAGATGCCCTAGTTTATAGAATTTGAGAAAATACAGAACTACTTAGTGTTGACTTTTAGAAATCATCACAGGAAAACAATAGGGAGGAGTTATTTTAAAAATAAGATTTAATTTGAAATGGAAGAATCTAGCAATGCTTATGTTTAACAGAAGATGTAGAATTCTTCCTCTGGAATTTTTACAAGAAGGCACTGTCTGTCCAAGATTTACCACAGTTGAATTTTTAATGTTGCACTTAGTACTTTAAATGGCTGAATGATGTCTTGTAGGCCCTGATTAAACCACCCACATGTTATATAGGTAAAGTAAAAGCTAGTAGGTTTTCTTGTCCCTGCCACTTTTTTGTTGAATTATTAAGTCTATTAACTAGTTGAGAAAGTAGACCAAATAATGAAAGTGCTGAAGTTGAACCGGGTCTTCATTCTCTTACGGCTCTTCCTCTAGGTTTTTAATTTTTTTGTTTATTATATATATGATATATTTGTTTATTACATATATTTGTTTACTATATATAATATTACATAAATATATTTATATATAATACATACATATATAAAACACATTATATATGTAATATATACTATTAACATATATATACATATACATATATATATATAAAATATATATAAAAATCAGTACACATATAGGAGGAAAAAGGCTTCTTTCCCCTACAGAGGTAGACCTGACCTGTGTTACAGAAAGCCAGCCACCATTCTGTTCTGCAAAGCTCTGAGTTGTTTTTTTTTTTTTTTAAGGTTTTATTTATTTATTAAGAGAGAGAGTGGACAGTGGGAGGGGCAGAGGGAGAAAGAAAGAAACTGAAGCAGATTCCACGCTGAGTGTGGGGCTGATGTAGGGCTCAATCTCACAACCCAAAGATCATGACCCTGAGATCATGACCTGAGCTGAAACCAAGAGTGGGACGCTTAACCAACTGAGCCACCAGGCATCCCAGAAAAGATACCCCTATTTTTAAATGATAGAAAATGTGGAAGTGAAAACCTGAATATATATTTGGGTGGAGGAGAGACAGTTTTTCTCACTATTTCAATATTTTATTGCTGTAATATTTCCCACTGTCATTGTAAGAACTTGACATTTTTTGTTTTTTATTGTTTTACCGTTTTGTATATAGAGTTCTTCATCATATATATACTATGGAAACCATTTACTATGTTCAATCTATCCTAGAGCCAAGATTCACCCAATTCCACTCAAGATTAATACATTCCCATATGAACTTTCCTTTGATAAAGAGGATGGACTTCACTATATGTCAGAGTCCTGGATAGATCTGTCTTACATACTGAGTGCAATCATCATCCTTCTTTATTTCGAGGCAAGTTATTAAAAACACGGATGAGTAAAACTCTTTGTTCTTCTACTTCTGTACTTTAAAAAAAGATTAAATGCTCAGGAATGCCCAGGCTTCTCAATGATTTGCATTTCTTATCCTTGCTCTCTATGTGTGTCTTGTTGCTCAGTTCCCCTTTCCCCAAACATGCCCCATGCACTGTGTACAAATATTTATTGTTTAGTCACTGTGAGAGAACTTCATGAATGTGTTACATGGGGAAGTCGGCAAGGCAGGAAATGGTCCTGTCTTCCACTTTGCTTGGGCTCCTGGGAATTAGAATATCATTTCATATTGTAGAAATAATCACTTAGTCCAAGGCTCATGGAAAACCGGAATGCCTTACAGGATATGTGCATGCCTTGGCATTGATCTCATTGCTCACCTCAGCAGCAGATCCTCCTTGTTCACTGCTCGTTTTAATTTGTAATTGACACACTATGTTATATTCGTTTCTAGTGAATGGACCACTGGGTACATTGTGCAGTGCTCACCATGCTAAGTGTAGTTACCGTCTGTCACCATATATCGATTACGATAGTATTGACTATGTTCCCTCTGCTGTGCTTTTCATCGCCATGACTTCGTTATTTTGTAACTGAAGGTCTGTGCCTCTTACAACTCTTTACCCATTTTCCTGCTTCACTGCCCTCCTTTTAACCTTTGCTCTGTTGTTTCTACTCTGTTACCAATACTTCCCTTGCCTCTGCCTGGCGGCTTTTATTATAGCACAGTAACTACTAGTGTGTGTGCGTGTGCACACACGCTTGTGTTCCCAGATAATCTTCAGTGTCACTTTGCCACCTGCTGGTTCTGCCTCACGTTAAAACTCCAAGGAGAAACGATTGGCTTGGCAAATGCTCTTGAGGTCAGCCTGAGTTACAGACTAACAGCCTGTGGACAGGTCTCAGTCGGGCACCCACTCCCTGTCCAGTAGCCTGTCACCTGAGTGCTGGGGTCAGCTGCTACACACATATGAATAAAGAAATCTGTGTCTATAAAGAGAAGTGTGTGCATAGCCAGTACTTGACATCAGCTTAGGATCTGTTGGAATTAACTGGAAGGCACTTTCAAGCCTTCCAGTACAGAAATCAAAACATAAGATAGAAAATAAGCTTAAGAAAGATTCAGATGAGAGGCGCTCGGAGAAAGAAGGATATTTTGTGTATTATAATTGGATTTTAAATTATCTGATGGAATTACCATGCCATTTCACCTAATTATCTCACTTCGACATAGAAGCCCAATTCACTTGTCCATGGTCTCCATCATTCATATTAAGTGTGAAAATGGGCAGCAGGAAAGTAAGCTCATTAGGGCAAACTGAATAATTTCCCCCCAAATTTTTGGTTGTAGGCATCATTGTGGACACACGGAATAGCTGTTTTTCCTTTTCATTGAATTCCTTCTTAAAAATTGTGCTAATGATTCTTTATTTAGTTGCTTCCATCAGATTTTGCAGTTACTGTTTTTACTGTTCATGCCAGGTTTTTATATTGTTCTCTTGCTACTTAGAGACTATATGTAGTCAAGCTTATTTTTTCCTCAGTATTGTTTTTTCCTGACGTCATGTCAGAAATCAAACCTGTCTGCATTCCCAGTAACAGTTGGGATGTGAATGGAGGTCCACATTTCTGGCTATCCCTCCTAATGCTATTTCTGCTTGATCTTGGCAGTTCAACAATCCTTCCAACAACTGGTACCATGAAACAACTAACTTACTACGTGATGCCACTATTTAAAAATCTCCTATAACCACCCTTCATGTGCGGTCTTTTTCTGATTATATTTTGTGCTTGTTAATCACTTGGATTGAGAGTCACTGTATAGAAAGCCTTGAGATATGCAATAAATATTGTTTAGGTATCAAAAAATTAAGTCCAGGGGCACCTGGGTGGCTCAGTCGGTGAAGCATCTGCCTTCGGCTCAGGTCATGATCTCAGGGTCCTGGGATCGAGCCCCGCATCGGGCTCCCTGCTCAGCGGGAAGCCTGCTTCTCCCTCTCCCACTCCCCCTGCTTGTGCTCTCTCTCTCTCTCTCTGTCAAATAAAAAAATAAAATCTTTTTTTTTTTTAATTGGGTTCAGATACCAGAAACTGGATTCTGGTACCAGCTTCTCCTAATACCCAGGCTTGCATAGAGCTGTTTACGTACTGCATGAACTTTATTGGAGCTGACAGTGTTTTAAGGGTCTGGATATCCTTCAAGGCAGCTCACCTTACCTCCTGGGAGGATATCTCTGAATCTATTGTGTTGTTTTGCTTACCCAGGATCCCCTTTCCCCATATTGATGCAGGGCTTCTCCTGACTGCCCCTCATTCCATGAGGTCCTGGCAGAGCTGTCATTCAAGGCATTGCCTTCTAGTCGAAGGTGAACATGTGACTCAAGCGAGGCCACTCAGATTCTACTCCTCAACTTGGACAATAAACAGTGAGACACAAAGACAGAGAACAGTCAGAGTTGCATTTGCTTTTAGGTTATTGTCCAGCGATGCATGTGACTTAGTGTTCAGAGCTTCCCCGATTCCCATTTTTATGTGGTCCTACTACTGCTCAGTCCCCCTGTGATTTCTGAATCCTATAATGCCCTTCCAACAAATCCTTTCTTTGTGAATGGAGATGAAATTTTGTTCAAGTTTGCTTAAACTTCTGTTGATTCTAATGGCTATAACAGAATTGGGGAGCCCACTAGACTGGAATTGTTTCCTTTACTACAAGTAGGTTGTTTCATTGGATGGAGGAAACCATCAGATAAAGTATATTTTTGGTATCTCTGAATTGGACTTTACAGTTAGAGTACTCATA
The DNA here is from genome assembly GCF_054177405.1 of Leptonychotes weddellii. Taxonomy (NCBI): domain Eukaryota; kingdom Metazoa; phylum Chordata; class Mammalia; order Carnivora; family Phocidae; genus Leptonychotes; species Leptonychotes weddellii. The sequence goes on from NC_138374.1 coordinate 72,071,438, forward strand.
CTGAACACGGGGCATGATTTGAAAATTCAGGGAGAGTAGGATTTCTGTGGGTATCTGTTGGATCCTTCTCATCTTGGGTATGTTACACAGCCTGCTGGATGGGTTCCCGTAGACCCTCTTCCAAGGAGACATGGGTCTTGCTCATGGAAGCCCTCTGATGACATCCAAGATCTCTCTACCCATGCTTCCCTATGAATCTCTGCTTTGTTCATTCCTATTGTCACGTTTGTGCTGGCTCCTTGTCCAATTCCCAGTTCAGTGAAATTTTCAGGAAAGCTTACATAGTACTTGTTATCTGACAAAAGGCCTTGGTATTCATCTGGAACTGACCTGCTATTAGCTCTTTGACAAAACTCCCATTCTTTACCTAAGATTGCAGAACAGAGGGCTCTTTATGTGGAAGGTGATTCACCCAATTTTAGTTTCATTCGTTTGCTAAGTTTTGGCTCTTCTTAAGCAGCTGTAAAAAGTAGTTTGGTCAAATATGGGAACATTTTTTTTTTCCTTTAAAGCAAAATGTTTTTTTCCTGAATAAGGAGGTATCCACAGGTTGGCTTTGTAGCTCCATCAATTCATAGAGATTTTCCACAGCATTTGGTGTTCTGTGTAGTTTTATAAGAGCCATCGATTTTATCAGATTCTCAGTGTTTTGTGGCTCTTCAGACAGACAGAATAAACATGAACTATTTATGAGCTTGACTTCCCTCCTAGGTCATAGAGTATCCAAAGTCCATTTTGTGAATGAATTAATCTGTACCCAGACCGGAAGTCACTCTAAATTCATTAGATTGAGGCAAGCAGCTGTATTCTGAGGACTCATTTGCTTAATTCTGCTGGCCGCTAAAGCCGGGGACCAGAGGGCATAGGCTAGCTCTCCGGGCCAGTCAGAACAGTCCTATCCCTGGTGCCAGGCAGACACACTCAAGCATGCAAGCATTAGCATCTTGTGCTCAGTTTGCCCAGGGCAAGCTCTGAGGGGTACAGGGTTGCACTTGGCAACTCAACTCACCCAGGCTACATATAAAGATAATATTTTTTCTGCCATTGTACGGTATGAATCTTGAGCTGTTTGCTGATACAAGGGATGCATTTGTGTTTATATACCTGTACTCTTTTGCACCAATTTCCTAGGGTTTAGAAATTGTGTAGTATTTGGGTTGGAAGAAGTGAAATCCATTTCATCTTTACTAATATAGCAGTGGTGTGACCTTGGGTGAATCACGTAAGCCCTCTTTGAGCTCTGATTTCTTAGTGTGTAGAATGGGAGTAATGACACTATTGAAATCCCACGATTACTGTGATCATCAATGAAATCATGCTTATGATCTATAAAATGTTTTACTGAGTTATTAACAGCAGATGTTGTTTTATGCAATTTGCAATGATTAGTCAATTCTAGAGATTCGTATTGAATTGTGAATCTAAGTCCTTCTTCTTCTTGAACTAACAATCTAAACGACTGTGCTAGGTTTGCTGATTTTCAGCCCCTGCTGCTTGGCTTATAAATCAGCCTTAGGATTATATACATATTTCTGTTTTTCAGAGATGAGTGCATTTGAAATCCAATAGATAGAAATTCCCCTCTGAGACAGGAATGGATCTGTAGAGAAGGGAGATCCATAATTCAGCTGCACTCTGTTCTTTTTCAATCTGTTTCTGAAGTCTTTAACTTCTAGCAGATTACCTTTGGGGCTTACTGTACTGTTGTGTCCTCTTCTAGAAGGAAAGGGAGAAGCAGGCTCCCTGCTGAGGACCTCCCAGGACCCTGGGATCATGACCTGAGCCAAAGATAGATGCTTAACCGATTGAGCCACCCAGGTGCCACAATAAAAATATTTTCAATGAAGAAATGTTTGTAGAGCACCTGAAAAAGAGCTGCATGTTTTTCAGTGTTGATTGTAAAATGGTCCTTAAACAATAGAAAACCAGTCATTTAAAAATGTTTGGGGATTTTAAACAGATATTTCAGAATTTTGAATTAAGATCCTGTAGTCCATATTTAGTAAAAATACTACCAGAGTGCATATCTTGCTGTTTGATTACTCAAAGAAAGAGAGCGAGAGAGAAAGAAAGAGGATGGATGGAAGGAAAGAAGGAAGGAAGGAAGGAAGGAAGGAAGGAAGGAAGGAAAAAAGACACAGGAAGATGTTTTATTATGAAGTGAAGCCTACTAGGATAAGGAAGGTGCCTCCAGTTATTCTATGATGCCTCCTTAACCACAAGCCATGGAAATGTCCTTAGTTTGAACATTTTTATGTTGCTACCTGCATTTTAAAGGTGCAAAGACTTTGGTTAACTGGCACAGACCTCTCGATGCACCAAGCATTTTGAATGAATTCAGAATAGAGTGAAGGCGAGTTTTCAGGTCTATTTCTGTTCACAAAGCAGATACATTTGGCTAAAGAAGGTGATCATCCGAAGAAAACACATGTATGGTAATTCTTGCTTTCATGCTTGTAATTCTTGCTTGTATTCTGTATCTTCTGCCCCTCAACAGTGTCTTAGCTTACTGTAAAATTCTTTCATCTGTGGCTGGTTTGCTTTCATCTGTGGCTGGTTTGCTTTCTTTCTTGGTGTTTCAGAGATAGATAGTCCTCAGTTGGGGTTAAAGATCTTGTTAGTAAATATCACTCCTGGGACTCTGATTGAACTTTTGTAGCAGATTTGTGAAGAACGCATCCCTCCACCGGTCTTGAGTGACCTGGTTCAGAGCAAACGGTTGACTCGGTGCAAATCTATTTCCCACCCCTCCCTGGAAAGACTGGAGGAGCCAGGCTGATGCTGGAGGGAATGCCTTGGAAGAAGGAGGATAGAGCTCCTTCCGTGATACTATCCATGTTGTCCGCCCCCCCCAATCATTGCCACTTTTGAGAATTCTCCTGTATCTAGCCTGTAACCCATCCTGCTTTGCCACTCACTAATACCTTCTTCTTTCTGTTTCAGGAAATTATAAAAGGTTAACAGTTACAAATGCAATATTTTAAACTTAAATGCTTTTAGGTCTAAAACAAGAATGATAAATATGCTATTGAGAACCAGTAGTTTAATGGTTAAGTGTATGGGCTGTGAAGTCAGGCAGCCTAGATTCCTATCCCAACTTTGTTTGCTACCTGACCTTGTCCTTCCCTGTCTATAAAATGCAAGGAATGATAGTAGCTACCCCACAGAGCTACACTGAGGACATCTAAAGCATTTAAACAGGACCTGGCAAACAGTTAATGCTCAAGAAAGTTACTGATGTTTTTAACATAAATTGATCACAAGAGGGGTCATTGACACATTTATCATTAGGTTTTACCTCTTGATGTACAAGAATATACACATGCCTTGGGAAGTAGAGTCTCCTGTGTTGATATCTTAAGAAGTAATTCTAGTTACTTAAGCTAGAAAGAACCTTGAGTAGGAGCGTGACTATCCCATACATTAATGAGAAGTTATCAAAGGATCTGTGCTGTGTTTAATTAATTTTGGTGGCTAGACATGTAACACCAAAAGATCACTTTGAAATATTTCTAAGGCAGTCATGCTTTGTCTTGTAAGAGTGACTTTTTTTTTTTTTTTTAAAGCCTTAAATATTTTGCCACATCTGAAAGATCAGGTCACTTTTGTAGATCTGGCCAATAGATACAAAGTCTTCTTATACTCTTTCTCAAAAGGCAGAAAACTGTCTCTGAACTTAAATACTGCTCTTGTTTTAGCTCTCTTCATTCCCATCCAATTCTGTTCTTTTTATTCAATGTGATTGAAAAGCAATGAAATTTGTTCTTATAGATCTCTTTACCCAAACTGAGCAAATTAGAAGACATTTAATCTACCTTGTATAAAAGTGGAAGCAATAGAAGAAGGAAATGAGTTGTTTTCAAATCCCATTTTATTATGACATTAGTCCAGCGGTATTACTATAAGCTATATTGATCACAGCTGACTTCGTGGCTGTGTGATGACCACACAATGTAATCTAGAGGGCATTTCAGATTTAAATGACTTTCCAGAGTACCCTGGTTAAAATTGTTGATGCTACATGACAACTGCTATTATGTCAGTGCCAGCCAAATATAAAAGAACATTAATATTCATTAGTAATGTTACAGCTGGTGACTCCTTCACAACACTGTAATGGTTTGAATAGTTATTTCAAACAGTGTATTGGAATATTTTCACAATAAGTCCTGATTGACACATCATTAAAGAAGCCCAGTTACACCAAGGAAAAAATAAATATGTATGGGTATGTATTAGGCTAAGTAAATATTTTAGAAATATACATCAGTTGACAGGACCTAGCGCTATGCAAGAGATGACTAATTTTTGAATGAGCTACACGAGGAAATCACTGTGGTAGAAATCTGGGGCCCAGATTCCCTTTCCATTCCATCACATGAGTTCAATGTCACTGTTCTAATTCCTATGAATTAGGCTCCATAAGTGTGTCTAAGGAAGCAATTGTGAGGATACAATGAGATAAATTGCAAGGGGGTGGTCATTGGGGTTATGACATGGCACCGGTATCTTTGAGCACCTGAGGTGGACTGTGCATCATGCTGGGCTTATCCATGTGCTGTCCTGTCTCATCTTCTTAGGAAGGTGGCTTCATCTCCATTTTCTAAACGAGGAAACCAGAGGCAAGGTGTACACAGCCATTTGCACACAGCCGGACAATGAGAAGTCCTAGTGCAGAGATTTAAGTCCAAAGTTGTGGATGTTCTTTGAACTATGTCGACATGCTCCTGGAGATTGTTAGAGGTGGAGGGCGGTGCCGGGGGTTGTTGGTGCTGAGGCTCAGGGTAGGAGGCCTGGGACCTGCTTGCAGGGAGTTCCCCCTTTCACGGCAGTAAGACTAAGATGCAGGATTGGAAGTCTATGGGATGATCTACACTATATTAGGTGCATCTCTGCTTCGAGCTCTGACCTGGTGAGTTAACACTTCTCTCCCCCTCCTGCTGCTGCTTTTGCAGACGTGATACATAGGGGAGAAAAACTGTCCTTTGCTCATGCATCCTGAACAAACCCACAGAGATTTCTTAATATTCTTTATATTTCCAGTTCTCTGTCTCTAGACTGATATTAGGAGAAAATAATTTTATAATTTATATTGAAGCTATTGCTTGTGGTAACTCTTCTCCCTGTCATTTATTTTGCTATACTTTCCTTAACTTCCTGAAGCATTTGTTATAGAAAGATGCTAATGCCCAAAACCGTAAGCCTGTTCTCTCATTCGAAATAATATTCCATTGAATCGGGCAGTAATTATTGATGCCAGATACAAGGGGCAGTTCCTATCTTAAGAATTATTCAACTCAGGAAGTGAACTGCGCAAGTCTTCCAAAATTTAAAAAAAAAAAAAAAAAGTTAACAGTAAGAAACATCTCTTAAAATACTGAAAGTTAGCAGTTTGTATTTCCTTTAACTCAGCCCAAATTTAAAAGTCTGCACATAGTGTCATTAGTGGGATAATCAGTGAGGATCCGGGGTAGGTGTTTGCTCTCAGTAATTTCACTATTGTTAGGTAATTGAAAAATTCATCAGCTTGAAAGACCAGGCATGGAATTTCCCTAGCATCCAGTAAGATTTTGGTATGGAGAGGGTTCTAAAGCTCTCCCAGTCGGGCAGTCAGGCGCTCCTACTCTTTGTTCTTACAGCAGTGGAGATGGCTTTGCTGATCACACATCCTGTCTCTACGTCTGCAAAGCGAGAGTAATTACACCTCCTACTTGGACAGTGTTTTATTCTTTCCAGCCCATGTTCACATGGCTAAGCTGATTTGTTCCTCACAACCACCACTTAAGAGTATGTGGCTATGCACCCACGTCATTCCCAATTTACAATCGCAGAAATCACATGCAGCAGAAGCCTAGGTGGGCCCTGCCACTTATTCAATGCTGTGACCTTTGATACAATTTGTATCCATCTCTCCAAACATCAGTTGCCTTATTTGAGAATAATTTTTGCTTCATTGTACAGATCTAAGAATTTAAGGCAAAAACCAGATTTCAGAGGATGGCGTGGTACCCGAAACAAAGAAAACATGATAAATATTTCTTGTTAATTCATTCAAGAAACGTTTATTGAACAGTTACTCGGAAATTCTACCAGGGGCAGAGGACAAAACTCTGAAGACTGGGGACAGAGTTCCTGTCCTTGTGGAGAGAAGTCTAGCTGGGAGTTAGTAAGAGCAAGAGTGAGGGCTTGAGCTCTAGTTACTCCAGATTCAGTAGACAGGTTGGCAAATGGATGGGCGAAGAGATAAGAGTGTGTGTATTTACGTATGCATATGGATACTTCAACAATACATACATAACGCATACACATACACATATATGTACATAAAACTCCCTCGTGTATCCCCGTATGTTTATCTTCATGCTGTAGGGAACTGTCTCTAAAGCCCATGTCAACCCATGTGCACTGATGAGGTTAGGAAGTGGTGAGTTATGTTCAAGTCAGCCTTGGTGTTTTTCATCAGTAATATAAACAGCAGGTGCTGAATGCCTTCCCTTAGAAAGGCTCCAGATATCAACCTCTGAATCCTTCCATCATTCCCTATTGTCTGTTTCCCTCCTGGTTTTTAAAAATCAAGTTGAAGTAAATGAAGATGCCTTTTGCCAAAATGAGTCACAGTGCCTCTGGAATGTTAATTCTTGGAGAAACAAAAGCTGATGAATTGTTATAATTTCATCTCATGCAGAGAACTCTGGGTGCTTTGTGACCATAATGACGTGTATATTACATTCACAGGCATGGTTTCTGGAAATGTTTATATAAACCTGTTTTACATTTGATGATTATATTTTGAACTGTGTATAAATAACTATGTTCTTAGATCTGACTCAATTATAAAATGAGCTCCTGGGAGGACAGAGCAAAATGGAGAATTAAAAAATATGTTTGTTTGTAGAATCTGAATCTTGTGTTTGGTAACTCTGGGATTTGAATTACACTTACATGGATACCCTAATTTCTCTTTCTCAAATCCTGCTATCCACTTTTTTTGTTTTTTAAGATCAACTCCATAATCTTGACTGATGTCTACTATATACATAAACAGATCACTCGGTAATCTGAGAACTTTACTACTCTGGCCAAATCAGAGCCATCTTTATTTTTTGGAGAATGGAAATTAACATTTGAATTTTCTCCATGTATTAGACACTGTCCAATATATTATTTCATCTGGTTCTCACAACTGTGAGACGAAAGATATTATGTCCCCGTGAGAAAACTAAAGTCAAATAAAAGAACTTTCTTTGTGTCATAAAGATGCTAAAGGGCAGGTTGAGGGAGTCTGGCCTGATTATCTCCAAAGCCACATCAGTCAGTAAGGTGCTTGCACTCTCTGTCTCTCTGTCTCTCTCTCATACACATACACTCACATACACACACACACACGCACACCCACACACGCACACACTGACCATGGGCTCTTTCTAGTCAGAAGCTTCATAATTTTATGTGGGTTATTGATGGTCACAAATGTGATGGGACAGTGTCATGGCCAGAATCCGTGTTGGCGTTGACCTAGGCAACTCCTCTCATTGCTTTCTCTGAGGAGGTCTGTTCCAATTGTGTCATTCTGTTCTGAATGTGCATCATCTAATGGCACCGGGAGTCCTGATACATTTTGAGGTCGGGCTCAGCAGCGAGACGCCACCCCCAGGCAGGAGCGGACGTGAGGCACAGGAGCTGCTGGGCGCTGGTACCCCTAGAACTGTCTTCTCAGACCGCTCATCAGTCATTAACAAAATACCGCATGAGCACAGTAATGATGCTGAGGGAAAAAGATGGATAGAAATACCAGGTCAAAGCTGTAACTCTACATCTTCTTTTTTTTTTTTTTTTAAGATTTTATTTATTTTTTTGACAGAGACATAGCGAGAGCAGGAACACAAGCAGGGGGAGTGGGAGAGGGAGAAGCAGGCTTCCCGCAGAGCAGGGAGCCCGATGTGGGACTCGATCCCAGGACCCTGGGATCATGACCTGAGCCGAAGGCAGACGCTTAACGACTGAGCCACCCAGGCGCCCTCTACATCTTCTAAAAGGGGACATCAGGGAAAGAAGTCTGAATCTGCAGACAGGTGGACTTTTGTGTTTTTAAGCTGAGTAATAGGAAATACCTTTCTCAGATCAGCCGAACAGTGGAGCTTGTCTTCCCTATCTGGGAAAGACCATACTTAGATTCATTTTTTATTTTTATTTTTTTATTTTATTTTATTTTTTAAAATATTTTATTTATTTATTTGAGAGAGAATGAGATAGAGAGAGAGAGCATGAGAGTGGGGAGAGTCAGAGGAAGAAGCAGACTCCCTGCCGAGCAGGGAGCCCGATGCGGGACTCGATCCCAGGACTCCAGAATCATGACCTGAGCTGAAGGCAGTGGCTTAACTGACTGAGCCACCCAGGCGCCCCTAGATTCATTTTTAAATCCTAATGAAACAAATGATGCTCTATCAAGAGACTAACTACAAAACTGTCTCTTTCCCTTTACTTCCCACCAAATACACTGCCACCCAGTATCGTGCTATACTTTGATTCTATGTCTCCATCAAGGTGGGATTCTCCAGTTTTCTAGATAGTTCAGGACTTGGAACAAGCCTGGATCACTAAGCCACTGAGGTACTGGGGCAGAGCGGGTGCCAGCCACCCCACCCACAGCTCAGCGTCTGCAAGTTTGAATGACAGAGCTTACTGAGTCAAAGCAGATGTTGACATCCTTTTGTCATTGCTTTAAGGACAGAAACGGTAATAGCCATCACCATTTTGTTGCACTATATTTGGAAAACAAATGTGCAAGATAATCCTTGTGCTTTTATGGAAAGAAGTAAAAACAATCAGGCAGCTTAAAGGGGCTTTAAGATGTACATTTTGTAATGTTGTAAATGTTGGGTGTTTTTCCTTCCTTCTTTCAGATAACACACCTCTCTGTTGGGAAGGATAGGGTGTATCTTGTTTAAAAAAACAAGGGACATCCATCATATTTTGAGAATCCTATATGCATTTTGTAGAAAAGAAAAATCTTTACCAGCCATTTCAGAAGTTCCCACGTCCTATAACAAGCTCCTGGGGGTCCTTTAACACAAGTCCATACTAAGGTCCAAGGCATTTTCCCCCCCAATTTAATTTGACTTTGATATAGAACTATCTGATCTTCAATCTGCTGAGGCTGTTCCATTTGGAAAACAAGAAAAGAACTTCCTGCTCCTCACTGTAATTTAATAGAACACTTGGGTTTTATGATTTCATTATATGTGCTAATCTCCAATTTACTTATGTGCTGATTGCACTGGTAACATGCAATTTGTAATAAATAATAATTAAAATAAAACTTTATAATCAGGAAATACAGAGTTACCAGCTAATAGCATTATTAAAGGAACTTAGTTAAGGTCTCTATTTCTATAATTTCATTAGAGACAAACAGCTTATAAGTCCATTGCAGATGTGGCAAGGGTGTGTGTGTGTGTGTGTGTGTGTGTGTGTGTGTGTGTGTAGACGTATACAAATTATACTCAGATGAAAGACGATAAGGAAAAAATGAAGTTTCCCATTTCTTGGTCTGGGTGGTAGTTACATTATTATGTTCATTGTTTGGAATTTTCTTGAGCTGTGTACTTACATGTGTGCCCTTTGGTATGAATGTTATGCTTTTAATGAATCACAAAGAAAAACCCCAATAAGAGTTTATCACAAAAAGTTCAAAACATGGGTGTGGCCCCAAGGATCACCATCCAAGTAAAATGTGTATTACCTCTTTTTAGTTCAAAGAAAGGCAGGAGTTTGTTTCAGAACTTAAGGGCAAAGCATGGTGTATGTGTTCTTGATGAAGCCATCCTATAGCTCACCTAAACATGAGCCCAGTTGAGATCTGCAAATGTGAAAGTATGTGTGGCAAGATGGCAACCACTGATGACGCAGTTGCTAGGCATTTGCAGAAGTCAGGAAGAAGGAGGATGAGTGGCCTCCATGGTTTTAAAATTTAGGTGGATCTGATCTGTCTTGGGAAGGGTTGGTCAGGGGTCACACATCACAAAGGAGAAGAGTGTCCCCAGGTTTTCAAGCTTCAGAAAACTGACTCAAACTTCTCATTGGTGGAAATTTATTTAGGGATTTAAGTCTAAGCACTTAAAAATATAAAAAATAAAAAAGATCATTTGTGTGAAATTAGTGGCTACAGTAAAATTCTTATTTATCCATCTGTTTCAAAACGACTTGCTGTATCATTTCAAGAATGTTGCCAAAGTGTCCTCATCTGTCTCCTCCTCTGTTGGAATCTGCCATCTATGTGACTGTGTTATGCCCAGAACAATTCTTTGCATGTAATGAATACTCAATATATAATATGGTAGAAGACACAACCGGGTTCCAGTGACATTGAATTGAATTCTGAGAGGCTTAAATAGGAAGGAGAAACGTCCAGAAGAATGACTACCCATTGGGTGCAGACCAGGTCCTGGGACTGAAGTGCAGTTTGGCTGTAACTTTTGCCGTCAGTGAAGACATATGTTGACTTGGTAATTGTTCAACAAATAGTTTTTGACTGTTATCATGAGCTCAGTTCCATTGGAGGCACTGAAAATAGTGGGGTGGATACAATGCAGGAGGTCTGTGAATTGGTTGGGCTGACATTTTAGTGGGGGAGGAGACAAGACGAATGCACATGAGTAAGCTGTGGGTTAAGAAGAGAGCTGTGAAGGAACAACTGAAGGCCCTAGAGGGCCGTGTTTTGGAGGGCATGATCACAGAAGGCATCTCTGGAAGGAGGTCATATGAACCAGGACCTGAATGGTGCAAGAGGCCAACCCCGTGAAGATTGGAGGGCAGAGGCTTCCAGGGGGAGGGAGTCACAAGTTCAGAAGGCCTGGAGATAAGCATGGGTTGAGTTTGCTCTGAGAAGGAAGAGAAAGCAGATGACCTAGAACAAAGTGACAATTGATAGACTGTCATAGGAGATGAAGCTTTCTCAACCTGAGCACAATTAGTATTTTGGGTTGGCATTCTTTGTTGGGAGGAGGTGTCCTCTGAGTTAGAGTGTGGTTAGAAGCATGCCTGGCCTCCATTCAGTAGATACCAGTAGCCTCCTCCCACTCCCAGTATGACAACCAGAATATCCCCAATACTGCCAAATCAGCCCTGGCTGAGAACCACTAGAACAGAAGAATGAGGACAGGGCCAAATCATGTAGACCCTTGCAGGCCACAGACAACTGTTTCCGTTTTATTCTTAGTAAAAATGGGAGGCTATTGGAGCATCAATAGTAGAAGAGGAGCATGGTCTGATTTTAGGAAAATCATTCCGTCTGGTTGACATGTGAGGGATAGGTGGTAAGACAGCAAGAATGGCTTCGGGAAGACCAGTAGGGGGCTGTCCCAGGAGGCCCAGCTGACAGATGATGCTGGTGAAGGGCAGGGCCAGCTGGGGGGACAGGAGCAGACGTTAGGGAATGGACACTTGGGATTGGATTTGGAGACTGAAGGCAAGACAGGAGCTATAGATGCCTGCTGGGGTTTTCCTACTTCGGTGGTTGTGCCATTCACTGAGATGGACAAGACTCAGACAGGATCAGCTACGGGTAGAATGGCATTGAATTTGTTGGCCTTGGTCTCTGTTTTCTTGAACATACTAATCAAGTTTTTTTTTTTTTTTTTAAGTTGATGTCTCATAATTCTCCTATCCAGCCCACCCATAGCTCTGTTTCTATATTTATTTTTTCCACTTGGGCCTGTTTCCTGCATGCCTGATAACATCCTATTGACTTTTCACCATTGTATATGGGAACATTTTAAGAAGTTCTTGTTAATCTTTTCTTCCTCCAAAGAGGATTTTCACTTTCATCTGGAAGGCTGTTTCAGAAAGGGCAGGTCAGTCTAACCCGGTCAGAGATGGAGCTTACTCAAGCCTGGGTTTTCATTTTTATAAAATCTGATCTATTTCTGCCTCCTCTTACTCAGGGTGCAGCCCTTTCAGACCTCAGGGGAAGTCTGGCATATTCTCCAGGGCACCGCCTACTTAGCAGGCCCTAAACTCTGATTTCTGTCTCCCCGAAATTGTGACGCTGCCTAATGCCCTTCTAATTTCTTTGGTTTTTGCTGCCATTTTATGCTGGGTGCTCCACTAAGGAATGATCAAATGACTCAGACTGCAGAGGCCAAGCTGATTTCTCTCTGCTTTCCTTCTCTTCTGGGTCTTGGCTCCTTGAGTTTTAGACCACTGACATTGAGTTGTGAAGCTACAGAAGGGTCTGAGCTGTCTTTGAGAAAGTTTGCTCTACTATCAGTAAAGTAAAAAAAAAAAAAAAAAAAAATGGATGGGGGAGTTTGAGAATAGATGCTGAGAAGCAAGAAAAAAAGTCCCTGAAATTGGCGCATGCAGGCAGAAGATAATGAGGACCCAAAGTAGGGCAGTGAGCATAAAATGCAGAAGAGGAAATAGGAGCGAAAAAATACTCCGGGAGTGGATTAGAAGTGATGGCAAATGGAAAAATTTAGCTGTCAGCGTCTCTTAAATTTTATTTGTATGTCAAAAGAAGAATGACATATTGGCTTATTAATTTTACATCCCTCATAATTGTAAAGGCTGGTCAAGGATGACTGATTGCCAAACAAAATAATCAGCTTTTTGAAATTTCTCATGGTTCTTCTATTATTCTTGGCTATAAGGATTGAAAGGGAAATGTATTTTAATCTGGCTTCATTGTTCAAAAGAAGAACTTGCTTAAGTTAGTCTTTATGTGAAAGGAAGTCATGTGCTTCAGGAGCCTTTGAAGGAGAAGCATGCGCTCCATAATTCAGGAAGCATGGAAAATATGTAAAGCCAAACCTTTTTATTATTCTGATAGCAATATTTTATGGATGACGTTGAGCCATTCAACTTGAAACACTGAGCTAGGTTGGTGACATACACTATTTCGCAATGCACTTGAGATGTGGCACTTGTTCCAGATGAATAGTTATCAAGGGAGGTGGAAATGACCAGGAGACCAGTATTGAGGGCTTTATGTACATTCCCATGTAACCTTTTCAATTACCTTATGAGTAAAGTATATATTTTCCATATTTTCTAGAGACAGGTCTCAAAAAATTGGGATAGCTTGCCTGATATCGCACAATTCATTCATGGCAGAACAAGGACTGAAAACTGAGTGTTTTATGCTTCACTATTTTCTCTTTCCAAGGTACCACAAATCTAAGAACTTTCTGACATTTGGAGAAAAGCTGAGAAAAGCGTAAGAGGAAAATCTGGGTCCTGTTATTTAGATCTATTTGAATAAAACTTTGCATTATTCAATGTCATTTTATAGAAAATGAAAAATAACTTCAATTAAATTCTTTCCAAGTAGTACTTTCACTCCTGAGAGTAGAGTGCAGCTCATTTTCTCATTAACTTGAATCCCCGGGCATCTCATTATACACTTCCTGAACTCTAAATATGATCTTATCCCCACAAAGGTTCATATACCTGTTGTCACTGTTGATATAGGAACAGCCAAACCAACGATTTTAAAATAATTTCACCTTTCTTTTATTTTTTCACTGAGCATGGGAAGTTCCACTGTGTGTCTCAACAAAACTAGCCGATATCTTACCAGGTGACAAAATGATTAGATGAGTTCACAGTTGATTGCAGTCTTAGCCTCACAGACAAAAAGAAAGAAAACTTAACATTTATTGTACTTTTACCCTGTTCTAGGCACTTAGAATTTAACGATCTCATTTAATTTTTACAACAAACCCATGAGGTATATGCTACCTTTATAGATGATTCAATTGAGATCCAGAGACGTCAAATGACATCTAATGTCATAGATTCTGGTAAGGGGCAGTTCATTCTGAACCTGATGATAAAATCTTTTGTAACTAAAGAATCCAATATCTTGGTTAACATAGATTTAGGTAAGTGTAAGTCACTATGGACACATTGTACTAAACTTAAAATAACACATTGCTATCTATCTATATCTAGATACAGTTTTATGTATATTAAATGTTATTTTAATTTCATTTTTTTAAAGATCTATTTATTTATTTTAGAGAGAGGATGAGAGAGGGTGAGAGAGCAGGAGTGGCAGAGGGAGAGGGAGAGAGAATCTCAAGCAGATTCCACGCTCAGTGCAGAGCCCGACGTGGGGCTCCATCTCAAGACCCTGAGATCATGACCTGAGCTGAAACCAAAAGTCAGACACTTAACCGACTGCGCCACCCAGGTGCCCCTTAAATATATGTTTTTATATATGCAATTCATTTTATATAGTATATATTAAAATAGAATATATAGGAGGACGAATATAAAACAATGAATAGGGGTTTAGAGTTTTGTTTTGTTTTGTTTCTAGATTTTTAATTTATTTATTTGAAAGAGAGAGAGAGACAGAATGAGCAGGGGAAGGAGCAGAGGCAGAGGGAGAAGCAGACTCCCCGCCGAGCAGAGAGCCCCATGCAGGACTCGATCCAGGGACTCAAGGATCATGACCAGAGCTGATGGCAGACACTCAACCGCCTGAGCCACCCAAGTTTAGAGTTTTAAACATATATGAGCCACTCTCTTTTTTATCAACAAGGGAGAAACAATTACTGCAGCATTCTGCATATCACAGGAGGAGAGCAAGTTCAGTCTGTGCAGTGATCAGTTACACGGTCAAAGTCTAGTATAGTACCTGACACATGCACGCATGGTAAATATTCTTAGATAAACAAATTATTGTGATATGATGAAAAGCCAGGAAAAAATTCACTATGATACTTAGAGGAGACCTTGTGTCTAGAGGAGAGGAGGTTGGGGGAAATTAAATCATACTCTAGAATCCTATGAATGATGTTTGCATATTGACCTAATCTTTGTGTCCATGGAATGTTCAGCAGGAACTGAGTGGAGTTATAGAATGAAAGATTCATGTCCGATATGGAAGGATTTTCTGTCCCTTAAAAGCTGTTAACATTGGGATGAATTACTTTTGAAAAGTGTGGAATCTTCTTTAGACATGTAAAATTAGGGAAGGTTATTTTAATTGAGGCTGTAATCAGAAGCTCAGTGTGGATAAGGACCATGTTTATTTTGCTGATAAGTACTTGATGCATAGTAAATGAATGAAAATAAGCTAATGGAATAATTGATCTCTCAAAATTTCTTTTAATCCTATAATTGGTATGAAAAATTGATAATCTTTTTTTGGTAATAATAAATTTTGACTAAGCTGCTGGGCCACATGAGCTGTATTTAAAATTATTTGTTGAGGGGCACCTGGGTGGCTCAGTTGGTTAAGTGTCTGCCTTCAGCTCAGGTCATGATCTTAGGGTCCTGGGATCGAACCCCACGTTGGGCTCTCTGCTCTGCAGGGAGTTTGCTTCTCCCTCTCCCTCTGTTCCTCCCTCTGCTTGTGTTCTCTGTCTCTCAAATTAATAAGTAAAAAATCTTTAAAAATAAAACTAGTTGTTGAAAATGCCTATGTCCAAATTCATCAAATAATACACATAAAATATGTGCAGTTTTTATATATCACTTATCCTTCAATAAAGCTATTTAAAAAATGGTTAGGATTGAGCATTGTGAGTTACTTTCTACTATCCCCAGATATATTTTAAAACAATAGAGAACATGGCTGAGGAGACAGAACACAACAGGATTGTCCTCTGAACTCTACCCCTTAACTTGGCTGATTTATCAGTTCACGTCTCTTTGCCTTGACTTCTTGTTCCCTGGCAATTCTAATTTTACAAATAACTAACATCTGTAAAAGGGAAAAGATCAATTAGAGAGATCTATAAAATACTTTGAGCTTCTTGAAGAGAATTCTCTATAAATAGAGCTTGGCAAGTAATTAGTCATTTCACTACTATAAATGAAAGTGGTGTGAATAATTTTTTTTAAGTTGCTCTTTTTGTACTCCTCTGCATGTACCATAAGGCTATTAAATCTTTTAGTGCCCTTTGGTATGTAAAATACCATAACTATTTTTTTTTCTTTGTAATAATTTAATCAATATACTTCTGATGTAGCTGGAGGGGCAGAAAAATTTGCATGTAGCCAAGAGATTGGGACTTAAGAGGAATTTCCAGTTCCTTTTGGGATTATTTGTAGTTATTCCTAGTTGAATCGACTCCTTTTAAAGAGAGATTCAGAAAGCTCATGGTTGTATCTGTTAGTTCTGTAGGTCGGTGACAATAGATAATTTCAGGAATTTTTCTAACCTCACATGAGGACGTAATCACTGACCTTTGAGGAATTTTTGCATACGGCATTGAACACCTAGATTTGTGTTTTCTGGTTTATATGTTTTCCCAACTCAGTACTATTTTACTTTTCCTTTCTCCAAAAGATGTTCAAACCATCCCCTAGACATGGAGACGGACCAATCATAAAAATACGTGGGGAAATTTAACTCTGATGTAGTTTGAAGGCTGTGATTGAAAACGTTGCTTGGTAATCACATTGATCTTCTGCCTTCATTGGGAGATGCAGAGTGATGAGGAGGTAGTCTGGTGAGAGAGGAGTATTTCCATGCGATTCTTCCACGTAGATAGCTCTGTTCTGTCTTTGTGACTGTCCTTGACTCTTCATCATGATCAAATCCTTTCTTCCAGAGTGAGCTTTGGGGATGGTGAGGGGTGTCTATGGATGAGTGTATGTAGAAATCAGGCGAAAATAATAAACGTGTGTTTACGGTGAGTCAGTTCAAGTCTGAAATTTCACTGTAATTGATCGATCTCCCGGAAATCATTTTCCTCTGTCCCATCTTCAAGCAAAGTATTGGAGCAGTGAAAAAAATGGGCTGATTTTATTAGAATAGTATGCCAGTGTCAATCACAGGGAATTATGGAATGTGTTGTTGCTAAGGTGATGCATTCTTACCAAACTATTTACTTAGAAACTTTCGTTCTCCTAAATACTGACTGCTCTTAGATTATACTTCATTCCTTAAAGATCCAGGCAAAAAAAGCCCAAATTGTGACCTGACAGTCTTATTTTAAATAATCCTATTCTTCATGGATCTATTTGTATGTTCAAAATAATGTCTTTATTTGGAACTGTTTTGTCTAAGGAGTTTTGCTCAGAAACTGTCCATGGTTTTATGATTCCCGTGGATGATACAGCACCAGCTGCTGAGGGGTTGGAGGTCAGTTGGTTTCTTTTCACCTGGTAATTGCTTTGGAGTTCAATAATAATAATAATAATGTTAGGAATCAGAGGCTGAAATTCAGACTTTCCATCCACATGGCAGCCAATAGGCAGGTGCAGTGTGGCCCTCCTGTCCAGGGAAACTGTGCTTGGTGGGGACATCTCCATTTGTTGTCAAGACAGTGACTTCTCTGCTCCAGACCCTGTGGGATCACTGCATCTGTGAATGTTGTGGTTCAGCTCGGCAGCTGCACTTATATGTAAGTGCTTGCTTTCTACCCAGCAGATCCCCAGTGTCTTATCTCAGTGAACCTATAACAGGTGTGTTAAGTTTTCGTCCACCTCTGCAGACATAGAGCCAGGGCTCAAAACTGATCTAGTTAACATCAGCATTGGTTGTCTATTATTTATTTTATTTTATTTTTTTAAAGAAGGAAGAGGAGGAGAGGTGGGGGGGGGCAGAGGGAGAGGGGAGGGAGAATCTCCAAGGAGGCTCCCTAATGAGCACGGGGCTCGATCTCAGGACCCTGAGATCATAACCTGAGCCGAAATCAAGAGTTGGGTGCTTAACCGACTGAGCCACCCAGGTGCCCTGGTTGTCTGTTATTTTGACTACTTTCTTAAGTAATTCTCTCCATAATTTGTCATAAAACTAGGAAGGACCATGACAGTGATCTAACTTCATCCTTTTGCTTTAGAAATCAACAGAAGTTCCTAGAGGCTCTGATGCTCTCGAGGTCAAAGACAAGGTTAGGTGATGGCAGAGCCATGGCCAGAACTGGTCTCTCCTTTTCCTGAATTGGGCAAATCCAAGATGACTGACAATAGCTCAAGGCAGGAATCCAGGAAATAAACCCCCATAATGCTCAGTGATCACTCTCCCATTATCTAATAATGCTTTCCATAGTTCAGAAAGTTTATCTTGTATTGTTTATTTGGTCCTTATATGGAAAATTGATCACTGTGTGGGCAAAATGGTGATTTAAACCAGGAATGGGCAAACGTTTGCTTAAAGGATCAAATATAAAAATGTAGGCTCCCTGGGCTAACTAGTCTCCACCACAACTATTCACCATTGGCCGCTGAGAGACAGTATGTCAATGAGAGGCCATAGCTGTGTGCCTGTAAACTTTATGGACACTGGAATCTGAATTTTACGTCATTTACATGTGTCACAAGATATTCTTTTGACTATTTTCAATCTTTTGTTAAATGTAAAACCGCCCTTAGTTCATGTACCAAACAAAAACAGGCAGCTTACTGGCTATGTCCCATGGGCACATTATCTGCTGACTTCAGTTGTGTTCTGCCATTTTTGCTCCGACACTTTGGGGTCTGCACATGGACCCTCCCAAGTCTGCATTGTTCACGAGCATCTGCAGAAACTGAGTCTAAATGGACTGGAGTGAGAAAGGAAGGGCTTTTATTATGTTCAATATCCTAACGCTGCTTTCTCTTAAGAGCTTTCTATTTAAAATACTCTTGCCATCATCGTTGCAAATGCTCACCCAGAAGCTGCTTTTTCCTTTTCAGCTTTTAGAGTCCTAGTTTAGTCATGTTTTTTTTTTTTTAATATTTTATTTATTTATTCATGAGAGAGGCAGAGGGAAAGCAGGCTCCCAAGGAGCAGGGAACCCGATGCGGGACTCGATCCCAGGACTCTGGGATCATGACCTGAGCCGAAGGCAGATGGTTAACCATCTGAGCCACCCAGGCGCCCCTGTTTTTTTTTTTTTAAATGCTGTTTTCCAGAATGCCTATTTGGTGCCATGTCATATGGGAAAAAATAGCCTGTATTTAGTTCATGATAAATTTGTGTGTGTGTGTGGGTATGCCAACGAGACAAAAGGAACTTTCCTGAAAGGCTTTAGAATAGCAGATCCAAGAAATAAATGTGTCAGAATCCTCCATAATCGAAGATGTCATATAAAGCACATCCCATAAATGATGTGAGAATGTGACAAGAGCAGGGAGAGGGTGGGAGTGGAGAGACAGAGCGGGGGGGTGGGAGGAAGGAAGGGAAGGAGAACAATAATATTAACACAGCTAGAATTTAGGGGAAAACACTTTCATTTTTAAGTGGCTGTAAATATTAAGGTATTTTCCTTGTACCTAAAAATAATGTGATATGCAAGTAATAGATAAGGTGTGCACAGCTTAAGAAATAACAAGATACCATTAATCTTAAGATAAAAAACTGTGGTCCACTGGAGTAGCCAAGGCACGTGGCTGTTGAGCACTTAAAATGTGGCCAGGTTGTGGGGCGCCTGGGTGGCTCTGTTGGTTAAGGGTCTGCCTTCAGCTCAGGTTATGACCCAAAGGTTCTGGGATCGAGTGCCACTTCGGGCTCCCTGCTCAGCAGGGAGCCTGCTTCTCCCTCTGCCTCTGCTGTTCCCCCTGCTTGTTCTCTCTCTCTCTCTGACAAATAAATAAATAAATTCTTAAAAAAAAAAGAAAATGTGGCCAGTTGAAATTGAGATGTGCCGTAAGTAAAACATATTAACCAGATTGTGTGTGTGTCAGTATCAAGCTCCACGAAGGGAAATTATCCCAGGAGTCATTTTTATAGTGATTACATGTTGAATGGCCCTATTTTGGATATATTGGGTTAAAGAAAATATTAAAATAAATTTTATTTTTACTTTTAAAATTTTATTTACAATTTTACTAGAAAATTGCACTAGTGGTTTGAATTTCTGGCCCCTGTTGTATCTGGATTGAACAGAGCTGCTGCAGGGCATCACTCACACTTTTGAGTCTTGTGTCTTCTTCTCTGATCTCCTACCCTAAAGTCATGATTTCTCTGAACTTTTCTTTTAAGAAGTTTCTTGCTTTCCTTTTGGTTTTATCACATACCTGTACCTCTCCCGATTATGTAGTTGGCTTTTAAAAAGCAAACTTCAAAAATATTCCATTGTCTTCAGCCAGTATCCCAGGAACATCAGCAGCTCTAGAGTTTGCTTATATCTGCTCCCTATTTCTGGATTCCACATGGTTCCCTTTTTCTCCCAGCAGTTCAGATATGCTTTCTAAATATATTTTTTAACCTAGCAATTTTAGGTTTTCTACACTAGGGGGGATTTCTCTGTATATTTAGTCCACCTTATTACCAGCATATCGCCCTGTTCTCTAGTGGGATGGAATGGCATGTCTCACCTTCTCCGTGGCACCTTTATAAAGTCATAGCTGAGTGAAGCAATCTTAATGTATACCAAGGGAGAACTAGTGAATAAATCAAAATGCAGGTGTGTGACAGATAGTATGTGGCCATAATATTCAATTTGAGATAAGATGTCAACATGTAAGAGAGAATTCAACTAGATGATCCAATTTTCAGATGATCTGCCCAGACTTCAGGCATTGCAAATATGTGAGGGGGTCAAAGAGATTGCACAGGGAAAAGCGAGTCGAGGTGGATTTTGAAGAACGGATGGGAATGAGCAACGTTAGCAAGTGGTAAAGGCTATTTCACATAAGAAGGAAAAGTACACAGCGAGTAAAGCAAGATTTACTGAACATGAATTTGTTAAAATGCATAAAGTGTGAACCTTTACTCATTCAACGGAACATCATGAATGCAAAAGCTTTTGAGGCATCGTGGAGGGATTCAAACTTCTAGAGGTTTCAAGATTTCTTAAGTAAACAATAGTACCAAAGTTCTGGGGAATTGTACTTCAGATCCTAGAGAGGACAGCAATAAATTCACACGGAACCTTTTGTTCCCTTTGCCCTAAGAGGAGTTATTTCTGTTTGGAAGAGATGTTCAAACCCCTCCGGACACATGCCTCTCTGGTTAGGTAAAGGGCAAGATAGGCAATACTAAAATCCATCTTTAAAGTGGTCACGCTATGGATTTAGCTCTTTTCTCAAGGTCCCTGACTTGAGTGCATGATCTAGTGTTTCCCAGCTGGGAGATGCTGACCATTCACAGTTTGCCAGTTGATGTTCGCAAACCCACAGCATGCTGGTGTAAGCCTGCCCAGCTTCATCATATTTCCTGTAATTTCAAATGATGCTTCTAAGTTCATGGGAGCAAATGTCAGGAAGCTTTCAAGATCAACTAGAGACAAATGAGAAGAACCTTTCAGAATCACTCTGCTCAAATAGGGAGAGATCGCTACAGCAGTGAGCCCCAGTCAATACTATAATTGATTACCTCCTCTCGTACTGGTGTTTTGTTTTGTTTTTTAACTTAAATTCAGTAAGGCAAAAAAAAAAGTCAGATTCAGAGTTGAATCCAAGTTCTTCTGTGCAGGTGAGAGACTTAAATTTTTTTTTAAAAGATTTTATTTATTTATTTGAGAGATAGAAAGCGAGAGAGATCACAGAGAGAGAAGAAGAAGCAGGCTTCCCACGTTGCAGGGAGCCCAGTGTGGGGCTCGATCCCAGGACCCTGAGATCATGACCTGAGCCGAAGGCAGATGCCTAACTGACTGAGCCACCCAGGCGCCCTGAGACTTAAAATTTTGAACAGGTGCAGCTAACCTTCTTCCCTGGGTGCGCTTCACTCTGGCACAGGGCTGATGAAGCCCATGTGAGTCGGTGCATTATCCGTGCTGAGGACAGCCAGAGTCCGAAGGTCTTTAATCCTTAGGAAGTAACCCCCCTTCCCAAATCAACAAGTCAGCTACAGAACATTCGAGAGAACAGGCAGATACAATTCCACGGATCTAGACCCCAAAGCAAATGACCTTGAGTGTCATTCTCTAGACAGGTCATACCCATGCATTAGAAACAGTGGAAGTGCTGGGAGTATTTCTGCTACGTGCACTGAAGTTAATGTGCAGAGGGTAGGATGGTCGCTGTTCTGAACATTCAGAGGAAAGGGGTTCTTATTTTGTCCCTCAACCTCCCATCTCCTCTGCCTCAACAGATGGCACTCCCATTTCCTCTGCTGTTCAGACCCTTGACTCTGCTCATTCCCCCACCTGTCATGCCTGATGCCCCAGCAAGTCCTGTTGACTCTACCATCCAAATATATCCCGAATCCAACCCTGGTTTTCACCTCCACCGCTCCACCACCCCCCACCCCCAGCAGAAGCCACCATCCTCACGGCTACTACTGTGGAGGTCTCCTTGCTTCCCTCTGGTTCTGCCACCATCACTTACCCACACCACAGCTCAGTCATGTTTTAAGAAATTAATTCAGATCTTGCGCCCTGCTTGGGGCTCTTCAGTGACTCGTGATCACATCCAGATTCAAATGTAACATCCTGAACTTGACCCACAACAGTCAGTCTACTCGAGTGCCTCTCTGACCCCATGGCCTGTCACTTACATCTTAATGACCAGACTCCCCTTCTTTGGCATCCCTGATCCTATACTTGCTCTTCCCTTTCTCGAACACTCTTCCCTGTGTTCCCTTCCACTCTGCAAGAATGTCACTTCTTTTTTTTCCTGACCACTAAATAGCAACACACACACACACACACACACACACACACACACACACACTCTCACGGAGTCTGCTGGTCCTCTACTATTATTCTTTGTAGCACTTACCACTACTGAAATTATTTATTTATACATCTGACCCAGTTATAAAGATAGAAGCAGATCTTGCCTGTACAAGCACCTTCTAAAGCTCTGTTTAGATGTGAGGGATGGTTATTGTAGTAGACTTTGCCACTTTAAGACGCTAGTCTAATGACATTAGGAATCAAAAGACTTCTTTTCATTTAATTAATTATAATTATTATTTTTCCCTTGCTGGATTTTCACCAGCCTGGAGAGAATTGGTTACTGGCTATTTAAATAATAGTATTTAATTTTTAATACTCCTTCCCATAATATTAACACCATTTTTCATGCCTTCTTAAACATCATAACATTATGATGTAAGACATAAGACTAAGAAAATGTATAACCCTTATTTGCCCTTGATACATATTTTCAAGTAGTTTATCAAGTGTATTGGTTTTTCAAATAATGTCTGTCTTCTAAGGAAACGGCTTTTTACTGGGGCTCCCAGAAGTCTGTAACTGCCCTGGGATCTAAACAATGTTACTATTTCATAAGCATGTTGTTGATTTATTATTTTTAAATTATTAAAAGAGGAATAACATTTCATTTTGCCCTCACAGAGTAGATACATATATTATAAGACAGATACACATCGTGTGCTGCCATCTTGGGTGGACAAGAAACTGTACTTCCTTGATTTTCTATAACTGAACTTCTGCTTTGCGCGCCTCTCCTGCCTCTGTTCAAGTCCTACTCTCCGTCTCCTTTTCCCTCCCGTCCTCACCTGGTATTGGAGCCACCTGCCCACCCACGTGACAACTAAGATGACCATCAACATGGTCACCAGTAGCACTTGGCTGTTATTTTCCATACTGGGAGCAAGCATCTGTCTTCGATATTTAGCCTGGGTCCCATGTGCCCACATGCACCACACAGTTGTTCCCTGTCCCCAGCAGTGCCCCCAGTGAGTCTACCAAACACCCTACTCTCTCCTCAAACATCCCCTCTCCATGTTGCTCGCCCCCTGACATGTCTTTGATCTGATTAGAAGCCCTTCTTCCCATGTGGTTTTGTCCAAGACATTTGCTTTCTGTCCTGATGCTATTTCTCTTACTAGTTCTGTAAGTACTTTAAACAGCCTAGGGTTTGGAAACACATGGCCAGAGAGAATTGCAGAGAATTTCTGTCTTCTGCCCAGCCAAATCCCTCTATCGATTCACTGAGCACAGGGCCAATTCTCTGATGGAATTGGGGTGAGAAGAGACGGTAATACTGAGAGCAGAAAAACGTAGGTTAATGACACAAAATATTATCCCTCCATAATGGTTTTCAATTTTACACCTCAGTATAAAAATCAAACTGCTCTTGAGCATTTGCTTTACAAATGGTCCTTAGATAATCCACAGCGGCTCTCCCTTTCCCACCCCCCCAAACTGAAATGTGCAATAAGTTTTTAAAAGTCACAGATTTAAAAGAACTACGATAACTCTTTGGCATAATTGTGACCATGATAATTAAAATTCTCATGGCAATATGTAAGCGTGTTCAATAAGTAACGCAATAAAACACTGAACATAATACTTAGAAGGGAAGTTCCGCGTTTAGAATCGTCTGCTTTACTGAGTTTCATATGGGGTCTGGCTCTTAAGTAAGACCTGGCATTGAAAACAGTGTCTTCCGCCCATCTCAAATGACTTAACCGCTTTTCACTCTCTGACTAAGGCTGTGCATTTATATATTTTATGCCAGAGCAAGCGTACCACTTGTCAAAATTCTTCATGTTTGTCCCTGTGATTTGTGACCCAAGGAGTTCTTTAAAAAAGACAAGCAGGGCGTGGGATCTCAGCTAGTCCCAGTCTGCTGGATACAATGCCCTTGCCTAGAAACCAGTTAAGCTCAGCTGTGTTCGGTATATAGGCAAAGGATGGCTGTCTTGTCAGTTTTCTGTCCCGTTTGTTTCTTGACGCCTTGTCATCTCTCTGCTAAAGCTACAGCAGGCCCAGGGAGGGGGTTTCTAGTGGTTGGACATCTAGTTGTCACAGGTTAGCTGTAACTTCACAGGTGGTTGTATTTTCCGGGGGCGGGAGTTGAAAGTGCTAATAAGGCTGGAGACATAAAGGTCCTCTTACTTCAGGGGACACTACTCTATGTCATGAATCTGCAGCTCCACATATTCCTGGCTTTTGTGAAAAAGCTTTGTACGCAGTTTTCATGTGACCATGTTGTTTGACATCACTAAGGCATGGACTTAACGAATTGGTTCTCTGTCGGTCCTACTTCTGATGTGACTTCCAGATGAATTTATAGTTTGATTAATTTAAAATGTAAGTTTTTTGTTTTAAAGATTTATTTATTTGAGAGAGAGAGACACAGCGGGAGAGGGAACACAGGCAGGGGGAGTGGGAGAGGGAGAAGCAGGCTTCCCGCGGAGCAGGGAGCCTGATGCGGGGCTCGCTTAAAGACTGAGCCACCCAGGCGCCCCAGAAAATGATCCTATTTTAGATAAGAGTCAAAGAAGATCAAATAACTTGCTTAAAATCTCACAAAAAATTGGGAGTAGCACTGGATGTAGGTCCTGGACTCTAAGTGTTAATGGTCTCTGTGACCTGAAGGTGCCTCAGGCCAGCCCACCAATCCTGCACACGCTCTCAGCTCAACTTCATGGTCAGTGTTCAGTGATTTTGTTTTGGAAGCTTGAAATTAGCCACAGTGGGAGTGTTTATGACCAAAAAAAACCAAAAAAAATCAGCAAATATGGCAACTTATTTTTTTTTTAAGCCAGTTGTTCAACTTTTTACCAGCAACATACCCCTGTCTCTAGCGAATATTTTATCAAATCATGTACTGTATATTCTGGAGCCAAGTGTATCCATACATCTTTAAAGAAAGGCTGAAAGGGCACCTGGGTGGCTCAGTTGGTTGAGCGACTGCCTTCGGCTCAGGTCATGATCCTGGAGTCCCGGGATCGAGTCCCACATCGGGCTCCCTGCTCAGCAGAGAGTCTGCTTCTCCCCCTGACCCTCCCCCCTCTCATGCTCTCTCTCTCTATCTCATTCTCTCTCTCAAATAAATAAATAAAATCTTTAAAAAAAAA